>NC_060186.1:43285490-43909419 GCF_021184085.1 Oncorhynchus gorbuscha
CCTAGTTCGTGATTTTGGGGGCCTCCTCTTGGGCTTGGATGTGTGTTTATGTTTGAAGGTGTGTGTGTACGTGTGTATGGTGAGTATATGCGCGTGCATGCAGGCTGTACTCAGTCAGATGAAATGTCATCATGAACTGTCTCACACTTAAACACTCACAAACACACTCCTTCATTCATAAAAATATGTCTCAAAGTTATACATACACACACACAAGTTTGTGCACAATGACGCTCACGCTGACACACACGCACAGGCTTCTTATCATGGTCAACCCTTTAACCTGTAACAATCCCAAGCCATTAAAATCCAAGATGATCCATTGCCCTGGAAAGTCATTCGGACAGTCTTTCTGAATTGGATTGTCTTTCAGCCTTTCAGGGTTGTCAGAGCCATGCTACTCATCCTTTACAGCTGAAAGACATCTATCTGGCCCCACATCAGAGTACTGCATATTTATATCATCCCTCTATGTTTCCTTTTACTATGAGATACTAGACCTGTTCAAATACTTCAGAAAAGCGTCCTTTCTTTCTACCTCCCTTGTAATCAAATATATGAAGATGGGTGGATTATTACAAGCAATGGTTGTTACACCTATCCATTCATTTATAGATCTGTGGGAGGATGCATTCCTAGAGTATTCTAACAGAGGCCTCTGCTTGGGGTTGTCGAGGAGAGTATACAGTCCTATCACATGAACAGAGAGGGGACAGTGGAGAAAGGCGCTGTCAGGGACACCCAATAGACCCGAGAGGGTGGCCTGAGATGAGTAATGGCCCGTCGTGCACAGTCTTGGGAAAGGGGAGTCGAACTGATCGATACATTATAATGTTAACAACTATCCTCCCTCATTGTACTCAAGGAGACAAATGTATTAAAGATTTGTGGCATCATTGGGCTCTCCAGGCATCCCGCCACTATCCTGAAGCCATCAATAAGATAGAGAGGGTCGAGCAGATTTTCCAGAGAACCAGCCAAAGTGCTGTGTGGAATAGCAGATAACATTGTGTCAGTGGATATTCGCGCTTGTCATTGTGTGATGAGCGATTCACTTTGGCTATTAGGACCTTGGTGGAATGCGTCTGAGAGAAAAGTGATTCCTTTCCAGTGACATTGATTAAGAATCCATTAACTGAAGAATATTGACAAACATATTCTTCCTGGCGTTCTTTTAAAGTGACGTCCCTCCTTTCGACAGAGCTTATTGCAAGAGTTTTAACTCACCTTTGTGTTGGAAAATGACCATAGGCGGCATGTCTATAAGGCTAGGGCAAGCTGAGCTTGCTAAGGGTTAAACGTTCTGTACATCACCTTGGAAATATTGGACGACGCTGCAGGACGAGGTGGAGCCGAGTCCCTTTGAGGAGTTAATTTTTCCAAGGTAATGTACAGAACGGAGGCATTCTTCCCAAATATACCATAGTTGCCAAAGAAAACAATAGGAAAGCACACATTTACCAGTAGAAAAAAAACATTCATATTTTAATTTTATTAAGCCTATTCATACTTTCTCATCTTTTTGTTGCTAGAGACATGACCCAATCGTTCGTTTGATTTATTCAACATTTATCGACACGACCCAGTCATTCGTTCTTTATGTTCCGTTTCCAAGCTTGCTGGCAACGTTCTCAACCCTTGCTTGATAGCTAGCCAGCTAGCTACGGCTAACACAGTCATGACATCACAGTCATGCCCTCTGCAGCCAGAATAACAGCAAAGTAGCTGTTTTCTATTGACATGAATGTGGATATATCCATAACAATGAGCTGATAATGCCTGATTTTGCGTGGGGTAGCAAGAAATGTTTACGTTCTCGTTAGGACACTAATCAACACTGCCTGTTAATAGAGCCTCACAATGGAGGTGTCAAAAAATACATAAAACCTAGCAGTCAAACAGAGAAATGGTTCCAATCGTTTTCTCCACTACTGCATTACTTGTTAACAGTACATGTTCCCAAAGGGGCACCACCCCCCCCCCCCCCACTCAACTGAAACAGTGGCGCACAGAATGCAAAAATATTCTTAGAAATATTTAACCTCCACACATTAACATGTCCAATAGCTCAAATGAAAGATAAACACCTTTTTCATCTACCCAGTGTGTCAGATTTCTAAAATGTTTTACGGCGAAAACATAGCACATAGTTATGTCAAACCACCACAAAGACACAGACGATATACAGCCATTTTGTCGAACAAAAGATGCAATCACAAACGCAGTTTTAAAAGAAAAATAATTCACTAACCTTTTGAAAATTTACATTTATGTTTTTTTCAATAATATGCAATTTATATACATAAATCTCCGTTTACATTGACGCCATGTTCAGAAAATGCTCAAAAATGTCCGGAGAAATTATAGATAGCACCGCCAGATAACAGAAATAAACATCATAAACTTTGACTAAATATACATGTTCTACATATAGTTAGAAAGATACACTGCTTCTTAATGCAACCGCTGTGCCACATTTATTTTTCACGTTACAGAATTAGTTCACTATGTAATAATCTGAGACGGCGCTCAGACGTAAGCAATATTTTCTCTATGTTGGAGTCAACAGAAATACAAAATTACAACAGAAATATTCCCTTACCTTTGATGGTCTTCGATCAGAATGTAGTGGAAAGAGTCATACTTACCTAATATATAGTTTGGTTTTAGTTCGTGTGTCCTTACAGTAGCATATGCTACGAGTTCCAGCTGAAATGCATCCAAAATGACTGCTGGTCCCGAACAGTTGCGCATCAAAACTTCAAAATTACATATTATATGTCAAATAAACTGGTCAAACTAAGTGCAGAATCAAGCTTTAGGATGTTTATAATCGTACAAAACAATTCTCAATTCAACCGGACAATCACACTTCTTCTCAGGCATTCTGTAACAAAAGCGCGCTCTAACGCCCATGTATTTTCTCGCGACACCCACTCTTGCGCCTCCCAAAGGGTCTAAGCTCGCGGGATTTGCACAATTAAACACTCTACTGAATGAGGACATCTAGTGGAAGACATAGAAAGTGTCTCCAGATCCATAGCTGGTTGGGAAGAGTGGGGGCGATGACGTCAAAGTTGCCCCAACTTTCAGTATTCCAAAAATAGTTTGGGAGATTGCCTTCCCTGTGAGTTCTGCTATGCTTACAGACATAATTCAAACGGGTTTAGAAGCTTTAGAGTCTTTTCTATCTATTATAATAATAATTATATGCATATATTAGCAATTTTGGGCAGATTTATTTTCAGTTTACTATGGGCACGCAATTCATCCAAAGGGGGCAGTATTCTGCCTAGCCCTAACAGTTTAACTTCTTGCGTCAGGCAATCCCGTATCCGGGAGCGTAATCATAGCCTCAAGCTCATTACCATAACGCAACGTTAACTATTCATGAAAATCGCAAATGAAATGAAAGTAATATATTCACTCACAAGCTTAGCCTTTTGTTAACAACACTGTCATCTCAGATTTTCAAAATATGCTTTTCAACCATAGCTACACAAGCATTTGTGTAAGAGTATTGATAGCTATGAGGAGCAATGAGGAGATTCTCAGTTAGAGAGCAAATGTTCAGTTTTTTTGTTCAGTTTTTCCAAAAAGATTATTTGTGTAGGAGAAATCACTCCGTTTTGTTCATCACGTTTGGCTAAAATGCAGTCATTACAAAGCCAAACTATTTTCCAAATTAGCTCCATAATATCGACAGAAACATGGCAAACGTTGTTTAGAAACAATCCTCAAGGTGTTTTTCACATATCTATTTGATGATAAATCATTTGTGGCAGTTGGGTTTCTCCTCTGAAGCAAATGGAAAAATACACGCAGCTGGAGATTACGCAATAATTTTGACGGAGGACACCAATCGAGCACCATGTAAATGTAGTCTCTTATGGTCAATCTTCCAATGATATGCCTACAAATATGTCACAATGCTGCAGTCACCTTGGAGAAACGATAGAAAGTGTAGGCTCATTTCTGGCGCATTCACAGCCATATAAGGAGACATTGGAACACAGAGCCTTCAAAATCTGGGGCATTTCCTGTTTGAAATCTCATCTTGGTTTCGCCTGTAGCATCAGTTCTGTGGCACTCACAGATAGGTAGGATGACTGCAGTTTTGCAGTTTTGGAAATGTCAGAGTGTTTTCTTTCCAAAGCTGTCAATTATATGCATAGTCGAGCATCTTTTCGTGACAAAATATCTTGTTTAAAATGGGAACGTTTTTTCATCCAAAAATGAAGAGCGCCCCCTATATCGAAGAAGTTAACAAACACTAGGCTAGAAAGTCGTATTAAAAACACTGATAATGTCTCCAGCCAAATAAAGTGAAATAGAATTGATTGAAATGTGTTTATAAAAGGGCCACAATTTTCCCGTGCAAAGAAAGGAAAAGAAACGTATCTGATATAGCCTAGCCTAGTCCGATTCCACTACGACGGCATTCAGGTATTTTTTGCAAACAGTAATTGAGTTATATTTTTTGCCCAAATTAAGACTATCCAATTTAGTCATCACATTATGAATAGTAGGTTCTTACTGTCGTGTCTTTACTATCATTAAATCTTTTTATCAAAGATTCTCTGTTATTAGTATTACACGATCAAACTGATTAATCATGTAACTGTAATTAACTAGGGAGTCGGGGCACCAAGGAAAATATTCAGATTACAAAGTTCATATTCTTTTGATTAATGAATTATTTATTTTACCTCACCTTAGTCTCATTCCAAACGTCGTAAATTGTTGGTTATCTGCACGAACCCAGTCTTCACTATGAGTCATCCATATAAGTAATTCACAGAAATGCACACAAAAACAAACAAAGTAAATATGGTTACAAGAAATGATAAGGGAATGTGCCCTAGTGGGCTAAACTGGCATTGCGGCTTGGTGGACAAAAGAGGAAGTCAGCTAAGAAGTCACAACAGAGTTGATAATTATAACAATTGAAATACTAATCATTTGCATATGAACGCTCACTCATTCGGGAACAATTGCAATCAATATATATATATATTTACGCTCAGTGTGTAGTTCAGAGCGACATTCATTCATGTTGTTGTAGAAGGGATGTTTCGGCAGTTGTCGTTCTTCTTCTTCGCATTCAATGATACCGAATTCCTAGCTGCAGACTAGTAATTAATATCAAAGACTTGATCTTATTTTGTCGGTATCGATAGTCTAAGAGTTTAACCACGTAGTATGGTTAAACGATTTAGCAATGGTCTGCAACCTTTGTCCTCCCGAGAAACATGGTCTACTGGGAATTTCTCAAAGTTGAGTTTTATTCGGAATTGCAGAAAAGGTGCTGTCCCAGGATGCCTGACCCTAACTGGGCTCATGGGTGGTCCTCTGATTTAGTTCAACTCAAAAGGGAATGGGAGTTTCCTTCATTAAACAGTCCAAAATCACATGAAACAATTTTACAAACAGTATCATCCTCACTCATTCACTTTATACAACAATCAGATATAAACCTCATATCTGAGGCTATTATATAAACAGCATTATGGTAATGTGGCCGCACCATCTCCCATGAGATTCCCCAAGTTGTAACAAACGGACCAGTTCGTAGCTGGATTCTTCACCATGCTTTTATACCTTCTCCGGAACGTAAACGACTTCAGGTGGAAGAAATTCCTTTGTTCTCTATGAAACTTCACTCTATCTATATACTGTGTGGCCATGAGGCAGGGTCTTCCCGAGGAATTTATGACCTCACTGACCACAGCAGCCTGGTTGAAGGAGCAGAGAGCGGGGAATGGTGCTCGTCATGACATTACATACAGTGCATTCGGAAAGCATTCAGACCCCTTGACTTTTTCCACATTCTGTTACGTTACAGCCTTATTCTAAAATGTATGAAATATTTGTTTTACTCATCAATCTACACACATTACGCAGTAATGACAAAGCAAAAACAAGTTTTACAAATTTTATTAATGTATTAAAAATTTAGAAATGAACTATCACATTTACAAAAGTATCTGACTCTTTACTCAGAACTTTGTTGAAACACATTTGGCAGTGATTACAGCCTGTCAGTCTTCTGGGTATGACACTACAAGCTTGCTGCACAGCTATATTCAGGTCTCCCCAGAGATGTTCGATTGGGTTGAAGTCTGTTCTATGGCTGGGCCACTGAAGGACATTCAGAGAATTGTCCTGAAGCTACTACTGCGTTGTGTTGGCTGTGTGCTTAAGGTCATTGTCCTTTTGGAAGATGAACCTTCACTCCAGTCTGAGGTCCTGCACACTCTGGAACAGGTTTTCATCAAGGATCTCTCTGTACTTTGCTCCATAAAGATGGTGCCAGGGTTCCTCCAGACGTGACGCTTGGCATTGAAGCCAAAGAGTTCAATCTTGGTTTCATCAGACCAGAAAATCTTGTTTTTCATGGTCTGAGAGTCCTTTAGGTGCCTTTTGGCAAACTCCAAGCAGGTTCTCGTGCCTTTTTCTGAGTGGCTATCATCTGGCCATTCTACCATAAAGGCCTGATTGGTGGAGTGCTGCAGAGATGGTTGTACTTCTGGAAGGTTCTCACATCTCCACAGAGTGACCATTGGGTTCTTGGTCACCTCACTGACCAAGGCCCTTCTCCCCCGATTGCTCAGTTTGGCCAGGCGGCCAGCTCTAGGGAGAGTGTTGATGGTTCAAAACTTCTTCAATTAAAAAATTATCGAGGCCACTGTGTGCTTAGGGACGCTCAAAGCTGCTGACATTTTTTGGTACTCTTCCCCAGATCTGTGCCTCAACACAATCCTGTATCGGAGCTCTACATACAGTTCCTTCGACTTCATGGCTTAGTTTGTGCTCTGACATGCACTGTCAACTGAGACACCTTATGTGTACATTTGCAAAAATGTATTTGAACCTGTTTTCACTTCTTCATTATGGGCTATTGTGTCTCGATTGATGAGGAACATGTTTTATTTAATCCATTTTAGAATAAGGCTGTAATTGTCAGGATTTGGCCAGGGTTGTTCCGGTTTTTGGTCACTAGATGCCCCATTGTGCCTTTTGACCTTTTGTTTCCCCTTGATCCCCATTATTATTTGCACCTGTGCCTCGTTTCCCCTGATTGTATTTAAACCCTTAGTTTTACTCAATTCTTTGCTCTGTGTTTGTATGTTAGCACCCAGCCCTAGTACTCTGTGAGCTCTTGTTGATCCCGGTGGACTCTCTTGTGGAGTTCTGTTTTTTGTTCTTGTTTGTTTGTTTTTTGAGTATCTTTTGAGGCTTTTTGTGCTGTGCCTTCCACCTTGTGGATTTGCCTTTTTGTCTTGGAGGATTGCCTTTGTTCTTGTGGTATTCCTTTTGAGGTTGTGGAGTTACATGTTTTCCTGAAGAACTTCACTTTTTACTTCATTAAATACACCGTCTCAAGTACTGCTGTGTCTGCCTCATCTTCTGGGTTCTGTTTACTATTCGTGGCTCAGTTGGTTTAGTGTCTGTTTCTCACTCCGGAGACCTGGGTTCGTAACCAGGTCCTGACAGTAATGTAACAAAATGTGGAAAAAGTGATTGGTTTGAATACTTTCCGAATGCACTGTAAGTTTGCAAATGCAATGATGCATAGAATGCTTTATTATAATGGTGAATTGCATGGAATGCTTTATTACAACGCCTCACGAAAACGACCCCATTGAAAATGGGAACTTTGTTCAATGAAAATCCGATATTTTGTCAAAACCAAGGAACATATGTTGAACATGAGCAGATTAGTTAAAGTAATACCGTTCTGGATTGTGAAGAAAGAAAAAAGAAGAGTCCTGTGGTGTGTCGCCATTGTCTCAAGAAGATGAAAAGTCCTGGATTAAAAAGTCAAGCGAGTCATTAAATCTCCTGAGAGAAAGGTGAGGGTAGAAACATTTGTCACTTCTTCTCTGTAGGCTTGTGCATGCTGCTCTGTCTGCAGCTCACCCCTTAGGACCAGGATGAGCAGAACCAGAATAGTAAAATGCCTGTCTTGATGTGGCACGTGGAATTTTCATTGCGGAGAAAAGCCAAATAACTGGCAAAAAATGGAGGGAATGTTGGAATATAACTAACAAAATTACAGTTAATGTACACTTAATACAGTATGATCTAATGTATAGAATGTATACAAGAGACAAAATTCACTAATTCTACAGTACAACAGAGTAATGTCTTAAGTGTAAAAGTAACAATGAGTCAATATTCCATGCTTTCTGGGAATGCTATAAAGTACAAAAGTTATGGGCAAAGTTATAAAGTTGGTTTTTAGTAATGTACTTTTAATCAGTGTCTGCACATTTCAAGACATCATATGCGGGTGCAGTGAGATACCTATTGGACGGTACTCTTCTAATAAATTATCTTGAAAAAACGGATACAAAATAACTTGAAATCAATCAAACCTCCATCGTTAAGACAATGGAAAAAATCACGCTCTTAATTATCTAAATATTGAAAGAGCATGAAAGAGCATGAAAGAACAAAATGGTGCAATTTGAGGATATTGTGGCGGAGAGTAGTGCAGGCACTGGAGGTGAGAACAGGTGGGTCTAGGCAGGTGTGATGTCGTTGAAGTTTGTGTGCATCTGTATGTAGTCTTTTGTATGTGTAATGTATGTGTTGTACTGTAAAAAAATAAAAATTTAATATCTGTCAAAAAAAGACAAATAAGCCCACAGCATGGACGAAATCAAGGATGAATGAGGAAGATATGGTCATTTGGGGTTGGCTGAGATGGGGATGTTGGTCTCAGCTTCCCCGCAAACCTGTAACCCACCCCCCTACCTCCCAATTTCACCTCCCTCCTCCCAACAATATGAAATATGATGTTTAGAAAACCTGCACCACCCTCAATGACACTGTCATTCAGCTGGGCCTCACACACACAATCACACAAACACCCCCACACACACAAACACACATGGAGTGATGCAAATAGGTCTGGACTTACCCTCCCCCCCGACGCAGGCCCACGGACCCCCTGCAACTCGCCTAATGTACATTCTGATGTTTTACGATCTTGACCTCACATGTAAGTGCCAACAGGGTTGCATGGAGGGATCAGCTCATAAGTGAAAGGACCGTCCCCTTCCCCACACCACCTCTCAGACCCCTCCCCGCGGCCCCCCAGGCTGTGGAAAAGGATCAGGTTCCCCTCCAGATGTGTGGCAGGGGCTGTGCCCCGGGCTCAGGGGGTGTGTTTGTATGGCACGCTCCAGCGCTGGTGGCCCCGCACACCCAGGAATGTCACACTTGATGCCACCGGCCTGTCAGGATGACAAATGGCCCCACCCACCCTTGAGACCACGACCCAAACCATCATTCACCCTTCTAGGTCTTTGTAAACATTTTTATTTAAAGCCCAAATGTAGTCAGGAGCACCATCAGCATCATACATCCAGCATCAAACATGGCCGCGGTATGATGACCAAAAAAAAGAGGATTGGATTGAGTTCAAAGGGCTACACTCAGGCAACTCGGTGTCGACATAAACACTTACTATTCACACTCCATTTATCATGCAATTAATTGGACTGTTGTGGTAGTTTTACTTTTAACGATGCTATTTCTTGACATTACATTCATTGAAATGTAATGTCTCTTTTAGGGCAAGTGATCAGCCAAGACTTGAGCTATAGTCAACAGTCCAGATTTACTCCAGACAATGGGTACACTGAAGTAACAGTACTACACCCAGGAATCTTCCCTCAGCACTTGAATGTTTAATAGATCGGTGTCCGGTGTTACGACTGGAGATGGAAGCCTGAAGACTTGTCATTACTTTGGACGTGCCAAGTCCCACCAAGCATCGGAATGGTTTCACACGTTAACTGGTGCAGATTTATGTTAACTGCCCAGAGCTGCAGTCAAATTCCAATCAATAAAGCAGCCCGATGAGGCTGAGAGATTGACCTGTCCTGGAAATCAATTTTGTCACGTATACTCCCTCTCCAGCCTCTAGGTCATCAGGCTTCTGATTATCCCACACACCTGTCACCATCGTCTCGCACACCTGCACCTCATGACACTCACCTGGACTCCATCACCTTCTTGATTATCTTCCCTATATCTGTCACTCCCCCTTGGTTATTTTCTCAGGTGTTTTTGACATTGTTTTCATGTTGGTCTGTTGTTTGTGTTTCGTGTTCGTTGTTTCTTTCATTTATTAAAACACTCACTCCCTGAACTTGCTTCCCGACTGTCAGCACACTCATTACAGAATAACACCTCACCTAAGGGAAGCATCAGGGAGTGTTTTCTTTATTTTATTTTTTGTCAGAGTAATTACGTCGGGTCCAGGAACTGCTGCTGGCTCTCATGCCTCAACCATATTGCCAGTTTTCCCTGCCTCAGCCGGCTGGTCAGGATTCTCATACCTCAGCCGGATCGCTCATACCTCAGGTTCTCGCTCATCAGCAGTGGTGACCGGTCCGCGCCCGATCCATAAGTCTGTCCCCTTTGACGGCGTCCTGCGGCTGGAAAGGGTACTGTCACGTATACTCTCCCTCCGGCCTCTAGGTCATCAGGCTGCTGATTATCCCGCACACCTGTCACCATCGTCTCGTGCATCTGCGCCTCATGACACTCACCTGGACTCTCATCACCTCCTTGATTATCTTTCCTATATCTTTTCCTATATCTGTCACTCCCCCTTGGTTCTTTCCTCAGGTGTGAACATGTAGGTACGTTGTTTGCGTTTTCTGTTCATTGTTTCTTTATTTATTAAAAAACCTCTTGAAACTACCCCTCCCAGATCCGGGAGAATTGTCATCAACTACACGAATTAGCATAACGCAACGGACAAAAAATCTTACTAGAAAATATTCATATTCATTTCATTTGTCATTGGCTTTGATACTCTGATTGGTTTGAAATGATCAAACTGCTGATGACTTTGTTTTGTCCAATGCCCCTCGTCACCACAAACAAATTTAATGATGGCAGTCAAATCAAATACATTTTTTCTAATTTGAAATTAGTGCGTTATGTCAGAAATGCATTGTCTCAAACAAACATCCGGTGACAGTGCAGAGAACCACATCAATTTACAGAAATTCTCATCATAAACATTGATCTAAGATACAAGTGTTAAACATACGATTAAAGATAAACTTCTCCTTAACCTCTAGCATCGAGCAATCCCGTATCCGTGAGCGTAATCATAGCCTCAAGCTCATTACCATAACGCAACTTTTCCTATTCATGAAAATCTCAAATGAAATGAAATAAATATATTGAAACACAAGCTTAGCCTTTTGTTAACAACACTGTCATCTCAGATTTTCTAAATAAGCTACACAAACATTTGTGTAAGAGTATTGATAGCCTAGCATAGCATTAAGCCTAGCATTCAGCAGGCAACATTTTCACAAAAACAAGAAAAGCATTCAAATAAAATAATTTACCTTTGAAGAACTTCGGATGTTTTCAATGACGAGACTCTCATTTAGGTAGCAAATGTTCATTTTTCCAAAAATATTATTTATGTAAGTGAAATAGCTCCGTTTTGTTCATCACGTTTGGCTAAGAAAAAGAAGAAAATGCAGTCAACACAACGCCAAACTTTTTTCCAAATTAGCTCCATAGTATCGACAGAAACATGGCAAACGTTGTTTAGAATCAATCCTCAAGATGTTTTTCACAATTCTATTCGATGAAAAATCATTCCTGGCAGTCGGTTTCTCATCCGAGGCAAACGGAAAAATACTGCAGCTAGAGATTACGCAATAATTGCGATGGAGGACACCAAGCGACCACCTGGTAGATGTAGTGTCTTATGGTCAATCTTCCAATGATATGCCTACAAATATGTCATAATGGTGCAGACACATTGGGAAAAACGTGGAAAATGTAAGCTGACTTCTAGCTCCTCCACAGCCATATAAGGAGTCATTAACCTTTTTGGGATAGGGGGCAGCATTTTAACTTTTGGATGAATAGCGTGCCCAGAGTGAACTGCCCCCTACTTTTTCCCAGATGCTAATATATGCATATTAGTAGTAGTATCGGATAGACAACACTCTGAAGTTGGACGTCGGACGAAAAGTTCAAAAAGTGCCAAACTAAGTATGGAATCTATCTTTAGGATGTTTTTAACATAAAACATCTGGACAATTCCTTTGTCTGTACAAATTAAGTGGAACGTAGCTACCTTTCACGTGGGCGTGCCAGATCTAGGCTGTGGCACTCTACCAGACCACTCACTCAAAGAGCCCTTACGAGCCCCTCCTTTAGAGTAGAATCCTCAAAGCAGGTTCTAAATACTGTTGACATCTAGTGGAAGCCTTGGGAAGTGAAACATAACAAATATCACCCTGTATATTCAATGAGTTGAAAAACTACAAACCTCAGATTTCCCACTTCCTGGTTGGATTTGTTCTCAGGTTTTTGCCTGCCATATGAGTTATGTTATACTCACATACATCATTCAAACAGTTTTAGAAACTTACATTTACATTTACATTTAAGTCATTTAGCAGACGCTCTTATCCAGAGCGACGAACTTCAGAGTGTGTTCTATCCAAATATACAAATAATGTGCATATCCTAGCCTCCGGGCCTGAGTAGCAGGCAGTTTACTCTGGGCACGCTTTTCATCCGGACGTTAAAATACTGCCCCCTACACCAGTGAGGTTAACACACTTAAATGTCTTACTAACGTTGGCCATGGAGAAGGAGAGCCCACATTCCTTGGTTGCGGGCCATGTCGGTGGCACTGTGATGTTCTCAAAGCGGGCCAAAGAAGGTGTTTAGCTTGTCCGGAAACAAGACTTCAGTATCTGTGGTTTTCCAGCCACGTAGTCCGTGATTGTCTGTAGACCCTGCTACATGCGTCTCGTGTCTGAGCTGTTGAATTACGACTCCATTTTATCTCTATACTGACGTTTTGCCTGCTTGAATGCCTTATGGAGGGAATAACTACACTGTTTGTATTTGGCCATATTCCCAGCCACCTTGCCATGGTTAAATGCGATGGTTTGCATTTTCAGTTTTGTGCGAATGATGGCATCTATTCATGGTTTCTGGTTTGGGTAGGTTTTAATAGTCACAGTGGGTACAACATCTCCTATGCACTTCCTGATAAACTCAGTCCCGTATCAGTGTGTTCGTCAATGTTATTGGCGGAGGCTACACAGAAAATATCCCAGTCCGAGTGATAAAAATAATCTTGAAGCTTGGATTCCGATTTCTCAGAGCAGCGTTGAATCGTCCTTAGCACGGCCACTTCCTGTTTGAGATTCTGCCTATAGGAATAGAGGAATAAAATGGAGTCGTGCTCAGATTTGCCGAAAGGAGGGTGGGGGAGGGCCTTGTAGGCATCCCAGAAGTTGGAGTAGCAGTGGTCGAGTGTTTAAGCAGTGCGAGTACTACAGTCAATGTGTTGATAGAACTTTTGAGGCATTTTCCTCAAATTTGCTTTGTTAAAATCCCAAACTACAATAAATGTGACCTCAGGATATGTGGCTTCCAGTTTGTATAAAGTCCAGTGAAGTTCTTTGAGGACCGTAGTGGTATAAGCTTGAGCGGGAATATACATGGCTGTGACTATAACCGAAGATAATTATTTGGTGAGGTAATACGGTTGGCATTTGATTGTGAGGTTTTCTAGGTGGGGTGAACAAAATGACTTGAATTCCTGTACTGTATGTTTTTACAATCAAACCATGAATAGTTAATCATGAAACATAACCCCCTCCCTTCTTCTTCCCAGAGAGATATTTATTCCTGTCTGCGTGACAGTATATCAGACAGTATATCCCGAGAGAGCCATGCCTCCATGAAACAGTATGTTATAATCCCTGATGTCTCTCTGGAAGGAAATCCTCACCCTCAGCTCGTCAACTTTATTTTCCAGGGACTGAACATTTTAGCAAGTAATATACTTGGAATTGGTGGGTGGTGTAAGACTAGAAGTCTACTCCGAGTACCTCTTCTCTGCCGGAGATGTTTTGGATCTGGAATCAATTCAATCAGTCAGACTAAAGTATGTTACGAGCAAAAGAGCAGAGGAATGATTTAATATGAGTCGTCAGGCTACCTCCCTCCTTCCCTCCACACACACAAATAGACACACATACATAAACACACACACACGGGAAAAACTTTCTCCCAGAGTGAATCTGCTAAGTGTTACACAACATATAAACATATGCTCTCTTGGTGTCACTGCGGAGGCCTCCAGACAGTTTTGGAATATTTCGAAGGGGCACGGAGTATGTCAAATAAATGCTGAAAAATGTGTCTGTGAAGGACACTAACTAAATAGTTATGACTGTCTCATATGCTGTTGCTTTCAACAGACTCAGGAAAATTACTTCATTCACAAAGGATTGGCTCAACAAATGCAAGTCCCCAAACAGTAGCTGAACACCGTTTATTGCCCACTTTCTATTTCCCAATTCGTTTTCTGTTTCTGTTGGGGGGGCAGAACAGGTGGGCGTACCACTAGGAATAGCACTCAGACATGAAACACTAGCAGGTCATGGAACACGTAGACACACAAGTTAGCATTTCCAAAATGCATTTCTACATGGTCAGTAAACACGACCACATGTGCCCGAGCAGATAATGTTACACACGTTTTGAAATTGGATTGGCACCCTATCTCATCTCGCCTGGGAATAGAAGAAGGGCCCATCTGTAAATATCAAACGGACCGAGCATTGGTGTTTCAACCGTTCCCCGACGCCAGTTCAATAAGCACCCCTCTGTTTATATTGAGAGGGTTTTCATTAACTGTTAACGAATTACATTTGAATCCATAACGCTCCATTCATTTCTTAAATGTGTTTGACTGCTGGAAGATTTGCACTGAAATACTGCCAGTGAGAGAATCAAGGAAACAAAGTGAGGGAAGATTAATTATGTTTTCCCCTGTCTTTTTTGTTCCTGTTGTTTTTTTTCTATTTCTTCATTCTTCTGCAGGCTGATACTTTTTTTTTGCAGATACAGCCAATCAGATGGTGTGTTGGAGCAGCTGTAATTCTCAGTCGGTTTGATTCCTTCCATATTTTTCAACGCAAAACCTTTTAGTTGTTGAGAGCCTGGTAGAGGAAAAGATTCAGTTGAATTGGACTGTGCCTTGTATCATTATGAATGCATTATCAGAGCTCATATCTTGCAGAATAACAACAATTGGGCTAACAACAGTTGTCTCAATGTGTTTAACTTTGACCCATTTTTAAGGCCGTTGTTCATAAATGATTTGGTGTGGTTCTGGTGGTCACTTTGCTTTTAAAACACCAAATCCAACCTTATCAAGCTGTTCTCCTCTCCAGAGCGGTTTCTAATTCAGTGGACACCCCTTTGATCTCTCTGGTGCTTCCAAGGCATAATTGACACTTAATTTGTGTGACCAGTAGACCTTGATGTTGGTGGCGATAAGAAGGGGAAGTCTTAATTGGGTAAAAACAGTGTCCCACTATGAAGCACAGTCTATCTGTATGCTCTGTTGCCCCAGCCGGTGACCTCCTGAGGCCTGCTCAGACAGTGGAGCCTGGAGGCCCAGTTTATTCCATCCCCAGAGGACAGGCACTCATGCTGGGGCAGGGTAAGGGCACTGGGTCCTTAATTAACAGTGTGTGGGTAGGGTAGCTCAGGCTTGTTGCGGCTCCCCAGACCAGAAATCCTTTCTGCCTCCGGTGTTCTGCTCAGTCTACTTTTAATGAAAGGGGTACTTGCTAAACAGCGAGCACGAAGCACCCAAATCTCAGTTCCACTGCAAAACACACAAGCACTAGCTAATGAACACATGCCTTGCAAAAAATATACTTCCAGAAAAGAGCTCACGGAGGCTTCATAAAGGTTTGCAAACATTGCTTGATGAGGCTTGAGAGAGTTAGACAGATAGCTGTGGAATGTTTTTGTGGATGTAATTCCTGCTGTCATTCATTTGACGTAGAGAAAAATTGTCTTATTATCACATCTCATCTGTATGCAAAACACTTTCCACACAGCCGTTTAAAAATGATAGTTTGCATGAAATTTGGCAGAAATGTTTACCTGTCACGGCCTGACCTTAAAGATCCTTTTTATGTCTCTATTTTGGTTTGGTCAGGGCGTGAGTTGGAGTGGGCATCTATTTTTTTTGTTTCTATGATTTTCTATTTTTATGTTTTGGCCGGGTATGGTTCTCAATCAGGGACAGCTGTCTATTGTTGTCTCTGATTGGGAACCATACTTAGGTACCCTTTTTCCCACCTGGGTTTGTGGGAAGTTAACTTTGTTTGATGGCACATAGCCTGAAGCTTCACGGTTTATTTTGTTTATTGTTTTGTCGGCGTCATTTCAAATAAAAGAGAAAATGTACGCTTACCACGCTGCACCTTGGTCCAGTTACTTCAACGGCCGTGACATTACCTTTAGTGATGGTCTTTTGTTGATGAGAATTTTCCTACACTGAGTGTATTTAAGGTTTAAAATTGGCTTATAAAGTTTGTACTTGATTTGCCCTAATTAAAAATGTATCAACCCTACAAAAATGTCCATTAATTATAATCCACATAATTACTCACATTTCCTCTTGCTGCAGGATTATTTTCCTGCTTTGCCAATCTGGCTCAAATTAAGATCCGACATCTGTAGTGATCTTGTTTTCAGGTGTCATGAAATTACAATGGCCATGACATGAAGGTGTCCTGTTCATTATTTAGCCAATTTAGTGGATTTTTAAATTATGGCAATTTTTGGAGGGACCTTGTAAGCATAATTGTGATAGCTATCAACATAACGCAAGAACAAGTAGGATTAAGAACTGGAGGAGAGGGTGAGTTTTTTACTGTGAAACATTCACTAAATCATACAGTATAAACATGGACAATAATTTGCAATAGAAAATTCTACATAAGAGGATGCTTTGATAGATTTTGTACACAAACATATATTTCTTTACGTTTAACATATAACTACGTTTGCACTTAGAACTCCATATTCCACATCTTTACTCTCACGAGTCGTGATAGTTTCCTTTAGTTACCTGTCAAACACCCATGATTATGACTAATCATATACAGGAGATTAATATTATGTAGGCCTGAAGGAGTTTGTTTTTCTATTTCATCTTCTCTTTTTGAAGGGGAAAACAGATATCCAATTTGCCCAGTTATGACGGAGGTCAAACGACAAGGTTGCTGGAGAATGTGTATTGCCACTCAGGGGAGGAGATAGAGCCATTGAGCAATGCATAACCTCATAACTTCTTTCACAGCATGCCTTTCTTTAATGAGACTGGGAGAGTGAAAGGTCAGTGCCATTGCACCGAAAGACCGCCCTAATGCAGAATGACAAATCATCAACCCTATGTCTTCTTTAGTAGCAACCACAGCTGTTACGATGGCTTCCCTGCATAGTTTTTTTTTGACCGGTCATTCAATGGAGCCTGTTGGAAAGAAAATCATGTTGCAAGCTGCTGGCATTCACTGTGCAGAGATCATGCCATTATAGTGGAAAATAATATGTCTTCTGTTCCAAAACTGAAATAGAAACTGACAGCTACTGGAGTATGGTTGAGAGGTATTTCAGGCTGGAAACTAAACAACATATTGTCAAGGCAGACATCTGAGCACTTGAAAAGTCACTGTCATTTTGTATATGTTCAGGCTGTGGACTGCTGTGAGGTGCTTACATATGTATTTTTTGCATCATTCTCTCGTGGGGCAAGTTCACCCTGTATGGCACATACAATATACACTCCAAAAATAAAAGGTTCCTGTAGTATCCGTTAGGGTTTCGTCAAAGTGAATCTGTGGAGGGACCCCTATAAGTTATTTGAAGAACCCCTTTTAATGGATCCTCAAAGAACCTTTTGAAGAACCTTTTGAGGTTAATTGTTGAACTATCCCCCTCCCCTTAATAATAATACGCATAACAATAACACAATATTTAATTGTCAGTATTTATTATGATTTTATTGGCAAAGCAGAATTTGGGTATATCCTCTGGAGTGTTGGGTATATGGGTATATCCTTGGGTATATCCTCTGGAGTGTTGATGTTAATGTGTTCTCAATATCCATAGTATCATGACGTTGCCCTGTTGGTGAGGTTTATGACCCCCATAAATACCTTCCCCCTGTTCTCTCTCTGCTCTACAGAACGGACTCTTTGCCCTTTGTTAACATAGAGAGAGTAGGGCAACATCAAAAGGTTGGGGGAAAGAGCAATCTTTCTGTAATCCAACCAGTTGAAGTGCCCATTGGTAATTAATTAAACAACATGATGTCAGATCACTTGGTGTCTAGGATATTATATCTGATGACAGGATGACATAAATTGTATCATGGAAAGTCTACATATTCTATCAGATTCACATGGAAATGTTTTGCAATTTATATATTTAAATATGAAACTATTTGTGAAAAGATAACATTTTATTTTAGCTTCTGAATGAGAGATTTGTTTTCATAAGTAAACTATGCTTGCTCAGTGGCCATGCCCAAATTAATAGACATCGGTTGAGAACTCTCCCCCACTACAAAAGCCCGTTGGCGAAAGTCAATCTTGTCTTCCCGATGATGTGAAGACTGGTGTCCATATGTTCAAAAGGGCTAATTTCTATGTGGAGGTGACGATCACCACGCTGGAAGGATACATTTCGGGTGGTTATTTAGAATGCATACGATTTTGTATATACAATAGCATAGCTTCTCAAGGTCTGATAGAGACCCAATCCTTTTGTTCCTCAGTCTTCCTGCTCTTTCATTCAAACCCAACCCTCTTTCTTGTGTAACTGGCCGTCATATAGATTTCGTCCGCTAGGGATGTTTTATTTTATGACATAATTAGTAATCAATGTATGATCCATCCTGTGTATATGTAATTCTGTGTGATTATTATTTTATGTATTTAGTAAATAAATAATTAAATTAAATGTTGTATTGGCGATTCAACTTATTAGCCAGTGTTCGTGAAAATAATATCCAATAATTTTACAACGTTCAGATGAGACAATGAGCTGACGATTAATAATTGACTGCTATTGATATAATAGATTACCAGATCTTTAAGAGTTTATTCGGAAGACAACAGCTCTAGAAACATTATTTTGTGGTGCCCCAACTTCCTAGTTAATTACATTTGCATGAATAGTTTAATTGGGTAATATTAATTACAGAGAATTGATTTGATAAAATAGAATGTCATATATCATTTAATCCATAGTAAAGGCACAACAACAGCCATAATGATTTTACAGTGTGGCTGTGCATGGTGATCGAACAGATTTCCTGTTATATTCATCAGAGGTGTAGGGAGGATGAAGTCTATGAATCCAAAAAAGAGTAATTATACAGATTATTAACAAAACAGGCACACGACAGCATTCATACCTTAGTGTTTGTCGTTAAGGTAAAGAGCATATGGTACATTGTCCGTAATGTAGAGGCCTATGGGATTTTCAATGAAGAGGCAAGGGAAAAGGATGGGACATGTGATCTGAATAACATACCATACCAATATCAATACTTGCAACACCTGCGAAGTTCAGTCATCTGCGCCCAAAACAGCTAGCCTTCAACATATTCTTATAGCCTACATGTTCTTACCTCTTTGTTGATTGATAGCCATTGAATTGTGTCCATTTTCTGTTTTAGAAGATCTGAACCAATAAAAGATAGATGGTATCGTCATAAAACAATTTAAATGTAGATCATACAAGGGAAAAATCTTACTTAAATTTAGGAGATCTTTACATTTTGCAGTTAGGTGCCTGCACCTGCTGTCCTTTCAAATTCAAATCCAATTGTTTCAGATGGGTAGTTAGTTTGTGTGGGTTCTTGCAGAAACCTAAGGAGGTTTTGATGAACCTCACCTGCTATGACGTTCTTGGAATAACCTTTAGGGGCCATTTTCAGTGTCAAGAACACAAAGGTTCTTCAAATAACTTTTAAGATCTTAGAATAACCCTTGTTGAACCCCTCATTTTGAGTGTAGGTAAAAAGCATAGAGCGCTGGCTAAGGAATGGAGAATCAAGGTCAAATGTATAAGAGTTACATTTTGTGTCAATCAACCAAAGTTATTTTTGATACAAATGAAAATGATGCCGGATTGGGTCACAGGCTGCCAGAGATATGCCATATCAGATGGAAAGTTGTTCGGCTGCCACTCCTCCTTCATGGTACAGTCTCCAACTCTGTAAGCCTCTGCGAATTTATGAAAAGCTCTTAATTGTTTACAAGCGACTGAGTCACCTTAATGAATGTTCATGTCTGACCAATGACAAGGGACAGAAATCTCCAACCAGCACCTATTTGTTTGTTTTGGACCTTACTCCACTTCTTCCTGGGCCTGTTCTCCGGTCTTTCTGTGGTCTCTCTCTGGTCTTTCTGGCCAAGTGAAGCTGAGAAACATAAAGGGCCAATTCCCCTCAGCAATTTGCAGGCTGGAGCCAAAATCAACTTCCCTGCTTCTCTCCTCTCTTATCGTCCAAGCTCTCCCCTGGTTCCCATTGGGCCCCTGTGACCGACACACCAAACAGGCGGTGTCCAGCAGAAGAGTGAGCCCAGCTGTTATGGAGATGATGTTTTGATGATTAGGGAAACATAATTGGGACACAACTGTTCCTTACTGCAATCTGGGTGGCGCCATTTGACTCTAGGGCATTTAGTCATACCTAGATGCAATAACATAAACAAAGCAATCCACTATGGATATGGTTCATTCACAGTTTAGGGCACAAGAGCTGTCTGTAAACTCCTAAAGGCATCCACAAGCTTCGCAGCCGGAACAGTTTGGGAGAGTTTGTGCATGCAATACTGGTCAAAAGTTTGGACACACCTACTCATTCAAGGGTTTTTCTTTATTTTTACTATATTCTACACTGTAGAATGGAATCATGTAGATTTTAGATTCTTCAAAGTAGCCACCCTTTGCCATGATGGCAGCTTGGCATTCTCTCAACCAGCCTCACCTGGAATGCTTTTCCAACAGTGTTGAATGAGTTCCCACATATGCTGAGCAGTTGTTGGCTGCTTTTCCTTCACTCTGCGGTCCAACTCATCACACACCATACTAATTGGGTTGAGGTCAGGTGATTGTGGAGGCCAGGTCATCTGATGCAGCACTTCACCATCCTCCTTCTTGGTCAAATAGCCCTTAAACAGCCTGGAGGTGTGTTGGATCATTGTCCCGTTGAAAAACAAATGATAGTCCCATTAACTTCTTATAGCTGCAGGGGCACTATTGAGTAGCTTGGATGAATAAGGTGCCCAAAGGAAACAGCATGCTCCTCAGTCTCAGTTGCTAATATATGCATAGTATTATTAGTATTGGATAGAAAACACTGAGGTTTCTAAACATGTTTGAATGATGTCTGTGAGTATAACAGAACTCATATGGCAGGCAAAATCCTGAGTTGAAATCAAAACAGGAAGTGAGGAATCTGAGGCTTGTATGTAGTCAACACAGTTTCCATTGAAATCCCCTTGAGATATTAATGATGTTGCACTTCCTAGGGCTTCCACCAGATGTCAACCGTCTATAGAAATTTGAATGAGGCTTCTACTGTGTGGTGGGAATGACAGCTGAATGAATCAGGTGTCTGGCAGTCAGCCATTTTCTGGTCACACATTCCACATGATAGCGACCTGCTTTCCATGGCTCTTGAAGACACCAAGGAATACTCCGGTTGGAACTTTATTGAAGATGAATGTTAAAAACATCCTAATGATTGATTCTGTACTTAGTTTGAAATGTTTCTTCGACCTGTAATATAACTTTTTGAAGTTTTTGTCTGACATAACGCTGAACAGAACAAGTATTTGGATATGTATACCAAACGCGCTAACAAAAGTAGCTAATTGGACATTATCGAACAAATCAAGCATTTATTGTGGACCTGGGATTCCTTGGAGTGCATTCTGATGAAGATCATCAAAGGTAACGGAATATTTAGCATGTAATTTATGGTTTATGTTGAATACAACATGGCTGCTATTTTGACTTGATTGTTCTGAGCGCCGTCTCAGATTATTGCATGGTTTGCTTTTTCCGGAAATCTGACACAGCGGTTGCATTAACCTAGGTGGCACTATTTTTATGTTTGGAAAAATAACGTTCCCAAAGTAAACAGCCTATTTCTCAGGACCAGATGCTAGAATATGCGTATAATTGACAGATTAGGATAGAAAACTCTCTAATGTTTCCAAAACTGTCAAAATATTGTCTGTGAGTATAACAACTGATATTGCAGGTGAAATCCTGAGGAAAATCAAAACAGGATTAAGTGTCATTAAGGCAAAGGGTGGCTACTTTGAAGAATATCAAATAATAAATAAATACATTGTTTTACACTTGTTTAGTTACTACATGATTCCATATGTGTTATTTCATAGTTTTGATGTCTTCACTGTTGTAGAAAATTGTAAAAATTAAGAAAAAACTTTGAATGAGTAGCTGTGTCCAAACTTGACTGGTATTGTATATATGATGACATTTTTGTTCATTTTGGACTTAGGTTAGGGTTTTTCGGCAGTTTGGGCACACCTTCGTTGATTGGTCAACAGTAGGGATTCTTGTTCAGATGGCGAGGGGAGAAGAAGGCTGACGTTTTACGTGTTCCTATCCAATTGTGTTTTTTGTTCGTTTCTTTGCATTGTTTGTAACTTTTTTTTTAAACTTATTTTGTACATAATGTTGCTGCTACCGTCTCTTATGACTGAAAATAACTTCTGGACATCAGAACTGCAATTACTCACCCCGATCTGGCAGAATCCCTCTTTTCCTTTAACAAGCCTGATGTGAATGACATACTGCTTTCCTGGGAACAGGCCCAGATATCATTAGCGTGAAATTGAAGGCAGGGAAAAGGGTCCGGAGTGCGGGCTGCCATCTGAGAATTTGTAGGGATCGAATAAACCCCCACTGTCTTCCATTCTGCTAGCAATCTTTGGAAAATAAAAGATTAGAAGATTAAACTGCCAACGGGACATTCAAAACTGTAATATCTTATGTTTCACGGAGTTGTGGCTGAACGATGACATTATCAACATACAGCTGGCTGGTTATACGCTGTATCGGCAAGATAGAACAGCGACCGTCTGGAAAAAAAGGGGGCGGCGGACTATGTATTTTTGAAAATAACAGCTGGTGCACGATATCAAAGGAAGTCTCAAGATTTTGCTCACCTGAGGTAGAGTATATCAAGCTGTAGACCAACTATCTACCTAGAGAGTTCTGTATTTTTCGTATCTGTCTACATACCACCACAGACTGAGGCTGGCACTAAGACCACACTCAATTAGCTGTATTCCGCAAAAAGCATACAGGAAAAACGCTCACCCAAAAAGTGGCGCTCCTAGTGGCCGGGGACTTGCAGCAAAACTTAAATTGTTCTTTCCAAATTTCTATCAGCATGTTAAATGTGCAACCAGAGGAAAAAAACTGTGGACCACTTTTACTTCACACACAGAGACACATGCAAAGCTCTCCCTGGCCCTCCATTTGACAAATCTGACCATAATTCTAACCTCCTGATTCCTTACAAACAAAAATTAAAGCAGGAAGCACCGGTGACTCGATCAATAATAAAGCCGTCAGATGAAGCAGATGCTAAGCTACGGGACTGTTTCACTAGCACAGACTTGAAAACTTTCCGCGATTCCTCCGATTACATTGAGGAGTACACCACATCAGTCACTGGCATCATCAATAAGTGCATAGATGACGTCATCCCCACAGTACCCCAACCAGAAGCCAGGAATTACAAGCAACATCCGCGCTGAGCTAAAGGCTAGAGCTGCCGCTTTCAAGGAGTGGGACTCTAACTCAGGAACTTATAAGAAATCCCGCTATGGCCTCTGACGAACCGTCAAACAGGGAAAGCATCAATACAAGACTAAGATCAAATCGTACTACACCGGCTCTGACGTTCGTCGGATGTGGCAGGGCTTGTAAACCATTACAGATTAGTAAAGGAAGCACACCCGAGAGCTGCCCAGTGATACGTGCCTACGAGACAAGCTAGACTACTTCTATGCTCGCTTCGAGGCAAATAACACTGAAACATGCATGAGAGCACCAGCTGTTCAGGAAGACTGTGATCATGCTTTCCACTGCCGATGTGAGTAAAACCTTTCATGAACAGGTAAACATTCACAAGGCCGCAGGGCCAGATGAATTACCAGGACATGTACTCAAAACATGTGACAAGTGTCTTCACTGACATTTTCAAATTTTCAACCACTCCACAAATTTCTTGATAACAAACTATAGTTTTGACAAGTCGGTTACGAAATCTACTTTGTGTATGACACAAGTAATTTTTCCAACAATTCTTTACAGACAGACTATTTAACTTATGATTCACTGTATCACAATTCCAGTAGGTCAGAAGTTTACATGCACTAAGTTGACTGTGCCTTTAAACAGCTAGGACAATTCCAGAATATGATGTCATGGCTTTAGAAGCTTCTGATAGGCTAATTGACATAATTTGAATCAATTGGAGGTTTACCTGTGGATGTATTTCAAGACCTACCTTCAAACTCAGTGCCTCTTTGCTTGACATCATGGGAAAATCAAAAGAAATCAGCCAAGTCCTCAGAACAAAATAGGAGACCTCCACAAGTCTGGTTCATCCTTGGGTGCAATTTCCGAATACCTGAAGGTACTGCGTTAATTTGTACAAACAACAGCAAGCAAGTATAGACACCATGGAACCACGCAGCTGTCATACCGCTCAAGAAGGAGACGCATTGTCTCCTAGAGATGAACGCACTTTGTTGCGAAAAGTGAAAATCAATCTCATAACAACATCAAAAGACCTTGTGAAGATGCTGGAGGAAACGGGCACAAAAGTATCTATGTCCGCAGTAAAACGAGTCCTGTATCGTCATAACCTGAAAGGCTGCTCAGCAAGGAAAAAGCCACTGGTCCAAAACTGCCATAAAAAAGCCAGACTACGCTTTGCAACTGCACATGCAGACAAAGATGATAATTTTGGAGAAATGTCCTCTGGTCTGATGACACAAAACTAGAACTGTTTGGCCATAATGACCATTGTTATGTTTGGAAGATAAAGGAGGAGGCTTGCATTCCGAAGAATACCATCACAACCATGAAGCACTGCAGGAGGGACTGGTGGCCTTCACAAAATAGATGGCATCATGAGGACGGAAAATTATGTGGATATATTGAAGCAACATCTCAAGACATCAGTCAGGAAGTTAAAGCTTGGTCACAAATGTGTGTCGGACTGTTTATTTTAATTTCTCCTGTAATACCCCTCAGTTGTGGGTGACTTAATGACGCATCAAACTTGCAGCCTTCCCTCCATAATCCATCCGTCCCAAATAAATGGGGGACATTTGCTTCACTTTGTTATGAGAGTGAGAGTCATGAGTAAAGGGATGTTTTGGTTACATAATAGTACTACAACTTGAACACAGCTCTCTTTCCTTTAACTTCTTGGATAAAGGGGGCGCTCTTTTAATATTTGGATAAAAAAACGTTCCCGTTTTAAACAAGATATTTGGTCACGAAAAGATGCTCGACTATGCATATAATTGACAGCTTTGGAAATAAAACACTCTGACGTTTCCAAACCTGCAAAGATATTGTCTGCGAGTGCCACAGAACTGATGCTACAGGCGAAACCAAGATGAAATTTCAAACAGGAAGTGCCCCAGATTTTGAAGGCGCTGTGTTCCAATATCTCCTTATATGGCTGTGTATGGGTCACGAATGAGCTTAGACTTTCTGTCGTTTCCCCATAGTGTCGACAGCATTGTGACGTATTTGTAAGCATATCATTGGAAGATTGAAAATTTTACACTACATCTACCAGGTGCTTGCTTGGTGTCCTCCGTCGTAATTATTGCGTAATCTCCAGCTGCGTGTATTTTTCCGTTTGCTCCGAGGAGAAACACAACTGCCACGAATGATTTATCATCGAATAGATATGTGAAAAACACCTTGAGGATTGATTCTAAACAACGTTTGCCATGTTTCTGTCGATAATTTGGAGTTCATTTGGTAAAAAGTCTGGCGTTGTAGAGACTGCATTTTCTGTTTTTTTTCTTAGCCAAACGTGATGAACAAAACGGAGCGATTTCTCCTACACAAATAATCTTTTTGGAAAAAATTAGCAAATGTTATCTGAGAGTCTCCTCATTGAAAACATCCGAAGTTCTTCAAAGGTAAATTATTCTATTTGAATGCTTTTATTGTTTTTGTGAAAATGTTGCCTGCTGAATGCTAGGCTTAATACTATTAATGCTTACACAAATGCTTGTGTAGCTATGGTTGAAAAGCATATTTTGAAAATCTGAGATGACAGTGTTATTAACAAAAGGAAATCATAGAATTGCCACAAGAACTGCCACATTCGTACAATGGGTGTCCAAAGACAATGACAGTTCAGATGAGTGTTGCAGCACTTAACCACGCAAATCCATTGAATCCTTTATCATTATCTGAATTGGGTAAAGTGGAGCTATCCAACATACTTGGTGGAAAGACCAAGATCAAGGTCATTGTAGCAAAGATAGCCAACTGTAAATGATCAAAAGGTCAATCAACATACTGTAAAGTCAATTTAAAATGAACTTCACTTCCCGAATCCAATGCCATCCATACAGAAACTGATGCCAACTTTTTGTAATTGGTCTTAGACATTTTGCATTGTGTTTGTTTCACTCAGTTTAAGCTACGGGTCACTCAAATACTGAAGACCTGAAGACCACATGTTTCCTCAAGTTCTTGGTGACCTGGGATGACCACATTTGATAGATGGAGAAGGGGCGAAGGAGGAACATTGGGACTCTGACAAACTTTCTCTAAGTTGCATCCTTCTGTGTTACGACTTCTGCCGAAGTCTGTCCCTATCCTTGTCCTGGCGGCGTTCGGCGGACGACGTCACCGGCCTTCTAGCCATCGCCGATTCACTTTTCATTTTCCAATTGTTTTGTCTTTGTTTTACACACCTGGTTTCAATCCCCAAATTACTTGTTCATTATTTAACCCTCTGTTCCCCCATGGTTTTTGTGAGTGATTGTTTGTATGTATACGGTCTGTTATTGTGGGCTAGTTTATTGGGTTGTATATATTTGTATTCTTGAGTAAAGAACGTTCATTACTCATATCTGCTGCCCTGCGCCTGACTCCTCCACACAGGCCGATTACATTCTGAGACTCATTAGAACTCTAATGTCTTTACACTGGGAACAATTGCCTTGCTCTTTCTCTGGTTGTGGTTCCAGAGTCAAAGTAATAATATATATATATATATATATATCCAAGGGGAAAAGCACATGCAGGATATCAAAATGATATGCTTACTATTTTAATTTCTTTAAAGCTAGGAGTTAAAGCACATAAACACTGTACGGTTCGACTAGGTCTTTTTCAAGGCTGTTCCAGAGTAAAACCAGGACCACTTAATAAGGCAGGATAAAACTGATTATCGAGGGCATGTTTTTAATAAGACAACAAAAGGAAGAAGAGCACTCTCTGGTTCCTCATTTAGTTTTTCTCTTCCCCCACTTCCTTTGACAAGTGCAACAGCTGTGGCTCTGGGGATAGGGACATCTTCTCCAGGACTCCAGGAATGTCTTGGAATCATAATGGGAATCTTCGAGCACCTACAGAATAATTTGCCTGAATCTCCATATTTATTACAGTAATGACCAGATCTGGTGAAGGAAGTGTGTGTCTTTTTCCAGGAAAGTTGCGCTTTGATTTTTCCTATTGAACTTAATGTTTGCTATTAGTAATGTACTGGATTTAGTTGAACATACTGTATGTTCTTAGGCCAGGAACCAGGTCCATAACCTCATCCCCTATCATTCCATGTAACACCTTTTATTTACATAATCAGCTTTTCAAAATGTTTGCTGGTGTTCTTATCCTCTCAATTAAGTTAATTCTCTGTCTCGACTTTGCTCAATTTTTTTAACATTCAAAAAAATACATCACCTGCTTGGTTCCTGTTCCGCATTGGAGAAAGAGATTGCAAAGAACTAATGTAAACAGATAAACCTATGGGTAAATAAATAGAGCTGCACTGACATACAGTTTGTTTCCTCTCCTCCTGCAGCTCTGGAGCTGTGCTGCTCTCCTGCTTATCGTCCACAGAAGTGCACTGCATTGTATTATTTTGTGTGGTGATGCGTGTGTATGAAAGAGAGAGAGAGCGAGAGAGAGAGAGAGAGGTCAGTACAAGTAGGAAACCATAGTCTTTTGGTGAGGGTAGAGAATGTGGTTCTGGTGTGCATGTGTCTTTCGAGAGAGAGAGAAAGTGAGGCTGAAAGAGAAAGAAAGAGGGAGAAATTGAAAGGCTGCCTAGCACTTTTCTCAGTGAGCTGACAGGGCTCAACGCTTGACTAACAGGACTGTTTTGACAGGTGTCAAATGGTCCGTATTGCCATTTCACCGCTGGCCCTTGGGACCCCGCATCAGGGCCTGCAACAGGACTGGCCATGCTGCAGAAAAATAAAGAAAACCGTCATGGAGGAGAATGAAAAAACGTGACCTCTTTACCACTTCCTCCCTGCTTGGTCTCCTCTGGATTCTCCCAGAGTTTGGGCATCTGCTGTACGTTAGCTGCTTTTACAGTCCGTGAGGTAGGTGTGTGTGTGTGTGACCCATTTTTTAAAAAGGTGATGGGACCCTTGAAAAGGTTGGATAGTCGGAGAGCAAGGTGAAGATAAGGTAGTTTGTCTTTAGACAGTTTCTATGTAATTTCCCACACAAAGACAGTCCACAATGGGTTTGATTATTTTAAGAGAAATATAATTGTAATTTGTTTATGCCAATTTTTTTTACGCAACCATTTTTTATTGAACCTTTATTTAACTAGGCAAGTCAGTTAAGAACAAATTCTTATTTTACAATGACGGCATACCTTGGCCAAACCCTCCCCTAACACGGATGATGCCCTATAGGACTCCCTATAATGGCCAGTTGTGATACAGCTCAGGATCGAACAGGGTCTGTAGTGATGCCCTGGCACTGCGATGCAGTGCCTAAGACCGCCATGCCACTCGGGACTACATAATGTGATTATGTGTAGTGACAATAAACATCAAAGTGGTATAGGCTAGTACATGACCTTCACTCATAAAACAATGCACTTCCACATTGAAGAAAAAGCAAGTTATCTTTGAGATATAAGTTTAAGCAAAAAAAACATTGAATAAAAGTGTCTTATTCCTCCTGATGATTTGATGCGGCTTCACACCTTTGAACAATGTCCCAATGTGTCCAAATAGATTATCTATGGGGTTTGTTGGGGATGGGTATGTACATTTTACCATTATAAAATACACAAGGAAAATGATCTGTGGTGAATGGTGCCTAACGGTAAAATCACAAGATAATGACTCAACTCAATGTGCCGAGGCACACTGGATGCAGAAATGAACTTTTTCTGTGTGTTTCTATTGCGAACCAGATTTTAAAAAATGTGAATACATTTTACCAACCTTGTGTGAGGCTATTTGGAATTATAAGCCATATAAAAGTCCAAAAGGGGAAGGTTGCATGGCCTAATGGTGTAAGTTTTTTGGGGTGAAAGTTAAAACTATCAGTCTTTTTTGTGAGCCTGCTTCCCTTTTTGTCATGAATTCCGCTGAAGTTGTTCACTCTACTTGTTCGGGCAGTGTTCGGTGGTCGACGTCACCAACCTTCTAGCCATCGCTGATTCATTTTATTTTCCATTGGTTTTGTCTTGTCTTCCATCAAACCTGGTTCCAATCCCATCAATTAGATGTTGTGTATGTAACCCTCTGTTTCCCCTCATGTCCTTGTCGGTGATTGTTTATTGTAAGTGTATATGTACATCTGTACTGGTGTGTGTAGGGTTATGTTACCCATTGATTTATATTATTATGTTTTCTGTTGGCTTTTTTGTAAATAAACTGCGCCGTTGGAAACACAGTTGTTTCTCTCCTGCGTCTGACTTTTCTGCCGCCAGTCAAATACCCTTACACCTTCTAATACACATTCCTCCCTACTATATCTCTCAAACATCCACAGAGAGTAGGTCACGTAGGCAGTTATGGTTAGCCATACAGCAAAATGGCAGTATGGTTTTCTGCTCATATTCCCCATGGCAGGTGGGGTATGGGACCATTCTCCCCACCAACCAATCCTCCTTGCCGATGACAACTGATCCAGATTTCTGGGAAACAGTGACCTACACTGTACCATAACCTTTGCCTTTTTCACTACATGAGGCCCTGGACCACACATGCACAGTCCCATAAAGACATTGTTTTCCTGGAATTAGATAGGGTAATTTGATATAGCTATAGTGTTTACGAGATTACGTCATCAACAAAACCTTTTCTCTGCAACCCCCCTTTATGTCAGCCTTGTAATTGGGCTACTGTTATCCCTCTCTCTCTCCAAAGTGGATGAGTTCAACACCTCATTCGGCATCATTGGCCACATCACTATCTCCTCCTGTCCAACAATAATTTGGACTCAGAGGGCTACAGAACAGGGGATCATTGTAGGCCTATATGGAGCCAGTCCCGTTAAGATATAATAGGTAACTCTGGAGTAGCCGGTGGTTTGTCTCTGTCTGCCACAAGGGCACAATTTATAACAGAATTTATATCATTCCCCAGAGCCAAGGCAGTCTGAATCAGCTGAAAAACAGCAGAAGAGGACAATAAATGCTAGCTGAACTTTGGCTGTCCCCTTTTGCCATTTTAAATGCAATATAAGCACTCTTTTCACAAAGAGTCCAATTCAGTCTCCCTGGTGTTTACTAAAACAGAAGCACCCGCCCCCCAGTTTTATGAGGTGTCCTGTTTTTCTACCATACCTCCAGTGATTTAGGTGATATGCTTGAAATAAAGGTTCAGAGGGGCATGAGGCAGCTTGAGTTTTACTGTGCCCCCACTTAAAAAATAAAGAAAATGAAATCACCCAGGACGCTGTATAATTGTGCTATGGGGGACCGTTTGACCCTTTTCTTATTTTGGGGTTTCTATCTTTGTTTTTCAATGTCTCAAGCTGGACTTTGACATTTTACTTGCATGACTTTTTAATTACATCCAGTTGGTTAAAAAGTCACAATTCAACACCGAGAACTTCATCACAGAGCGAAATATGGAAAAGGGATAAGGCCTATGTTTGAGGGAGCGAAGAGAGTGAGAATTTATGGGCGACTTGGTGAGTTTGTTCTGTGAGTGTTCCCGTGGTCTCATAGCACCTCAGCCTTTCAAGTTAATACTCTGCTCTAGTGTCCTAAGAGCTCAGGATCCGTCTGTGATCCAGTCATATCAAGTCAAAATTACACAAAGAAATGACTATTTACAGTGCCTTGCGAAAGTATTCGGCCCCCTTGAACTTTACGAACTCTCTCCAGAAGTTCAGTGAGGATCTCGGAATGATCCAATGTTGACCTAAATGACTAATGATGATAAATACAATCCAACTGTGTGTAATCAAGTCTCCGTATAAATGCACCTGCACTGTGATAGTCTCAGAGGTCCGTTAAAAGCGCAGAGAGCATCATGAAGAACAAGGAACACACCAGGCAGGTCCGAGATACTGTTGTGAAGAAGTTTAAAGCCGGATTTGGATACAAAAATATTTCCCAAGCTTGAAACATCCCAAGGAGCACTGTGCAAGCGATAATATTGAAATGGAAGGAGTATCAGACCACTGCAAATCTACCAAGACATGGCCGTCCCTCTAAACGTTCAGCTCATACAAGTAGAAGACTGATCAGAGATGCAGCCAAGAGGCCCATGATCACTCTGGATGAACTGCAGAGATCTAAAGCTGAGGTGAGAGACTCTGTCCATAGGACAACAATCAGTCGTATATTGCACAAATCTGGCCTTTATGGAAGAGTGGCAAGAAGAAAGCCATTTCTTAAAGATATCCATAAAAAGTGTTGTTTAAAGTTTGCCACGAGCCACCTGGGAGACACACCAAACATGTGGAAGAAGGTGCTCTGGTCAGAGGAAACCAAAATTGAACTTTTTTGGCAACAATGCAAAATGTTATGTTTGGCGTAAAAGCAACACAGCTCATCACCCTGAACACCCTATCCCCACCGTCAAACATGGTGGTGGCAGCATCATGGTTTGGGCCTGCTTTTCTTCAGCAGGGACAGGGACGATGGTTAAAATTGATGGGAAGATGGATGGAGCCAAATACAGGACCATCCTGGAAGAAAACCTGATGGAGTCTGCAAAAGACCTGAGACTGGGACTGAGATTTGTCTTCCAACAAGACAATGATCCAAAACATAAAGCAAAATCTACAATGGAATGGTTAAAAAATAAACATATCCAGGTGTTAGAATGGCCAAGTCAAAGTCCAGACCTGAATCCAATCGAGAATCTGTGGAAAGAACTGAAACTGTCATGTTTGTCATTTATTATCTTGTCTTGTCCCTGTGCTTCCCATTCTATTCGTTTCCCTCTGCTGGTCTTATTTGGTTCTTTCCCTCCTTCTAGCCCTCTCTCTCCCCCTCCCTCTCTCACTCTCTCGCTCTCTCTTCTCTCTATCGTTCCGTTCCTGCTCCCAGCTGTTCCTATTCCCCTAATCATCATTTAGTCTTCCCACACCTGTTCCCGATCCTTTCCCCTGATTAGAGTCCCTATTTATTCCTTTGTGTTCCGTTCCTGTGCCGTCAGTTCCTTGTATTGTATTCACCATGCTGTGATTGCGTTTCGCCCTGTCCTGTCGTGTTTTTTGCCGTGATTGTGTATCACCCTGTCCTGTCGTGTTTTGTGCCTTCATCAGACGCTGCGTGTGAGCAGGTGTCTCAGTCGACTACGGCCTGCGCCTACCCGAAGCGACCTGCAGTCTGTGGCCGCTTCTCCAGTTGTTTTCCCCTCTACAATCTAGAGGATTTCTGTTATTCCGTTTTGAACATTAATAAACTCTGTTTCTGTTAAGTCGCGTTTGGGTCCTCGTTCACCTGCATGACAGAAGGAACTGACCAAGGAATGGACCCAGCGACTTCAGACGCTGTTTACACTGCCGTCAAGATCCAAGGAGCCATGCTCGGCAGACACGAGCAGGAATTGTCTGCTGCTCGCCATGCCGTGGAGAACCTGGCCGCTCAGGTTTCCGACCTCTCTGGACAGTTCCAGAGTCTACGTCTCGTGCCACCTGTTACTTCCTGGCCTGCCGAGCCTCCAGAACCCAGGGTTAATAACCCACCTTGCTACTCCGGGCAGCCCACTGAGTGCCGCTCCTTTCTCACGCAGTGTGAGATTGTGTTCTCTCTCCAACCCCACACATACTCTAGAGAGAGAGCTCGGGTTGCTTACGTCATTTCACTCCTTACTGGCCGGGCTCGAGAATGGGGCACAGCTATCTGGGAGGCAAGGGCTGATTGCTCTAACAGATTCCAGAACTTTAAAGAGGAGATGATTCGGGTTTTTGACCGTTCAGTTTTTGGTGGGGAGGCTTCTAGGGCCCTGGCTTCCTTATGCCAAGGTGAACGGTCCATAACGGATTATTCCATTGAGTTTCGCACTCTTGCTGCCTCTAGTGAGTGGAACGAGCCGGCGCTGCTCGCTCGTTTTCTGGAGGGACTCCACGCAGTGGTTAAGGATGAGATTCTCTCCCGGGAGGTTCCTTCAGATGTGGACTCTTTGATTGCTCTCGCCATCCGCATAGAACGACGGGTAGATCTTCGTCACCGGGCTCGTGGAAGAGAGCTCGCATCAACGGTGTTTCCCTGCTCCGCATCGCAACCATCTCCCTCCTCTGGCTTTGAGACTGAGCCCATGCAGCTGGGAGGGATTCGCATCTCGACTAAGGAGAGGGAACGGAGGATCACCAACCGCCTGTGCCTCTATTGCGGAGTTGCTGGACATTTTGTTAATTCATGTCCAGTAAGAGGCCAGAGCCCATCAGTAAGCGGAGGGCTACTGGTGAGCGCTACTACTCAGGTCCCTTCATCTAGATCTTGTACTACTATGTCGGTCCATCTACGCTGGACCGGTTCGGGTGCTACATGCAGTGCCTTGATTGACTCTGGGGCTGAGGGTTGTTTCATGGACGAAGCATGGGTTCGGAAACATAACATTCCTTTCAGACCGTTAGACAAGCCTACGCCCATGTTTGCCTTAGATGGTAGTCATCTTCCCAGTATCAAATGTGAGACACTACCTTTAACTCTCACAGTATCTGGTAACCACAGTGAGACTATTTCTTTTTTGATTTTCCGTTCACCGTTTACACCTGTTGTTTTGGGTCATCCCTGGCTAGTATGTCATAATCCTTCTATTAATTGGTCTAGTAATTCTATCCTATCCTGGAACGTTTCTTGTCATGTGAAGTGTTTAATGTCTGCCATCCCTCCCGTTTCTTCTCTCCCTACTTCTCAGGAGGAACCTGGCGATTTGACAGGAGTGCCGGAGGAATATCATGATCTGCGCACGGTCTTCAGTCGGTGAGCCAACTCCCTTCCTCCTCACCGGTCGTATGATTGTAGTATTGATCTCCTTCCAGGGACCACGCCTCCTCGAGGTAGACTATACTCTCTGTCGGCTCCCGAACGTAAGGCTCTCGAGGATTATTTGTCTGTGTCTCTTGACGCCGGTACCATAGTGCCTTCTTCTTCTCCGGCCGGGGCGGGGTTCTTTTTGTTAAGAAGAAGGACGGTACTCTGCGCCCCTGCGTGGATTATCGAGGGCTGAATGACATAACGGTTAAGAATCGTTATCCGCTTCCCCTTATGTCATCAGCCTTCGAGATTCTGCAGGGAGCCAGGTGCTTTACTAAGTTGGACCTTCGTAACGCTTACCATCTCGTGCGCATCAGAGAGGGGGACGAGTGGAAAACGGCGTTTAACACTCCGTTAGGGCATTTTGAGTACCGGGTTCTGCCGTTCGGTCTCGCCAATGCGCCAGCTGTTTTTCAGGCATTAGTTAATGATGTTCTGAGAGACATGCTGAACATTTTTGTTTTTGTCTATCTTGACGATATCCTGATTTTTTCTCCGTCACTCGAGATTCATGTTCAGCACGTTCGACGTGTTCTACAGCGCCTTTAGAGAATTGTCTCTACGTAAAGGCTGAGAAGTGCTCTTTTCATGTCTCCTCCGTTACTTTTCTCGGTTCCGTTATTTCCGCTGAAGGCATTCAGATGGATTCCGCTAAGGTCCAAGCTGTCAGTGATTGGCCCGTTCCAAGGTCACGTGTCGAGTTGCAGCGCTTTTTAGGTTTCGCTAATTTCTATCGGCGTTTCATTCGTAATTTCGGTCAAGTTGCTGCCCCTCTCACAGCTCTTACTTCTGTCAAGACGTGTTTTAAGTGGTCCGGTTCCGCCCAGGGAGCTTTTGATCTTCTAAAAGAACGTTTTACGTCCGCTCCTATCCTCGTTACTCCTGACGTCACTAGACAATTCATTGTCGAGGTTGACGCTTCAGAGGTAGGCGTGGGAGCCATTCTATCCCAGCGCTTCCAGTCTGACGATAAGGTTCATCCGTGCGCTTATTTTTCTCATCGCCTGTCGCCATCTGAGCGCAACTATGATGTGGGTAACCGTGAACTGCTCGCCATCCGCTTAGCCCTAGGCGAATGGCGACAGTGGTTGGAGGGGGCGACCGTTCCTTTTGTCGTTTGGACAGACCATAAGAACCTTGAGTACATCCGTTCTGCCAAACGACTTAATGCCCGTCAAGCTCGTTGGGCGTTGTTTTTCGCTCGTTTCGAGTTTGTGATTTCTTACCGTCCGGGTAGCAAGAACACCAAGCCTGATGCCTTATCCCGTCTGTTTAGTTCTTCTGTGGCTTCTACTGATCCCGAGGGGATTCTTCCTTATGGGCGTGTTGTCGGGTTGACAGTCTGGGGAATTGAAGGACAGGTTAAGCAAGCACTCACGCACACTGCGTCGCCGCGCGCTTGTCCTAGTAACCTCCTTTTCGTTCCTGTTTCCACTCGTCTGGCTGTTCTTCAGTGGGCTCACTCTGCCAAGTTAGCTGGTCATCCCGGTGTTCGAGGCACTCTTGCGTCTATTCGCCAGCGCTTTTGGTGGCCGACTCAGGAGCGTGACACGCGCCGTTTCGTGGCTGCGTGTTCAGACTGCGCGCAGAAGAAGTCTGGTAATTTTTTTCTGCTTCTGCTCCTGGTCTTGCTGGGTCTCAGTCTGTTCCCTGCCATCGCATCTCTCCTGTTCTTGTCCCTGCCCTTGCTGTGTCTCAGTCTGTCCCTAGTTCTCATTTTTTTTTTAGAGTAGTACCCTAGTTTCCCTTTTTATCGTTTTTCGTTACGGTCCTGAGGAGAGGAGTTGGGTTCTTTCTCGGGACGTGCTGGACCGTTTGATCTATGATTTCCTCCGTTGCCGCCAGTGTTCCTCCTCGAGAGCGCCAGGAGGCGCTCGGTGAGTGGGGGGGTACTGTCATGTTTGTCATTTATTATCTTGTCTTGTCCCTGTGCTTCCCATTCTATTCGTTTCCCTCTGCTGGTCTTATTTGGTTCTTTCCCTCCTTCTAGCCCTCTCTCTCCCCCTCCCTCTCTCACTCTCTCGCTCTCTCTTCTCTCTATCGTTCCGTTCCTGCTCCCAGCTGTTCCTATTCCCCTAATCATCATTTAGTCTTCCCACACCTGTTCCCGATCCTTTCCCCTGATTAGAGTCCCTATTTATTCCTTTGTGTTCCGTTCCTGTGCCGTCAGTTCCTTGTATTGTATTCACCATGCTGTGATTGCGTTTCGCCCTGTCCTGTCGTGTTTTTTGCCGTGATTGTGTATCACCCTGTCCTGTCGTGTTTTGTGCCTTCATCAGACGCTGCGTGTGAGCAGGTGTCTCAGTCGACTACGGCCTGCGCCTACCCGAAGCGACCTGCAGTCTGTGGCCGCTTCTCCAGTTGTTTTCCCCTCTACAATCTAGAGGATTTCTGTTATTCCGTTTTGAACATTAATAAACTCTGTTTCTGTTAAGTCGCGTTTGGGTCCTCGTTCACCTGCATGACAGAAACTGCTGTTCACAAATGCTCTCCATCCAACCTCACTGAGCTCGAGCTGTTTTGCAAGGAGGAATGGGAAAAAAATTCCGTCTCTCGATGTGCAAAACTGATAGACATAACCCAAGCGACTTACAGCTGTTATCGCAGCAAAAGGTGGCGCTACAAAGTATTAACTTAAGGGGGGCTGAATAATTTTGCACGCCCAATTTTTCAGTTTTTGATTTGTTAAAAAAGTTTGAAATATCCAATAAATGTCGTTCCACCTCATGATTGTGTCCCACTTGTTGTTGATTCTTCACAAAAAAATATAGTTTTATATCTTTATGTTTGAAGCCTGAAATGTGGCAAAAGGTCGCAAAGTTCAAGGGGGCCGAATACTTTCGCAAGGCACTGTATGTCAACTCAAATGGCATTTTCTCATTTGTGTCATCATTTATTAATTCTGTCGAGGAATGATTAATGAAAAAAAGACTAAACTAAAGAAATTACTTTTATATCAAAACACCAACCTATGAAACTGTCTGTAGTGTGAATGTTAGATAATCTATCTCCTTGACTAAATACTATTAGGGAGAATTATTAAGTGTGTGTGTATGTGTGCATGTGAGTATGCATGTGTGCACATGTGTGTGCGCGTGTGTTCGCTCACATGCGTGTGTACATGCATGTCTGCTCCTTGGTATGGTGGGGTGGGTGTTGGTTACGTATGGGCTTATAAGCGGACAACATGTACGAGTCTCATTTCTGTTCAGCACTTTGAGATATCAGCTGATGTAAGAAGGGCTTTACAAATCTGCTCTACATTATTACCACATACTGTAAGTGGGCAGGCCATACAGTGAACATTTTATTTGCTCTGTATACGTTTATGTTTTTTTTTTTTTTTTTTACAAATTAAACCTGTAGCAGACTGATTTGTCATCAGAGGAGGAATTAAACAGGTTCCCTGGCATTTATCCAGCACGTTTTTACGAGCTATTTTGTCCTTCTAAGTATACAGTTTATCGTGTTTAATGATGCTCTGCATTTTTACCGATTCCTCATTTCCCTTTACTGGCTAATGAGAGTGAGAGACATGCTGGGGGAAGTGATAAAAGAGGTTTGTGGTTGTGTAACACGTGTCGTAAAACAGAAAGAAAAAAGGCCTGTGTGCATGCGCGTGTGAGTGGGTGTGTGTGGTGTTGTCTAAAAGTTACAACAAGAGGCAGTTTAAGATGCTGAGTCTGTTAGGATGATGAGGTGAAGTCTGTGGAGCGTGTGGGTGTGCGTGGTGGAGCATACTTTAAAGTATTAAAACCAGGGGTTGGAACAGGTTCAGGGAACAGAACTGAAAACTGGAAAATAACTACATTTTTCAAGGAACAGAATCAGAATGAAAGTGATCTTTACTGTTCTGGAAAATAACAATTATTTTAAAAGCATGGGAACCGATTAATAAGGGGTTATTTTCATTCTGGGCATTTTTTACAGTCCAGCAAAAAAATGCAACACACCGTCTATGCAAAAGCCCTAACTCTGTCAATCATAAACTAATGGTTATGTTCAGAATGAAAGGATTGGAAAATGATTTTGGTTCCAACCCCTGATTTACACCTACAATTAGATTCCTGAAATGGAACGTTTTAAATTGTCAGACACAATGTCAAACACTCTATATACAGTCCATAACTTGGCCGTATTGGTTAGCTCTAACCAAATCATCTCTATCCAGATTGAGATATGTCATTGGGTATCGACTGAGGGTTGAGGCGCTCTAGAACCAAGTGGAGGAAAACCAGGGTCTGTGTCCCAAATAGCAGCCTATTCCCTACATAGTGCACCACTTATGACAAAAACCCTAGGGGCTTGGTCAAAATGTATGTAGGGTGACATTTGAGATGCACAGTGATAATGAGGACTGGCTAGTTGTTTGACATGACTTCATCGGGTCCTATCTTCATGTGGTCATAGAGCGCAGGCTGTCCCAAATGCCTATTTAGAAATTGTGTGTGTCTCTAATAAAGCCAGAACATCACAAAGCCTAAATAATGCACACACCTGCAAAACTCTGTGTCTACAAAATATTGTCAACATGAAAGTGACAGACATAAGAAATTACTTGTTTCCAAGGAATTAATGACACAGATAGCCATGTAGAGTCGCCTTTCAAGGCAAACATATACCAATAATGGCCTATATACCCCAATAAATTACCGTATTAATGTTGCAGTCAAAATAATTTAATTACCAAATGTACCTCCATGAAACAGTACAGTCACTCCAGGGCCAAGTGTGTTTTCTAGCAATCCCTCTAATGGTAATATGGCTATTATCTGAGATTGTGGCCTGTTTGCTCACCGAAGAAAAATACCAAAAGAAGGTATTTATGGTGCTGATTATGTATTACTGACCAAGGCAAATTAAGGCAAAAAAAGCTAACAGAACTCAAGGAGTGAATTCCTGTTCACACTGCAAGGTTATCATGGGAAAATATGCTTGAACTGTAGCTCTGACTTTGAGGCTGATTGTGGCAATATTTTCTGTGTGTGTGTGTGTGTACATTATGTGTGTGTGGAGAAGGGCATCTAGCTAAAGGACATTGACCATACCATTCTAAAGCACCCATCCATACTAATTTGACGCACCTATGATCTAAGAGATCACATTGTTATTGTTTTAATTTTCTAATAATGTTTTTTTATTTTTATTTTATTGAACCTTCATTTAACTAGGCAAGTCAGTTAACCTTTTTGGGATAGGGAGCAGCTTTTTCACTTTTGGATGAATAGCGTGCCCAGAGTGAACTGCCTCGAAAAACCTGAGCGAAATCCAACCAGGAAGTCGGAAATCTGAGGATTGTAGTTTTTCAACTCAGCCCCCATTGAAGATACAGGGTAATATTAGTTATGTTTCACTTCCCAAGGAGTCCACTAGATGTCAACAGTATTTAAAATCTGTTTTGAGGATTCTACTCTAAAGGAGGGGCTCATAAGGGCTCTTTGAGTGAGTTGTCTGGCAGAGTGCCACAACCTCGGTCTGGCGCACTCATGTGAAAGGTTCCACTTCATTTGTACAGACAAAGGAATTGTCCGGTTGGAACATTTATGAAGTTTTATGTGAAAAACATCCTAAAGATTGATTCCATACTTAGGTTGGCATGTATCTACGGGCTGTAACGGAACTTTCGGAACATTTCGTCCGATGTTCGGCACGACCTGAATGCGCTTTTGGATTTGTTTACCAAACGCCCCAACAAAAGAAGATATTTGGACAAAACTGATGGACATTATCAAACAAATCAAAACATTTATGGTGGAACTGGGATTCCTGGGAGTGCATTATGATGATGATCATCAAAAGTTAGTGAATATTTAAAATGCTATTTCTGAGTAATGTTGACTACCCAATATGGCGGGTATCTTTTTGGCTGCTTTGTTGTCTAAAGGCTGTACTCAGATTATTACATGTTTTTCTTTCTCCGTAAAGTGTTTTTGAAATTTGACACAGCGGTTGCATTAAGGAGAAGTTTATCTAAAGTTCCATGTATAATAGTCGTATCTTTATCAATGTTTATTTCTGTAAATTGATGTGGCTCTCTGCAATATCACCACATGTTTTAGAACTACTGAGCGTAATGTGCCAATGTAAATTTTTTTAATATAAATATTAACTTGTTCAAGCAAAACATACATGTATTGTGTAACATGAAATCCTATGAGTGTCATCTGATGAAGATCATCAAAGGTTAGTGATTAATTGTATCTCTATTTCTGCTTTTTGTGACTCCTCTCTTTGTCTGGAAAAATGGCTGTGTTTTTCATTGGCTTGGTGGTCACCTAATATAATCGTTTGTGGTGCTTTCGCTGTAAATCCTTTTTGAAATCAGACACTGTGCCTGGATTAACGAGAACTTTATCGTTGAAATGGTGTAAAATAATTGTATGCTTGAGGAATTTTAATTATGAGAATTGTGTTGTTTTGAATTTGGTGCCCCACACTTTCACTGGCTGTTGCGGGGCAGCACCCCAGTCCTAGACAGGTTAAGAACCAATTCTTATTTACAATGATGGTCTACCGTGGCCAAAACCTAACCCAGATGACGCTGGGCAAATTGTGACCCGCCCTATAGGACTCACAATCACGGCCGGTTGTGATACAGTCTTGAATCGAACCAGGGTATGTAGTGAGATGCAGTGCCTATCTGTTATGGTTGCAGCTCAGTGGTCCACTTGTCCTCCCCCCTATCCACTGTTGCTGGTGGTATGTCCCTTTCTTCTTGACTAATGTAAGCTAATATTCATGGTTGACCCACTAAAGCGCCATTTGGGAGCATGCTCCTCACTAATGTAACTGAAACTCCCCTGTTGACCCTGTCTCCTTCCATAAAATAGTGTAATCTTACTAATGGAAGTTCAAAATCCCTTTCTCTAGCCCCTTTCCACCCTCTCCAATTCCAGGGATCAAGGCAAAAAAATACTGCATATCTTGTTGTGGTCATTCTCAGATGTAATGCTGTTTGGAGTGCACTCAGTGGTTTAGGTCCTCACCTGGCCAAAGTAGAGCTAGTTAAATGTGCAATGAAACATTATATGTCTGGATTGAAGATTGGATCGTGTTCAGCCCAGAATAGACAAATGTCATATTGCTCTAGAGCATTTAAATGTTTTTCTTGCACCAAATGATCTAATTAGGTAACATTTGATGCTAGATGACTCATCCTCCACACAATGTTTCACCTACACACATGGAAAGTGGATTATGTCCCAATCAGTCAAATGTAAGCACAACTGGAGAAACCTCTTTTCTTTTTTTTGCCTGACAGCATTACAGCAGCTAGAGAAAGTGTAGGGGCGTACTGAATCAAATCAAATCAAATTGATTTATATAGCCCTTCGTACATCAGCTGATATCTCAAAGTGCTGTACAGAAACCCAGCCTAAAACCCCAAACAGCAAGCAATGCAGGTGTAGAAGCACGGTGGCTAGGAAAAAATCCCTAGAAAGGCCATAACCTAGGAAGAAACCAGGCTATGTGGGGTGGCCAGTCCTCTTCTGGCTGTGCCAGATGGAGATTATAACAGAACATGGCCAAGATGTTCAAATGTTCATAAATGACCAGCATGGTCTAATAATAATAAGGCAGAACAGTTGAAACTGGAACAGCAGCACGGTCAGGTGGACTGGGGACAGCAAGGAGTCATCATGTCAGGTAGTCCTGGGGCATGGTCCTAGGGCTCAGGTCCTCCGTGAGAGAGAAAGAAAGAGAGAAGGAGAGAATTAGAGAACGCACACTTAGATTCACACAGGACACCGAAGAGGACAGGAGAAGTTCTCCATATATAACAAACTGACCCTAGCCCCCGACACAAACTACTGCAGCATAAATACTGGAGGCTGAGACATTAGCCTGAACTGACCTGCTGCAAGCCACCCGCTAGCAAACTACTCGCCTGAACATCCACCTGAGATACAGTAGCTAGCATTTCAACATGCTAGCTATTCACAATTGGACAATTTGCCACAGATGTGAAAATAGGTAAATGCTAATGCTGTCAGGCAAAATGTTTTTTTAAATAAGTTTCTCCAGATGCTTACATTTGACTGATTGGGACCATCTGTTAGCATTGCTAATAGAGGCTAGCTAGCCATCAATTCCCTGTTTCACTTGTCTCCAGTTTTGATAACATGTTGATCTATCCTCTTTCCAAGACCAGTCATGTTGTGAAAGGTGGAGACAATATACTTTGGTCATTCCATTATCCTCTAACTAGAACCAGAGGTATGTTTGTGTTTACCTATTTTCACATATTGTTTTCACTGAGGATTGTGTTATTCCTGGGCAATTATTCTATAGATTCCCGGACCGCAATACAAACCTCCCCTGTTCGGCTATTATCGTCAGAAACAAATCCATTAGTTGACCCATTTGTCAGTGGGAGCCCAAGTGTGTAAACGTCATGCACAAGCTGTGTTGTAGTTGGACCTTTATCAAAAGAGACTCACTCAGGCAAAAACAAGAAATATCTTCTACCTCTTTCCCAGAACTTCCCCAGACAAAAACACATACACATTAGTATCGGAACACTTCTCAAATTATTCATAGTTTCGGCGAGGGAAGGATGGCCTAAAGTTATTCCTATCTATTAAACACAGTAAGGGTGAAGAATAAAAGTGTCATCAAAATGTTTTAGAAAGTTGCTAATACCATAAAATACAAAGCCTCGGGATCTATGACAAGTAAAATGAAAAAAAAAGTATTTCTGCAAATATCTCTGTATTCCTCTCAATTTTCACCTAAAATGACACCCTAAGCAAGGATATGTATATTCTTGATACAATTTGAAAGGAAACACTTTGAAGTTTGTGGAAATGACCCCTAAATAAGAGGATATGACATTTAAAGAATAATTGTATACCGTCTGCTATCTGTAATGATGCAATATCTTTTCAAGGGAGAACTTTATACCACTGGAAGTAGGTGATGACTCACTTAACATACTAAACATACACTTAGGGAAATTAATGGGCTATTATCTGTATTGTATGAGACAATAATTGACTGTTTTTGCACTTAGAAATAAACTGTTCTGTTTATAACCCAACAGCAGGGAGCTACTGTAGGGACCAAGTAGCAGAAAAATGCATGAAATATTGATGTACCTCATTGGTGTGTGTGTGTGTTTGCTTTGAGAATAACACAGTGCCACCGACGTGGCCCGCTCCCAGGGAATGTAGGCTGTCGTTCTCCGTGGCTGACGTGAGTAAGACATTTAGGCATGTTAACCTTCGCAAGGCTGCTGGCTCAGTCGGCATGCCTAGCCGCATCCTCAGAGCATCCACAGACTAGCTGGCTGGAGTGTTAAAGGACTTAGGCGACCAATTTCAGGAAACTAGGCGTATGTTGCAAGTCACGACTTCACAGGAGGGCCGTTTGAACGTAAACATTTTTTAAAATCAAAATACGTTTTTTGGCAGAAATGCCTTCTCGAACATGTGAACTTTCATGTGTCTTCAAAGAACTTCCTTACCATCTGTAAATACGATTAGCATTGTTAAATTACAAGCCTAGTTGGTTTAGCCAAAGAAAAGAACAGGAACCTTCCTGCTAGCCATGATTGGCTGAGATAATGAGTGGGCTGGACATGCCGAGAGATGAATTTCAGATTGGTCTGCGGTGTAGTATCTTGTGCATATAAAATGAGCTGCTCGTGAGGCGCAGATAATCCCTTCTACTGCAGTTTTTTTTAAAGATAAAATTAGCCTTGGAGAACTGCAATTATGTTGCTACTGCTCTCAATAACATTGATGCCTTGAATTTATCAGGAGCTATTTACAAAGGTCATTGGGAAAAAGTTGTGATGGAGTACTTTCTGGAGGACAATCATTCTATGCTGACTCTCTCTGACTCTGAAAATGAATCAGACGATGAGGAAATCCCTGATTTAGGTAAAAGCTAGCGATGACAATCAATTTGCATTGCTAGTTAAAGCTTGCTGTTAGCTAGCCAGCTGAAGTTTGATGGATGGCTTAATAGCTAACATTGAACCTATTCGGTTAGCTTTAGCTAGCTATGACAATCGGTTTGTATTGCTAGTAACGTTACTCTATGGAGTGGGATTGTAATAAAAAAAATGGCGAGCTAGCTAACATTACATGTCTAAACAAAATACCCCAAGTTGAAACTTGCTGTTAGTTAGCTACTCTTAGCAAAGGTTAGATGGCTGGCTTGCATTACCTGACTTGTATGAAGTGTGTGTAACGTTAGTGATGTTTTCTCAGAATGCTAAAATATTTGTATCTGGAATTTGTCTTTCAGCGTCAGTAGAACACGCATGACTCTCTTTCACCAGTCATACAAGGAGAATGGTCTAATGCTTCCCATCAAAAAGAGAGCTGGCCCAAGCAAGCACAGGTTACACCTGAAGCATGAGGACTTGCAGCAAGTAGTGAACTTCGCAGAGGTTAATGCAATAGTATTAGCAGGACATCACCTAGGACAAACACTTTGGTGGAAAGATGTTGCCATCCCATGTGACAAAAGCAGCAGTGTGGTGTCTCTACAAGGAATCGATGACAGCATATAGTATGTAATGCATTAACAACACGTTTTGATTATTTAATCGACCTCCAACATGATTGGCACAACTTTTTTGATCTCACATTATTTCTGCCTCCGACTGGTGGTTTGGCCTCATCAAGCAGCGCTTCAGAAGACCAATGAACCCTTTGTCTGAGATTGCTGGTGTTGTGAAAAGCTATGGCTGGCAACAACACCTGAGCGGAGGTTGATACCCCATGGAGCACACAAAAGGTGAGAGTCCAGTTGCTGAACAGGGAAGGGTCTTCTGGGTATACTCCACCTAGACCAGTTGTCAGCTCCAGGTAGCGGGGTTGGTTGAGACCAGTCATCTTAAGGTGGTCTCCAGGTCCTGGTTAGCTCACTCCAACTGGTCGCTCGACTGGGGGTGGAATCTGTAATGAAAGGTTGCCCCAAAGTCCCAATTAGGGTGCAGAACGCCTTCCAAATCTGAGATGACAATTGAGGACCCCATTTGGAAACCATATCCACCGGGAGTCCATGAATCCGGAAGACGTGTTACACCATTATCTGGGCCATTTCCTTGGCAGAGGGAAGTTTGCGGAGAGGGGTGAAATGAGCGGCCTTAGAGAACCGATCCACCACTGTCAAAATGACTGCGTTGCCATCAGACAGGGAAGCCCAGTGACAAAGTCCAGGGAGATATGGGACCAGGTACGATGAGGAATTCTTGTTCTGGGCGCACACCATGGATGCAACGACGAAGGCAGAGACTTCAGAAACCATTGTGGGCCACCAGAAACATTGTCGGAGGAAAGCTAGGATACGGCAGGAACAGTTTAGCCTGGAGGAATGAGCCTATTCCAGGACTGGACTGAGTTAGGGACAAACAGTCGATTAGCCATGCACCTCCAGGTCCAGGCTGGGAGTGTTGTGTCTTGCGAAACAGGGTCTCAATACCTGTTGGTAAAATTATGATTAAATGACTGATCAAATCATTTTAAATGGAACTGTAACTAAGTAAAACTTATACTCTGTTTTATTATATCTGATTAACAATATGAGTTCATAAGAGGGGATTGTGTAACACGGACAAGGAGTAATTAAAGGTAGTTGAGGCGAGGCGTACCCCGAGGGGAACTCCCCCCCCCCCCTTAAGCAGAAAATGTGGTGCAGGGAATGCAAAAATATTCTATAGAAATATTTAACCTCCACACATTAACAAGTCCAATACCTCAAATGAAAGATAAACACCTTGTTCATCTACCCATCGTGTCAGATTTTTAAAATGTTTTACAACGAAAACACAACATATATTTATGTTTGACCACCACCAAAGCAAAGAAAAAACATAGCCATTTTTTCCAGCCAAAGATAAAATCTCAAAAGCAGGATTATCATCTGGGGCTGATTGGAACAGCCGTAGCACTCACAGAGAAATGCGCCACAACAAAATGGCATTCTCTTGCGACACCGACAATTTTCCCTCCCATTCGGTCAAAGTTCACAGCAAATTCTCCATTACACTTTCTACAGAATGAGGACATCTAGTGTGGAAGACGTAGGAAGTGTTTCCAGATCCATAACTTGTTGGGAAGGGAGGGGGCGATGATGTCAAAGTTGCCAACTTTCAGGATTTCAAAACTTGTTTGGAAGATTGCCTGCCCTGTGAGTTCTGTTATACTCACAGACATAATTCAAATGGTTATAGAAACTTCGGAGTGTATTCTATCCAATAGTAATAATAATCTGCATATATTAGCAATTTAGGACAGATTTTGATGCAGTTCACTATGGGCACGCAATTCATCCAAAGTGAAAATACTGCCCCCTATCTCCAACAGGTTTTAATGAACACCATTCCAACTAGGAAGAAACGAATGGGTTGGGGACCGTGTAAACACATACGGTTGTTAGCCTATGGTTGACCCTACAGAAACTTAGCTCTGGGGTTTTTAAATAAGACAGTGAGTGCATTCCTAAGTTTTCTGTTAATTAGAACTGTCAGCTCAGTGGTGATCGATAATGTTGAGGGGTCAAAAGTTATCTGGGAGTGTGTTAGTAAGTTAGAATGAACTTTTCACCTCACTTTGTCCCGGTCGAGAGGAGGGGATTCTGTTAAAGCAATGAAATGACGCCATGATCTGTATATAAACTGTTGCTCGTGGTTAAGTGTCAGCGCGCTCCGAGAATAAATTCTGTTACCTATTATTGAAAGACTGGTCTGCGTCTATTTTATGCAAATAAGAATCTTAGAAATTCTCATAAAATAGATTAAGGGTTTTCAATTGATGAAAGCACATTGGCATAATTACATTACAGTAACAATACCCCGACCCACTGGGGCTGCAAGGCATGAGGTAGGGAGAATGGTTTCTGAGGGTGTGGCAGAGGAACTGTATCGATGGGAGAAAGCGTCAGGCTTCTGGACCCTGGGTGGTATGAAATGGTGAAGTTGAATCTAGTAAACAAGAGAGCCCACCGAGCCTGCCTGGAGCTAAGGCGCTTGGCTGTATGGATATATTCCACATTTTTATGGTCGGTCCTGACCGAGAATGGCTGTTCTGCTCCTTCCAGCCAGTGCCTACACTCTTCCGAAGCCATCTTGACCTCCAGGAGTTCTCGGTTGCCTACAACGTAGTTCCTCTCTGCAGGATTGAGACGATGGGACAGGAAGGCACAGGGATGAAGCCTTTGGTCATGGGCAGATTGCTGGGACAGGATGGCCCCCACTCCAACGTCAGAAGCATCAACCTCTGCCACAAATTAGGGGTCCGGATGGATGAGAATGGGTGCTGTTGTGAACTGATGCTTCAGGTCCAAAAAGGCTGTGTTGACAGCTGGAGACCATTTGAACGGTTCCTTGGGAGAGTTGAGTGCCGAGAGGGGGTCCGCCAAGGTTCAGTAACCCTGAATGAAATGGTGGTAGAAGTTAGCAAAACCTAGGAATCATTGCATCTGGACGTTAGTTGAGGCCAATCCACCACTGCTTTCACCTTTCCAGGATCCATCTGGACATTACCCTCAGCAATGACATATCCCAGAAAGACGATTGTAGAGCGGTGGAACTCACACTTCTCAGCTTTCACAAATAATTGGTTCTCCAGGAGGTGCTGGAGGACCTGCCTGACTTGAAGAAAATGTTCTTGGGCCGAACCTGGAAAAAAAACAGGATGTCGCCAAGGTAGACAAACACAAAATGGTTTAGCATGTCCCAGAGCACATCATTTACCAGAGCCTGGAAGACATCGGGGGCTGTTTTGGACAAAACGCCATGACCTGGTACTCATAATGTCCGCTGGTTGTGTTGAAAGCTGTTTTCCACTCATCTTATCCGAACCAATTGATAGGCATTCTGAAGGTCCAGCTGGGAAAAAATGGTGGCTCCCTGGAGAGGTTCAAAAGCCGAGGAGCGGAGTGGTAGGGGGTACCGATTTTTAACCGTAATGTCATTCAGTCCCCGGTAGTAAATGCACGGTCCAAGGGTCTTGTCCTTCTCCACAAAGAAAAACCCTGTGCCAGCAGGAGATGCAGATGGTTGGACGGCCCCAGTGGCCAGAAACTCCTCTATGTACTCCTCCATAGCCTTTGTCTCCGGCCTGGAAATAGAATATAGCCGACCCGAGATGTTGTGGTGCCTGGGAGAAGATTAATGGCACAATCATAAGTACAGAGGGTATTGCTCTCCACCCGGGACCTGCCCCTGCGGATGGAGTCCTGTAAACTTCCCCCCATTTCATCGACCTGTTCCCCATCTCTAGAGTCATTAGCCCCACTGCTGTTTGTCTTTTGTTACCCGTACCCTCCGTATTCACCCCACTTTCCATGTGTCTAGGATTAAGCCCGTGTCTCACAGCCCTTTGTCTGCTGTTTTCAGACCCACCCGTCCTCCATGTTTCATCGATGGCCGTCCGGTATACACAGTGAGACGCTTCCTGAGTGTTCGACCATGGGGCAGGGGTTTCCAGTACCTGGTTGACTGGGAGGGTTATGGCCCAGAAGAGATGTGCTGGTTCCCAGCTAGATACATCCTGGACCCAGCCCTCATTCGAGGGTAGTTTGGGATAGGAATGAAGTGGGAGGCTTTGGAAAACTGATCGATCACAGTCAAGATGGCATTGTTGCCCTCAGACGGGGGGGAAACATTTGACTAAATCCAGGGATATATGGGAACAGAGACAGTGAGGGACAGGCAGTGGTTGAAGAAGACCAGCCGCAGCTTGCCTAGGAGTCTTGTTCTGTATGCAGACCATGCTTTCAGCGACAATTGCAGCAACATACAGAACCATAGAAGGCACCAAGAGTGTTGTCGCACGAAGGCCAGGGTTTGACGGGAGCCCGGGTGACAGGCAAGCCTGGAGGAATGGGCCCATGCCCGGACCGCGGAGAGTAGAGTGTCAGGCACAAACATCTGCACCCCCCCCAGGGTGTGGCTGGGACCGCTGCTCCTCCTGGACCGGCTTCCTTATGCCCCAGCTGAGTGCTGTCGCCAGTCACGAGGTGGCAAGGATGGTCTCAGGCTCCAGGGTGGTAACTTAAACCGGCAAGAAAGGGCATCCAGCTTGATGTTCTTGGACCCCGGCCGGTAGGAGAGGGAAAAGTGGAACCAGGTAAACAGCTGGGCCCTTCTTGCTTGCCTGGAGTTGAGGCACTTGGTTGTGTGGAGATACTCCAGGGGTTTGTGGTCGGTCCACACAATCAACAGATATTCCACCTCTTCTAGCCAGTGCATCCATTCCTCCAACGCCATCTTCACTGCGAGAAGCTCCAAAGTTCCCACAGCGTAGTTCCTCACTGTGGCGTTGAGGCGGTGGAAGAAGAAGGTGCAGGGATGCAGCTTAACCACTCTGGGGTAGGCGGAATGCTTGTGTTCCACATGGCCAATAGCCAGGGAAAATGCAGAGCGCCAAATTCAAATACATTTCTATAAAAATATAACTTTCTTTAAATTACGCGTGCAAGATGGAAAATTAAAGCTACACTCATTGTGAATCCAGCCAACATGTCAGATTTCAAAAAGTAGTTTCGGCGAAAGCATCTGATGATAGCACAACAGTAAATAATGAGATGTGATGTGATTTTCTGGATTTTTGTTTTAGATTCCGTCTCTCACAGTTGAAGTGTACCTATGATAAAAATGACAGACCTCTACATGCTTTGTAAGTAGGAAAACCTGCAAAATCGGCAGTGTATTAAATACTTGTTCTCCCCACTGTATATCCAAAACGTCCATTTATTTGGCGCGTTTGATCCAACGTCACTACATAATATCTCAAAAGTTACCTGTAAACTTTGCCAAAACATTTCAAACTACTTTTGTAATACAACTTTAGTTATTTCTAAACGTATGTAATCGATCAAATTTAAGACGAGATGATCTGTGTTCAATACAGGCGCAAAACAAACTGACACTACTTTTCTGGTTACGCGCCCTATCAAAAGGTACACGTGAAGAGACGTTCGTTCTCAGCTATGGTACTTCATTACACAAAGGAAAAATCTCAACAAATTTTTACAAACTGGTGACATCCAGTGGAAACGGTAGGAACTGCAGGAAAGTCGATTAGAATTCCCCATGAAAACAGATTGAAAAGACAGTGACTTCAGAAAAAAAAATCTGAATGGTTTGTCCTCGGGGTTTCGCCTGCTAAATAAGTTATGTTATACTCAAAGACATGATTCAAACAGTTTTAGAAACTTCAGAGTGTTGTCTATCCAATACTAATAATAATATGCATATATTAGGATATGGGACAGAGTAGGAGGCAGTTCAGTTTGGGCACGCTATTTATCCAAAAGTGAAAATGCTGCCCCCTACCCCAAATGGGTTAAGGTCCAGGGCAGAATGTTGGGACAGCCCCCACTCCAACATCCGAAGCATCGGCCTCCAACACGAACTTACGGGAAGGGTCAGGACGAACCAGAATAGGAGCAGTGGTGAAGCGGTGTTTAAGGTCCCGGAATGCCTGGTCAGCGGCAGAGGACCATGTGAACGGAACCCTGGTAGAGGTGAGTGCAGACAGGGGGGAGGCCAGGCTGCTGTAACCCTGGATAAAACAGAGATAAAAGTTGGCAAACCCCAGGAAGCGTTGCATTTGCTCCCTGGACGTAGGCTGAGGCCAATCCACTACCACTTTCACCTTCTCAGGATCCATCTGGACACTGCTAGCGGAGAGGATGCAGCACAGAAAGGAAATGGTGGAGGGATGGAACTCGCACTTTTCCGCCTTAATTTCTCCAGAATGCACTGGAGAACGAGTGTTCTTGGGGGAAACGGGAGAAGACGAGGATGTCATCAATGTATACGAAGACGAACTGGTTCAACATATCATGGAGAACATCATGATATGCGAAAGGGCATGACTAGATATTTGTATTGGCCGCTGGCCGTATTGAAGGCAGTCTTCCACTTTTCTCCCTCTCGTATCTGCAGCATGTGGTAGGCATTTCATAGATTCAGCTTGGAGAAAACAGTAGCGCCCCGGAGAAGCTTGAAGACCGAGGAAATGAGTGGTAGAGGATAATGGTTCTTCACAGTAATGTCATTGAGTCCACGGTAGTCAATGCACGGGCACATGATCTTGTCCATTTTTTCCACTAGGAAGAACCCTGCGCCAGTGGGAGAGGAAGAGGGACAGACAAATCCTGCAACTAGGGAGTCCCCAATGTAGATCTCTGGTCCCGACAGAGTACAGACATCCCGGGTCGGCGAGGTGTTAGGGAGTAGGTCAATCCCACAGTCATAGGGGCAATGTGGCAGAAGGAAGTGGCCCGGGACTTGCTGAACGCCTCCCGGAGGTCCTGGTACGGGAATGGCGAAGAGGTCCGGAGCAACTTCCGAGCCACCAGGAATATGTACCGGGGCAGGTTGCGTGGACTTCATACAATGCCCGTGGCATGGTGGACTCCAGCCCATGATAGCACCCGTGGACCAGTTGATTAGGGGATTTTATCACTGGAGCCAGGAGAATACCAAAACCGCAGGAATCTGGGGGGACTTGATAAGCAGGATTTGAATTGTCTTGCTGGGATTCCCTGACACACTTAGGTTGATGGAATTGGTGTTATGGGTCACCCGATCTATAAAGCACCCATCCAGAACTCTAACATCCATGGGAATGGAGAGGGGCTTACTGGGGATGCAAGTGTGGTGTCCAAAAAGCTCTCATATGTCCCAGAGTCAATAAGGACCAGAGGAGTTTTGGACTGTTTTCCCCACAGCAGAACGACATGAAAAAAGGGTGTGAGTAAGGGAAGCAGAAAAGTTATCCATATGGCCCACCAGAGTACCTTGTGTTGATCCTGTGTTGCCATTCCGTTGGCGAGAGCCCAGCTCTGCCTAGTTGCATAGGCTCGGGAAACAGTGCCTCGCCCATCTTCGGTGACTCTCGAGGAAGGTCGGGAGACCTCGGGTGCTCTCGGCAACAGGATCGTCAGGGACTACCGGGATGAAATCCCTGGAGGTGAGAAGAACAGGGCCTCAAAAACATTCCTCATCTTCCCACGAACCCCTCCAGACTCAAGCACATGGCTGGCTGTTGGTCCCATATGGCAGTAGCCCATGTGAGCCCTCCCAGACCTCAGCGTGATGAGTTCGGCTATCTTGGAGAGATCTGAGGAAAGGAGGAGGGCCGAAGCTCGAAATTGAGGGCACACTGAGCGAAAAATGCCCGACAGGTGCTCGGCTCTCCATTAAATAGTTCCGGGGGAGGTAAACGGGGCTCCCGGGATGGTGGAGTGGCCTGTGGGGTGGCTCTGCTAATTGCAGAGTTACTGAGGGGCATTGGGGTTACCACAGTGGCAGGCTGCCACCAGAAAAACCGCAGAATTGCTCCAGTAGCATGTCCAACGCCTGGTCATGGCACTTAGCCAACGTTTGGACCCCCTCCATAAGACCATAAAGCAATTCCTCGTGCTTGCGAATGGAGGCTCCTTGGGAGGAGATGGCATTGCGCAGCTGGCCCGGGTCTGCTGGGTCAGTCATGGCCAGTTTGTACTATAAGGTATGAAGGTAAGACCCAGATGCAGACAACGTCGAATTAACAATGGTTTAATAATCCAACAGGGGCAGGCAATAGACAGGTCAAGGCAGGCAGGAGTCAGTAAACCAGAGGTGGGACAATGGTACCAAACGGCAGGCAGGTTCAGGATCAGGGTAGACAGAGGTCAATAACCCAGAGGTGGGTCAAAGGTACAGGTCGGCAGGCAGGCTCAGGGGCAGGCAGAGTGGTCAGGCAGGTGGTCTCAGTGTCTGGACAGGCAAGGGTCAATGGAGACAATCACAAAGACAGGTGAAACAGATCAGGGTGTGAATTGTGATCTTTTGTAAATTGTTAGATGCTACCGCAATATTGGAGCTAGGGAACACAAGCATTTTGCTACGCCTGCAATAACATCTGCTAAATATGCGTATGTGACCAATTAAATATGATTTGATTTAATTAGTGTGTGTGTGTGTGTGTGTGTGTGTGTGTGTGTGTGTGTGTGTGTGTGTGTGTGTGTGTGTGTGTGTGTGTGTGTGTGTGTGTGTGTGTGTGTGTGTGTGTGTGTGTGTGTGTGTGTGTGTGTGTGTGTGTGTGTGTGTGTGTGTGTGGTGTGTGTGATTCCTTGCATTTGTACCAAACTTTTTCATAGAGCTGTGGAAAACTGAACAAAAACCCAACCAGGGTTCAACATCTAAGGTACCTCTTGACTAGACCCAGACCCCCCATAATACTTTTCCAGAGACGGAAGCAGACTTTTGGTGTGTTTATTTGTTAACTGCCCTTCCATTGCCCAGCTGCTTTTCTCATGTCACCTCATTGTATTAAGGGCATCTAATTATCCTCATGTTTTCTAGGACCGTTCCCACAAAGAAGGCGTGTGTGTGTGCATGCATGTGTGTGTGGGGTGGGATGGGGGGGTGCAGTGCTCATGACCTGTGGTTCAAATAGTACTTGTTTTCTTTCAAATACTCATGCATTTGATTGAGTTGACTGAAGCTTGCCAAGTTTTACAGTAGAGGTGCTTCTGTTTCCAACCCTATAGGAGGTTCTTGGGGGATACACCTGGAATTTGGGATTTTTAAAATGTACTTCTCTGGCTTTCCCAGCTGAGGGTGATAAATCAACACAGTGACAACAACCCCCTGCCACCCAAATCCCTTTTTAATCACTTCCACCAAGACCAATACACAGAGGAAGCCCTCTTTGGGTGCCTTCAGCTTTCCGGCACATTAGTAAGGCCCCCGGAGCGAGAGGAGAAAGGGAAGAGGGTGGAAGAGAGCAAAGACTTGGGTAGGAGAGAAGATGCAGGAAGAGAGAGGAGAACAGAAGAGGTCCACCTACAATATCGCCAAGCCCTGTCTCTTTGCAAGCACTGTACCATGTATGGCATACAAAGCGAGCACATAGAGTTGAAGTCAAAAGTTTACATACACCTAAGCCAAATACATTTGCCAAACTGTTTTTCACAATTCCTGACATTTAATCCAAGTAAAAATTCCCTGTCTTAGGTCAGTTAGGATGACTTTATTTATTTATTTATTTATTTTAAGAATGTGAAATGTCAGAATAATAGTTGAGAGAATGATTTTTTCAGCTTTTATTTCTTTCATCACATTCCCAGTGGGTCAGAAGTTTACATAAACACAATTAGTATTTGGTAGCATTGCTTTTAAAATGTTTAACTTGGGTCAAACGATTTATGTAGCCTTCCTCAAGCTTCCCACAATAAGTTGGGTGAATTGTGGCCCATTCCTGACAGAGCTGGTGTAACTGAGTCAGGTTTGTAGGCCTCTTTGCTCGCACATGCTTTTTCAGTTCTGCACACAAATTTTCTATGGGATTTTTATTTATTTTTCCTTTATTTAACCAGGCAAGTCAGTTAAGAACAAATTATTGTTTTCAATTACAGCCTAGGGTTAACTGCCTGTTCAGGGGCAGAACAACAACAGACCTTGTCAGCTCAGGGATTCAAACTTGCAACCTTTCAGTTACTAGTCCAATGCTCTAACCACTAGGCTACCCTGCCACCCCAAATTTGAGGTCAAGGCTTTGTGATGGCCACTCCAATGTACGTAAACTTCCAACTTCAACTGTATCACTGTCAAACATTTATTTTAAATCACATTTAAATTGTCATCCACACTGTGCCTATTTGAAAACATACACTTTAACACACACATGCGAATACGCAAAGAGGTATACATAGTCCATAAACGTACACTCACTCATGTATAAACACACACACACAGGCCACCCATCTCCTGTTGGCTGGTGTTGCAAGGGCAGGGAGTAGTAGTATGATTTGTTGTTGTGGTGGAGTAGATTTTATAGGCATTCTCTGACATCCTTGGGTCTTCTTCATGTTCCACCACAAACACATGTTATGGTCAGTCTCAGCTTACTAAACAGTGTGTAAATTTAATCTTGGTAACATCCAACCTATCATTACCTATTGACATAGTTCATTATGGCAATATTATAATTTCCCCATCTCTTTATGTCTGTGGCTCTTCAATTGGCCAGTGTACAATTGGACAGAATGGAGCACAACCTTTTAGGGCCCTCAATTAACAAAGGGATGATGCTGAGGGTGTCCTAAAATGGACACCACACAGAGGGAAAAGGTAACAGATTCTCATAAACAGTGGCTGATAGAAGATATTTCAAGATGGCGGCTGGTTGCTAGGGTGTCTCTCCTTAGATGATTCCAAGCCTGTCTGCAGTGCTGCTTTGGGTTTCGGGGCTTTCTTAATGATAGCTGGTGAAGTCTTTCGCAGAGCAACCACCATTAATCTCCATTTCAATGTCAAACCACTGACGTCACTCTGACGACATGTCGAAGCCACAAGAGGCAGAGTCAACCACACACCCCAGACAGACAGACAGAGTCCACTCATTCAGACAAAGGCAGTTATTTAGCCATGGAAACCACAGGAGGTTGGTTGAACCTCAATTGGAGAGGAGAGGTTAATAACATTAGCTAGGCTAGAGGTTAACGTCAGGGTAAGGAGTTAATATTAGGGGTTAAGGATTAGGTAACATGCTAGCTAAGTAGCTAAAGGGTTAAGGTCAGTCAACATGCATTGCAAAGTAGTCACAAAGTTGCTAATTAGCTAAAATGCTAAAGTTCTCCGTGATGAGATTGGAACATGTTCGTGTTATACACCCATCCAACCTCCATTCTATAATTTAAGTAACCTATTGTCTTTATCTATGATTGAAATGCACTGTATACAAAATCGTGCATTGCACATGAAAAAAAATCTACTTTTTCATGTGTCTGTCACAAATTTCAAAAAATCTATTTGTGTATATTTCACAATAATCTGTGGTACAGGGTTACACACGCACACACACACACACACTACTAAAATGACAGACTAAATTAATCCTAGCACATTTTCTCACAGTAATATTCATTTGATATTGACACACATCCACTCGTGTCAATGCTGTATTATTGAATGCCACACACATACACTGCAAAAGCGTATACTGCAGCCTCTGCTCTCCCATTCGTCAACATCACCACGATATGTTAGAGAGCCTACAAGCCATAGCTTCTGAAAGAGTATCCAATAACATTGAGATGTACAGTGGATTGACTTATTTCACATTTTGTTGTGTTACAGCCTGAACGAAATAAACTCAGGAATTGAGCCTGTCCCTTTTTCACGACCCTGTAAATAACTTTACAGATGTTCATTGTAAAGGGTTTAAACACTGTTTCCCATGCTTGTTCAATTAACCATAAACAATTCATGAACATGCACCTGTGGAGCGGTTGATAAGACGTCAACAGCTTACCGACGGTAGGCAATTAAGGTCACATGAATTCTAAGGACACTAAAGAGGCCTTTCTACTGACTGAAAAACATCAAAAGAAAATATGCCCAGGGTCCCTGCTTATCTGCGTGAAAGTGCCTTAGGCATGCTGCAAGGATGCATGAGGACTGCAGATATGACCAGGGCAATTAATTGCAATGTCCGTACTGTGAGATGCATAAAACAGCACTACAGGGAGTCTGGACGGACAGCTGACCGTCCTTGCAGTGGCAGACCACGTGTATCAACACCTGCGCAGGATTGGTACATCCAAACATCACACCTGCAGGACAGGTACAGGATGGCAACAACAACTGCCCAAGTTACACCAGGAACGCACAATCCCTCCATTAGTGCTCAGACTGTCCGCAATAGGATGGGAGAGGCTGTACTGACGGCTTGTAGGCCTGTTGTAAGGCAGGTCCTCACCAGACATCACCGTCAACAACGCCGCCTATGGGCACAAACCCACCGTCACTGGACCAGACAGGACTGGCAAAAACTGCTCTGCACTGACGAGTCCTGGTTTTGTCTCACCTGGGGTGATGGTCGGATTCACATTTATCGTATAAGCAATGAGCATTACAGCATGGTCTGTACTCTGGAGTGGGATCGATTTGGAGGTGGAGGGTCCGTCATGGTCTGGGGCGGTGTGTCACAGCATCATCGGACTGAGCTTGTTGTCATTGCAGGCAATCTCAACGCTGTGCGTTACCGGGAAGACATCCTCCTCCCTCATGTGGTACCTTCTTGCAGGCTCATCCTGACATGACCCTCCAGCATGACAATTCCACCAGCCATACTGCTCGTTCTGTGCGTGGTTTCCTGCAAGGCAGGAATGTCAGTGTTCTGCCATGGCCAGTGAAGAGCTCGGATCTCAATCCCACTGAGAACATCTGGGACCTGTTGGATTGGAGGGTGAGTTCTAGGGCCATCCTCCCCAGAAATGTCCGGGAACTTGCAGGTGCCTTGGTGGAAGAGTGGGGTAACATTTCACAGGAAGAACTGGCAAATCTGGTGCAGTCCATGAGGAGGAGATGCACTGCAGTACTTATTGCAGCTGGTGGTCACATCAGATACGGACTAACTTTTGATTGTGAACCCCCCCTTTGTTCAAGGACACATTATTCCATTTCTGTTAGTCACATGTCTGTGGAACTTGTTCAGTTTGTCTCAGTTGTTGAATCTTACGTTCATACAAATATTTACACATTTTAATTAAGTTTGCTGAAAATAAACGCAGTTGACAGTGAGAGGACGTTTCTTTTTTTTCTGAGATTAGATGTTTATCTTACCGAGCTACACACAATATGGCATAATGAAAGAGTATAATGTTTTTCATGTTTTTAGAAATGTTTGCAAATGTTTTGAAAAATAAATCTAGACAGGTGTCATTTACATACCTTAAGGGAACATTTTGACATTTGCTGTATGGTTAGTGAGAAAGTCCATATTGCAAATGTACGGTCCCTTACGAGACGTCCGAAAACGTTTGTAAAATTAGCGGGCGGCGCCGGGCTGTGCGGTAGGGTCGGACCTACCGGGAAGTCATCAAATGAACTTTCTCTGACATTCGGTTTCCGTTTGATAAAATAATCAAATTTAGGTCATTTTTCAGCTGTCCCGGAAAATCCCACAAGAGGGCATAAGCAATCATATTGCAATTGTGCAAAACATCACAAATCACGACGGGGACTTATCTCCAAAACGGAAAATATTTCGAAGCCGAAACTTGGTGAGCGTAGGTTTGGCATAATGGGAAGTTGGCCCCGAACAAGATGGCGTCTAGGCCTCAATGGTTTTTGAGTTATGGCCATTTCTCTGGGATTAAAGGTCCAAAATGAAAATAGAGAAATTATTTTTCCACTTCACGTCAAAGTCAAGGAGCCTCCGGTGTCAATAAAAAAAGAACCAGCCATTTATCTATCGTCATTTAAGAGAAATCATACAATTACAAATTGGTGATGTTTAAAGGTAGGTGTTGTTTTTTTTCAACAGTTACAGATCCAGTTGCAGGGTGTTCATACGAATCTTTTTAAAGTGTGCTGTGGAGCTCTGCGAGATTTCTGTGATTTTATATGATTTTCTGAAATAACACACACTCACTAAACCCTCAGTAAATAACTTGGTTCTTAACGTAAATACTTAAAACTCAGGATTATGTAAAGGCATACCCCAATCAGGATCTGAGTTTATTTATAGCTTCCTGTGCAACCCCCATAAACTGTAAGTCAGTCATTTCTCCCAACAGATGTCAAAGAATAGCTCTCTCTCACACACACACACACACAGACACACACACACACACACAGCAAGAATGGAGTGACAAAGTGCGGTGCTTAAAGCCACACAGAGCCTGCAATGGCATTTCCATATTCTCTAGGCCGTGCGGAGTTCAACGAGATGCCCCGCTTGACCGTAGCACGCTCGGTCTAAGAGCAGCGACCATTAGAAAAGTAGGCCCAAAATGAAGCCTGCCCCACAACGTCATTTGCTTTTGGGTGACAGTGAGAGAACTGTTAGGGTGAGAAGCACAATTCGACCTCAGGTACGTTCCTAAGGTCCTCCTGATCTGTGCAAGCCTAACCTTGACCGTGTAGCATTAACCCTTAACAGTAAAACGGGGTTTTTGAGCTCACAGATTACAATGACATCTCTCCCCATAGGAATACATTGCCTGCTCCTCTAAATTCAACCTGAGGCCTATGTGGGTTATGAATGGCTTATGAACCTGTCATCGATGACAGTCCATCAGGACAGTATGAGGTCTACCTGTGTCAATTCTAAGCTTCCTGGACCAACCGGAAGTGGTTAAAATCACCCTAAAAGTGTATATCCATACCCTGCCTGCAGTTTGATAAACATAGTGCATTCAACCCTGTGTAAATCAGTCAGTTCTTAACATAAAGACTTAAAACTCAGGATTCTGTAAAAGCATACCCCGATGAGGATATGTGTTGACTTATAGCTTCCTGTGCTAACCGCAAGTGCCATAATTGGTGTCTCAGTGGCTGTTTCGAAGGGTTAAAAAAGTCAGATCTGTCCAAAACTTCATATGTGTGATTAGGCAACCCCCATGAACTGTAAATCAGTCATTTTTCCTAGAAAATTTCAAAGGAAACCTAAATCACACAGACACACACCTTGGAAGGAGGGACGTATTGGGGTGCGTAGAGACAGACAGTGCCTGCAATAGTTAGTTTTGTTCAAGCTAAAAAAGAACCGTCAGACCTAGAGTTCTGAAAATTTAGAAACCTGTTCTAGACCTTGGGTCGATAGTGCGTGGTGAGTTAGGTGGCTCTAGAAGGTTCTCGGACCGAGAAACAGCCTCGTACATTTGCAATGACTTCAATTCATTTTGACCATTACGAAAATGACGACATTTAGAAAAGTCTCAGAGACGCAAGACTAGGTGCATTGAAACCGGCTCGGCCCATAGAGACGGACCCCAACGTTTCTGTCCGATAGCTCATTCAAGGACCCCATAGCAAGGCATGGAAAAAAGTGGATTTTCAGCACCAATTAGGGTTTTACTCAGGCACCGAAGGACCTATCGAGCCGAAACTCGGGATTCGGGGTCACCTCACATAGGCCTACACATAATGTCCGAACTGGACCCGCAGCTAGAACGTAACTATGTGTTTTATGTTTTTATTATGTTTTAAACCGAAGGCGCTGTGAATCATGGGCCTGCTCTGACTATGTGATAGTTGGCTTCTAAATGAGTTGGAAAAAATGGGTTTGGAGTGAATTGGTATCAGTTTGGTGTCAGAATTACATCTAATTGACTGCTGGACACTGACTTGCTAGTTGACTTTTGTACATTTGCAATATGTTTAAACGGAGAGGGACCATCACCAAAATGGCATTCTGAAATCAACACAAAAAATGGCATCACCATAGTCTCCAGACTGTGCCGAGTTCAACGAGACGCCCCGCTTGACCGTAGCTCGCTCTGAGTGCAGCGGCCTTGAAAATAAGAAGGCCCAAAATGAAGCCTGGCCCTCAATGTCATTTGCTTTTGGGTGACAGTGAGAGAACCGTTAGGGTGAGAAGCACATGCTATCTAACTGAGAGTCTCCTCATTGAAAACATCCGAAGTTCTTCAAAGGTAAATTATTTTATTTGAATGCTTTTCTTGTTTTTGTGAAAATGTTGCCCGCTGAATGCTACACTAAATGCTACGCTTGCCATCAATACTCAATGCTCAATTACACAAATGCTTGTTTTGCTATGGTTGAAAAGCATATTTTGAAAATCTGAGATGACAGTGTTGTTAACAAAAGGCTAAGCTTGAGAGCTAGCATATTTATTTCATTTCATTTGTGATTTTCATGAATAGTTAATGTTGCGTTATGGTAATGAGTTTGAGGCTGTATTCACGATCCCGGATCCGGGATGGCTAGTATCAAGAGGTTAAAACCTGTTGCATTAAATTACATTACATTTAAGTCATTTAGCAGACGCTCTTATCCAGAGCGACTTACAAATTGGTGCATTCACCTTATGACATCCAGTGGAACAGTCACTTTACAGTAGTGCATCTAAATCTAAAGGGGGGGGGGGTGAGAAGGATTACGTATCCTATCCTAGGTATTCCTTAAAGAGGTGGGGTTTCAGGTGTCTCCGGAAGGTGGTGATTGACTCCGCTGTCCTGGCGTCGTGAGGGAGTTTGTTCCACCATTGGGGGGCCAGAGCAGCGAACAGTTTTGACTGGGCTGAGCGGGAACTGTACTTCCTCAGTGGTAGGGAGGCGAGCAGGCCAGAGGTGGATGAACGCAGTGCCCTTGTTTGGGTGTAGGGCCTGATCAGAGCCTGGAGGTACTGAGGTGCCGTTCCCCTCACAGCTCCGTAGGCAAGCACCATGGTCTTGTAGCGGATGCGAGCTTCAACAGCTTCCTGTTTGGCCCTGTCCGGGGGTGTCCTCGGATGGGGCCACAGTGTCTCCTGACCCCTCCTGTCTCAGCCTCCAGTATTTATGCTGCAGTAGTTTGTGTCGGGGGGCTAGGGTCAGTTTGTTTATCTGGAGTACTTCTCCTGTCCTATTCGGTGTCCTGTGTGAATCTAAGTGTGCGTTCTCTAATTCTCTCCTTCTCTCTTTCTTTCTCTCTCTCGGAGGACCTGAGCCCTAGGACCATGCCCCAGGACTACCTGACATGATGACTCCTTGCTGTCCCCAGTCCACCTGGCCATGCTGCTGCTCCAGTTTCAACTGGCCTGGGCCCTAGGACCATGTCCCAGGACTACCTGACATGAGGACTCCTTGCTGTCCCCAGTCCACCTGGCCATGCTCCTGCTCCAGTTTCAACTGACCTGAGTCCTAGGACCGTGCCCCAGGACTACCTGACATGATGGCTCCTTGCTGTCCCCAGTCCACCTGACTGTGCTGCTGCTCCAGTTTCAACTGTTCTGCCTTATTATTATTTGACCATGCTGGTCATTTATGAACATTTGAACATCTTGGTCATGTTCTGTTATAATCTCTACCCGGCACAGCCAGAAGAGGACTGGCCACCCCACATAGCCCGGTTCCTTTCTACGTTTCTTCCTAGGTTTTGGCCTTTCTAGGGAGTTTTTCCTAGCCACCGTGCTTTTACACCTGCATTGTTTGCTGTTTGGGGTTTTAGGCTGGGTTTCTGTACAGCACTTTGAGATATCAGCTGATGTACGAAGGGCTATATAAATAAATTTGATTTGATTTGATTTGATTCAACTGGAAGCCAGTGGAGAGAGTGGAGGAGCGGGGTGACGTGAGAGAACTTGGGAAGGTTGAACACCAGACGGGCTGCGGCATTCTGGATGAGTTGTAGGGGCTTAATGGCACAGGCAGGGAGCCCAGCCAACAGCGAGTTGCAGTAATCCAGACGGGAGATGACAAGTGCCTGGATTAGGACCTGCGCCACTTCCTTTGTGAGGCAGGGTCGTACTCTGCGGATGTTATAGTGCATGAACCTACAGGAGCGGGCCACCGCCTTGATGTTAGTTGAGAACGACAGGGTGTTGTCCAGGATCACGCCAAGGTTCTTAGCGCTCTGGAGGAGGACAAAATGGAGTTGTCAACCGTGATGGCGAGATCATGGAACGGTCAGTCCTTCCCCGGGAGGAAGAGCAGCTCCGTCTTGCCGAGGTTCAGCTTGAGGTGGTGATCCGTCATCCACACTGATATGTCTGCCAGACATGCAGAGATGCGATTCGCCACCTGGTCATCAGAAGGGGGAAAGGAGAAGATTAATTGTGTGTCGTCTGCATAGCAATGATAGGAGAGACCATGTGAGGTTATGACAGAGCCAAGTGACTTGGTGTATAGCGAGAATAGGAGAGGGCCTAGAACAGAGCCCTGGGGGACACCAGTGGTGAGAGCGCGTGGTGAGGAGACAGATTCTCGCCACGCCACCTGGTAGGAGCGACCTGTCAGGTAGGACGCAATCCAAGCGTGGGCCGTGCCGGAGATGCCCAACTCGGAGAGGGTGGAGAGGAGGATCTGATGGTTCACAGTATCGAAGGCAGCCGATAGGTCTAGAAGGATGAGAGCAGAGGAGAGAGAGTTAGCTTTAGCAGTGCGGAGCGCCTCCGTGATACAGAGAAGAGCAGTCTCAGTTGAATGACTAGTCTTGAAACCTGACTGATTTGGATCAAGAAGGTCATTCAGAGAGAGATAGCGGGAGAGCTGGCCAAGGACGGCACGTTCAAGAGTTTTGGAGAGAAAAGAAAGAAGGGACACTGGTCTGTAGTTGTTGACATCGGAGGGATCGAGTGTAGGTTTTTTCAGAAGGGGTGCAACTCTCGCTCTCTTGAAGACAGAAGGGACGTAGCCAGCGGTCAGGGATGAGTTGATGAGCGAGGTGAGGTAAGGGAGAAGGTCTCCGGAAATGGTCTGGAGAAGAGAGGAGGGGATAGGGTCAAGCGGGCAGGTTGTTGGGCGGCCGGCCGTCACAAGATGCGAGATTTCATCTGGAGAGAGATGGGAGAAAGAGGTCAGAGCACAGGGTAGGGCAGTGTGAGCAGAACCAGCGGTGTCGTTTGACTTAGCAAACGAGGATCGGATGTCGTCGACCTTTTCAAAATGGTTGACGAAGTCATCTGCAGAGAGGGAGGAGGGGGGGGGATTCAGGAGGGAGGAGAAGGTGGCAAAGAGCTTCCTAGGGTTAGAGGCGGATGCTTGGAATTTAGAGTGGTAGAAAGTGGCTTTAGCAGCAGAGACAGAGGAGGAAAATGTAGAGAGGAGGGAGTGAAAGGATGCCAGGTCCGCAGGGAGGCGAGTTTTCCTCCATTTCCGCTCGGCTGCCCGGAGCCCTGTTCTGTGAGCTCGCAATGAGTCGTCGAGCCACGGAGCGGGAGGGGAGGACCGAGCCGGCCTGGAGGATAGGGGACATAGAGAGTCAAAGGATGCAGAAAGGGAGGAGAGGAGGGTTGAGGAGGCAGAATCAGGAGATAGGTTGGAGAAAGTTTGAGCAGAGGGAAGAGATGATAGGATGGAAGAGGAGAGAGTAGCGGGGGGGAGAGAGAGCGAAGGTTGGGACGGCGCGATACCATCCGAGTAGGGGCAGTGTGGGAGGTGTTGGATGAGAGCGAGAGGGAAAAGGATACAAGGTAGTGGTCGGAGACTTGGAGGGGAGTTGCAATGAGGTTAGTGGAAAAACAGCATCTAGTAAAGATGAGGTCGAGCGTATTGCCTGCCTTGTGAGTAGGGGGAAGGTGAGAGGGTGAGGTCAAAAGAGGAGAGGAGTGGAAAGAAGGAGGCAGAGAGGAATGAGTCAAAGGTAGACGTGGGGAGGTTAAAGTCGCCCAGAACTGTGAGAGGTGAGCCGTCCTCAGGAAAGGAGCTTATCAAGGCATCAAGCTCATTGATGAACTCTCCGAGGGAACCTGGAGGGCGATAAATGATAAGGATGTTAAGCTTGAAAGGGCTGGTAACTGTGACAGCATGGAATTCAAAGGAGGCGATAGACAGATGAGTAAGGGGAGAAAGAGAGAATGACCACTTGGGAGAGATGAGGATCCCGGTGCCACCACCCCGCTGACCAGAAGCTCTCGGGGTGTGCGAGAACACGTGGGCGGACGAAGAGAGAGCAGTAGGAGTAGCAGTGTTGTCTGTGGTGATCCATGTTTCCGTCAGTGCCAAGAAGTCGAGGGACTGGAGGGAGGCATAGGCTGAGATGAACTCTGCCTTGTTGGCCGCAGATCGGCAGTTCCAGAGGCTACCGGAGACCTGGAACTCCACGTGGGTCGTGCACGCTGGGACCACCAGATTAGGGTGGCCGCGGCCACGCGGTGTGGAGCGTTTGTATGGTCTGTGCAGAGAGGAGAGAACAGGGATAGACAGACACATAGTTGACAGGCTACAGAAGAGGCTACGCTAATGCAAAGGAGATTGGAATGACAAGTGGACTACACGTCTCGAATGTTCAGAAAGTTAAGCTTACGTAGCAAGAATCTTATTGACTAAAATGATTAAAATGATACAGTACTGCTGAAGTAGGCTAGCTGGCAGTGGCTGCGTTGTTGACACTACACTAATCAAGTCGTTCCGTTGAGTGTAATAGTTTCCACAGTGCTGCTATTCGGGGGCTAGCTGGCTAGCTAGAAGTGTTGTTTACATTACGTTGCGTTAAGAGAACGACAATAGCTGGCTAGCTAACCTAGAAAATCGCTCTAGACTACACAATTATCTTTGATACAAAGACGGCTATGTAGCTAGCTACGATCAAACAATGAGCTGTGAATGTACCATCAACGAGCTTATGCTTTCTACGTATTCCCCAAGGTGTCTACAGCATTGTGATGTAGTTTTACGCATTTCTGTTGAAGAATAGCCGTAGGCGGCCACATTGCATGAGTGCTCACATGGTGGCTCCGAGACGTTTCCAAAACTGTAAAGATATTGTCTGTGAGTATAACAGAACTGATGTTGTAGGCGAAAGCCTGAGAAAAATCCAATCCGGAAGTGCCCCAGGTTTTGAAAGCGCTGCATTCCAATGAGTCCCTATTGAGCTGTGAATGTACCATCAACGAGCTTATGCTTTCTACGTATTCCCCAAGGTGTCTACAGCATTGTGACGTAGTTTTACGCATTTCTGTTGAAGAATAGCCGTAGGCGGCCACATTGCATGAGTGGCTCCGAGAGAGATTCTCGTGTAAAATACAGAGGTAGCCATTACTCCAATCGGTCCTACTGAAAAACGAATTGTCCCGACGGATATATTATCGAATAGATATTAGAAAAGCACCTTGAGGATTGATTATAAACAACGTTTGCCATGTTTCTGTCGATATTATGGAGCTAATTTTGAATGTTTACGCCGTTTTCGTGACTGCAATTTCCTGGGAATTTCTCAGCCAAACGTGAAGAACAAACAGCAATTTCGCAAACGGCTAAGTTGTGTCTCAATATATTTCAGTTGTGATTTTCATGAGTAGGAATATTTTCTAGGGATATGTATGTCCGTTGTGTTATGCTAATTCGTTTCAGGCGATGATTACGCTCCCGCATGCGGGTTTGGGAGTCACAAGAATCAAGCCCATGTATAACACCCTTATATTTTATGAATGTTTATTATGACTATTTCTGTATTTTGAATTTGGCGCTCTGCAATTTCACCGGATGTTGTCGAAGTGGGTCGCGAGCAGAACGCATGCGCCGGAAAGGTTAAAACCCGACCGTCCTTACATTCTAAGATAGATGCCCTCAATCTCACACAAATTATCAAGGAACCTACCAGGTACAACCCTAACTCCGTAACCATGGGCACTCTCATCCTGACCAACTTTCCCTCTGAACACACCTCTGCTGTCTTCAAACAGTATCTCGGCGATCATTGCCTCATTGCTTGCTTGCCCAATGGGTCCGCGGTCAAACGACCACCCCTCATCACTGTCAAACGCTCCCTAAAACATTTCAGCGAGCAGGCCTTTCTAATCAACCTGGCCCGGGTTTTCTGGAAGGATATTGACTTCATCATGTCAGTAGAGGATGCCTGGTTGCTCTTCAAAAGTGCTTTCCTCACCGTCATAAATAAGCATGTCCCATTCATAAAATGTAGAACTAAGAACAGATATAGCCCTTGGTTCACCCATGTCATGACTGCCCTTGACCAGCACAAAAACATCCTGTGGTGTTCTGCATTAGCATTGAATAGTCCCTGAGGTATGTAAAGGAATTACAAAAGTCAGAAATAGCGATACAATTAATCAGTTACCTCTGAAGATCTTAATCTGGATGCAGTCACAAGAGTCCCAGCTTCAAAAAATGTTAGTTTTGTTCGATAAAGTCCCTCTTTATACCCCAAAATCTCAGTTTTGTTGGCACTTTTTGTTCAGTAATCCACTGGCTCAAAGGCGGTCAAAATATGCAGACGAATACATCCTAATAGTACCGGTAAAGTTCGTTGAAACATGTCAAACGATGTTTATAATTAATCCTCAGGTTGTCAATTGTCTAAATAAACTATAATATTTCAAACGGACAAAAGCGTATTCAATAGAAAGGAAAAACAACGAACGGCGTGCACTCAGTCACTCTTTCTTCTTCATTTTTCAGGAAACAAGCCTGAAACAATGTCTAAAGACTAGTGGAAGCCATAGGAACTGCAATCTGGGTCCGAACACATTAGATAGTCTATAGGCATTCAACTGAAAATACCCACATCAAAAAAATCCCACTTCCTGGATGGATTTTCCTCAGGTTTTTGCCCGCCATATCAGTTCTGTTATACTCATTATGTGAACAGTTTTGGAAACATTAGAGTGTTTTCTATCCAAATCTCCCAAATCTATGCATATCCTAGCTTCTGGGCCTGAGTAACAGGCAGTTTACTTTGGGCATGCTTCTCATCCAGACGTTGAAATACTGCCTCCAAGCCATAAGAAGTTTTAACCTCTCTGTGGTAGACGGGGCGCTTGCGTCCCACATGGCCAATAGCCAGGGATAATGCAGTGCGCCAAATTAAAATACATTTCTATAAAAATCAAACGTTCATTAAATTACACATGCAAGATAGCAAATTAAAGATACACGCGTTGTGAATCCAGCCAATATGTCAGATTTCAAAAAGTATTTTCAGCGAAAGCATAAGAAGCTATTATCTGATGATAGCACAACAGTAAACAATGAGAGAGTAGCATATTTCAACTCTGCAAGCGCGACACAAAACGCAGAAATAAAATAAAAATCATGCCTTACCTTTGACGAGCTTCTTTTGTTGGCACTCCTATATGTCCCATAAATGGTCCTTTTGTTTGATTAATTCCGTCGATATATCCAAAATGTCCATTTATTTGGCGCGTTTGATCCAGAATAACACCGCTTCCAACTTACGCAACGTCGCTACAAAATATCTCAAAAGTTACCTGTAAACTTTGCCAAAACATTTCAAACTACTTTTGTAATACAACTTTAGGTATTTCTAAACGTATATAATCGATCCAATTGAAGACGGGAGGATCTGTGTTCAATAGAGGAGCAAAACAAACAGACGTTACTTTTCTGGTTACGCGCCTCTATCAAAAGGTACACATGAAGTGACGTTCGTTCTGAGCTATGGTACTTCTTCATTACACAAAGGAAAAACCTCAACCAATTTCTACAAACTGGGGACATCCAGTGGAAGCGGTAGGAACTGCAGGAAAGTCGATTAGATTTCTGAATTCCCCATGAAATCATATTGAAAAGACAGTGACTTCAAAAAACAAATCTGAATGGTTTGTCATTGGGGTTTCATCTGCTAAAAAAGTTATGTTATACTCACAAACATGATTCAAACAGTTTTAGAAACTTCAGAGTGTTTTCTATTCAATACTAATAATAACATACATATACAGTGGGGCAAAAAAATATTTAGTCAGCCACCAATTGTGCAATTTCTCCCACTTAAAAAGATGAGAGAGGCCAGTCATTTTCATCATAGGTACACTTCAAATATGACAGACAAAATTAGAAAAAAATCCAGAAAATCATATTATCCCATAGAGGTTAAAGAAAACCCTTTGAGTTACATTAGATAGATAGCTTGGAATCCACAATATGACAGAGGTTGAAAAGCCATAACACACCGTTTTTTTCAACAAAAGGTTATGGTCAATAATACAAAGGCTGCACTGAAATCTAACAGTACAAACTTGTTATCCCACAAACTTCTTATTATCAACTGCTTTCAACCAATCATCAGTCATTTGTGTCAGTGCCCTGCTCTATAAGCATGCTGAAAGTCTGTTGTTAATTTGTTTACAGACAAATAGCATTGTATTTTGTCAACCACAATTTTTTCCAACAGTTTGTGAAGAGCTGGCAGCAAGCTTATAGGTCTGCTGTTATAAGCAGTTAAGGACGATTTACCACTCTTGGGTGACTGAATTACTTTGGCTTCCCTCCAGGCCTGAGGACAAAGACTTTCCTCTTGGCTAGGATTAAAAGATGACAGATAGGAGTGGCAATAGAGTGAACTACCATCCTCAGTAGCTTTCCATCTAAGTAATAATGCCAGGAGGTTTGTCATTATTGATGGATAAGAATAATTTCCCCACCTCTCCCACACTAACTTTGCAAAATTCAAACTTGCAATGATTTTCTGATGTGAGCCATGGACAGCCTTTCAAAGCACTTCATGGCTAAAGATGTGAGTGCTATGGGTCGGTAGTCATTTGGGCAGGTTACCTTAGTGTTCTTGGGCACAGGCACTATGGTGGTCTGTTTGAAACATGTTGGTATTACAGACTCGGACAGGGAGAGGTTGAAAATGTCAGTGAAGACACTTGCTAGTTGCTCAGCGCATGCTCGCAGTACACGTCCTGGTAATCTGTCTGGCCCTGCGGCCTTGTGAATGTTGACCTAAAGGACCTAAAGGAGAGCGTGATCACATAGACTTCCGGTACAGGTGGTGCTCTCATGCATGTTTCAGTGTTGTTTGCTTCGAGGTGAGCATAGATGTAGTTTAGCTTGTCCGGTAGGCTCGTGTCACTGGGCAGCTCTGGGCTGTTCTTCCCTTTGTAGTCTGTAATGATGTGCAGGATCTGCCACATCCGACGAGTGTCAGAACCAGTGTAGTGCTATTTGATCTTAGTCCTGTATTGATGCTTTATCTGTTTGATGGTTCGTCGGAGGGCGTAGCAGGATTTATTATAAGCTTCAGGGTTAGAGTCCCGCTCCTTGAAAGCAGCATCTTTAGCCTTTAGCTCAGTGTGGATTCTGACTGTAATCCATGGCTTCTGGTTGGGCTATGTACATACAGTCATTGTGGGGGAAACATCGTCGATGCATTTATTGATGAAGCCAATGACAGATGTGCTGTACTTGTCAATGCCATTGGAGGAATCCTGGAACATCTTCCAGTCTGTGATAGCAAAACAGTCCTGTAGCTTAGCATCTGTTTCATCTGAGCACTTTATTATTGATTGAGTAACGGGTGCTTCTTGCATTAATTATGATTGTAAACAGGAATCAGGAGAATGGAATTATGGTCAGATTTGCCGAATGGAGGGCAAGGGAGAGCTTTGTATGCATCTCTGTGTGTGGAGTATACAGTAGGTGGTTCAGAGTTATTTTCTCTCTGGCTGCACATTTAACATGCTGACAGAAATTTGGTAAAACTGATTTAAGTTTCCCTGCATTAAAGTCCAAGGCTACTAGGAGTGCCAACTCTGGGTGAGTGTTTTCTTGTTTGCTTATGGCGGAATACAGCTCATGTAATGCTATCTTAGTGCCATCCTCTGACTGTGGTGGCATGTAAACAGCTACAAACCATATAGATGAAAACTCTCTCGGTAGGTAGATTGGTCTGCAGCTTATCATGAGAAACTCTACCTTAGTCAAGCAATATCTCAAGACTTCCTTAGATATCGTGCACCAGCTGTTGTTTACAAAAATACATAGACCATCGCCCCTTGTCTTACCAGACTCTGCTGTTCTATCCAGCAGGTACATTGTATATCCAGCCAGCTGTTTGTTGATATTGTCGTCGTTCAGCCACGACTCCGTGAAGCGTAAGATGTTATAGTTTTTAATGTCCCGATGGTAGTTTAATCTTCCCAATATCTCGTCCATTTTATTGTCCAAAGACTGAATGTTTGCTAGCAGAATTGATGGGAGTGGGGGTTTATTCGATCGCCTCCGACTTCTCAGAAGGCAGTCCACTCTGCGGCCTCCTCTTCATGCAGATCATTAGGGTTGGAGCCATATATCCTCCGCCTCGGGCTCGTCAGAGTCATGAAAGAAGAAAAAGGATTCTGCTAGTCCGTGGTGAGTAATTGCATTCCTGATGTCTAGAAGTTATTTTCGGTCATAAGAGACAGTAGCGGCAACATTATGTATAAAAAGAGTAAAAAAACAAGTTACAAACAACGCAGATCAAAAAACACAAATCGGTTGGGAGCACATAAAACGTCTGCCTTCTGCTCCGGCGCCATCTTAACATACTTGTAATTAGACTTGATTTTTATTTTACTGATGCTGTTTAACTTCTCTAGGGTAGGGGGCAGCATTCTGAATTTTGGATGAAAAGTGTGCCCAAATTAAACTGCCTGCTACTCGGGCCCAGAAGATATGATATGCATATAACTGGTAGATTTGGATAGAAAACACTCTACGTTTCTAAAACTGTTAAAATAGTGTCTGTGAGTATAACACAGAACCTGAGAAGAATCCATTCAGGAAGTAGGGTTGTTTGGTTTTTATTCAATGCCATTACAGTATCCATTGACTTAGGACTCAAATTGCAGTTCCTACGTCTTCCAGTAGATGTCACCAGGCTTGTATTCTGAAAAATGAGGGAGTAAGAGCAGGCTGAATGAATGGACCCTGCCGTGTCACAGAGCTTTTTCATGCACACGACCGAGAGAGTGCCTTCTTGTTTACCTTTTATATTGATGACGTTATTGTCCAGGTGAAATATTAGCGATTATTTAGGCTAAAACAACTCGAGGATTGAATATAAACATCGTTTCACATGTTTCTATGAAATTTACTGATACAATTTAGATTTTTTTTGTCTGCCTGTTGTGACTGCGTTTGAGCCTGTGGATTACTGAAGAAAACGTGTGAACAAACCAAGGTTTTTGGATATAAAGAGAGACTTTATAGAACAAAAGGAACATTTATTGAGTAAATGAATGTCTTCTGAGTGCAACCATATGAAGATCATCAAAGGTAAGTTATTAATTGTATCTCTATTTCTGACTTGTGTAACTCTTCTACTTAGCTGGTTACTGTTTGTAATGATTTGTCTGCTGGGTGATGTTCTCAAATTATCTTAAGGTATGCTTTCACCGTAAAGCATTTTTGAAATCTGACACAGTGGTTAGATTCACAAGAACTAAAAATATCTAAAGTACTTGTATGTTTTCTGAATTTCTAAAATTAGCATTTCTGTATTTGAATTTGGCACTGTGCATTCTCACTGGATGTTGGCCAGGTGGGATGCTAGCGTGAGGTTAATTATTTGATGCTTTTATTTTCATTTTTTTGGTTGGTTAAGGGCTTGTTCTTAAGCATTTCACTGTAAGGTCTACATGTCACGAATTCTGCCGAAGTCAGCCCCTCTCCTTGTTCGGGCGGCGTTCGGCGATCGAAGTCACCGGCTTTATAGCTTTTGCCGCTCCATTTTTCGTATATCCATTTGTCTTGTCTTGTTTCCATACACAACTGGTTTTCATTTCCCCAATTAAGCTACTTGTATTTAACCCTCTGTTTCCCATCATGTTTTGTGTATAATTGTTTATGTTAGTTGGTGTTAGTTTACGCACTCTACTCTCCATTTTTTGAGCGTGTTTGATTCATGTAGTTCTCTCGTTTTTTTTGGAACTATAATAAAAGTGCGCCTGTTCATTATAATCTGTTATCCTGCACTTGTCTTCGCCTCCAATACACCATCCTGACAGAATTACATACTTTCAATGGAGTCAGCAGGAGCAGGTACCCAGGTTAGAGGAGTCGAGGAACGCGTCCAGGAACATTCGGATATGTTACAACATCATGGTGCCATGATGGATCGCGTTGTCCAGGTCATGGACCACTGGGAGAGACAGGAAGTCTCTCCAGTGCCTCGACCAGTACAATCTGGGTTATCTCCATCCGTTCCATCCGGAGAGTGTTCCAGTGGGATGCATCTCTCCCTTCCTAGGGAGTATGATGGAACAGCAGCACAGTGCCAGGGATTCTTGTTTACAACTGGACCTCTACCTGGCCACTGTACACCCAGCTCCCTCAGGAGGAGAGAGTGGCCGCCCTCGTCTCCTGTTTCACAGGAAGAGCGCTGGAGTGGGAAATCACTGTGTGGAGAGAAGGAGACGCGGCGCCAGACCACTTCGAGGAGTTCACCCGTCGCTTCTGAGGGCGGAGTGGTGGGGGAGAGGCTCTTCCATCTGAGACAGGGGAAGAGGAGATCCCAGGATTTCGCCTTGGAATTCCGGACCTTGGCCGCCGGAGCAGGCTGGAACGACAGGGCCCTCATCGACCATTATCGATGCAGCCTACGAGAGGATGTCCGACATGAACTGGCCTGCAGTGATGCCATCATTTCCTTTGACAAACTGGTGGATTTGTCCATCCAGTTGGATAACCTGCTGGTAACCCGCGGACGTCCAGAGGGGGCTCTGTCAGTTCGATCATCCAGCACTCCTGTTCTGAAGCCCATGGAGTTAGGAGGGGCTGCTCATAGGGAGACTGGAGGAGGAGACATCACATGCTCCATCTGTGACCGCAGGGGAACACATTGCCGGTCAGTGCCGTGTTGGCAACAGATAGGGCACTCTGGAATCACCTCAGGTGAGTTTGCACCACACTCATTCAGAGTCCTCAGGTTGATCAACTGTTTATGCCTGTTTGTTTCCCTGAGTTTTCCCCACATTCCCAGCACAAGGTGCTCATCAATTCAGGCGCAGCTGGGAATTTTATTGACAGAGCATTAGCCATTAGGTTAGGGATCCCTATTTTTCCATTAGTTAGACCCTTACCGGTAAATGCTCTAGATAGTCGACCATTAGGGTCCGGGCTAATCAAGGAGGCCACCATCTCCTTGGCCATGGTTATGCAGGGGAGTCATGAGGAGAGAATCAGTCTTTTTCACATTGACTCTCCTGCGTTTCCTGTGGTACTAGGACTTCCTTGGTTGGCTCTACATAACCCCACTATTTCCTAGCAACAGAGGGCTCTCATATGGTGGTCGCGAGAGTGCTCAGGGAGGTGTGTAGTGGTTTCCGTTGGTGCTACCACGGTGGGAAGTCCAGACCAGGTCTCCATCGTGCACATCCCCCCCAGAATATGTAGATTTGGCTCTCGCCTTCTGTAAAAAGATGGCAACTAAATTACCACCTCATCGACGAGGAGATTGTGCGATAAATCTCCTGGGAGATGCTGCGCTTCCCAGTAGTCGCGTGTGTCCCCTGTCACAAGCGGAGACAGTGGCTATGGATACATATGTCTCTGAATCCCTGCGTCAGGGGTACATTTGGCCCTCTACTTCAAATGCCTTCTCGGTTTCTTTTTTGTGAAGAAGAGGGATGGAGGTTTACGCCCGTGCATTGACTATAGAGGTCTCAATCAAATCACGGTGAAGTATAGTTATCTGCTACCTCTTATCGCCACAATGATTGAGTCAATGCATGGGGCGCGCTTCTTCACAAAACTGGATCTCAGGTGTGCGTATAACCTGGTACGTATCCGAGAGGGAGCCGAGTGGAAGACAGCGTTAAGTACCACCACAGGGCATTATGAGTACCTAGTCATGCCATATGGGTTAATGAATGCTCCATCAGTTTTCCAATCCTTTGTAGATGAGATTTTCAGGGACCTGCACAGGCAGGGTGTAATGGTGTATATCGATGACGTTCTGATTTACTCCGCTACACGCACTGAGCATGTGTCCTTGGTGCGCCAGGTATTTGGACGACTGTTGGAGCATGACCTGTACGTCAAGGCTGAGAAATGCCTGTTCTTTCAGCAGGTCTTTTCCTTCCTTGGGTATCGCATTTCCATATCAGGGGTGGAGATGGAGAGTGACCGCATTGCAGCCGTGCATAATTGGCCGACTCCCACCACGGTACAGGAGGTGCAGTGATTTTTAGGGTTTGCCAATTACTAACGTTTATTTATCCGGGGTTTTGGCCAGGTTGCTGCGCCCATTATCTCACTGCTGAAGGGGGGGTCCTGTAAGGTTGCGCTGGTCAGCTGAGGCGGACAGGGCTTTTGGGCAACTAAGAGCTCTGTTTACTTCGGCTCCAGTGCTGGCCCATCCGGATCCCTCTTAGGAAATGAATAGTGGAGGTGGACGGATCCGAGGCTGGGATAGGAGCCGTGCTCGGGCACGCCACTGAAACTCTGTCCTTGTGTTTTCTTAAGAAGAAGAAGCTCAGGCAAGAGGAGTGTAACTATGATGTTGGGGAGTTGGGAGTTGTTGTCTGTGGTTAAAGAGTTGAAAGCGTGGAGACATTGGCTTGAGGGGGCTAAACACCCTTTTCTCATCTGGACTGACCACCCCAACCTGGAGTACATCCGGGCAGCGAGGAGACATAAGGCAAGGTGGGCCATGTTCTTTAACCGTTATGTTTTTACCCTGTCTTGAAGACTATGTTCCCAGAATAAGATGGCAGACGCACTGTCCCGGCTGTATGACACAGAGGAGCGGCCCATGAATCAAACTCCCATACTCCCAGCCTCCTGCCTGGTAGCGCGGGTTGTGTGGGATCTGGATGCGAACATTGAGCAGGCGTCACATACAAATCCCGCTCCCCTCCAGTGTCCCGTTTGGCGTGTACGTTCCATCTGCTATCCGTGACCAGTTGATCTCATGGGCCCACACGTCTTCCCCCTCTGGTCATCCAGGGATAGGTCGGACGATGCGCTGTCTGACTGGGAAGTACTGGTGGCCCACTTTGGCTGAGGACACGAGGGTTAATGTCTCCTCCTGCTCGGTGTGTGCCCAGTGGTAAGTTACATCCCTTACCCGTTCCACAACGACCTTGGTCACATCTGTCAGTGGATTCCCTGACGGATCTTCCCCCCTCACAGGGAATACCACGATCCTGGTCGTTGTGGATCGTTTTTCTGAGTCCTTTCGTCTCCTCCCTCTGCCTGGTCTCCCTACGGCACTACAGACTGCGGAGGCCCTGTTTACACACGTCTTCCGGCACTATGGTGTGCCTGAGGATATAGTGTCTGATCGGGTTCCCCAGTTCACGTCGAGAGTTTGGAAGGCGTTCAAGGAACATCTGGGAATCTCGATTAGCCTTACCTCAGGTTTTCACCCTGAGAGTAACGCGCAGGTAGAGAGAGTCAACTAGGATGTAGGCATGTTTCTGCGGTCCTATTGCCAGGACCGGCCGGGCGAGTGTGCAGCGTTTGTGCCCTGGGCCGAGATGGCACAGATCTCTCTTCGCCACTCCTCCACTATCCTCTCCCCTTTCGGTGCGTATTGGGGTTCCAGCCGGTTCTGGCACTGTGGCATCAGTGTCAGACCAAGACTCCTGCAGTGGACGTCTGGTTAACCTTTTTTTGTGTAGGGGGGAGTATTTTCATTTTTGGCTAAAAAACGTACCCATTTGAAACTGCCTATTTCTCTCAGCCCGAGAAACTAGAATATGCATGTAATTGTCAGATTAGGATAGAAAACACTCTAAAGTCTCCAAAACTGTCAACAGATTGTCTGTGAGTTTAACAGGATTGGCGCACGAAAGGATCACTAAAAAGTTAATTATTTTTTAATTGGCAAGATAAGCAAACTTAGGCATTTCTGAACATGCCGTCAATGTAAATTGTAAACCGTCAATGTAAACCGATATTTGTGGATATAAATATGCATATTATCGAACAAAACATAAATGTATTGTGCAACATGATGTCCTATGAGTGTCATCTGATGGAGATTATCAAAGGTTAATGATTCATTTTATCTCTAATTCTGCGTTTGTGACTCTATCTTTGGCTGTGGAAAATGGCTGTGTGTTTTTTTTGGATTTGGTGGTCATCTAACATATATATGTTATATATAACATTCCCTAACGGATCTTCCCCCCTCACAGGGAAATACCACGATCCTGGTCGTTGTGGATTATGTTGTGTTTTTGCTGTACAACATTTTAAAAAATCGGACATGATGAGTAGATTAACAAAATGTTTACCTTTCTTTTGCTGTATTGGACTTGTTAATGTGTGAAGGTTAAATATTTCTCATTTCTCATTTCTAATATTTCTCATTTTCAGCTGAATGGGGGGAGGGTTCCATTAGCGGGAAGTTAACGGGATTGATTGGACAACACCTAGTGAAATAGCAGCGTGCCAAACTCAAAAACAGAAATTCTCATAATAATATTTTTTAATAAATCATACAAATGTTATAGACCGGTTTAAAGATTAACTTCTTGTTAATCCAGCCACAGTGTCCGATTTCAAAAAGGCTTTACGGCAAAAGCAAGCCATGCTTTTATCTGAGGAAGGGCACCCCATCAAACATACACATGAAAATCATAATTCAACCCGCCAGGCACAACACAAAAGTCAGAAATAACATATAATTCTGCCTTACCTTTGCAGATCTTCTTCTGTTGGCACTCCAATATGTCCATTAAATATCACAAATGTAAAACACCCAGCTTCTTTTTTGATAAGGTCCCACTCGAATACAGCTTGGGTTGATGCTACTAAGTGTATTTTCTGGTCGTCCAAGGGTAGTTTCTGTTAAAGTACTTGAATTTTAAGGAAACAGGTTTTGTTAAGAATTTAGGTAAATTCTGTGAAAAAGCTTCTTTTGAACCCCTTTACCACATCCCAGAGGGTGCCTTTAGGGCACTTGAGGGTATTTTTTTATTTATAGCTATAAATTCAAATAGAGCTGACTCAAATTGCATGCAGAACGATTCATGTTGCAATAGTGTGGTGTTAAAATGCCATGAGGTTGCTCATGGTCTGTCAGAAGTAAAATATGTTGTACAATGGCTCGCATTATGGTCAGCAGTTGGTATAAGATCAAAAATATATTTTGAAATAAAAATGTCATCAATTCGTGAGTATGTTTTAATGTCTTAATAAAAGGTAAAATGATTTATTTTGTGCTACAGATCGATAACAACAATGTCAACTGCCCATCTTTGCAGAGCAGTTTAAGCCAACCATTGATCTCTCACTGCAAGCCCATCTTCAAGTTTTAATGTTACATACACAGTGAAATGCCTTTCTTGAAAGTTCTAACCCAAACAATGCAGTAATCAATATCAATGTAATACTGATAATAACAAGGTTTAACAATAACACACGAGATATAAAATAAGAAATTAGACGAACATGATAAAGCATGTAAGCATATTTTATACAGGGTCAGTTACAGTACCGTGTTTACCATGTGCAGGGATACTGAATCAATAGAGGTAGATGTATACAGGGTAAGGTGATTCGGCATCAGGATATATGATAAACAGAGTAGCAGCAGCGTATATGATGATTGTATGTGAGTGGGTGTGTAGAGTCAATATAAATGTGTACACCCCTTCAAATTATTGGATTTTGCTACTTCAGTCACACTCGTTGCTGACAGGTGTATAAATCGAATACACAGCCATGTAATCTCCATAGACAAACACTGGCAGTAGAATGGCATTACCGAGGAGCTCATTGACTTTTAACATGGATTCCATCTTTCCAACAGGTCAGTTAGTCAAATTTCTGCCCGGATCAACTGAAAGTGCTGTTATTCTGAAGTGGGAACGTGAAGTGGGAGCTTCATGAAATGGTTTTCCATGGCCAAGTAGGCTTACACAAGCCTAAGATCACCATGCGCATTGCCAAGCGTCGGCTGGAGTGGTGAAAATCTCGCAGCCATTAGACACAGATCTGGGTTTGGCGGATGTTAATAGAACGCTACCTGCCGCAATGCATTTTGCCCACTGTAACGTTTGGTGGAGGAGAAATAATGGTCTGGGGCTGTTTTTCAGGGTTCGGGCTAGGCCCCTTAGTTCCATTTAAGAGAAATCTTAACACTACAGCATACAATGGCATTCGAGAATATTCTGTGCTTCCATCTTTGTTGCAAATGTTTGAGAAGGCCCTTTCCTATTTCAGTGTGACAATGGCCCCTTGCACAAAGTGAGGTCCATACAGAAATGGTTTGTTGAGATTGGTGTGGAATAACTTGACTGGCCTGCACAGAGCCCTGACCTCAACCCCGTCAAACACCTTTGGTATGAATTGGAACGCAGACTGCAAGCCAGGCCTTATCACCCAACATCAGTGCCTGACCTCACTAATGCTTTTGTGGCAGAGTCCCCGCAGCAATGTTCCAACATCTTGTGGAAAGCCAGACGAGTGGAGGCTGTTATATCAGCAAAGGGGGGACCAACTCCATATTAATGCCCATGATTTTGGAATGTGATGTTCGACAAGCTTTTGGTCATGTAGTGTGTGTCAACAAATGATGGAGTGAGTGTTTGTATGTGTTTTGGATTGTGCATAAGTGTGTAGGGCCCAGTGAGTGTACATAGAGACATTGCAAAAGTAAGAATAAAATAGAAGGTTCCACTCAAATAGTCTGTGTAGCCCCTTTTGTTAGCTATTTACTTAGCAATTTAGAAGTCTTATCACATGGGGATAGAAGCTGTTCAGGAGTCTGTTTGTGTCTGTCACGCCTTGGTCATGGTATTTTTATGTTTTTGTTATATGTTTGGGTAGGCCAGGGTGTGACATGGGTTTATATGTTGTATTCGTATTGGGGTTTGTATTATTTGGGATTGCGGCTGATTAGGGGTGTGTCTAGTTAGGCTTGGCTGCCTGGGGCGATTCTCAATCAGAGTCAGGTGCTTGTCGTTGTCTCTGATTGAGAACCGTATTTAGACAGCCTGACTTTCGCGTTGTATTTTGTGGGTGTTTGTTCCTGTCTCTGTCTAGTTTCACCAGACAGGCTGTAATAGGTTTCACGTTCCGTTTGTTGTTTTTGTATTTATTCAGTTATTTCATGTACCGCGATTTACTTCATTAAAGTCATGAGTAACCTACACGCTGCATTTCGGTCTGACTCTCTTCTTACAACAGATGAACGACGTTACAGTGTCAGACTTGATGCACCGTTACTGCTTGCTGTGTGGAAGCAGAAAGATGGTTTGGGTGATTGGAGTCCTTAACAATTTTCCGGGCATTCCTGATATAGAGGACCTGGATGGCAGGGAGTTCGGCACCTGCCATATAGAGGTCCTGTTGTACTATTCTGTCTAAAACATGTTCTCAAACAGCATTCAAGTCACCACTGAGGACTAATCAAAACGCTGATGCTAATACAAGCCTCAATTTAGTCAGAGTAGCAAAAAAAACGTTGTCATGTGAATTTGGTGCGTATATGGATACAAAGGCATCTTTCTTATTGAAAATCAGTTTTCACAAAGGTTATTCTTCTTTCAGTGTCACCACCAATTGACTGATTTCATTTATTGAACTGTAACTCAGTAGAAATTTGAAATTGTTGCATGTTGCGTTTATGTTTCTGCATACCGGGCTGAATACTTTCGCAAGGCATTCTATATATCAACGATGTTACTCTTGCTGTGGGTGATTCTCTGATCCACCTCTATGCAGCCGACACCATTCTGTATACATTTGGCCCTTTTTTGGCCAGTTGTTAACAAACAGACTATCCTACCGATACTCGACTTCGGCAATGTCATTTACAAAATAGCCTCCAACACTCTATTCAGAAAACTGGATGCAGTCTATCACAGTGCCATCCGTTTTGTCACCAAAGCCCCATATACCACCCACCACTGCGACCTGTATTCTCTAATCGTCTGGCCCTCGCTACATATTCATCGCCAGATACACTGGCTCAGGTCATCTATAAGTCTTTGCTAGGTAAAGCTCTGCCTTCTCAGCTCACTGGTCACAGTAACAACACCCACCCTTATTAGCAGGCGCTCCAGCAGGTATATCTCACTGGTCATCCCCAAAGCCAACACTTCCTTTGACCTCCTTTTCCTCCAGTTCTCTGCTGCCAATGACTGGAACAAATTGCAAAAATCACTGAAGCTGGAGACTTATATTTCCCTCACTAAATTTAAACATCAGCTATCCGAGCAGGTAAAGTGATACTTTTCAAAAGTGGGTCTCTGTGGGTCCATGATTAGAAATACTGTACTATGGCTCTTGCCAGGAGGGCAGCAGTTTTTGTTTGTTGATATCTTGTTTGTTATATCAAAAGCACACTGTGTTGCCTTTGCCCTTTGACCTCAGATGTGTGCAGGGAGATTGTGGGTGTATATGGCTTGTGAATCCAACCCGTTCTGAGTCAGTAGAAAGAACTACAGTATTATAGATGCGATGATAGGTTTTGAGCCATCTGTTATTGAAGTACAGTAGATCAATAACGCTGCAGTATTTGAGCAGTAATCAAGCTGCTTATGCTGAAAACCCTTGTTAGGTCATATTAGCATTCATGTATTTTTCGGCTTTAGACAAGAGTTAAGATTTTACTTAAAACAGTTTTTTGTATGAATATGTTATGGTGTCATACACATTCATTCCTCAGTAGAAGTAACACTTTATAGAATAGAATAACACTTTGTCTATCCAGGATAGACATTTTTCTTTGGCCAATCCTTCCATTAAAAGGATCACATACAAATACAGTTGAAGTCGGAAGTTTACATACAATTCGGTTGGAGTCATTAAAACTCATTTTTCAAACACTCCACAAATGTATTGTTAATTAACAAACTATAGTTTTGGCAAGTCAGTTAGGACATCTACTTTATGTATGACGACACAAGTCATTTTTCCATCAAATTGTTTACAGAAAGATTATTTCACTTAGAATTCAATGTATCACAATTCAAGCCAAGATCTCCACAAGTCTGGTTCATCCTTGGGAGCAATTTCTAAATGCCTGAAGGTACCACGTTCATCTGAACAAACAATATTACACAAGTATAAACACCATGGGACCATGCAGCTGTCATACCTCTCAGGAAGGAGACGCATTCCTTCTCCGGGAAATGAATGCAATTTGGTGTGAAAAGTGCAAATCAATCCCAGAACAACAGCAAAGGCCTTGTGAAGATGCTAGAGGAAACAGGTACATACGTATCTATATCCACAGTAAAACAAGTCCTATATCGACATAACCTGAAAGGCCGTTCAGTAAGGAAGAAGCCACTGTTCCAAAACCGCCATAAAAAAGCCAGACTACGGTTTGCAACTGCACATGGGGACAAAGATCATACTTTTTGGAGTAATGTCCTCTGGTCTGATGAAACAAAAATAGAACTGTTTGGCCATAATGACTATCGTTATGTTTGGAGGAAAAATGGGGAGGCTTGCAAGCCGAAGAACATCACCCCAACCGTGAAGCACGGGGGTGGCAGCATCTTGTTGTGGGGGTGCTTTGCTAAATCTTGGTCGCAAATGGGTCTTCCAAATGGACAATGACCCTAAGCATACTTCCAAAAAAGTTCTGGCTTTCCTTTTCAAACAAAATACTTGTCTTCATTCTCTGTAATACTCAGCCTGTTGTCAATTTGTGTCTCTAGGTATTTGAAACACTCAACCACCTCCACTGGTTGGTTGTTCAGAGAGAGTGGTTTGGACTTTGGCAAGTTGTTGCCATTGATGATTCGTAATAATCCATTTATTAATCATTACTCCCACATTCATAAACTATTTACTAACCATAATTAGTGTTTTTTGCAGGCCCTAATCTAATGTGAGCACTTTGTAACCCTAACCCTAACCATGAACCTTACCTAACATACCCCTAAATGGTGTGCAATCTTTTTGTAAATGCCGAATAAACGTTAAAATAAACTTTAACAGCAAATATTGACAACTTTCCTTTTTACACAGCTGTACCACGCTGGCCTGGTTATGGATTCACCAAAGTTGCTGGAATCGTGCTGGAAAGGACAGTGTGAAAAGAAAATATCTGAGCCAGCAGAATACAGTTCAGGTTGGCATGAAAGTGTGAAAAGGTTATTAGAAGGGAGTAGAATGGTTAATTTGACCACTAATGAAAGAAGTCCCGTCAATAAGAGTGGAAAATACTTAAGAGTTGCTGTATTTTAAATAGTACAACACAAACAGGTTTGAGCAATTAAAAAAAAATCTAAGTGAATGCCAGAGAAGCTAATTAGACAGTATAGTGCAATAGCTTCATTATTTTTTAATTAACAGATATACATGAAAACAGTCAATTAATTTGACATTCCATTATGAACTGTCACCAGAAAGAAAATAATTTGCAGCTGCTTAATGTGTATCGAGAGTGTATTTAATTTAATTGACTAATTAACTGCAAGTCTTCTAAAATAAGATCTCTGCCGCTAATAAATTGACTTAAGACTTAATCAAACTGCTCAATTGACTTGTACACTTTTAGAAAAAAGGGTTCCAAAAGGGTTATTCAGCTGTTCCCATAGAACGCTTTTTGGTTCCAGGTAGAACCCTTTTTGGTTCCAGGTAGAACCCCCTGTGGAAAGGATTCTACACAGAACACAAAAGGGTTCTATCTGGAACCACAAATGGTTATTTATGGGGACAGCTGAAGAACCCTTAGGTTCTAGATAGCACAACTAAAATGTCTTTCCCTCGTAATTTACCTGAGGTTGTGTAAGATGTGCACAGCCTAAATAGCATTTCTCATGGAAGTTAAAACGTTCTAAGGCCTTACAGTAATCTACACTTATAAAATGGGTTCCAAATGGGTTATTTGCCTGTCCTCATAGGAGAACCGTTTGAATAAAAAAAAGGATTCTTCAAAAGGTTCTCTTATAAGGACAGACATATAACACTGAGGTTCTAGATATAACCTTTTTTCTAAGAGTGTACTATGTACAGTACAGCTTTCAAGTAACAGCCTATCATTAGAGAAAGTAATGCTCAAAGCTTACCTCACAGCATTTGCATGCATGATGTCCCTTCACAGAACTGTGCGAGCCTAGGATATACTGTAGTTTACAGCCCTGCATCAATCAGTGAGTGACACCGAAAGGCCACCGTGGTGTGGGTTCTGGCTAATTGCTTGTGGGTGCCTCACTATAGAGCACATGGTACAACTTGTGAAACATCCCCCAAACCACCCACCCGAAAACACCCCAGCTGAGCCTTCAGAAGAACACACAGGCCACATATACACCACCACCAATAGCCTTCGTATGAACACACACAGACCACACACACAGGGCTTTTGGTTTCTGTAATTAATAAACATAGAAACATCAGATCCACTGCGTTGTCACAGAGCCTCATTTGCTAAATGGCACCATCTTCAAGACATCAAGAAACCATCATGGAGGAACCTCACATTGCTAAATTAAAGCCATTAATTGATTACATCACTAGGGAGAAAATGGGGACAGGACAGATTTAAAAATAATAATAATTGAAACTTCTAAAAACATGTTTGATATTAATTAATCATGAACACATACAATTTGTCTGGGCTTACTTCATCTTCTCATTCTACACATTGGGATATTGAAATCTCAAAACCTCAATAAATGTTCATATTTACAGTGAGCTCCAAAAGTATTGGGACAGTGACAACTTTTGTGGTTGTTTTGGCTCAGTACTCCAGCACTTTTATTGAGACGATTACTATGATGTTAAAGTGCAGACTGTCAGCTTTCATTTGAGGATATTTTATCCATATCTGGTTAACCATTTAGAAATTACCTGTCACGTTCTGACCTTTATTTCCTTTGTTTTGTCATTATTTAGTATGGTCAGGGCGTGAGTTGGGGTGGGCAGTCTATGTTTGTTTTTCTATGATTTGGGTATTTCTATGTTTCGGCCTAGTATGGTTCTCAATCAGAGGCAGGTGTCATTAGTTGTCTCTGATTGAGAATCATACTTAGGTAGCCTGGGTTGGACTGTTTGTTTGTGGGTGATTGTCTATGTTAGTGGCTTGTGTCAGCACAGGTCTCATTTGTAGCTTCACAGTCGTCATTGTTTTTTGTTACTCTTTTGTATAGTGTTGCAGTGTTCAGTGTTCTCTTTATTAAAATTCACTATGAACACATACCACGCCGCATATTGGTCCTCTGATCCTTCTCTCCTCTCCTCTTCAGATGAAGAGGAGGAAGACTGTGACATTACCGCAATTTATGTACAGTCACCACGTTTTAGGAGACCAAACATATTAGGTCATTGTTTGGGGGGATTATTTTCTGCCCAATGTAAATGAATGGTAAATCATGTCTTGTGTCATTTTGGAGTAATTTTTTATGTAAATAAGAACAGGTTTCTAAACACTCTACATTAATATGGATGCTACCATGATTATGGATAATCCTGAGTAAATCGGGAATAATGATGAGTGAGAGTTACAGACGCACAAGGCAGCAGCTATACTTCCTGGGGTCTAGCAACATTAAGGCAGTTATATACAATAAAAAATATTACATGAAATTCAATTTTATAACGTATTTCACAACATATTAAGGGTGTCCCCTCGGGCAACTACTCCACTACCACATATCTACTATACGAAATGTGTACGTGTTTGTAGAGTGCATGTGTTAGTATGTGTATTAGTGCGTCTCTTCACTCTCCCTGCTGTTCCGTAAGCTGTATTTTATTCAACATCAGGTAACTGTCTAATGTAGCCATGGATCTATGTTTTACTGTGCAACTTCCAAAGTCTGTTTGTCACGCCCTGACCTTAGAGATCCATTTTATGTCTATGTCTATTTTGGTTTAGTCAGGATGAGAGTTGGGGTGGGCATTCTATGTTTTGTGTTCTATGTTTTCTATTTCTGTGTGTTTGGCCGGGTGTGGTTCTCAATCAGAGGCAACTGTCTATCGTTGTCTCGGATTGAGAACCATACTTAGGTAGCCTTTTCCCACCTGTGTTTTGTGGGTAGTTGTTTTCTGTTTTTGTGGCTGCAGAACAGACAACTGTTTTGGTCTTTTTGTTATTCAGTGTTCAGTTCTATTAATAAATCATGAACACTTACCACACTGTACTTTGGTCCACTTCTTCATGCAACGATGACCGTTAAAACTTTCTGGACTTGTGTGAAGAGATCTCTCGTGCATGCCTTGTGGGGTATGCATGGGTGTCCGAGCTATATGCTAGTAGTTTAAACAGACAGCTCGGTGCATTCAACATGTCAACACTTTATTATGGACAGACTTCTCCCTATTTTAGCTACTGTTATATCAACATGCTTTGATCATGACAGTTTACAATCCAGCTTTACGCCAAGCAGTTTAGTCACTTCAAATTGCTCAATTTCCACATTATTTATTACAATATTTAGTTGAGGTTAAGGGTTTAGTGAAAGACTTGTCCAAAATACAATCATTTTAGTTTTTGAAATATTTAGGACAAAACGTATTTCTTTCCACCCATTCTGAAACTGACTGCAGCTCTTTATTTAGTGTTTTAGTGATTTGACTTGCTGTAGTAGCTGGCGTTGAGTCATCCACATACATAGACACACTGGCTGTACTCAAAGCCAGTCTCAGGACATTAGTAGAGATTGAGAAATTCAGGGCCTTCGACAGCTGCCCTGTAGAATACCTGATTCTACCTGGATTATGTTGGAGAGGCTGCCATTAAAGAACACCCTCTGTGTTCTGTTCGACAAGTAACTCTTTATCCACAATATAGCAAGGGTTTTAAAGCCATAACACATCTGTTTTTCCAGCAGCAGACCATGATCAATAATGTCAAAAGCCACACTGAAGTCTAACAAAACAGCTCTCACAATATTTTTATGATCAATTTCTCTCAGACAATTAGTCATTTGTGTGAGTGCCATGCATTTTGAATGACCTTCTCTAAAAGCTTGCTGAAAGTTGCTTGCCAATTTTTTTACTAATTTGATCAGTTATCTTTGGCTGTGTAAGGTCATTTTTGTTGCTGTCATGTCTATGTTTGCTAATGTTGCCAATTTAAAAAATCAAAGTAGGTGTTGATTGATTATTTGATGTTTCCTTAGCTTACCGCTGAAGGGCACCCTTACCCTGTATCTTTACTTGGGTCTCATGTTTTATTAGTGGGCTCTTGTGAGGTTGCCTTGTTTCTGTTAGTAAAGGTTCTGGATTTACCCTAACCTCTGCTTGCTGTGTTTCTCTGTGCCTGGGTTCAAGTTTGTACTAGCATCATTTTTACAGTAGACCTAAGCAAAGATACAGGCCAACTGAGGAACCTAAGTAACAAGGCAACCAGGTGAACAGAAGGTAATTGAACAGAAGGTAATTAAACACAGGTGAATCCAATAAGTAATAATCTGGATAACCTGGAAACAGGATAAGTGTTCCCTCCAGTGGAAACCTAAGGAAACAACAATCAAATAACAGAAAATGTGACAGGATTGTGCCATCGACCTCCTGCTGGCACCACTCCTCAGACAGAAGGGTTGTAGGTCCAGAAGGGTTCTCAGGTCCAGAGACTGCAGACTTGAACAGATATATTAAGGAGGAGCTGGCGGCTGATTTTATTCAGCCATCCACCTAACCTGCAGAAGCGGGTTTTTTCTTTGTTGGAAAGAGGGATGGAGGTTTACGTCACTGTATTGCTTACTGAGGTTTAAAAAATAATACCATCAAGAACTACCCTGAAGAATTGCCCTCTTCCTCTTATGTCATCAGCCTTTGAGAGACTAGGGAGCTACGGTTTTCTCAAAATTGTATATAAGGAAAGTATCAAATTTGGTGCACATCAGACAGGGAGACGAGTGGAAGAACGCATTCAACTCCCCAAATGGACATTATGAGTATTGTGTCATGCTGTTTGGACTTACAAATGCTCCAGCCATTTTCCAGGCCCTGGTTAACCTCTTGAAGCTAGGGGGCACTATTTTTATGTTTGGAAAAATAACGTTCCCAAAGTAAACAGCCTATTTCTCAGGACCAGATACTAGAATATGCATATAATTCACAGATTAGGATAGAAAACACTAAAGTTTCCAAAACTGTCAAAATATTGTCTGTGAGTATAATAGAACTGATATTGCAGGGGAAACCCTGAGGAAAATCCAATCAGGAAGTGCCTCTTATTTTGAAACACTTCTATTCTTATGCATGCCTATCCTCCATTTAAAGGGATATCAACCAGATTCCTTTTTCTATGGCTTCCCTAAGGTGTCAAGTCTTTCAAGAGTTTCAGGCTTTTATTTTGAAAAATTAGCCTGAAAGATCACATTGCGTAAGTGGATTGGTGGGGGCTCTCAGAGTGAGTTTTGGCTACAGCGTAAAGCGGCCATTGTTCCACCCGGTGTTATTGAAAAACCTACACACTCGGTTGATGTATTAACATATATTTTATAAACAACCTGAGGAATGATTATAAAAAACGTTTGACATGTTTCTGTGGACATTATGGAGACTATTGGGAATTTCCATCTGCATTGTCAAGAACTCTCTTTCCTGTGGATTTCTGAACATAACGCAACAAACAAACAGAGGTATTTTGGGTATAAAAATAAACTTTATTGAACAAAATTAACATTTTGTGAAACTGGGAGTCTCATGAGTGAAAACATCGGAAGATCATCAAAGGTAAATGGTTAATTTGATTGCTTTTCTGATTTTTGTGACCAAGCTTCCTGATGCTAATTGTACATAATGCTATGCTAGGCTATCGATAAATTTACACAAATGCTTGGATTGCATAATTTCAAAATCTGAGACCACAGGTGGATTAACAAAAGGCTAAACTGTGTTTTGCAATATTGCACTTGTGATTTCATGAATATTTTTTTGTAATATTATTTGACTGTGGCGCTATGCTATTCAGCAGTTGCTGACGAAAATGATCCCGCGACAGGGATGGGTAGGGTCAAGAAGTTATTAATGATGTGCCGCGCGACTTCATTCACAAGTTTGTGTTTGTGTACCTGGATGACATCCTCATCTTCTCAAGGTCCATGGTTGAACACATGCCACATGTTCGCCAGGTTCTTCAAAAACTCCTCTCACCACTTGTTCATGAAGGCCAAAAAGTGTGAACTTCAGATTCCTCAGACCTCCTTGCTGGGATACATCTTGTCTCATGGCTGTGTATGGATGGACTCCCAAAAGGTAGAATCGATGGTCAACAGGCCACAGCACAGCACAGTCAAGCAAGGCCAAGGTCTTTTGCGTTTTACTAATTTCTACCGGAGATTTGTGAGAGAATTTAGTTCAGTGGCTGCGCCATTGACAACGCTCACCAAGGGCTCGGCTGGGCATGTAAGCTGGCCCCCTGCTGCTGAGAAGATGTTCCAGGACCTGAAACATTGGTTTTATTCTACACCCATTCTAGTTCATGTGGTAGAGGTGGATGCTTCTGATGTTGGTGTGGGTGCGGTTCTGTCTCAGCTAAAGACCAAAAACGTAATCTCTGTGCCTTCTTGTCCATGCGTCTCACTCCAGCAGAGAGGAACTATGATGTCGGCAATCGGGAGCTTCTTTCGGTCAAACTGGCTTTGGATGATTGGCAGCACTGGTTGGAGGGTTCGGAACATCCTTTTACTGCAGGGGTGGGCAACTCCAGTCCCCGAGGGCCTCATTGGTGTCACTTTTTTTCCATCCCTAGCAAACACAGCTGATTAATCAATTTACATTCTAAACTAAGATCATGATTAGGAGATTATTGGAGTCAGGTGTGCTAGTTGGGGAAAAACTGTGACACCAATCAGGCCCTTGAGGACTGGAATTGCCCAACCCTGCTTCATGTTTTGGACAAACCACAAAAACCTGGCTGCATCCAGGAGGCTAAATGCCTCAGTCCCCAACAGGCTCGTTGTGCTCTTTACGACACTTGATTCAGATTCACGTTATCTTACGGTCCGGGGTTTAAGAATGTGAAGCCGGATGCCCTTTCATGCCAGTTCCCCAGCTCCAGTGAGGACCGGCTGCTGGGGTTCATCATCCCCAGGTCGCTCATCCTTGCACCATTCCTGACGGCTGTCCATCTAACAGACTTTTTGTTCCTCTTGATGCAAGGTCCAAGGTACTTCAGTGGGCTCAATCGTCGCATCTCACCTCTCATCCGGGAGGGCAGCAAACGCTAGAGTTTCTGAGGAGGAGGTTTTGGTGGTGGAGGCGGACACTCTGACCTTTGTGGCTGCCTGACCGACATGCGCCTGGAATAAGACTCCTCGTCAGCAGCCTCTGGGGCTTCTTCATCCTCTGCCAAAACTTTCGACCCTGGTCTCATCTCTCTATGGATTTCATCACAGGCCTTCCATCCTCAGAGGGCCACACTGTCATCCTGGTCATTGTGGACCACTTTTCAAAGGTGGCACATTTCATTCCACTGCCTATTTCCCTCAATCCAGACAGGTCTCCAAGTCCCTACCACTGAAAAACATCCCCACGGCATGATGCTGCCACCACCATGCTTCACTGTAGGGATGGTACCAGGTTTCCTCCAGCTGTGACGCTTGACATTCATGACAAAGAGTTCAATCTTGATTTCATCAGACCAGAGAATGTTGTTTCTCATGGTCTGAGAGTCCTTCAGGTGCCTTTTCACAAACTCCAAGTAGACTGTCATGTGCGTTTTACTGAGGAGTGGCTTCTTTCTGGCCTGATTAGTGGAGTGCTGCAGAGATGGTTGTCCTTCTGCAATGGTCTCCCAATTCCACAGAGGAACTCTGGAGCTCTGTCAGAGTGATCATCTGGTTCTTGGGGACCTCCCTGCCAATATCCTACTACCCCGATTGCTCAGTTTGGCTGGGCGGGCCAGCTCTAGGAAAAGTCTTGTTGGTTCCAAACTTTTTCCATTTTCTTGAATGATGGAGAAAACTTTGTTCTTGGGGACCTTCAATGCTACAGAAATGTGTTGGTACCCTTCCCCAGATTTGTGCCTCGTCACAATCCTGACACTGAGGTTGACAGTGCATGACAGAGCAAAATCCAAGCCAAAAGGTTGAAGAAATTGTCTGTAGAGCTCAGTGTCAGGATTGTGACGAGGTGGACAATTTCTACGGACAAATTCTTCGACCTTTTGGCTTGGATTTTGCTCTGTCATGCACTGTCAACTGTGGAACAGGTGTGTGCCTTTCCAAATCATGTTTAATCAATTGATTTTTACCACAGATGGACTCCATACAAGTTATAGAAACATCTCAAGGATGATCAATGGAAACAGGATGCACCTGAGCTCAATTTTGAATCTCAAAGCAAAGGGTCGTCAGCCGGTGATTGTCAAGCAAATAACTGTCGGTCTCACGGTAATTGACCGTTAATTAACAAACACATTTAGTAACTCCTGGCTTCCACACATAGCGTACAAGCCACTGATGCAGACATTTGCAACATCTACATTATGTAAAAGTCTAATACATCCATGTAATATAGCCTACACCTTCACAATCAACCCATTATTTATTTTAAACAGGTCTAAAGAAACATGATATGAAGAAAATGTAGTCTATTTCAGAAGAACAGAAATGCATACTCTGAGTTGTCCTTATGTTAGGTCCTAATCTGACTGTGCCATATGGCTGTGGGCTAGACTAGTTCATTTAGCAGGCCAGATTTGCTTAAAATTTCGTGGCGTTATTTCATAGTATGAACAATACAAAGTATAAAAGAGAAAGGATATTTCCTCCAAACGATTTCAGTCGGTGCCCGCATGCAGCTTTCTGTGTTGAGCATTGAACAAAGAAATAGGTACTCCTATATGCTTAATTTTGAGTTATTAATGTAACTGTAATTGTTCTACTAAAGTTGGGCTATATGTTTTGATTTTTAATACATTGTAAGGCTGTATGATAGTCTAATGATGATTTGAAAATAGTTGCTTGAAAGACATGAACTCTGCTTTGTTTTTTTGCACAGGTTATACACACTTTGTCAGTCTCTTATTCACAATTTGAGAAGCACTTAACTTCTTATGGTATAGGGGACGCTTGCGTCCCACTTGGCCAAAAACCAAGTAAAATGCAAAACGGCAAATTCAAATACATTGATTTAAAAATCAAACTTTCATTAAATCATGCAATCATGCATGCAAGATACTCAATTAAAGTTACACTCATTGTGAATCCAGCCAACATGTCAGATTTTAAAAAGGCTTTTCAGCAAAATAATAAGAAGCTATTATCTGATAGCACAACAGTAAACAAAGAGGGTAGCATTATTCAACCCTGCAGGAGCTACACAAAACACAGAAATAAAATATAAAACATGCCTTACCTTTGACAAGCTTCTTTTGTTGGCACTCCAATATGTCCCATAAACTTCACAATTGGTCCTTTTGTTCGATTAATTCCGTCCATATTTGGCCCGTTTGATCCAGAAAAAAACAGCTTCCAAAATGTGCAATGTCACTAGAAAATATTTCAAATGTTGCCTATGAACTTTGCCAAAATATTTCAAACTACTTTTGTAATACAACTTTACAACTTTAACTCTCAACAGTGTTAGGCAGTTCCTAGTTGGCCCTACTTCTTCATTGCACAAATGAATAACCTCAACCAAATTCCAAAGACTGGTGACATCCAGTGGAAGTGGTAGGAACTGAAATCAAGTTCCTAAGAAATATTGTTTGCCAATGAGAAATCAGTGAATAGACAGAGACTTCCCAAAACAAAATTGGAACGGTTAGTCCTCGGGGTTTTGCCTGGTACACAAGTTCTCTTATACTCAGACATGATTCGAACAGTTTTAGAAACTCTACTAATAATATGCATATCTTATATTCTTGGCATGAGTAGCAGGAAGTTGTAATTGGGCTTGATATTTATCCAAAAGTAAAAATGCTGCCACCTATACCTTAAGGTAATACCTCTAATTTCCCAGCAGCATCCCCTTTGTGTGGCCATAATGCACCCTAAAAAATCCATGCTTTTGCAGGGTTGCCTCCTCCTAAGCTCCTCTCACTCACATGGCTCTACATCGTGTGATCTGGTCTTTCCCAAAGGCTTCAAGTGAAGATAAACACATCAGGGATGCAATTGCGTGTATCCTCATCCAATTCTGAGGTGCATATTGAAGATATTGGAAGAACTGTCCACATTTACTTTTCATCAGCCAACAAGATGAGTAGGCCTGACAAACAGCAAAATAACTAGCCTTTGTCAATCTACTAAAGTGACCTATTCTGTGCGAGAAATAAATATTCCAAACATAGTCTTGGACAACTGTGGGATGCGATAGATCCCAAATTAATACAACCACTAGAATGAAAAACGTTTTTTTTACCCAATGAGGCTGACTCAACAGAACATTTATCTGTTGAACATTTAAAATGTTGATAAACTATTAGGCTACTTCTTCACATTATAAGCACAGCAATGCGCATACGGCAGTAGCTATAAGGGGAGGTCATGTCATGCAATAAAATGCTAATTAATTACTTAAAAATCATACAATGTGATTTCCTGGATTTTTGTTTTATATTCCGTCTCTCACAGTTGAAGTGTACCTATGATAAAAAATGACAGACCTCTACATGCTTTGTAAGTAGGAAACACTGCCGATTTTGCAGGTTATGAAATACTTGTTCTCCCCACTGTATGTGTGAAATTCTTTTTTATTTAGAATGGACCATTATCATGCACCTGACTTGAAGCAGGGGAAAGATACATGTAATCTCTGCACTTAAATTAGCGAATGGAAGACACTTTTCCTGTGGTTAATTTTTGTACCATGCTGGTGGGCAATACTCCTGTTGTAAAGATAAGCAATGTGGTTAATATTAGGAAAGTTGAGAAATAAATATAGTAGGCCTAGCCTATAGAAAGCTGACAGGATCCTCCTCTTTATAATAGAGGCCATCATTCTGTTTTCTTGTGGAATTTCAAGGCCTTTGGAAATGAGCTCATGGGCTCTCATGAAGTGTTTGATTAGATTTCAGAGTGGTTATAGGGAAAATAGAGTGCTGAGTTCCAGGCAGTTAGCAAGTTCGGTAGGCTACTAATGACCATCAGCAGCATCAGGGTTTGGAGAAACCTAATTACCATGACTAAACTGTCACGTGGAATTTTCCTGCCTTGTGACCGCAATATGATCTCTTCAACATCCATAGGTCTGAATATGTATGTGAATAAGGTATTTCTGTTTTCAATAAATTTGCAAAAATTCTAAAAACCTGTTTTCACTTTGGCATTATAGGGTATTGTGTGAAGATTGAGAATGATTTATTTTTAAAATCCATTTTAGAATGAGGCTGTAACCTAACAAAATGTGGAAAAAGGGATGTCTTCTGAATACTTGACGAATGCATTGTATGTATTGCTACTGCTGCATCATCAAAGGTATTATCTAAATTTCAGAGATAATCAGAATATGAATCATGTGTTACTAGCAAGTTATCAATTTCATTAACATTGTTTCATAGGATACATATGTTAATGTGGGCAACTTTTAATATTAACATTTTTCTGTAATGTTTTATTGCTTTACTGGGAAGCTTATCAGAAGTAGATATGACAGTGGACTTTCTATGAGGGCACACTGCCTCAGTGCTAATGTGCCATGGTTCGTTCTGTATTGTATAATTTAACTTCTTGATGCACCCATCCTGTCACCGGGATCATTTTCGTCAACATCTGCTGAGTTGCAGAGTGCCAAATTCAAATTAAATTACTAAAAATATTTAATTTTCATGAAATCACAAGTGCAATACAGCAAAACACAGCTTAGCTTGTTGTTAATCCACCTGGCATGTCAGATTTCAAAAATACTTTTCGGCGAAAGTATACCAAGCGTTTATGTAAGGACATCTCTCTCAGCAGACAAAACATTACAAACAGCTAGCATCCAAGTACATTGGTCACGATGATCTTCAGATGTTTGCACTCACGAGACAAACACAAATGTTCCTTTTGTTCCATAAAGATTTGTTTTATATCCAAAACACCTCCATTTGATTGACACGTTATTTTCAGAAATCCACAGGCTTGAGCGGTCACGACCGGGCAGACGACAATTCCAAATAGTATCCGTAACGTTCGTAGAAACATGTCAAACCTTTTTTATAATCAATCCTCAGGTTGTTTTTACAATAAATAATCCATAATATTTCAACAGGAGAGAAGAGAGAGAAAAGGTCTGCTCCAAGCTGCTCACGCATGCAAACCTCTGGGAACACACAGCTATCCACTGACACGATGTGATCATTCTCGCCCATTTTTCAGAATAAAAGCCTGAAACTATGTCTAAAGGTTGTTCACACGTTGTGGAAGCTATATGGAAAGGAATCTGGTTGATATCCCTTTAAATGGAGGACAGGCTTGCAATGGAACAGAGAGGTTTCAAAATAACAGCATTTCCTGGTTGGATTTTCTTCAGGTTTTCACCTGCAATATCAGTTAAGTTATACTCACAGACAATATTTTGGAAACTTTAGAGTGGTTTATATCCTAATCTGCCAATTAATAGCATATTCAAGCTTCTGGGCCTGAGAAATAGGCAGTTTCATTTGTGTACGTTTTTCATCCAAACATCAAAATACTGCCCCCTAGTCTCAAGAGGTTTTAAAGCTTACTGTTAGCTAACCTGCTGACATTAGATGGATGGCTCACTAGATTCCATTAAGTTTATGATCTGTGTGTAGTAATAAGGCTATCTATTGTATAATAATGCCAACATATTTGTATCTGGAATTTGTCATTCAGCATCAGTAGAACATGCCTGACTCTCCTCCACCAGTCATACAAGAAGAGTGGTCTAATGTCTCCCATCAAAAATAGAGATGGCCCAAGCAAGCACAGGTTACACCTGAAGCATGAGAACTTGCAGAGGATAATGCAATAATATTACCAGGACTCCACCCAGGACCCAAACACTTTGGTTTGAAAGCTGCTGCCATCCCATGTCACAAAAGCAGCAGTGTGGCATCTCTACAAGGAATCATTGACAACACTGTGTATGTAAAGAATAAACAATACATTTAGATTATTTAATTGACCTACAACATGACATTACTTTTATTGATCTCACATTTCTGTTATAATTTTAATTCCCAGTTTCCAAGATTATGTTTCTGTATGCAGTGCTGCTTCTCTGCACATTTGTAGGTAAGTGAGACTTACCTGATAATGATGCATAAGAAATAATATAATGTTGGTGGACCATGCACAAGCTCCACCACAGTCTGGACCTTCACTAACCTGATCACAGGTCACACCAAGTTTGCCACCCTACTGGTGCTTCAGCCTCATCAAACAGCGCTTCAGAAAGACCAGAGTGAACATTTTGTCTGAGATTGCTGGTGTTGTGAAGGACAGTACTGTGACGGGTCAACATCCCACACCTGGTTGGACTGGAGGATGGTATGGTGCTGGTGGAAAGCTACTGTATGGCCGACAACAATGCTTGACTCAGTTCTTCAGGCCGCTGCCACATTTCAAGCAGTACCAGCACTTCAGGTGAATATAATTTTCATTGCATTGTATGAGGTTATTATGTTGTGCAGGGTTGTAATGTCTTACTTTTTTTTGTTCTTTCCTGTTTTTGTAATGACCACCGCTGGAGATGAGAAGCAGGTATGGGGAATCAACATTCATTCAGGAACAGACAGGTAACAAAACAGGAACAGCATCAGCACACGGGTAAACAATGACAAAAAACAATTAATGCTGAAGCAGGGAATAGAGCGGGGAACCAGACAGATATAAGGGAGGTAATGACAGAGGTGATTGAGTCTAGATGAATCCAATAATCGCTGGTGCGCATGACGAGGGGAAGGCAGGTGTGCATAATGATGGTGGCAGGAGTGCTTAATACTAGAGAGCCTGGCACTCAGAGGGGGAACGGGAGCAGGCATTAGAGTTTTACAGTTTCAATGGTCTGGAGCTGGGTGTTGTTTGTCGGGACCAGGTTTCAGCTGCTGAGCAACACTGACATCCTTCCTCCCATAGATGGTCTGCCTGAACAAGCACCACCTGGACTGGACACAACTAGACAAATGTATATTTTTAAGAAGATCAGGGAGTTTTGCGATGAAGAGGCTATGGACATCACATACCCTGCACCAAAGTAAAAGAAGGACAGAATCAGGCTCTCCAAATATAGATTCCCTTGTTCATGTGTGGTTCAGAAGGACCAGTCATCAGCACTATCTGCAGTGCCTCTATTCACATGACTCTCTCCTAACACTGACCGCAAGGCACTAGAGGGTAGTGAGTATGGCCCATTACATTGCTGGGACCAAGCTTCCTACCATCCAGGACCTCTATACCAGGCGGTGTCAGAGGAAGGCCCTAAAATTTGTAAAAGACTCCAGCCACCCTAGACATAGACTGTTCTCTCTGCTACCACACGGCTACTTTCTGTTATTATCTAAGCATAGTCACTTTAATAACTCTACCTACATGTACTTATTACCTTGACTAACCAGTGCCCCACACATTGACCCCCTCTAAATTGCCTCTGCTTTGTTACTTTCATTTCTTATTTTTTAGGTATTTTTATTAAAACTGCGTTGTTGGTTAAGGGCTTGTAAGTAAGCATTTCACTTTAAGGTCTACACTTGTTGTTTTCGGGGATGTGATAAATACAATTTCATTTGACTTAACACACATACAATACGTTAATGTTACAAAAAAAATGTATCTTGCTGCTTTACCCATTATTGTATGCATATACTGTAAATACCTTATATATCACTAATATTGTTATTGTTAATGTTCTTCTACATACTGTATATTATTTCATTTATTTTGATACTATCTATTTCTGATATTGCAACTATGCAAGTAACCACCCAGCTAGCGCAGTAGATCTGGGCTGATGCCGGCTGAGAGTCATTCTCGGCCAAATTACTTATGGCTAGGATACGGGGATTGAGCTCGGGCCGACTCCGGGGTGAGTTACCTTGCCCAAATGTTTTGCTTGGGGCGATTCCGGTGAGAGTTATCTTGATCAAATGTATTACTTGGGGCTCGTAAACAATTGGGGCTACACTCTGGCAGATAATTACACGGGCTGCTTTATGTAATTAATATTTCATTGTTTCTGTGATCAAAAAATACAATTAACAATTCAATTAAAATCTTTAAGAGTCCTGCGTGGTGTTTTAAAACTTTTGTGCAAGGCAATTAATAAGAATTAAAACGTTGCAGATGGAGCCTCCCGAGTGGCTCAGCGGTCTAAGACACTGCGTTGCAGTGCAAACTGCATTGCTACTGATGCTGGTTTGAGATCCGTGCCGGTCGTGATTGGGAGACCCATGAGGCAACAAACAATTGGCCAAGTGTCGTCGAGTTAGGGGAGGATTTGGCCGGCCGGAATGTCCTTGTCCCATCGCAGTGTAGCGACTCCGGTGGTGGGGCAGGCACGTGCACGCTGACACGGTCACCAGGTGTATGTTGTTTCCGACAATTTTTGTTGTTGTTGATGGGTATAATTTGTATTTTTAACAGTTTTATATTTAAAATGACTAAACCGGATCATTATGTTTACATGTATTTAAATTTGCATCGGGCCACTTCTGGGGGATTCAGTTAAGGTGCCGGCAAAGTCGTCTGAATTCCGGTAGACTGAAACGGCATTTGGGCCGATTCTGGGAAGTCATTCATTTTGATTCCGGGCCGAGTCCGACACTCAATTCCAGGCCAATTCAATCAGTTCCAGCTACCCTGAAGAGTGTTGATTCCTCATTGCTAGTTGGACATTTGGCTGTACCACTTACACCTTCTGTAGAGACCCATCTACTTGGCAATATGTGGCTGGGGGTTATAGCATGTCTTTGACATGACCTATAAATTTAGACAAGTGTGTCTGGGTAAGCGTCATCTTATATTTATGAAATATTTTTATCTGGGCACTTTGTTTACCTGGAATTTTTCCTTGTAGATTACTACTACTTTTAGTCTTCATCTTTATTACACTGTTTAGCATTTGTGAATCCTTAACCAGATGGGTGGAGCTGTCTTAAGAGGGAGTGAACAATGCTGAATGGATGTAGACAAAGGAGAGCTTTCCATTAGGTGCCAAAATATTCAAAGGCCATTTTCTCAAATGTGAATTGACAAGTTTATCAACTTTCAAAGCAGTTTTACTTTTCCAATGTTCCTCAAATGCAGTGTATGATCTACAATTTTGTAGCTCTGAGTCTCTACTTTCATCCAAACCCATAAGACCGATTTGAGCCGGTCGGTCACATATGAGAACACTTATTTCACTCCATGCATCAACCACTGTATTTGAGGAGCATGCTCTTGCTGCACCAACAGGTGATTTTCCACTAAAACTCTGTATGCCATAGGCTCTCCAAACTTGTTCCTGTAGATACCCAGTGCTTAATTTGGGAAACCTGTGAAATCTGTTCGGGAACATCGATAGTAACATGTTTTCGCAACAAAACATATTTCACTAAACTGTTGACAACCGGTCTGCGTGCTCGAGAAAGGAATAAAGGAGAGATAGGAGGAGATGGAAACGCATGGTGGTGAGATATTCTGTATAGCTAAAGGTAATGTGTCACCCAATTAATTATGAAAATGTAAAAATGCCCTATTACTAGGCTATTCAAAATGAAATACAAATTCACTAACTGTAGGCTAACTGTAAGCCACCCTGCACAATCAATGAACCAACAACATTGCCTTGGGATATACATACTCTCCCAGACTCATGGATATAAATTTGGGAGCATAAGAAACCATACAGTATGCATAATAATACAGTTAACACTCAAAGGCAGTTGTGTTAATACAGTTAACACTCAAATTATAGAGTATAGGTTAGACCAATTATGCACCAAACACAGTTTAATTTGATGTTTTTCTGCCATGTGTATTTTGTGGTAGGCTATGTATTGTATAACGACACAATCATAATTTTAATTCAGGTTTATTTTTTCGGCCTTGGGCTCATAAGCCTATGCATAAGCTCTAATATGCGTGTGGGTGTTTTGAATTAATCATCACCTTAGAAAGCACTCCATTTTGTTGTGTTTGGCTTTGAAATATCATCCACAATAACCATGTTTTACACAGTTTCAACCTGTTGTTGATCTTCTTTCTTCAAATTGATCATCACAGTGAGGTGAGTTTAAAAGTGCTATAAGCCTACTGTTTTGATGATACAGTATGTATGTGGTGTGATTTTCAATTGCATTTGCATTGTCAGAGTCGTTAGAGGGACAATAGAGCCCTGAGTACCAGGTCATTAGGGCCTGATCATCGTTAGCAATTTGGGTACTAACAAAGCATGGCCACAGTGCATAAAAGGAGATTACCATAACTCAATGGCCACATGAAAATGATTCATGACTGCCGGTATGGCGGTAATATGGTCACCGCAACAGCCCTATTACAAGCTAGCCCTCCTAGTGTTGTTTGACCCCACATGGACTAAGACAGCTAAAGCTCCTGGCAGCTGTCTTAGAATGGTTGTAAAGCAGCCTTGTAATGCCCTGTACTCGTGCTCCAGGATAGCTCTGTTTCTCACCATAGAGCTGCCGATGACGACAGCTGGTGCAATGGCTGTGGAGATTTTTTCGTTTTAGAGTGGTGTCCTAGAGTGGTTTCGCAAACCCATCGAAGACTGAAAGGCAGTGGGACATTTGAATGAAGTTCAAGAATGAAGTGCAGGATGTCCAAAGCCTATCATCATGAACACAATCTCAGTGGTACAATATCAAGGACTGTGTTCACCAGATGTAAGAAAAGTATTTCACCTCGAATGGTTTCGAGAGTCTTCTATTTCGGTTTATTTTGAATTCCGCTTCCCCTACTGCTACTATTACTTACCTAGATGAGGGAATTGTCTGAACTTCACATTTTTTCCATATTTACATCACCACAGACTTCTTTCTTTCTCTCTTTCCATCTACCCCTCTATACTCTCATTCAGAATATCCCACAAATGCAAACGGGGCGAGCAAATTTTACACACACCACTTCCTGCATGGTGATTTGAGGGCTACATGATGCACTTCCTGATTGTTCTCTCTCTTCCCCTTTCTGTCGTTCTAAGAAGATCATTCCAGCATGTTAACAGTTGAAAGTGAATCCTCATTGCGCCAAAGAGTGGACAAAAAAAACATACCGGCTTGATTTAGTGGAAAAATAAGAAACTGATTTGGCACTAACCGCGAATGTCTAAGTGAAAATGTGACACATCAAAAATCGACAAACATCATGTTTTATTTATGATGATAGTATTGTCAAATAGTGCTGGTCCTAGTGGTATTGTCTTATTATTAGCATGGGAACTACGCCTTATGTTTACTAGCATCACATACTGACTCCACAGCCTGGAATGTTCAATCTAATGGCATTTGCCCTGAGGCAGCTAGCTAGAAGTTTGTGCCAAAACTCCAGGAGAATGCCAAGGGACCTAACTAATGGTATCAGCATTCCAAAACAGAAAGCATCTGGACTCCTGCACATTAGCACGTGTGTCTGGGTTAGTTGGTTTCTCCACAGCCTAACCATCCTCGCCTCAGGCCTTCAGAATACACTGAATATGTTAGAGGCACAGGGGAGAGTTGAACAAGGCAACAGGGAAGCTAATTCCCCAACCCTCCATTTTACTATACAATGTGTCTACCATTCCCAAAACAGGGTCACAAATGACTGCTCTCTAGGGGAAGCAATGGGTGTATGTGTGTGTGTGTGTGTTTGTATTAGGCCTTGTTTACATATTTTCCATGTCTGATGTGGATCTGCAATCTAAGGTTATTAGTGTGTACTCTAAACCTTCAGTGATATTGCCTAGGAATCTAAATTCCTAATTTTTAATTTCAGATATAGCAGATCTGTTTCTTAAATTCTTTACTACATCTATTAAATGAGAATGAGAATGGGAACAGGGAATAAGGTATAATCCAGGCTAATTGCATTGGACTGCTGGGAAGCATCAGTACATGCAAACCTACGCTGATCAACGGAATATTTCAACTTTTTGATTGATTTGTTTTATTTGTCTGTGGCCTGTCTTTTTTCACAGCTGTACTTCGGTGCAATATCAGCACTGACTCCTGTCTGCACAATGTATAAGATGTTTATTTACAATGCCACTTAATGTCAGCTTTGTGGAAGGCCCTTGTATTGGGGGTGAGGGAGGGAAATATTAGAGATGGAGAGAGAGAAAATGAATGGGAGATGGGGGAAATGAAAGGGAAACAGGGAGAGGTCGGGCTTTTGGAGAGAGAGAGAGAGAAGGGGGTTCTCTTACAAGAGAGAGCAGAGAACTATATGACTGCCTGCTGGCCATTCCAAATATCTCTCCAGATGTTCCCTGAGATGTGAGCTCTGGTCCACTGAGATTGGCTCCCACATGAACCTGTTTTATTGTTACAGATGTGACGCTATTGATTCTAGCGAAGTGCTGATTTACCAAAGGCACATGGCAGACTGGCCGGCCCGCCTCACAGGACCCCCAAAACTCCCTCAATGTGGCAGGGAGGAAAGAGGGAGCAACGGAAGAGGTAGCAGGATGGGCGGAAAAGGAGGAAAGGAGGAGGGAGGCAAAAAACGGAGGAAGGTTGATGTGTGTACTGTACTGTATATGACAACCATGGCTTGGAAGTTCGTGCATCACTGGGGGTTTCTACATTTCTGTGAGAGGGTATGCTGGCGCAATAACCAAGAAATCTCCATTCCCTCTCTCTCTCCAAGTCCATCCCTCCTTCCCTTTCTCCCTGTGGCTGTTTCCTCTCAGATCATAGTGGTTTGTGAAAATACGCTGGCAGGAGACAAAAAGACACCGCTTTAATCAATATCACCACAAGGCCTTGGCTGAGGAGAAGAGGGGAAGAGATGAGTGGAGACTTGGATGAGCTGCGTTTCGCCTTGAGAGCAGATTGTCTGAACAGTGACTCTGCAGTGGGGGAACAGGAAGACAAGATGTGACTTGTGGAGCCAAATTGGTTGCCACAGCACTGTACCCTTCTAGAGTGGTGAATTAGCTCATGAATATCTTTGAGGATTAGTGTGGCAAGGCCTGGACAATGAGACAATGGCTTCAACCATGACAAGCATCATGCATACCAATGAGCATATGCGTGTGTTTTTTTTACATTTATTTAAAAAAACATTATTTACATACAAGTCATGGACAAAAGTTTTGATGAACAATGCCTTTTCCAACATAATGGAGAACCTTGCCATAAGGCAAAAGTGATAACTAAGTGGCTAGGGGAACAAAACATAGATATTTTGGGTCCATGGCCAGGAAACTCCCCAGACATTAATCCCATTGAGAACTTGTGGTCAATCCTCAAGAGGCGGGTGGACAAACAAAAACCCACAAACTCCAAGCATTGATTATGAAAGAATGGGCTGCCATCAGTCAGGATGTGGCCCAGAAGTTAATGGACAGCATGCCAGGGCAGATTGCAGAGGTCGTGAATAAGAAGGGTCAACACTGCAAATATTGACTCTTTGCATCACTAAAAGTCTTTGACACTTATAAAATGCTGGTAATTATACTTCAGTATTCCATAGTAACATCTGAAGCAGCAAACTTTGTGGAAATTAATATTTGTGTCATTCTCAAAACTTTTGGCGACAACTGTACAGTACCAGTCAAAAGTTGACAAACCTACTCATTCCAGGGCTTTATTTTTACTATTTACTACATTGTATGATTATAGTGAAGAGATCAAAACTATGAAATAATACATTAAAAAATCATGTAGTAAGCAAAAAAGGGTTAAACAAATCAAAATATATTTTATATTTGTGATTCTTCAAAGTAGCCACCCTTTGCCTTGATGACAGCTTTGCACACTCTTGGCATTCTCTCAACAAGCTTCATGAGGAATGCTTTTCCAACAGTCTTGAATGAGTTCCCACATATGCTGAGCAGTTGTTGGCTGCTTTTCCTTCACTCTGCGGTCCAACTCATTCCACTCCATCTCAATTGGGTTGAGGTCCGGTGATTGTGGAGGCCAGGTCATCTGATGCAGCACTCCATCACTCTATTTCTTGGTCAAATAGGCCTTACACAGCCTGGAGGTCTGTTGGGTCATTGTCCTGCTGAAAACAAATGATAGCCCCATTAAGCTCAAACCAGATGGGATGGCGTATCACTGCAGAATGATGTGGTAGCCATGTCGGTTAAGTGTGCCTTGAATTCTAAATAAATCACTGACAGTGTCACCAGCAATGCGACCCCCACAACGTCACACCTCCTCCTCCATGCTTCACGGTGGGAACTACACATGCAGAGATCATCCGTTCACCTACTCTGCATCTCACAAAGACACGGTGGTTGGAACCAAAAATTTGGACTCATCAGACCAAAGGACAGATTTCCACCATTCAAATGTCCATTGCTTGTGTTTCTTGGCCCAAGCAAGTCTCTTCTTCTTATTGGTGTCCTTTAGTAGTGGTTCCTTTGCACCCATTAGACTATGAAGGGCTGATTCATGCAGTCTCCTCTGAAGAGTTACTTGAACTCTGTGAAGCATTTATTTGGGCTGCGATTTCTGAGGCTGGTAAATCTAATGAACTTGTCCTCTGCCGCATAGGTAACTCTGGGTCTTCCTTTCATGTGGTGGCCCTTATAAGAGCCAGTTTAATCATAGTGATTGATGGTTTTTGCGACTGCAGTTGAAGAAACTTTCAAAGTTGACATTTTCTGGATTGACTGACCTTCATGTCTTAAAGTAATGAAGTACTGTCGTTTCTCTTTGCTTAATTGAGTTTTTCTTGCCATAATATGAACTTAGCCCTTGTTTGGTAAAAAATACCATCTTCTGTATACCACCTGTACCTTGTCACAACACAACTGATTGGCTCAAATGCATTACAACTTATTTGGGATAGGTGGGACGGTAGCGTGGCCTGACCAACAGTCAGTGAAATTTCAGAGCGCCAAATTCAAAAACAGAAATTCTCATTATAAAAATTCCTAAAACATACAAGTCTTATACATGAGATAAACTTCTTGTTAATCCATCCTCTGTGTCAGTTTTCAAAAAGACTTTACGGCGAAAGCAAACCATGAGATTATCTGAGAACAGCCCTAGCAGACAAGTCATTACAAACATTAACCAGCCATTCAGAGGAGTAACAAAAGTCAGAAATAGCGATATAATTGATCACTTACCTTTGATATTTGAATGGTTGCACTCACAATAGTCCATGTTACATGATAAATGTTTTATTTTGTTCAGATTAGGATAGAAAACGTGTCTGTGAGTATTGCAGAACTGATATTGCAGGCGAAAACCGGAGGAAAATCCAACAAGGAAGTGCCTAAGAGAAACAAATCTTCCTGTTCCATTGCATGCCTTCCCTCCATTTAAAGGGATATCAACCAGATTCCTTTCACTATGGCTTCCACATGGTGTTAAATTTTTATGGCTGCAGGGGCAGTATTGAGTCGCTTGGATGAAAAGGTGCCCATTGTAAAAGTTCAGCTCCTCAGTCTGTTGCTAATATATGCATATTATTATTAGTATTGGATAGGAAACACTCTAAAGTTTCCAAAACTGTCAAAATATTGTCTGTGAGTATAACAGAACTGATATTGCAGGCAAAACCCTGAGGAAAATCAAAACAGGAAGTGGCTTCTATTTTGAAAACTCCACGTTCCATAGCCTCCCTTTGCTGGATTTAAAGGGATATGAACCAGATTCGTTTTCCTATCGCTTCCTCAAGGTGTCAACAGTCTTCAAACATAGTTTCAGGCTTTTATTTTGAAAAATGAGCCAGAACGATAACATCGCGTCAAGTAGTCACATGACTTTCGATAGGTATTGCTTTTCCCTCTCCTACTGTGAAAGACATTTGCGGTTGATATATTATACATTTGAAAAACAACCTGAGGATTGATTATAAAAAAACATTTGACATGTTTCTGTGGACATTATGAAAACTATTTGGAATTTTCGTCGGCGTTGTTGTGACCGCTCTTTCCTGTGGATTTCTGAACATAATGCGACAAACAAACAGAGTTATTTTGGATATAAAAATTATCTTTATGGAACAAAAGGATAATTTTTTGTGTAACTGGGAGTCTCGTGAGTGGAAACATCTGAAGATCATCAAAGGTAAACAATTAATTTGATTGCTTTTCTGATTATCGTGACCAAGCTCACTGATGCTAAGTGTACTTAATGTTTTGTCGTGCAATCGATAAACTTACACAAACGCTTGGATTGCTTTCGTTGTAAAGCATCATTTCAAAATCTGACACAACAGGTGGATAAACAAAATGCTAAACTGTGTTTTCCTATATTGCACTTGATTGATTTCATGAATATAAATATTTGTAGTATTGTTTATTGAATGTAGCGGTTATTGATGACACTTATCCCGATAGGGTGATTGCAGCCATAACAAGTTAACTGCTTGGATATAGGGGGCGTTATTTTAATTTTTGCATGAAAAATGTTCCCGTTTTAAACAAGATATTTTGTCACGAAAAGATGCTCGACTATGCATATAATTGACAGCTTTGGAAAGAAAACACTCTGACGTTTCTAAAACTGCAAAGATATTGTCTGTGAGTGCCACAGAACTGATGTTACAGAAAAAACCCAGATGAAAAGGAAGTGCCGCATTTTTTGAAACCGCCTCATGGCAATGACTCCTTATATAGCTGTGGAGGAGCTAGGAGTCAGCTTACCTTTTCCACGTTTTCCCCAAGGTGTCTGCAGCATTGTGACGTATTTGTAGGCATATCATTGGAAGATTGACCATAAGACACTACATCTACCAGATGGTCGCTTGGTGTTCTCCGTCGAAATTATTGCGTAATCTCCAGCTGCAGTATTTTTCCGTTTGCCTCGGATGAGAAACCGACTGCCAGGAATGATTTATCATCGAATAGAATTGTGAAAAACACCTTGAGGATTGATTCTAAACAAACGTTTGCCATGTTTCTGTCGATATTATGGAGCTAATTTGGAAAAAAGTTTGGCGTTGTGTTGACTGCATTTATTTATTTTTCTTAGCCAAACATGATGAACAAAACAGAGCTATTTCTCTTACACAAATAATCTTTTTGGAAAAAATGAACATTTGCTATCTAAATGAGAGTCTCGACATTGAAAACATCCGAAGTTCTTCAAAGGTAAATTATTTTATTTGAATGCTTTTCTTGTTTTTGTGAAAATGTTGCCTGCTGAATGCTATGCTAGGCTATCAATACTCTTACACAAATGCTTGTGTAGCTTTGGTTAAAGCATATTTTGAAAATCTGAGATGACAGTGTTGTTTTCAACAAAAGGCTAAGCTTGTGTTTCAATATATTTATTCCATTTCATTTGCGATTTTCATGAATAGGAAACGTTGCATTATGGTAATGAGCTTGAGGCTATGATTACGCTCCCGGATACGGGATTGCTTGACGCTAGAGGTTAACAATACTATCAACAAAGCAGGTCCTACAGGCCATAGTTTTGTCAAACCTAGATGACAGTGCAGTAGTGTGGTCAGGTGCAACAAAGAGGGACTTGGGAAAATTGCATTTGGCTCAGAACAGGCCAGCATTTTTCTGGCCTTAAAAATACACGGATAGCTAACATTAATGACATGCTTGTCAATCTCTAATGGCTGAAAGTGGCATAGAGATTGACTTCATTTGTAAGAGGTGTTGACAAGCTGAATGTACTGAGATGTCTGTTTGAAATACAAGCACACAGCTTGGACACCATAGCATACTCCACAAGACATGTCACCAGAGGTCTCTTCATAGTCCCCGAGTCCAGAACAGACTATGGGAGGCGTACAGTACTATATAGAGCCATGACTACATTCCATGTACTACATTTGATTTGATTTGATCAGTTACCTGGTCAAATCAAATCAAATGTATTTATATAGCCCTTCGTACATCAGCTGTTATCTCGAAGTGCTGTACAGAAACACAGCCTAAAACCCCAAACAGCAAGCAATGCAGGTGTAGAAGCACGGTGGCTAGGAAAAACTCCCTACAAAGGCCAAAACCTAGGAAGGAACCTAGAGAGGAACCAGGCTACGGGGGGTGGCCAGTCCTCTTCCTGCTGTGCCGGGTGGAGATTATAACAGAACATGGCCAAGATGTTCAAATGTTCATAAATGAACAGCATGGTCAAATACTAATAATCACAGGCAGAACAGTTGAAAATGGAGCAGCAGCACGGCCATGTGGACTGGGGACAGCAAGGAGTCATCATGCCAGGTAGTCCCGAGGCATGGTCCTAGGGCTCAGGTCGTCCAAGAGAGAGAAAGAAAGACAGAATTAGAGAGAGCATACTAAAATTCACACAGGTCACTGGATAAGACAGGAGAAGTACTCCAGATATAACAAACTGACCCTAGACCCCCGACACATGAACTACTGCAGCATAAATACTGGAGGCTGAGACAGGAGGGGTCAGGAGACACTGTGGCCCCATCCGATGATACCCCCGGACAGGGCCAAACAGGAAGGATATAACCCCACCCACTTTGACAAATCACAGCCCCCAGACCACTAGAGGGATATCTTCAACCACCAACTTACCATCCTGAGACAAGGCTTAATATAGCCCACAAAGATCCCTGCCACGGCACAACCCATGGGGGGGCGCCAACCCAGACAGGAAGATCACATCAGTGACTCAACCCACTCAAGTGACACACCCCTCCTAAGGACGGCATGAAAGAGCACCAGTAAGCCAGTGACTCAGCCCCTGTAATAGGGTTAGAGGCAGAGAATCCCAGTGGAAACTGATGCACGCAGCCGTCATACCGCTCAGGAAGGAGACGCATTCTGTCTCCTCGAGATTAACGTACTTTGGTGCAAAAAGTGCAAATCAATTCCCGAACAACAGCATAGGACCTTGTGAAGATGCTGGGTGAAACATGTACAAAAGTATCTTTCTCCACATAAAAACAAGTCCCATATCGACATAACCTGAAAGGCCGCTCAGCAAGGAAGAACCTACTGCTCCAAAAGCACCATAACAAAGCCAGACTACGGTTTCCAAATGCACATGGGGACAAAGATCATACTTTTTGGAAAAATGTCCTCTGGTCTGATGAAACAAAAATGCAACTGCTTGGCCATAATGACCATCGTTATGTTTGGTGGCAAAAGGGGGAGGGTTGCAAGCTGAAGAACATCATCCCAACCATGAAGCACGGGGGTGGCAGCATCATGTTGTGGGCGTGCTTTGCTGCAAGAGAGACTGGTGCACTTCACAAAATACATGGCATCATGAGTAGAGAAAATGATGTTGATGTATTGAAGCAACATCTCAAGACATCAGTCAGGAAGTTAAAGCTTTGTCGCAAATGGACAATGCAACTGGAACCCAAGCATACTTCCAAGGTTGTGGCAAAATGGCTTAAGGACAACAAAGTCAAAGTGTTGGATTGGCCATCACAAAGCTCTGACCTCAATCAGATAGAACATTTGTGAGCAGAACTGAAAAAGCATGTGCGAGCAAGGAGGCCAAAAATCCTGAGTCAGTTCCAGCAGCTCTGTCAGGAAGAATGGGCCAAAATTCACCCTACTTATTATGGGAAGCTTGTGGAAGGTAACTTCCAACTTCAACTGTAGATTTGTGAGTTCGTGTATAAGCTAATGATCCATCATATATTACATATTTTTGACTTATTTTTTTATTTCCATAGCATTTTTGTATGTTCTCTATAGTTATGCCCTTGGACATCTGTCAATTGACCAATTTGGCACATTTGGGCAAACTCCTGGCAGACTTCATAAAAAATATTGTGCAAATAATGTAATTCTTCTCTGGATCAGTCTGAAACTTTGCATACGCATTGCCGCCATCTGCTGGCCAATATCTAAGTTACACCTGAACTCCTAGCTGAAAGTATGGCCTTTCACTTGCATTATCTTTTATTTTTACCAGATCTAATGTGTTATATTCCCCTACATTCATTTCTCATTTCCACAAACTTCAAAATGTTTCCGTTCAAATGGTATCAAGAATATGCATATCCTTGCTTCAGGTCCTGAGCTACAGGCAGTTAGATTTGGGTATGTCATTATAGGCTAGAAAAAAAAGGGTACGATCATTTTAAGAAATACGGTTCTTCTGTGGAAATGTCAGTACTTCAACATAACGTTTCCTACAAGTTTCCTCATGGTTCTATTGTTCTTAAATTGTTCTGAAAACATTAACAAAACTTTCCATAAAAACAAAACTTTCCATAAAAACATGTCCCATGCACCCTCTGTGACTTCTAGGAAAATTTTTGTCTCTGCGTTTCACCATCATTGTAAAGCCCTAGTTATTTTGTTGCTTTGACCAAATCAAATCAAACATTGTTTGTCACTTGCTTTGGATACAGCAGGTGTAGACCAACAATGGAATGCTTACTTACGGGTCCTTTCCAACAATGCAGTCTATTTCATGTGATTAGTGATTCATTTATGTATGTCCCTCATTTTATGGTCAAACCTGTTGCGTGAACTGAACTCTTTTTTTATTATGGTGAAACTGTTAATAAAAAAAATGAAAATAATCATTAAACATCAGATTGTCAAACAATGGGGTAAAAGCAGATGAGATGGTTCTAGTCTTTTTGGCCATTTGTTGGTGTTTTGGGGTGGAAAACTTAGCGTTGCGAGCACAATACAGCATCCCTGCTAGAAATATGTTAGCAATTTCATTGTTTTTGTGAAGCTTGCATTCAATTTGCCACTACCTATTACACACAAAAAGCTTTATGGCTGATTTAAGAAGAAATTGTCAACCCTATTACTTTATTTGGCACTCATAGTAATTTTTCTTCAGTTGAGAAAAAATGTATTTGGTGAAGATGAACATGTGCTCCTTATGACAGAATATAAAAATATAATTGACTAAGTTACACTTCTCAAAAGGCACCGGAATGGTGGAACAACCCATATAATATAACCAACTTTTAAGACACCAGCTACAACTATTGTAAAAAAAGCCCATATTGTGCCATTAACATTAGAATTTGGGAAGTTTAGCAACTGAACTCCATGAAATTGGGCAGCTATGTTTTTGGATTGTAACTTTGGTGACCAAATTTCACACACACAGCTAGAACAGGGGTTTAAAAAGATTTGTAGATACAGGGCCATCACAGGATTCACCCATTAACCCCACACAATGCTTTTTACAATATGGCCACCAAACAACTTAACGGGGTCTTACTGGAATGTGCCCAAGAAGCTGTCCGAATCGGTGATTTCTGAAGATGTTATGATCAATAACTACATTTCCATCAACAGTTTTTATACGAATAAAGTCATACCATGAAAAAAATCACAACAGCTTTGATGGAAACAGGAAGCTTCTGTAAAATGTTATAAATGCAGACAGATCGTTTGTTATTTCGACATGGTGGATTTTTTTGCGTCGATAAAATGAATTATACAAGAAATGGTGGTGGAAATGCCTTTATGAGCAAATATTTATATAATAACCATCACATCAAAGTAAAGTTTGAGTCATGCAATGACATAGTGTGTGCTCCTCCCACTACGACTCTGGAAACCATGCAGTTTATTAGACTACAGATTAAATAAGGTGTTTCTGGCCATTTTGAGCCTGTAATCGAACCCACAAATGTTGATGGTCAAGATACTCAAGTAGTCTAAAGGAGGTCAGTTTCATTGCTTCTTTAATCAGAACAATAGTTTGCAGCTGTGCTAACATAATTGCAAAAGGGTTTTCTCATGATCAATTGTACTTTTAAAATTATAAACTTGGATTACCTAACACAACGTGCCATTGGAATACAGGAGTGATGGTCCTGTGTAAATATTCCATAACAAAACATGCCGTTTCCAGCTACAATAGTAATTTACAACATTAACAATGTCTACACTGTATTTCTGATCAATTTGATGTTATTTTAATGGACGAAAAAGTGCATTTCTTTCAAAAACAAGGACATTTCTGTGACCCCAAACTTTTGAACAGTAGTGTAAGTGTCAACAAACCCAACATAGGATTTTAGTACATTGTAATGGAATGTACGGGGCAGGTTTATAGTCCTCAAACGAATACAGCTAATAGGGTAATGTTGTATATCATTTGAATCAGTCCACATCCATAACTATTTACATGTATAAATCCAATTAAAATGTTTGAATATTAAATATTGCAATTATTGATCATAACAGCTTTTTGGGCACAGTCTTACTACAATTCTGTCAATAATTGAACATCTTTATATATCTGGCACACCTGGCTAATTTGGTTGTGAATTCTACATCACTATGAACATTTTAAGATATTATTGGGCATACTATAATAATATTTCATACAGGTATGGTCATGCAAAATGTATCCAATAAGACCCCACTGAGTTGTTTAGTGGCTATATTGGGAAAAGGCTTCTATATGGATAATGCTTGAATCCTGTGGTGGTCCTGTATCTACCCATCTTTTTAAAAACCTGTTCTAGCTGTTTGTGTGCAATTTGGCCAAAGTTACAATCCAAAAATCTAGCTGCCCTACTACATGGAATTCTATGGCTAAGCTTCCAACATTTTAATGTCAATGGCACAATATGGGTGATTTAAAAAAAAATAGTTGTAACTGGTATTTTCAAAGTTGATTATATTATATATAATTTGAAAGGTAATGTCATGACCTTTCAGAACCACTTGTCATACAAAGTTCAGGGAATTATTTTTAAAGAAATTTCACAGGTAACCTTTCGCTAAGCCCTGCCCCACTTGGTTACTGTTGCAACCTCCGACAACAATTTCCCGGGAAGCCCAATTCTCCATTCAACCACTGGTGAAATCTGCTCAAACTGTGTTTCGAATACACAATTACATTTAACACAGACTAACCCTTGCTAATCAGGAAACTATTGGGCATGTTGTGCAGGACTGTCATTACAATTGTTTCATGAGAACCAGGTAAAATTATGTTTTACCATCATGCAGTTATAGCTAACCCTAACCAATTATGGAGCTAAATAGGGCTCTCAAATTGTATCCTGATATCTACAGCATATTGGAGTTGTATTCATAACATTGCTAACTTAAATTATTGTTAAATTATTTAACCATTTAAACAATATATTTTCTGAAGGAGACTCCGTTTTTGCCATAGCCCTCACTGGCTTTCATGCGATTTAAATGTGAGCTTGTGTCGAACTCGAATACAGTTGCTATCCATTGGAGCCCTGTGATTGGTTGTCCAACATTCTGGGCGGAGCTTATTGTAGGGTCAATTCTGATATGTACCATAGATGTCAAGGTTATGTTGACTTGAACATTCTGACAATGCTAACCGACACACAGAAAGATACAATTGCTGCATTGCTTTCACACATTTCCCAACATAGAACTTCAAAAATCCCTATGAGACATAGTCACCTGGAGTGAGCCCGACCAACCCCCCTGGCTCATGGACTATATGTGCGAAAGACAAATGTCTTGTTTGATGCTTCTAGCGTTTTAATGAAACATCTGTTCAAATGACACCATGTAGTCAATAAAAATTGAAAACTTGGAACGCCTATTGCGGAGAGGAGAAAGACTGAGAGAGAAGATGAAGTTCCTTATGTTCCTGGGTTTTCTCTGAGCCAGAACACAAGCCAGGGCAAAGGAGCCTTCTAGAGCATGGGGTTCAGCAGGTCCAGCACAAACGTAACCGACAGTCGCCATGGGGTTTAGACTGAATACAGCACTGAGAACAGCCAGTGACAGCTTTATAAGCTTGTGGCCGACTCGCAATACAATTTACAACCAAATTACATTTGGCCCCTTATTGTCTCCATTTAACTGTATTTCATATATACACTGCCTAAGGAAGATTGTGTCGTGATTGATCATTGTAGACAACAAGATTGAAGACCAAACTTCACCGTATATATTAAATGCTGTATTTACAGCTGGGGCATAAAGCAACCATTATTTTAGAGGGTGTGTGAAGTGCGTGAGGATGGGGGGGTCGGGAATTCAGATAATTTAACATTTTTCTAACACCTTTGTCCTGCAATTTAGAACCATAATCATTGCCTACTTCGATGTAAAAATGTATGTCTATTTTTTTGCATAGGTTATGTAAGTATACCTCTTTACCAGTTCAATTGTCATTTAAATTAATGATGAACACTGATTCTTTAAGAACGTTTATGACTTAGAAGTTTACTACAACTGCCACACTAATATATATTACCATAACCCAAGAATTAAAGCAATTTGTTGTGTTTTCTAAAGTCTAGTTACCTTGCCAGCAGGCACGTCAACTAAGAGAGTTAGACAAGCTACTCTAATTGCTTGCCTGAAATGGCTTGGTGGCTACTTATGAGGTTGGGAGATAGGTTCCCAATCTAGATGGCTTGCTAAAGACAATTTAATAAAATTGCTAGGTTGCTAATATTACAGAGGAACAACAAAACATTGTTGTTTTATTTATTCATCAAGAATGGATCAATATGCTACATAGCTTGATCAAATTCATTGACAAATTCATAATCTACCAACTGAGCTACAAAGGACCAGTTGTCAGGTCACGGAACTTACTATAACGTCCTGATCAACAGTATCAAAATGGGGGGAATTTTATTACAACCCAAGATCTTGGCACTGCTTGGACATAATATGTATAGCATTATATATACATCAAACAAAAAAAATGAACACAAACGGAATATTAAACCTGTTATATACATACACATACCTTTCTCTCCTCACCACACCGGTCCAAAGGGGAAAGATCAGTCACACACAACGCTTAATGATCCCTTTACAAGCGAAGCTTGACCGTGTTTGTTTGGTTTGGAGAGCCTGAGCCCACAATATGTGAGGGTCCACTTTTACTTTCAAACCTCGCCAAGGCTCCACACTCTTGCTCTCAATCCAAGTGGTCTGTAATTTAGTGTGGAGTTTGTATATTTGTCTAACACCAGCAGCCTTGGGCATAGAGCATAAATGATGCGTAACCAATGTATTTTATTTCAAATGAATTAGCAAGGCACATACAGTAAGTGTTTTTTTATTTGCCAATGGAAAAACCAAAAAAGATTGAGAAGGAGAGAGGGAGAAGGGAAGAGCATTGTGACAGCTGTGACTGCTGTGACTGCTGTACCATCACAGCTCTCCAGTAGAAGATTATTTGTTAATGGAGGTACTCTAGGCCATGGAAATGCCCACAGTGGGCTTATCTCCAAGCCTGCATTGAGAAGGAAGCAGGAAACGACCCAGTCGCAGGGAACAAGACCTTGAGTGGCGGTCATTTCCCAAACCTCAATTCTTCCCTCATTATCCAGGCTAGAAACACACATGCATCTAACATTTGGCACCACATGCCAAGGAAGCCCGTACCTGTTCTATATTTTACATTTCACTATGGCAGCAAAGGCTAAATCCTATATACACAATAGAGGTCGACCGATTAATCGGAATGGCCAATTAATAGGGCCGATTTCAAGTTTTAATCAATTTTCAACAATCGGAAATTGGTATTTTTGGGCACCGATTTTGCCGATATTTTAAAAATATTTTCTTTGTATACCTTTATTTAACTAGGCAAGTCAGTTAAAAGAACACATTCTTACTTTCAATGACGGCATGGGAACGGTGGGTTAACTGCCTTGTTCAGGGGCAGAACGACAGATTTTCACCTTGTCAGCTCGGGGGATTCAATCTTGCAACATTACAGTTAACAAGTCCAACGCTCTAACCACCTGCCTGTCATTGCACTCCACGAGGAGCCTGCCTGTTACGCAAATGTAGTAGAAGCCCAGGTAAGTTGCTAGCTAGCATTAAACGTATCTTATAAAAAACAATCAATCATAATCACTAGTTATAGGCAATATTAACCATGTGAAATTGTGTCATTTCTCTTGCGTTCATTGCACGCAGAGTCAGGGTATATGCAACAGTTTGGGCAGCCTGGCTCATTGCGAACTAATTTGTCAGAATTTTACGTAATTATGACATAACATTGAAGGTTGTGCAATGTAACAATAATATTTAGACTTAGGGATGCCACCCGTGAGCGATGGTAGGCAGCAGCAGGATCGTAAGCATTCATTCAAACAGCACTTTTGTGCGTTTTGCCAGCAGCTCTTCACGAGCACAGCGCTGTTTATGACTTCAAGCCTATCAGCCTAATGGCTGGTGTAACCGATGTGAAATGAGTAGCTAGTTAGTGGGGTGCGCGTTAATAGCGTTTCAAACGTGACTCTGAGACTTGGATTAGTTAGTCCCCTTGCTCTGCAAGGGCCGCGGCTTTTGTGGAGCGATGGGTAACGCTGCTTCGAGTTTTATATTTAATTTTTTTAATTCACCTTTTTTTAACCAGGTAGGCTAGTTGAGAACAAGTTCTCATTTACAACTGCAACCTGGCCAAGATAAAGCATAGCAGTGTGAACAGACAACAAAACAGAGTTACACTTGGGGGAAACAATAAACAAGACAATAACACAGTAGAAAAAATTAAAAAAGAGTCTATATACATTGTGTGCAAAAAGCATGAGGAGGTAGGCAAATAATTACAATTTTGCAGATTAACACTGGAGTGATAAATGATAAAATGGTCATGTGCAGGTAAAGATACTGGTGTGCAAAAGAGCAGAAAAGTGAATAAATAAAAACAGTATGGGGATGAGGTAGGTAAATTGGGTGGGCTATTTACCGATGGACTATGTACAGCTGCAGCGATCGGTTAGCTGCTCAGATAGCAGAGGTTTAAAGTTGGTGAGGGAGATAAAAGTCTCCAACTTCAGCAATTTTTGAAATTCGTTCCAGTTACAGGCAGCAGAGAATTGGAAGGAAATGCAGCCAAATGAGGTGTTGGCTTTAGGGATGATCAGTGAGATACACCTGCTGGAGCGCGTGCTACAGGTGGGTGTTGCCATCGTGACCAGTGAACTGAGATAAGGCTAAGCTTTACCTAGCATGGACTTGTAGATGACCTGGAGCCAGTGGGTCTGGCGACGAATATGTAGCGAGGGCCAGCCGACTAGAGCATACAGGTCGCAATGGTGGGTGGTATAAGGTGCTTTAGTAACAAAACGGATGGCACTGTGAAAAACTGAATCCAGTTTGCTGAGTAGAGTATTGGAAGCTATTTTGTAGATGACATCGCCGAAGTCGAGGATCGGTAGGATAGTCCGTTTTACTAGGGTAAGTTTGGCGACGTGAGTGAAGGAGGCTTTGTTGCGGAATAGAAAGCCGACTCTAGATTTGATTATGTTTGATATGAGTCTGGAAGGAGAGTTTACAGTCTAGCCAGACACCTAGGTACTTATAGATGTCAACATATTCTAGGTCGGAACCATCCAGGGTGGTGATGCTAGTCGGGCGTGTGGGTGCAGGCAGCGAACGGTTGAAAAGCATGCATTTGGTTTTAATAGCATTTAAGAGCAGTTGGAGGCCACGGAAGGAGTGTTTTATGGCATTGAAGCTGGTTTGAAGGACAGTATCCAAGTAAGGGCCAGAAGTATACAGAATGGTGTCGTCTGCGTAGAGGTGGATCAGGGAATCGCCCGCAGCTAGAGCAACATCATTGAACCCTGTGGCACCCCCATAGAGACTGCCAGAGCACCGGACAACATACCCTCCGATTTGACACACTGAACTCTGTCTGCAAAGTAGTTGGTGAACCAGGCAAGGCAATCATTAGAAAAACCGAGGCTACTGAGTCTGCCGATAAGAATATGGTGATTGACAGAGTTGAAAGCCTTGGCCAGGTCGATGAAGACGGCTGCACAGTACTGTCTTTTATCGATGGCGGTTATGATATCGTTTAGTACCTTGAGCGTGGTTGAGGTGCACCCGTGACCTGCTCGGAAACCAGATTGCACAACGGAAAAGGTACGGTGTGATTCGAGATGGTCAGTGATCTGCTTGTTGACTTGGCTTTCGAAGACCTTAGATAGGCAGGGCTGGATGGATATATGTCTGTAACAGTTTGGGTCCAGGGTGTCTCCCCCTTTGAAGTGGGGGTTGACTGCGGCAGCTTTCCAATCCTTGGGGATCTCAGATGATATGAAAGAGAGGTTGAACAGGCTGGTAATAGGGGTTGCGACAATGGCGGCGGATAGTTTCAGAAATAGAGGGTCCAGATTGTTAGGGACAGAAGCTATACTGTTACACTGGCAATACTATAGTTCCTATAAGAACATCCAATAGTCAAAGGTATATAAAATACAAATGGTATAGAGAGAAATAGTCCTATAAATACTATATTAACTACAACCTAAAACCTCTTACCTTGGAATATTGAAGTCTCATGTTAAAAGGAACCACCAACCTTCAAATGTTCTCATGTTCGGAGCAAGGAACTCAAATGTTAGCTTTTTTGCATGGCATATATTGCACTTTTACATTTCATGATTTATTTGAGGCTAAATTGATGTATTATATTAGTTAAAATTAGTGTTCATTCAGTATTGTTGTAATTGTGATTAATACAAATAAATAAATAAAACTCGGCCGATTAATCAGTATCGTCTTTTTTTGGTCCTCCAACAATCGGTATCTGTATTAGCGTTGAAAAATCATGAATCGGTCGACCCCTAATACACAACTTCAAACCAGTCCTCCTGTTTCCCACCCCCACTTTAACGTCGGTGATCTTTAAATAGAGAGAGAGTTTAGTCAATTTTTCAAAGGTGCCACAGTGCATTATCTCTGATGCGGCTAGTCAAATCGGCTCAGCAATTAACTTTGGGTTTAGCACGCCATGCTAATCATCTGCCTCGTTAAGGTGACTGGATTGATTTCTCTCTTGGCAAATAGCCCGCTTCATTAATTAACTAATTATGCATGCAGTTCGATAGTCTAAATCACATTTGCTTTAACCTGTTGCGACGAGCAATCCCGTATCCGGGAGCGTAATTATAGCCTCAAGCTCATTACCATAACGCAACGTTAACTATTCATGAAAATCGCAAATGAAATCAAATAAATATATTGGCTCACAAGCTTAGCCTTTTGTTAAACAACACTGTCATCCCAGATTTTCAAAAAATGCTTTTCAAGCATTTGTGTAAGAGTATTGATAGCTAGCATAGCATTAAGCCTAGCATTCAGCAGGCAACATTTTCACAAAAACAAGAAAAGCATTCAAATAAAATAATTTACCTTTGAAGAACTTTGGATGTTTTCAATGAGGAGACTCTCAGTTAGATAGCAAATGTTCAGTTTTTCCAAAAATATTATTTATGTAGGAGAAATTGCTCCGTTTTTGTTCATCACGTTTGGATAAGAAAAAAAAACAAAGATTCAGTCATTACAACGGCAAACTTTTTTTCAAAATTAACTCCATAATATCGACAGAAACATGGCAAATGGTGTTTTTCACATATCTATTCGATGATAAATCACTTGTGGCAGAACAATTTTGCACGCCCAATTTTTCAGTTTTTGATTTGTTAAAAAAGTTTGAAATATCCAATAAATGTCGTTCCACTTGTTGTTGATTCTTCACAAAAAAATACAATTGTATATCTTTATGTTTGAAGCCTGAAATGTGGCACAAGGTCGCAAAGATCAAGGGGGCTGAATACTTTCGCAAGGCACTGTATGAGTGTTGACGAGGACAAGGCTGGAGATCACTCTATCATCCTGATTGAGTTCAAGTAACAGACTGGAAGGAGGGTGGTGCTTCGAATCATTGTTCTTCCTTTGTCAATCATGGTTAACTGCAAGGAAACTCATGCCGTCATCATTGCTTTGCACAAAAGGGGCTTCACAGGCAAGGACATTCCTGCCAGTAAGATTGCACTTAAATCAACCATTTATCGGATCATCAAAAACTTCAAGGAGAGCTGTTCAATTGTTGTGAAGAAGGCTTCAGGGCGCCCAGGAAAGTCCAGCAAGCTCCAGGACCGTCTCCTAAAGTTGATTCAGCTGCGGGATTTGGGCACCACCAGTACAGAGCTTGCTCAGGAATAGCACAGGCAGGTGTGAGTGCATCTGCACGCACAGTGAGGCGAAGACTTTTGGATGATGGCTTGGTGTCAAGAAGGGCAGTAAATAAGCCACTTCTCTCCAGGAAAAACATCAGGGACAGACTGATATTCTGCAAAAGGTACAGGAATTGGACTGCTGAGGACGGGGATAAAGTCATTTTTTCTGATGAATCCCCTTTCTGATTGTTTGGGGCATCCGGAAAAAAGCTTGTCCGGAGAAGACAAGGTGAGCGCTACCATCAGTCAGGTGTAATGCCAACAGTAAAGCTCCCTGAGCCCATTCATGTGTGGGGTTGCTTCTCAGCCAAGGGAGCTGGCTCACTCACAATTTTGACCCCGGAACACAGCCATGAATAAAGAATGGTACCAACACATTCTCCGAGAGCAACTTCCCGCAACCATCCAGTGACAGTTTCCCCAACTTCCCCCAACCATCCAGGATGATGGAGCGCCTTGTCACAAGGCAAAGTGATAACTAAGTGACTCGGGAAACAAAACATTGATATTTTGGGTCCATGGCCAGGAAACCCCCTATAACTTAATTCCACTGAGAACTTTGTCCACCTTGTGGCAGGTGGACAAACAAAGACCCACAAATTCTGACAAACTCCAAGCATTGATTATGCAAGAATGGGCTGCAATCAGTCAGGATGTGGCCCAGAAGTTAATTGACAGCATGCCAGGGTGGATTGCAGAGGTCTTTGAAAAGAAGTGTCAACACTGAAAATATTGACTCTGCATCATCATTGTCAATTAAAGCCTTGACACCTATCAATGCTTGTAATTTTACTTCAGTATTCCATATTAACATCTGACAAAAATATCTAAAGAACCTAAAGCAGCAAACTTTGTGTATTTGACACTAATATTTGTGTCATTTTCAAAACTTTTGGCCACGACTGTACTTAGGGTCATTGTCCTGTTGGAAGGTGAACCTTCGCCCCTGTCTGAGGTCCTGAGCACTCTGGAGCAGGTTTTCATCAAGAATCTCTCTGTATTTACTCTGGTCATCTTTCCCTCGATCCTGACTAGTCTCCCAGTTCCTACTGCTGAAAAACATCCCAACAACATTATGCTGCCACCACCATTCTTCACCGTAGGGATGGTGCCAGATTTCCTCCAGTCGTGAAGCTTGGCATTCAGGCTAAAGAGTTCATTCTTGGTTTCATCAGACCAGAGAATCTTGTTAAGTGCCTTTTGGGAAGTCCGTGATGAAGAGGGTTTTATCTCGTCTTCATCACGCATAATATTCCTCAAATGTAATTATCAAGAGTAAAGGTAATTTATATTTAGGAATTAAAGTGTGATAAATAAACAGTTATATTGTCTCAAGTGGTCGAGAAATTTTTTAAGACTTAACATTGTAATTGCAGGAAAGAGTTAGCACTGGCTGGAAAGAATTGAAAGTAAAGGCAAGTTCTGCTTTAACCTTTTGCGACTAGCAATCCCGGATCCGGGAGCGTAATCATAGCCTCAAACAAATTACCTTAACGCAGCGGACATAAATACCCCTAGAAACTTTTACTATTCATGAAAATCGTAAATGAAATATATTGAAACACAAGCTTAGCCTTTTGTTAATCACACTGTCATCTCAGATTTTCAAAATATGCGGTACAGCCAATGCTTGACAAGCTTTTGTGTAAGTTTATCATGGCATAATGCTATGCTAGGCTCTGCTGGCAGCAGGCAACATTTTCACGAAAATAAGAAAAGCAACCAAATTAAATAATTTACCTTTGAAGAACTTCAGATGCTTTCACCCAGGAGACTCCCAGTTAGATAGCATATGTTCCTTTTTTCCAAAAAATATTATTTTTGTAGGTGAAAAAGCTCCCGATTCTTCATCATGCTTGGCTGAGAAATCGACTGAAAAATGCTGCAAATAAAACGCCAAACATTTTTCAAAATTTGCTCCATAATATCGACAGAAACCCGGCAAACGTTGTTTAGGATCCATCCTCAAGGTGTTTTTAACATATATATCCGATAATATATCCGTCAAGGATATTGGTTTCTCATAAGAAGCTACTGGAAAAATGGCGCCCTCAGTATTTTACGAAAGATTTTCTGCAGGAGACACCATGTGACCACATGCTATATATGGTCCCTTACAGCCATTCTTCAATGGAAATGCCTAAAAAGACGTCACAATGCTGTAGACACCTTGGGGAAAACGTGGAAAACGTAAGCTCATTCGTAGCTCATTCACAGCCATATAAGGAGTCATTGGCATCAGGCGGTTTTAAAAAATGCGGCACTTCCTGGTTGAATTTTTATCTGGGTTTCGCCTGTAACATAAGTTCTGCGGCACTCACAGACAATATCTTTGCAGTTTTGGAAACGACAAAATATCTTGTTTAAAACGGGAACGTTTTTCATCCAAACATTTAAATATCGCCCCCTAGTCGCAAGAAGTTTTAAGATGAACCATCAATAATGTAAGCACTTCGGGCCTAGCTGGCATTGGTCAGCCATGACCCCTAACGCACATCGACCAGCAACTTACCCAAGTCCTCTGTGACACACACATCTTCACACACACACAAACCCACACATTTTAATAATTTAGCAGTTGCTCTTATCCAGAGCAACTTACTAGAGCAATTAGGGTCAAGTTCCTTGGTCCAAGGGCACATTGACAGATTTGTTCTCCCAGTCAGCTCAGGGATTTTAACCAGAGACGTTACCACTAGGTTACCTGCCACCCTACATCCACAAGCACACACAGACATAAAAAACACACTCATGCACACAGACATAGACAGACATACACAAGCTAAAAACTACAATGTGTAGCAAGACTTTAGAAACAGTATTGTGTATAGAACAGATACAATGACATTCAGTTTAATTTCACTTGTGGTTGTGGTTATACTGAGACCATATTCCCTGAAAAATGTTACTGTTGTTCTTTGGTCAATTTGGAAGGGAAATGAAGTCATTTTAAACCCCCAGATGAAACCAACAAAGACAAAATATTTCCTTCTCAGTGTTGAGAAAACACAGTTGGGAGACAATGCCATGAGGAGCTGAATCATTTTAAGAGGAGGTGGGTTAGACACTGCTATGTTTTCTGTTACACACCATCTTTTTGGGGGTGGAAATATATAAATGACTTGTTAGCTCTGTACAAGCTCTGTTTAACTATAAGGCCATATGGTTGCTGCTAGAATAATGTTACCCTGTATTTCTGTGACCACAGGAAATTACTTTACCGAGCCTGCACATGTCACTTCTCCCCTCTAAGGAAAGTAGCCTGGCATCAAGGCTTCTACCATCAGCCATCTTGGCCTGTTATTGATTTGAAGGAGTGAAAATGATTGGAGAAAGTTCACCAAAAATAATAATTATCCCCACTTCAGTGGTATGTCCTGAGATTTTGAATGGGATGGCCAAGTTGGGGTAAAACCCAATTTAGGGGGTCCATAACATTTTGAACGTTAATTGATGCAAGGTTGATTTTTGCAATAAAATGATGATAGTTTAATCAATTAAATGCCTTAGCTTAGGTTTGGTTAATTTTCCTGTTCAAATAAATCATAAATCAATTCCAAAAGTCTTGTTATAATGTTAGCATTCAAGATTAGAATTTTATATAAGGGCATAACATACAGCAGTAAATTCACTTGAAAATGCCATCCATAGTGCGAGTTGTACCGTGACATTCATGATGTTTTCATCTGATTGTCAAACAAACACTTAAAAAATAGGTTAACCTGGCACATTCGTGTACTGTAAGTCCAGCATCATAACAGTGTACTGTGCACCCGCCATTTGAATGGAAAGGGACATCTATTACCAACACCATTAGTGTAATGAAATTAAGCCTACAAAGTGTTTTAATGGATGCCCCAGAATGTGTACCATAAAAAAAGAAACAAACTTAACACTCAAATTCATAAATGGCGCAGTAATTCATGAGATCATAAATAGTTAGTAAATATTACCCTCAGTGGGGAATTGATATGGTATTTCCCAAATCCTACATGGAGGTGGCTGGGGTGCAACACCCAGAGTTCTCCGTTTTGGGGTTGTCCTTCCTCCTTTTTCCAACCCAGGGCAAGAAATGAGGACAGATCACCTAACTTTCTGTGGCAACTTCCTTTTATTTCACACCCTGAGGCCTGTCGCCGTATAGCAAATGCACATATGACTTATCCGAGCCAGGATTCAAGAGCACTGTTCTGTTGGTTTCCCAGCGATGGTATAGCATTTTTGTTCTATTTTATTTCTGTTTGGGGGAAACCTGGGAGTCATTTTATTGTAATCATTCCTTTTTTCTGGTGTGTATTTCCACTCAACTCATATGAAGTCACCCCTCACCTTGCTCTATAAGTTTGTCAAATACATGGCATATACTTCGTCCAAAAGCTCAATCCTAGACTTCATTGATCATTCCGCAGGCAGTGATTGTTAATAGGTTTAATTTATGATGGATCGGAACCACAGTGCCTGGGTCCTCGGGAATCAGAACTAAAAACCCTGACTAGTTGATTTTAGTGGAATTGATGGTGTTGTTGACAGCATGTCAGCTATTGCAGCAGATCATATTACCATATTGACGATAAACAGAGATTTGGAGCAGGAAGCAAACAGCGAGGGGGTTAGCGATGTCTGTCATTCCCAAGATAATTCAAATGAATCTGGTACAGTTCACTGTGATTTGTTTTCCTCTAAAAGGAGTCAACTGCAAAGAAGTTCCAGTTATTAACGTGAGTAATGAATACCGCCATGAACAATCAAGGATCATCGTTTGTTGCCCAAACTGCGTTCAGCCATTTCCATTCAAAATGCATTTTCACAGTGTGAACAAAGTCAACACCCAGCCAACCATGCAGTAAATAAATACACAACAGTTTACGGCTGTGTTTCTAAACTTGAGTATATGAAGGCAAAAATGTTTACGCCACGGTGTGAAAAAAAGTTATTCTTGACATTGACCTCTTGTTCTGCAAGCACTCCCCCCCATTTTCACTACTCATAGCTTGGAAGTTGTGTTCCTTAGACAGCGCTCTTTTGCACTTCAAAAAGACTTTACAAGTTGTTAAAGAGAATGAAACACTCCGATTTACCCTGTTGACACTGGCAGCAGCTGGTTCTAATTTACATTTGAAAGACTGAGGTGAGTTTTGTTTGCATTGCTATCCAGACATTTCAGTGACACAAGCAAACAATTGTTTGGTAGGAAAATATTTAAAAACTCCCAGTCTTTCAGAGGGAAAAAGCTGCTCTGGCTGTTTAGAAACTGACCTTGAGAAATGGCTAATGAGATACCTGCAGACAAAACAGGGTTTTATGATAAAGCATAGTCTATGAAACTGTCTGAGCTTGACGTTCTCCAGTCAGGTCAACTGCAGAGTCTAACAGCTTTGTTCATATTTGTGTCATTCTGAAGTTCACTCACCCCATGGTTATTATCTATGAGGGAAAGCCATTCTACTCTAGGCCAGCTCCTAACAGGGTTAGTTATACCAAGAGCCCATACAAAGTCATATATCGCTATATATGGCTCAGGTTGTACAGTACTGTCAACTATACTGTGACAAATGAGGTCAGAAACACCACTGTGATTGGAAAAAGCAGGTAACCATGTGTAAAATAGAGTGAAAAACGTTTAACTTGACCTTCCCATGATGCCAATATTGCAGGCCTTAATGGTTATACTGAATATCTCTCCGCTTACACCAGTTTTTCCACCTAGTTACTAAATCGTACCATACCCGAGCTAGTACTGGTGGGTCTATTTGTCTATTACATTTGGGTGAGGTGAGGTTCATGCGGGCCAAAAGCGCACCAGTCTGGTACCCGGAAATATCTGGCACTGGCTTGCTTGTAATGCATACTGAGGGGGTGGAGTTTTGCACTGTCATCCATTGTCAAAAACAGACTGAAATAATCTATGCTAAAACAATACGTCTGTGGATAATATTGCCATTCAGAAGTTTGTGGTCAAAAATACTGTTAGACTTGGGGATTACGGTCAAGGACAGTGCTATTCGCAAACACTATAGTCAGATGCTTGTGTTACGCCGAACGGAAAAGCCCAGGAAAATGAACCGGTAGGCTACAGTACTGTACAGAAGGCCTAATAACGCAAAAAAAGGATGATTAAATAAAGTAACGTTAGACGGAAAGACCGAGGATGAGTATAGTAGAGATTGTAGAGCGCTTTACAGAGATGTAGACTAGTGAAGGAAAGAAAGGAAAGTAAGTTCATTGGAAAGTAAGGATTTCGAATTGGAATTGTTTGGACTGATTAAGATTTAACAAAATGGAAAATGGTTTCTCTCCCTTCGAAATGTTTCCGAGGTGATGGCCTTGGAAGAGCAGTTAGTGAAATTCTGCAGTTTTATAAAGTATAAAGATACCCGATTCGGAGCTCCCACATTAAATAAGGCCTGGCAAATTTAGTTTGTTTTTAAACATATTGTTTGCTGTTAAACATAGTGGTGGGTCATTTTGACCCTTAAGACAACACAATGGTTAATATAAAGGTATATTGTGCCAGTGTTGATGTGTGTTAAGTTGAGGGTTTTACATTTGAGTAATAGAACCAATGTCATTCTAAATGTGAGTTGGATAATTAATTGGATGTTGATTATAATTTGGAAACCAAATTATTTTAATACTGAGTAATTGATTTGAGTAAGTTGTTAGTATGTTAATAACTATATGAGTAAAACAATTCATATATTATGGATTGATTGTTTTGATTATTGTTATGCTGATTGTGCCATGTGCAAAGAAGTTGATACCAAAGATATTGACACTATTCTCAGCATACAATGGTGAATGGAGAGGGTGAACTCTAATCCTGAGAATGAAACGGATCGTAATCTATTTGACTATACCCATTACCATATTACATTTTGATGATAACCATAATACTTAGGAGCTATAGCAGGGTTGTGCTAATGAAACATTTAGTCCATAGGCGATGCCATTATAAATAGTGGGATCATGATGTATGTCCTGGGTCACGTTCATTAGGCTCTAAACGGAATACATTTTTCTTAAACTGGGAATTACTACCTGGATTTGTCCAACAAGATATGCTTATTTTAGTTTCTACAGATGGTTCTATAGGGATGGAAATAGTTATTTCCACCATGCTGACCAATAGAGGTGTGCTCAGTATCAACATGACGATTTGTTTCATACTATGAAAAATGTACTCTGACTTAGATTTCTGAGAAGTTCTTAACAATATTTTGTAGTGTCTTTTTAGAGAGAAAAATTCCAAGATCATGTCATAATACTGATTATGCGTCAAATAGCTTTGATGAGCACTCTCTCGTCTATGTCTATTGGACTGATTTGGGCCTCTGGAGCTTGAGCTGACAACTTTTTTCTCCCCAATGTCATGGTATCCAATTGGTAGTAGTTACAGTCTTGTCTCATTGCCGCAACTCCCGTACAGACTCGGAAGAGGCGAAGGTCGAGAGCCATGCGTCCTCCAAAACACAACCCAGCCACACTGCTTCTTGACACAACGCACACCCCTATTTATAAGGGCATCGCCTATGGACTCAATTTTTCATTAGCACAACCCTGCTATAGCTCCTAAGTCAGCTACACCAATGTGTCGGAGGAAACACCTATCAACACTGCACCCTGCTCGCCACCGGAGTCACTAGTGCACAATGAGACAAGTAAATCCCTGCCGGCCAAACCCTCCCTAACCCGGAGAATGCTGGGCCAATTGTGCATTGCCCCATGGACCTCCCGGTCGCAGCCGGCTGTGACAGAGCCTGGGCTCGAACCCAGAATCTCTGGTGGCACAGCTAGCACTGCGATGCAGTGCCTCAGACCACTGCGCCACCTGGGAGGCCTTGAGCAGACAATTGACAATGACTTGTTGATAAAAACCTACAGCCGGCATTCCATAGACAATATGTGGGGTTTGTGACCAGAGCTAGAGATAGCCTGGAAAAGTTTGAACAGTCCCTCATTGTCTCATCATCATCCTGGCATCTGGGAAACTAAGCTGGCTTGGGGGTAAAACAACATTCTGTGCAGATAACCAGGAGATGAACCCAAGTTGTCTTATGATGCCCCTGATTAGCATGGGAGGGGTGGAACCAGCCCTGACAACGCATGTTTAGGTCTCCTATATCTTTTTTTTCTTTCAATAAGCTCTTGGCAACACACTCAAGAGTGTGGGGTCGACAGTTTCATTACTGCAATAATTAATTGATATTAAATAAAGATGATTGTTTGAAGAAATTACAAAGTCTCTCACTTGATTAGAATATTCCACGACACTATCAGAAGTGTGCACGTTTGAGCATGTGTCCATTAGGCCTATGGATGAAAAAGAAATTCAGCATTATATGCATATTCTAGTTTCTGGGCCTGAGGCATTTTCAACTGGTTACGTTTTTTAGGCAAAAACAAAAATCCTGCCCCCTACACTCAAGAAGATAAGCAATAAAAGTCTCACTTTCATTCCATAGGCTGGGATCCACACTATGCAGCTGTTGCAAGAGCACATTTTTCACTGGCTGTCCACTGGCAGCTTAAACGTATTGAATTCAACCATTATTGGGTTCAAATACACATTTAGATTTGTGAACAGCCACCTACAACAATCACAACCCATATAGAGCAAATAGCTAAATGAGAGAGCAGCAGTGTGATTCCCATCAATGCGCTATGTAGGTATCAATAATAAGTTATATCTGTATCGCCGTAGAATACACCACGGCTCTCATCCTTACCTCCAAGCATTTATTCAAGTTGCATAAGCTTTGGACGCCGACAGCGATCGCACATTTGGAAGACATTGCTTGGACTGGAGCCTACAAAAGCCTATTCCTACTCTTTTCCCGCAATCCTTCAAATACATTTGTTGTGTCATCATAGTGGTCTCCGGCTTGTGGTCAGACTCGCTCAGGTGGAACAAACTTAAACTTGTGCCTGTTTTCAATGCTGATTTGAATGTCATTGAGAAAACAGAGAAGTATGAAATATTTTTTTCCGCAAACATCCTTTCTGAATTTAAAAGTCATCCTCGTAGTAATCATCTAGTTTTTCAAAAGTATCTGTAATCTCATTACAATATTTTCCCTTGTAACATAACGGATACCCATTACAGTTACCCATTTTTTTGTTATCCCTTACATGTAACTGATTACATGTAATCTGTTGATCCTTAAACACTGGCGGCTCGCTAGCTAATTTAAGTGTATGATCTCTGTAGTAATATTATTAGAATCAGAAACTCATTCGTATTGCTAGTTATAGCCTAATGTTAGCTATATAACATTGAACTTAGTTTGTTAGTTTTAGCTACCTGCAGTCACACTACAGCTATGACAATGTTCGTATCAGTAGTAGTATGAGTTGGGATTATGTTGGTTCATATTTCATGAACATGTGTACATGTCTAGACAGTAGTTACCCATCCTCTTAACTCAATGTGGTTGAGGGGTGGTTATAGCATTTCCTTCACATGCCCTTCAATTTGACAAGTGTGTCGGGTAAGCTTCATCTAATAATTACAAGAAATGTATTAAATATTTTTATCAGGACACGTTCTGTTTTTGATATTGCTACTATGCAATTAGAATAATATTTTGAAGATAAACACAAAACGCAGTGGATGAGAGCATGCTGAGAGTACTAAAAACAGAGTCCTAATGGTCAATAGGGAATTGTCAATAGGAGTTGGGTTTCAGTTCAACAGCTATTTAGAATTTGTGGAATGTCACTCCTGAACTCAGAGCAACGTGTGCCAGGTTCTGTACATTGAGTCGGGGGCAGGATACTTGTTATTTAGCCATTGGCCCAGTGGTACTGCAAGGACATCTGATTGGTCAACCCCAGGCTAGGTTGGGGGTTTATAAATGGCATCCTGTTCCTTTGTTCGGTGGAGAAAAACTGAGGACAGGGTAGACTGAACATCTACCTCCCAGCATAACATCTTGATTTGTCCTTCTCAATTAAACTTATTCTTCTCCCCCTGATTTGCTTTGGAGTTTATGTTATTGAGGTATAATATAAATTGCTAACATAAGTAACCATTTCAGTGTACCGTTTACACCTTCTGTATCCTGTACATGTTACAAATAAACTTTGATTTTATTTGATATAGCATGTGTTTACCACATGGCCTCACATGTGAATCCTTAAAGAGATGGATGGGCTAAGGCTTAAGAGGGTATGAACTATGCTGAATGGGTGTAGACAAAGAAGACATCTCCAGTAGGTGTACCAAAACATTCAAACATTCTTCTCAAAAGTGGGGTAACAAGTTTATCAACATCCAAAGCAGAATTACTTTCCCATTGTTATTCAATTGCCGTGTATGATATACAATTTTCTAGCTCTGAGTCTCTACTTTTATCCAATGTAAAAAACACAATTTAAAATGTTGCTACTTAAGACGGTCAGTCACATATGATGTCTTATGTGACTGCCAAATGTCCTAGCCTTCTTTTTTATCAAATAGTCCTATTTCACCCATCTATTGGTCATTCTCTTATCCTCCCTAACTATCTCTTCATCTCTTATCCAGCATGAAAGATTGAAGAGCACACCTCCCCTCTCTTTTTACAGTATACTTCCAATCACTTCCAGGTGGTGGCCTCTCAACCTGCCAACCTGTCCATTTTGGGACACCCTCAGCTTCTTTAGTTCTTCTTGAGTTAATCGTCTCAAGATGTGTCGAGACTTCAGGCTGAGGGTCTGCATGAATGTGAACCGTTCTCTCATTGCAACATGTCATCCCATTCAAGGAGAAGGAGGAGGAGGAGGAGAAGAAGAAGGTATACTCAGAAGGCAGTGACCCGGCGGAGGTCAGGAGGGGCCATGGGGAGTTGACTAATGAAAAGCCCAATCAGCACACGGAGGACGATTAGGAGGAGCTCCGGGCTCTGATGGAGAGATGGGAGGGAAAGACAGAGGGATGAGCAGAGGGATGGAACCTCCCAGAGGACCTCTGCATTACCACTGTCTGATTCAGAGACAGAAGATGTGATTTAAAAGTGTAGGGGCCTCGTAAACCAGCAGGGCTATTCAAGTACCAGCCCTCGAGGGCCGAACTACATCTGGGTTGTGATAATTTGGGAGCAAACGGAAGAAAAGGGCTAAATAAGGGAGGGACTACCTGGACTTTCTGTTTCGTGCCATTATGAACACGACCTGGTGTTATTTTCTACCTGGTTGTTTACTGATCAATTGATATAATTGATTAGCCATAGAGTCCACTCAACTGGTTTCCCAGGTCTCTGATTAACAGGAAATAATAATATTTGGCCTACCAGTACCTAAGTGTACTGTAGCATGACCAGACAGAGTTATACAAGAGAGAAGTGTGGTAACTCTTTCTTTCACTGTCCACTAATAACCAATATAGACACAGGTAGCAGTTGTGTGTAAATTTCATTCATGACCAAAATAGACACTAGCTAGATTTCCATCCAATTGGAGACAAATATTCAAATTCTGCTTAAAAGAAATAGGAGCATTTTCTCACCAGTGGTGTTTTCACAAAAATGGATATTATGAGGATAAAACTTTTTATTACATTTTTATTTAACTAGGCACGTCAGTCAATAACAAATTCTTATTTACAATGACGGCCTACTACAGCCAAATCCTAACCCAGATGATGACAGGCCATTTGTGCGCCACCATATGGAACACCATATGTGATAAAAACTGGAATTGAACCAGAGTCTGTAGTGATGCCTCTAGCACCGAGATGCAGTGCCTTAGACCACTGCGCCACTCGGGAGCCCCCAAATAAAAATCTAAAGTTCAATGCGTTTGTAGTGGAAACAAACATAATACTCAAAGTACAAGTCTGTCAGAAGCTCTGAAGGGATGCTCTCCATTCAGCACTGTATACTCATGCACAAACTAGGGGTCTCTGCTTTCAGGGTGCAATAGTCTGACCTTGCACACATAGTTTCTAGGTGTAACGGCGTTCGTCTGTTGAAGGAAGAGAGTCGGACCGAAATGCAGCGTGTTTATTACTCATGATCTTTAATGAATGAAAATGTGATACATGAAATAACTATACAATACAAAACAACAAAACGGAACATGACATCTAATTACAGCCTATCTGGTGAACACTACACAGAGACAGGAACAATCACCCACAAAATACAAAGTGAAACTCAGGCTACCTAAATACGGTTCCCAATCCGAGACCAGGAGAATCACCTGACTCTGATTGAGAATCGCCTCAGGCAGCCAAGCCTAACTAGACACACCCCTAATCATTCACAATCCCAATAATACAAAAACCCCAATACGAAATACAACAACAAAACCCCCATGTCACACCCTGGCCTGACCAAATATATAACGAAAACACAAAATACAATGACCAAGGCGTGACAGAACCCCCCCCCCCCCCTAAGGTGCGGACTCCCGGACGCACCTCAAAACCATAGGGAGGCTCCGGCTCGGGACGTGGACCCCACTTCATTAATGTCCTAGTTCCTCCCCTTCGCGTCCTGGGATTTTTTGGGCTGCTTTTTGGGCTACCTTGCCAACCGTGTTCCCTCCTTATCATTGGCTCCTATCTCCGGCTGCCTCTGCTCTCCTTAGTGCCTCCACCTGTTCCCATGGGAGGTGATCTCTTCCGGCCAGTATCTCCTCCCAAGTGTAACAACCTTTACCATCCAACACGTCTTCCCATGTCCATTCTCCGAACAGTTCATTCACCTTTTGCTGCTCCAGCTGTCGCTGCCTGTTTATATCTTCCCACGTCATATACTCCATACCTCTGCTGTCCATAACGTCCTCCCTTCGCTGTTCAAGCTGTCGCTGTCGCTGCCTGTTAACACGCTGCTCAATGATCAAGGCGTGACATAAACACTACATAAATGTTCTACAAATCATCTGTAACCGTTTTTCATGCATTATAAAGGGTTCATAAATGTGGCATAAGTCTGTGACATAACCACTACTGTCAAATGTGACATAACCCACTATGTCAAGTATGACATAAACCTGAACTTTATAAATGGTGGCATTAGCACCGATTAATAAAGGTCTTATCAATATTATTACATTGAGGCTTCACAAAGCATTTATAACCATGTCATGCATCTTGGTAGAGCATTGCAATGCCAGGATAATGGGTTCGATTCCTGGGACCACCCATATGTGACCCGATTCAGGAAACTAGGCTTATGTCGCAAGTCACGACTTCACAGGAGAGCCGTTTGAATGTAAAAAAAAACATTTTTTTTATCAAAATGCGTTTATTGGCAGAAATGACTTCTCGAACATGTGAACTTTCATGTGCCTTAATAAAAAACTGTCATGCCATCTGTCGATACAAATAAAGTTGTTAAATTATGAGCCTAGTTGGTTTAGCCCGCCAAAAAAAGACAGGAACCTTCACGCTACCCATAATTAGTTGAGATAATGAGTGGGCTGGACATGCCGAGACATTTGTTTCAGACTGGACTGCTATGTAGCATCTGTCTACAAAATTAGCTGCTCATAATGCGTAGATAATCCTTTCTGCTGCATTTTTTCCGAAAGATATAACTTAGCCATGGAGAACACTGCTCTCAATAACATTGCTACACTGAATTTGTCAGGCGCTATCGACAAATATCAGTGGGAAAAGGTTATCATGGACTACTTTCTGGAGGATGATCATGCCATGCTGACTCTCTCTGAGTCTGACAATGAATCAGACGATGAGGAAATCCCTGATTTAGGTAAAAACATTTTCATTGAAGAAGACTGTAGATTAATTTACTGTATGAAGTGTGTATAACATTAGTGATATTTTCTCAGAATGCCATTTCATATTGCTAGTTATAGCCCAATGTTAGCTAGCTAGCTAGCTGACATTGAACATATTTGGTTAACTTTAGCTAGCTATGATAATCGGTTTGTAATGCTAGTTAAATCTTGCTAGATGGCTGGCTAGCTAGCTAACATCACATGTATGAACTGTGTGTAGTGATGTCTCAGAATGCCATTTCACATCTATTGTATAATAATGCTAAAATATAAAATATGTCTTGCTAGACAACATTACACCTATTTGGTTAACTTTAGCTATCTATGACAATCGGTTTGTATTGCTAGGAACGTTACTTCATGGATTATAGTTATGTTTTTAGCTAGCTAGCTTATGTTAACGTTATATGTATGAATAAAAGACCCCAAGTTAAAACTTGCTTTTAAAGCTGAGGTTTGATGGTTGACTTGCTAGCTAACTTTAACTTATGTCTATGTAACGTTAGTGATGTTTTCTCAGAATGCCATTTTGCATGGCTAGTTATAGCCTAAAGTCAGCTAGCTAACTAGCTAACATTAAACCTGTTTGGTTAACTTTAGCTAGCAATGACAATCGGTTTGTATTGCTAGTTAAATCTTGCTGTTAGCTAGCCAGCTGTAGTTTGATGGCTCTCTTGTGAGGATCCATACTTTACTATGCAAGTAATCATTTGGCTGTACCGTTTACACCTTCTGTAGAGACAAATCCACTTAGCAAGCTTTAGCAAAATATTGATATATAAAATGAATATTGATATGTGCTGTCGTAACATGATTTTGTGACATACCACAACAATATCATGTGACCGTATCAAGTGTCCACCACATAAATATATGGTGCATGCATCTGTTTATGTACGGTACGTGTGCACCTCACTCAGGTTTCAACTCAGGTTGCATGGCCTTAACGTATGTATGGAATACTATGTGGTAAGTGCGTATGGAACAGTATATAAAATATGGCAATGTACCGTTGTGAAGGCATTTGAGAATTGGTTTAAAGTACTACTTGAGTATTTTGGGGGGGGTATCTCTACATGACTTACTATTTATATTTTGGCAACATTTACTTCACTACATTCCAAAAGAAAATAATGAACTTTTTACTCAATACATTTTCCCTGACACCCAAAAGTACTTGTCCATGTCACACACTTATCAAGAGAACATCACTACTGCATCTGATCTGGCAGTAAATTTGTAAATTATATCTGAGTGTTGGAGTGTGCCCCTGGCTATCCGTCAATAAAAAATAAAAAAAGACAATTGGTCCTTCTGGTTTAATATTGTCACGATCATCTTAATGAGTGGACCAAGGCGCAGCGTGATTAAAGTTCCACATCTTTATTACGATGAAACTTTAAACAAAAAACAATCAACCAAAAACAAAACGTGAAAGTAGTGGTGCACATGCAAAAACACAAAACAATATCCCACAAAAACAGGTGGGGAAATGGCTACCTAAATATGATCCACAATTAGAGGCAACGATTACCAGCTGCCTCTAATTGGGAACCATACAAAACATCAACATAGAAATATTGAGCTAGAACACCCTCTAGTCACGCTCTGACCTACTACACCATGGAGAACCAAGGGCTCTCTATGGTCAGGGCATGACAAATAAGGACATTTAAATAATTTACTTTTTATATTTAAGTATTTTTAAAACCAAATACTTTTATACTTAAAAAAACAACAAAAAAATGCTCTCCCCAATTTCGTGGTGTCCAATTGTTGTAGTAGCTACTATCTTGTCTCATCAATACAACTCCCGTATGGGCTCGGGAGAGACGAAGGTTAAAAGACATGCGTCCTCCGATACACAACCCAACCTAGCCGCACTGCTTCTTAACACAGCGCGCATCCAACCCGGAAACCAGCCTCACCAATGTGTCGAAGGAAACACCGTACACCTGGCAACCTTGGTTAGCGCGCACTGCGCCCGGCCCGCAACAAGAGTCACTGTTGCACGATGAGACAAGAACATCCCTACCGACCAAGCCGTCCCTAACCCGGACGACGCTAGGCCAATTGTACGTCGCCCCATGGACCTCCCGGTCGCGGCCAGTTACGACAGAGCCTGGGCGCAAACCCAGAGTTTCTGATGGCACAGCTGGCGCTGCAGTACAGCGCCCTTAACCACTGCGCCACCCGGGGGGCATACTTTTATACTTTAAGTAGTATTTTTCTGGGTAACTTTTACATGAGTCATTTTCTATTAAGGTATTTTTACATTTACTCAAGTATTACAATTTAGCACTTTTTCCACCACTGGATGTGGCTGGGGGTTATAGCATGTATTTCACCTTGAAGAGATTCTGAGGCCCATTGTCGTACCATTCATCTGTCGCCATCATCTCATGACTCACGGCCCCATGTCGCAAGGAAATCTGTGGCACCCCGCAAGCTGTGCTGCAGTATGCCACGACTTTTAAAGGAAGAACCAGTGTAACTATGACCAACCGATGCATGTCTGTTTTCCAAGTCATGTGATGTGAAATAAATAGATTAATTAATTCATTTAAATTGACTGATTTCCTTGTACAGTCTGAACTGTAAAATGTTGCATGTTGCGTTTATATTTTTGTTCAGTATACCGTCTTTTCTTCTTCCAAAATCGCTCTGGCTGCAACTTTTTCCGCATTACTCAGAGTAATGAATACTCTATAACTGAAAGTATAAGCACAATTTGCACAGCTCAAATGGAGCATTAGAGTGCTGTACTGTCTGGAAGTAGTTTTATCTGTCATTGGGCACAAATGGCTTTGGGCACTCAATGTCACAGTTTGATGCCCTGAGGGACTTCCTAAAAGCCCAGGTTGATTAGAACACTGGGTAACACTTTAATTGGATAGTTTGTAGAGCATCTACAGATGAACTATCTATGTCAACTGCATGTCTGTTGACTTTCAACAAAAAAGTCTATATAGCCCATCTATAGTTGTGCAACAAACAATCAGGAGACTATAAGCAGCATCTCAAATCAAATTGTATTTGTCACATACACGTGTTAAGCAGATGTTATTGCAGGTGTAACAAATTGCTTGTACTTCTAGTTCTGACAGTGCAGCAATATCTAACAGGTATTTTATTTTTTATTTCACCTTTATTTAACTAGGTAGCCCAGTTGAGAACAAGTTCTCATTTACAACTGCGACCTCGCCAAGGTAAAGCAAAGCAGTGCGACACAGTACAGGTAATATCTAACAAATTCACAGAATATACCCTATTCAGAATATACCCTAAGTAAAGGAATGGAATTAAGAATATATAAATATGTGTACGAGCAATCTCAGAGTAGCATAGACTAAGAAACAGTAGAATAGTATAAAATGCAGTATATGCATATGAGATGAGTAATGCAAGATATGTAACATTATTAAAGTGAACAGTGTTCCATTTATTAAAGTGACCAATGATTTCAAGAATGTATGTAGCCAGCAGTCACTCAATGTTAGTGATGGCAATTTAACAGTCTGATGGCCTTGAGATAGAAGCTGTTTTTCAGTCTCTCGGTCCCTGCTTTGATGCACCTGTACTGACCTCGCCTTCTGGATGAAAGCAGGGTGAACAGGCAGTGGCTCGGGTGGTTGTTGTCCTTGATGATCTTTTTGGCCTTCCTGTGACATCGGGTGTTGTAGGTGTCCTGGAGGGCAGGTAGTTTGCCCGCGGTGATGCGTTGTTCAGACCTCACTACCCTCTGGAGAGCCTTGCGGTTGTGGGCTGAGCAGTTGCCGTACCAGGCGGGGATACAGCCCGACAGGATGCTCTCGATTGTGCATCTGTAGAAGTTTGTGAGTGCTTTTGGTGACAAGCCAAATTTCTTCAGCCTTTCTCCAGATAGAGGGGTGCTCCCTCTGCTGTTTCCTGAAGTCCATGATCATCTCTTTTGTTTTGTTGACCTTGAGTGTGAGGTTATTTTCCTGACACCACACTCCGAGGGCCCTCACCTCCTCCCTGTAGGCCGTCTCGTCATTGTTGGTAGTCAAGCATACCACTGTAGTGTCATCCACAAACTTGATGAACGAGTTGGAGGCGTGCATGGCCAAGCGATCGTGGGTGAACAGGGAGTAGAGGAGAGGGCTCAGAATGCACCCTTGTGGGGCCCAAGTGTTGAAGATCAGCGGGGTGGAGATGTTGTTACCTAACCTCACCACTTGGGGGCAGCGCGTTATGAAGTCCAGTACCCAGTTGCACAGATTGGGGTCGAGACCCAGGGTCTCGAGCTGGGTGACGAGTTTGGAGGGTAGTATGGTGTTAAATGTTGAGCTGTAGTCGATGAACTGCATTCTCACATAGGTATTCCTCTTGTCCAGATGGGTTAGGGCAGTGTGGTTGCGATTGCGTCGTCTGTGGACCTATTGGGGGGGTAAGCAAATTGGAGTGGGTCTAGGGTGTCAGGGTGGAGGTGATATGGTCCTTGAGTAGTCTCTCAAAGCACTTCATGATGACGGAAGTGAGTGCTACGGGGCGGTAGTCGTTTAGCTCAGTTACCTTAGCTTTCTTTGGAACAGGAACAATGGTGTCCCTCTTGAAGCATGTGGGGACAGCTGACTGGGATAAGGATTGATTGAATATGTCCTTAAACACACCAGCCAGCTGGTCTGTGCATGTTCTGAGGACGCAGCTCGGGATGCCGTCTGGGCCTGCAGCCTTGCGAGGGTTAACACATGTTTTACTCATGTCGGCTGCAGTGAAGGAGAGTCTGCAGGTTTTGGTAGCGGGCGTGTCAGTGGAACTGTATTGTCCACAAAGCGAGCAAATAAGTTATTTAGTCTGTCTGGGAGCAGGACACCCTGGTCCGTGACGGGGCTGGTATTCTTTTTGTAATCCATGATTGTCTGTAGACCCTGTCACATACCCCTTGTGTCTGAGCCGTTGAATTGCAACTCTACTTTGTCTCTATACTGATGCTTAGCTTGTATTATTGCCTTGCGTATTGTAAAGCTACATTATTTGTATTCGGTCATGTTTCCGGTCACATTGCCCTGGTTAAAAGCAGTGGTTAAAAGCAGTTGTTAAAAGCAAAAACACCTAGACAATACAAAAACTTTAAAAAAACATCCTTGTTACACCCTGACCTAACCAAAATATTAAAGAAAACAAAGATTGCACACAGGTGGACTTTATTTAACTAAATATTTGACGTCTGAAGGTAATTGGTTGCAGCAGATCCTATTTAGGAGCTTCATAGGAAAGGGGGTGAATGCCAATTTTCAGTTTGTTTTTTAAAATATATTTTTTAAACCAATAATTTATTTCATTTCAATTCAACGATTTGGTGTCACGTTCGTCATAACGAGTAGACCAAGGCGCAGCGTGACAAGGATACATTCTCCTTTATTAAACGAAGAACACTAAACGAGGTGAAGCTATAACACAAGTGCTGACATGCAACTACACATAGACAATAACCCACAAAACCAAAATGGAAAAATGGCAACCTAAATAGGATCCCCAATCAGAGACAACGGTAAACATCTGTCTCGGATTGTGAACCAATTCAGGCCACCATAGACCTACATGTACCTAGACATACTAAAACCCATTATTATACAAAAACCCTTGACAGGGAAAAACCTAGACAATACAAAAACTAAACCAACCACCCTTGTCACACCATGAACTAACCAACATAATAAAGAAAACATAGATAACTAAGGTCAGGGCGTGACATTTGGACTATTTTGTGTATATCCATAACATGAAATCCAAACGAAAATCAATTTCAATTGTAGGTTGTAAAGCAACAAAATTTGACAGAACGCCAAGGGAGATTAATACTTTTGCAAAGACACTGTAGGTATGAAGGAGTCTATTTCATAACTATGTTGTCCACAGAAGAGCTAACCTCACGACGGAAGTACTCTTTAAGCACTGAACTAGTTGTATGCAGTGTTATCATGGTTCATGACTTCTAATAACTTTAATAATAACTGAATGTAGGGTTCTATTTAATAGTGGCATGTGTGTTAACCTTCAGAAGAGTGTTTTGGAGATTCCCTTCCGAGTGTTGCAATTTGAGTAACGACTACATACGGCTCCAGAGTGGCATAGCGGTCTAAGGCACTGCATCTCAGTGCTAGAGATGTCACTACCCTGGCTTGAATCCAGGCTGTTATTGGGAGTCACATAGGGTGGTGCACAATTGTCCCAGCGTCGTCCGAGTTTGGCCGGTGTAGAGTGTCATTGTAAATAAGAATTTCTTCTTAACTTGCCAAGTTTAGTAAAGAAATAAAAAAAATACCTCCTATGTTGCTATTATTAAGTGCAAATTGACTTGTTAGGTCTCTAACCTTCTTACTGACTGTTGCTGGACTGACTATTGGTGGCATTGGTACTGGTTCCTAAGGGGACCAGCAATCCTACCGATTTATTCTGAAATGTTATCCTACCAGAACACATGACTAGTTGCATTGTAGTTGAGACTATGCATTGCAAGGAATGATTATTTTGTATTTATTTTTTAATTTGACAGTGGAAAGTTCACTGAACTTCTTTTACAACCTGTGTGGAACACCTCAGTGATATCTCAGATGTATTCTAAGGTTATCTCCGTAGAGAAGCTTGTCCAATCCTCTCTCAAATCAAGACAAAGTTTCTTTGTCACGTGCGCCGAATACAACAGACCTTACAGTGAAATGCTTACTTACATGCTCTGACCAATAGTGCAAAAAAGGTATTAGGTGAACAATGGGTAAGTAAAGAAATAAAAACAACAGTAAAAAGACTGAAAAACAGTAGCGAGGCTACATACAGACACCGGTTAGTCAGGCTGATTGAGGTAGTATGTACATGTAGATATGGTTAAAATGACTAGTAGCAGTAGTAGAGTAGCAGTAGCATAAAGAGCGGTTGGCGGGTGGCGGGACACAATGCAGATAGCCTAGTTAAAGTGACTGTGCAAATACTATATGATAAACAGAGAGTAACAGCAGCATACAAGAGGGGTTCAGGAGGGGGAGCACACAATGCAGATAGTCTGGGTAGCCATTTGATTACCTGTTCTGAAGTCTTATGGCTTGGGGGTAAAAACTGTTGAGAAGCCTTTTTGTCCTAAACTTGGCACTCCGGTACCGCTTGCTATGCGGTAGTAGAAAGAACAGTCTATGACTGGAGTGGCTGGGGTCTTAGTCCCAGCGAAGTACTGGGCCGTACGCACTACCCTCTGTAGTGCCTTGCGGTTGGAGGCCGAACAATTGCTGTACCAGGCAGTGATGGAACCAGTCAGGATGCTCTCAATGTTGCAGCTGTAGACACTTTTGAGGATCTCAGGACCCATGCCAAATCTTTTTAGTTTCCTGAAGGGGAATAGACTTTGTCGTGCCCTCTTCACGACTTTCTTGGTGTGTTTGGACCATTCTAGTTTGTTGGTGATGTGAGGCAATAGCGCCTCTTCAACCTCAGGAGGCTAAAGACATTTGTCCTGTCACCCAAAACCCTGAAAAACTTCAACAGATGTACAGTCGAGAGGGCTGTATCACAGTCTGGTATGGCAACTGCACCACCCTCTACTGCAAGGCTCTCCAGAGTGAAGTGCGGTCTGCACAACGCATCACCGGGGGCAAACTATCTGCCCTCCATGACACCTACAGCACCCGATGTCACAGGAATGGCAAGAAGATCATCAAAGACAACAACCACCCGAGCCACTGCCTGTTCACACCGCTATCATCCAGAAGGCGAGGTCAGTACAGGTGCATCAAAGCTGGGATAGAGAGATTGTAAAACAGCTTGAAATTTCAAGGCCATCAGACTGTTAAATAGCCATCACTAACTCAGTGAGACTGCTGCCTACACTGAGACCCAATCGCTGGACACTTTAATATATGGATCACTATTCACTTTAAACAATGCCACTTTAAATAATGCAACTTTAATAATGTTGCATATCTTACATTACTCATGTCACATGTATATACTGTATTGAGACCCAATCACTTGACACTTTAATAAATTATTCACTAGTCACTTTAAACAATGTCACTTTAATAATGATTACATATCATACATTACTCATATCACATGTACAGTTGAAGTCGGAAGTTTACAAACACCTTAGCCAAATACATTTAAACTCAGATTTTCACAATTCCTGACATTTAATTAAAAGTAAAACTTCCCCGTCTTAGGACAGTTAGGATCACCACTTTATTTTAAGAATGTGAAATGTCAGAATAGTAGTTGAGAGAAGGATTTATTTCAGGTTTTATTTCTTTCATCACATTCCCAGTGGGTCAGACGTTTACATAAACTCAATTAGTATTTGGTAGCACTGCCTTTAAATTGTTTAACTTCCACAAGCTTCCCACAATAAGTTGAGTGAATTTTGGCCCATCCCTCCTGACAGAGCTGGTGTAATTGAGTCAGGTTTTTAAGGCCTCCTTGCTCGCACACGCTTTTTCAGTTCTGCCCACAAATGTTCCATGGAATTGAGGTCAGTGCTACCACTCCAATACCTTGTATTTGTTGTCCTTGCTATTGAAACAATGGGAGTGGTAGGGCCTACGGCATGATGCTTCAAAAAGCATGCCCAATCAAAATTTTATAGCAACCCAAATATCATAACAAGTTGCACATATAGAATATTGGAGGATATTATGGGATATAATGTATTTATGTAACAAATAATTCTACAGATATTACACACCAACACACCAACAAAGTACCTTTAGAAAGTATTCACACCCCTTGACCTTTTCCACATTTTGTTGTGTTATAGCTTGTCACTGGCTTACACACGATACTCTATAATGTCAAAGTGGAATTATATATTTTTACAAATTAATTTAAAAAATGAAAAGCTGAACTGTCTTTAGTCAATAAGCATTCAACCCCTTTGTAATGGCAACCATAAATAAGACCAGGAACAACAACTTGATTAAGCTCGGATACGAGCTTCAACTGGCTTCCAGTTGAAGCTCGCATCCGCTACAAGACCATGGTGCTTGCCTACGGAGCTGTGAGGGGAACGGAACCTCAGTACCTCCAGGCTCTGATCAGGCCCTGCACCCAAACAAGGGCACTGTGTTCATCCACCTCTGGCCTGCTCGCCTCCCTACCACTGAGGAAGTACAGTTCCCGCTCAGCCCAGTCAAAACTGTTCGCTGCTCTGGCCCCCCCAATGGTGGAACAAACTCCCTCACGACGCCAGGACAGCGGAGTCAATCACCACCTTCCGGAGACACCTGAAACCCCACCTCTTTAAGGAATACCTAGGATAGGATAAAGCAATCCTTCTCACCCCCCCCTTTAAGATTTAGATGCACTATTGTAAAGTGGCTGTTCCACTGGATGTCATAAGGTGAATGCACCAATTTGTAAGTCGCTCTGGATAAGAGCGTCTGCTAAATGACTTAAATGTAAATGTAAACAAGTCACGTAATAAGTTGAATGGACTGCAAGAATAGTGTTTGACATGCTTTTTTTAATGACTACCCCACACATACAATTATCTGCGAGCAGTGGTGGTGTGTCGGTAACATCATAACAAATTGCCATATTACAACCTGTGTTGTGATAATTGCGTTGTTTGCTCTATAACCTGTTAGTTCTTATTACTTGCGACTGTGATATATATGCCTAAGGCCGAGACAATAAGAAAACACAGCGGCTGAATAAATTCAACCACACCTTAGTGACCTACAGCATGGTCAAGCAAGTTAATGTTTCCGACATCTTCGGACTACTATTGATTTAGAACTAAGGAGAGTTATCGCAAGTCACAAAGAATACAGGAGCTGCCTCTACTATTCCAGCACCATTTCAACTTCAGCATTTTAACATCATAAAATCACCCTTGCTTGGTCTACTATTGTGACAACTAAAATATATCAAAAACTATTTAGTCCAACGTAGGCTAAATATGATTTGGCTGTGTGTGGTTCTGATTTCGTGTAGTAGAAAGTAGAAAAAAACATATTGACTCACCCTACTTGTAAAGAAACGTTTATGCCATCATCCTCTCTTTCATGTTGGCGAAACAGTGTATGACTCATTCATACAGTTCTCTTTCGTTTTTGTTGTCATAGGCTACCTGGCTAAAATGCTTGCTCGCTAGTCTAACTTCCATTCATGGGCAACGATGAGCCAACTAGCTAACATTAGCCTATTACATATACTACATACTGAACTTCCATTCTCTCAGGCCAGGGGCACAATGTATGCATTTATGGTTGGTCCAAATCCCTATCTCCATCCATGGTTAATTTAGGCAAGGACACATTTGAGCTATCCAGCCAGCCACCAGAGGACAACAACACAACGAGATGCAACAATTGAAGTTTTTCTGTTCCTAACGTTTTGCTCTCAATGTGATTTGATTGATGTGAAGCCAAATCTAAACTGTATTCCCTTAAAACTTTTCTTTGGCATGCCAGGACCATTCACAGTGGAGCTCACTCAGTTTAGCTCAACACTGATATGCTACCTTTTTTTATTAAGGGAGGCCAAATGCTCAATGGCTTTCCTTGCATTCAATGCTACAGGTGGCAACAATGTCATACTCTTTTTGACCAGACAGATTCAGATAGATGGGCTACACATACAGATACAGAAGGGCACTGTTTCGTTCTCTCGGATGCTTTCTTCGATGAGAGACATTCAGCCACTTGCGAATTGAAGGAAAATTGTTAAACAATTGAGCATGGTGAAATGATTAAGTACATTGCATAGTCTATCAATACACCAAGTCACTAAAAAGATACAGGCATCCTTCCTAACTCAGTTTCCAGAGAAGAAGTAAACCACTCAAGGATTTCACAATGAGGCCAATGGTAACTTTAAAACAGTTACAGAGTTTAATGGATGTGATAGGAGAAAGCTGAGGATGGATCAACAGCATTGTAGTCACTCCACAATAGTAACACAATTGACAGTGTGAAAAGAAGGAAGCTTGGACAGAGTACAATTGTTCCAAAACTTGCATCCTTGTTTGCAATAAGACATTAAAGTAAAACTGCAAAAGATGTGGCAAAGAAATTAACTTAATGTCCTGAATATTAATCTTTAATCCAGTACAATGCATCACTGAGTACCACTCTTCATTTATTCAAGCATGGTGGCGGCTGTATCATGGTATGGGTATGTATATCATCACCAGGGACTAGGGAGTTGTTTTATGATAAACAAAATACGGAATATAGATAAAGCACAGGAAAAATCCTTGAGGAATACCAGGTTCAGTCTACCATCCAACAGACACGGAGACAAATTCACCTTTCAACAGACAGCAACCTAAAACACAAGGTCAAATATGCACTGGAGTTGCTTACCAAGACAACATTGAATTTCCTGTTCACGAGAGGCCTGGTTACAGTTTTGTCTTAAATTGTCTTGGCAATACTTTAAAATGGCAATATAGCAATGATTAACAACCAACTTGACAGAGCTTGAAGAATTTTTAAAATAATAATGTGCTAATATTGTACAATCCAGGTGTGTAAAGCTCTTAGAAACTTATCCACAAAGTCTCACAGCGTGGCTCCCAAGTGGCACAGTGGTCTAAGGCACTGCATCTCAGTGCTTGAGGTGTCACGACAGACACCCTGGTTCAAATGCAGGCTTTATGAGTCCAATAGGGTGGTGTACAATTGGCCCAGTGTATTATGGGTTTGGCCAGAGTAGGCCATCTTTGTAAATATGAATTTGTTCTTAACTGGCTTGCCTAGTTAAATAAAAATGTAATATCTGCCAAATGTGGTTCTAATTAATTCAGGGGTGCGAATGAAATATTTATGCATTTTATTTTCAGTAAATTCTAAAAACATGTATTCACTTTGTCATTATGGGGTATTGTGGCTAGATTTAAAAATGATTTAAAAATGTACATTTAATCAATATTGAATTCCGTCTGTAACACAATAAAATGCTAAATGCACATCGACTTGGTACTGGTACTACCTGTATAAAAACATGTTATTTTACTTGTTTTTGTTATTTGCTATTCACTGTGTATTTATTCTTTGTATCACTATTTATATTTCATCTTTAACTCTGCATTGTTGGAAAAGGAGCCGTAAGTAAGCATTTCACTGTTGTTTACGAAGCATGTGACAAATACAATTTGTGTTCTCTGTTTGCCCATTGTCAGTTCTTGTCTCGTCAAGCCTACCAGCGTTTTTCCCGTACTCATGTTCTCTCTAGTCCCTGTTTTCTAGTTTTCCCAGTTTTGACCTTTCTGACTGCCTTGACCCGTGAGCCTGCCTGCCGTTCTGTACCTTGTGACACTGCCCTGGATTACTGAACTCTGCCTGCCCTGACCTTGAGCCTGCCTGCCGGTCTGTACCTCTCAGACTCTGCTCTGGATTACTGACCTCTGCCTGGACCTGTCGTTTACCTGCTCCCTGTTTTGTAAATAAACGTTTGTTATTTCAAAATGCCTGCATATGGGTCTTATCCTGAGACGTGATAAGTACACGGGGTATGCGAGTACATGGGGTGTATTATCTCGGGAGACAATCAATCTGGTAAAAATCCATGATACAGGTACCCCTCCACACTCTGGTGGTATGGACAACTTGTAATTATGTCCCCAGATAAACCTAGATTCAGATAAAGGTCCTATTTATCAAATGACCCCAAAGGACTTGAATGTTTTAAAAGTCCATATTGATTCAGAAACACTAAACAATGATTTACTTTAGTTGATCGACAGTCATGAGATATTGGAAGAATTTAATTAAACACCATTGGTCTATGATGAAAAATATGACCCAGTCAGTAGTATGAGGGTTACATTACTGAAATACCAATAAAATACTTTTTTTTTGTCAAGTTCCTTAAATGTGCCGAGCATGAAAATATCCTGCACCTTTCCCAAAAAGTTGTGGGAAGGTTGTATACAAAATAGCCATAGGACAACCACACTCTCACCAAGCACTCAGAACGTTATGTGCTAGCTGGGGTGACATTGTTTGGGGTGACATTGTTTGTCGTAGGGTAAAATCCCTATGGGAAAAATAATGGGATGTATTGATGAAAGAAAGCGTAATTACACACAGAAAGCTCCCATTTCTACACTGCTATCACACAACTATAGGGACATAGACCTTAAAAAAAATCACTATGCGACATCGTAACCCCAAGTGAGCCCAATGGCCCAAATTTGGGGGTCTGGCACATGGACTATTATGAATACCTATGAACTGGACATATAAATGCTCTTGTCTCTACTCTACTCTACAACTACAAAATTAACATTCTGAGCACACGACTGAGGAGCCCACCCATTGGAAACAAACCCTGTAATTGGATGATATTGGTCATTGTATTGATTCAGAGAGACACAGAGACAATGGATATGTTCCAAAGAGCTGAGAAACAATGCGAGTGAGATAGAGAGAGTGAGATAGAGACAGACTGAGAGGGATTGAGAGAAAGAGAGAGAGAAGCATGGAGGGAGAGAAATGGAGGGGAACGCAGGATAGAACAACATTCCCCAGTCGGCCTGGTTAATTGCAGGGAATTGGAACCAGATGCCGAGGCACAGTGACGTGATCTGAGGAGACCCTCGAAGGCCCTGATGGTTTGAAAGGGAAAAGGGGTTAGGAAAGATAGAAAAGGAGGACAGCTAGAGATAGGGAGGGTTACTATAACAACCGATAGATAAGATAAATTGATGACTTTAATAAACGAAAGCTAGGATATATTCAAGTTAATCAAATCAAGAGGAAATGGGGTAGGCAGGAAAAGAGGGAGACAATATCAGGAAAAGGAAATGATTCGAGTGACCATAACTAAAAATAGTGGACTTTCTTATGTGGCATGGTTACCGTACAAAACTAACCTGCAATTCTTCTTAGAAATAGTATTTACTACACGTTGATTCTGCTTGAGTCTGAGAAGACAGACTGAACCACTAGACATGCCTTATCAAATGAGGCATTTTCTGCCTCTACTGCGTATTATTTAAACAGAAATGTCTACCTCTTAATGACAAATGAAGTTGGAACTGTAGCATTCTTAGGAGAAATGCTCTGTCGTTGTTTGAATGATTTGCTTCCAATGCTCAATTGTGGTCAATTCCAACTGAACACGAGAGAGAAAAACAATGAAGAGAGGGAGAAAACACTGACATTTTCACAAACAAAATGTTGGGATCCATTTTCTAAGCACATTAAATACACTGCAGACTGGCCTTTGGTAACTTGTCTTCTCACATGGCTGAGGTGTGCGGTAAGTCCGTGGCAGTGCACAGTCTGTCATGTGTGAATGCCTACTTAATAACATTTTACTGCAATGGGATAAATGAGGGTAACACAGAGTGTTTCTTGGTAGTCTTAAACAAATCTACTTTAAAACAAGAGTATACACCTCACACACATGGTTATGGGGTTAAATAATATATACTGAACAAAAATATAAACACAACATGCAACAATTTCATTGATTTAACTGAGTTACAGTTCATATGAGGAAATCAGTCAATTTAAATGAATTAATTAGGCCCTAAGTTATGGATTTCACATGATTGGGAATACAGATCTGCATCTGTTGGTCACAGATACCTTAATGAACCTCTAAGAGCTTACCCCCCCTACTTTTTTCTACCCTACTATTTCCGCCTGAAGCCATACCCAAATCTAACTGCCTGTAGCTCTGGCCCAGAAGCAAGGATATGCATATTCTTGGTACCATTTGAAAGAAAACACTCTGCAGTTTGTGTAAATGTGAATTGAATGTAGGAGAATATAACACAATAGATCTGGTTTAGATAATACAATGGAAAAAAAACATATGTTTTTTATTTTTATTGTTGTATCATCATCTTTAAAATTAACAAGATAAAAAAAAGACTATCAGATAGGATGATGGGGACAATTTCAGTGAACAATACAAGAGGGCAACAGTACTTGTGCAAGGTTTTGTAATGATGTTCGTCTGTTGTTTGAAGTGAGGCAGACCGAAATGCAGCGTGTAGGTTACTCATGACCTTTAATAAAGATAAAGCGGTACATGAAATAATTGAAAATACAAAAACAACAAACAAGTGAAACAAAATACAGCCTATCTGGTGACTAACACTAAGACAGGTACAATCGCCCACGAAATACAACGCGCGTATGGTTAGAGGGATGAGGCAAAAGGTATGGCAAAAAAAGTCTGGCAGCCAAACTAATTGGCAAACGTATTGCAAATTAAGAAATCATGTGACTAAACTAAATAAAATAAAAACTATACTTTGAATCAAAGATAAATGATAGAAAGAATGATAGAAATAAGCTTTGGAGAACCTGGTGAAACTTTGGGGAAGAAAGCCCCCTTGGCTCCATCATTCATTGAATCAGAGGGTTCATTTATCACAAAACTCATGGATTTTGTTAACTGCTTTAATGACTTTTTCATTGCCAAGATAAGGAAAGTTAGGGATGACATGCCAGCAGCAAACGCTGATACCACACATCCAGCTATATCTGACCATGTTATGAAAGACAATAATTCTACTTTTGAATTCCGTTAAGTCAGTGTGGAAGAGGTTAAACATTATTGTTGTCTATCAACAATGACAAGCCACTGGTGTCTGACAATCTGGATGGAAAATTACTAAGGATAATAGTGGATGATATTACCACTCCTTATTTGCCACATCTTCAAATTAAGCTTACTAGAAAGTGTGGGCCCTCAGGCCTGGAGGGAAGCGAAAGTCATTCAGCTACCCAAGAATAGTAAAGCCCCCTTTATTGTTTCTAATTGCAGACCAATCAGCTTGTTACCAACCCTTAGTAAACTTCTGGAAAAAATGGTGTTTGACCAGATACAATGCTATTTCACAGTAAACAAATTTACAACAGACTTTCAGCACGCTTATAGGGAAGGACACTGAACAAGCACAACACACAAATGACTAATGATTGTCTGAGAGAAATTGATGATGAAATAATTGTTGGGGCTGTCTTGTTAGACTTCAGTGCAGCCTTTGACATTATCAATCATAGTCTGCTGCTGGAAAAACATATGTGTTATGGCTTTACACCCCATGCTATAATGTTGATAAAGAGTTACTTGTCTAACAGAAAATAGGGGGTTTTCTTTAATGGATTTTTCTCAAACATAATCCAGGTTGAATCAGGAATTCCCCAAGGTAGCTGGCTAGGTCCCTTTTTTCAATCTTTACTTATGACATGCCACTGGCTTTGAGTAAGGCCAGCGTGTCTATGTATGCAAATGACTCAACACGTCAGCCACAACAGCGACTGAAATGACTGCAACAAAGAGCTGCAGTTAGTTTCGAAAATGGGTAGCAAGGAATAGATTAGTACTTAATATTTCCAAAACTAAAAGCATTGCATTTGGGAATAATCATTCACTAAACCCTAAACCTGAACTACATCTCACAATGAATAATGTGGAAATTGAGCAAGTTGAGCAACAATAAAAATGAACAGTAAACATTACACATACCTGGTAAACGTTTCAAAACAATAAAGACATTACAAATGTCATATTATATATATATACAGTGTTTTAACAACACCATCACACTGTTCAATCAACACAGATTAATATTGACAACAATACTTAGTTGTGTCCATTTAGAACTTAGTCGTCTTGGTCTTATGCAACATTTGCAAATGACATCTATTTATCCTAGCATAGTGCCATGCAAACAGCTCTTTGGTCAACGTTGAACTGTGACAGCTTAGTCAACAAAATATGACCCTGTCCTAGAAATCACAGCTGGGTTACCTTTCAAAACTATTTTGGGATTACACACACATACAAAACCTGGCCCTGCAGTTATCTTCCAACCTGACCTTTTTCCAGTTAAAATGTTTTTGGTTCAGTTTCTGAGGGAAGCCACCTCCAGGGTGTGTGATTTGTGATTAGTGGGTTGCTAACAGTGCTCAGAGTGGATTTGATGTGGCCCCAGGGCCCTTGCTCTCATAATTACGCTGCATCCCCTGGGAGGGCCCCCTGAAGTGACTGACGTGCAGCTCAGGCTTTTACCAGGTCAGACCAGTCTATTGAGAACATCCTGTACAGAGAGGATGGCCCTGTCTTTTTAAAGACCCATTCCCGAGGACCCAGTGGCACAGGGAGTAGTTCTACATTACAGTCAGGCACCTGTTCCTCAACCTACATTGAGCTGTGAGGTCATTGGTACTCTACCTGGGCTGTCTTCAAAAAGGTACACAACAGAAAATGTTTTATAGTGTTTTGCAAAGGAAAGTGAAAATCTGTTTTTGTTATTGGACAACTCCCTGATTCAGACTGTTTTTGTGCTCTTTTTTTCATTTGGTGCCTGATGAACACAATCCAAAAAGCTGCTCCTCTTGTGTATTGTCAACATTTATATGACATTTTTATAGAATATAGGGCTCATTTAAATGTCTAAAATTCTAAACAGATGTTTTAACAGTCCTTTAAGGTTAATTTTATCACGTTACTTTTTTTTATCCGTTTGAAGACTAATTTGGTTCAGTCAAGCTATGAGGAATGGGGGGACAATTATGAAAATTATGTTAAAAGCCAAAGTCAATAATGACATCTTTACTTGCAGCACTTACTTAATTTCTGCATTGGATGGCAAAAAAATATCTCTTCAGAGGCCAACAAAAACATACCCGGAGAACACTACAGTGTATCTAAGCTTGACCAAAATCTAGTGAAAATTGTGATATGAAGTTTTTTGCAATATCCTATAAACTGTAGAGCAACTTCATAAAACCTCCAAAATTAAAGCATATTCGACTGTAGATTCTTCAAAAGCTTTTGAATGAAATACTGCACTTTGGTTTATACCTGCCTGGTATTTTCCTTTTTGAAGCTCTCTCCCTTGGCTCTCTCCCAGCAGTGTAAAAGCTACATAGTCTACCTCTCCATAACTCAATTTACATTTTTACATTTGACATTTTAGTCATTTAGCAGACGCTCTTATCTAGGGTGACTTACAGTTAGTGCATTCATCTTAAGATAGCTAGGTGGGACAACCATCAGTGCATTTTCCCTCAATAAAGTAGCTATCAGCCATCAGTGAAAGTTTTTAAAAAAGTCATGTGGACAAACAGTTTTAATTAAAAATTATGTTATAATGTAAACCATGTCAGCTGGGCTTTAAACATCACTTCCATAAAAACATGTTTTTACATTTGGCCCATTGGACAGGGGTCTGGTAATTCCTCCAAAAGTGGAGGTCCTTGGGAAACAGGCTCCCTTTGTAGGCCATTTGTTTTTCATGGGCGACAGGCAGCCTAGTGGTTAGAGCGTTGGACTAGTAACCGGAAGGTTGCACAATTGAATCCCCGAGCTGACAAGGTAAAAATCTGTCGTTCCAGCCCACTGTTCCTGGGCCGTTATTGAAAATTTGAATTTGTTCTTAAACTGACTTGCCTAGTTAAATAAAGGAAAATAAAATAAATATATAATTGTTTTGGCTTAATGAATTACCCCACCCATTCACATTCCGAATCCTTTATGGGAACAGTAATCTTGCATGTTGTGGCACTGAGTACTACTTCACGTCATGTGATAACACTATATTACGCTAGCTGGTAGTGACACAGGCAAGCTTGGGTGAAAGTGACATAGGGTTTCACTTTATATAGGCTACATAGGGTATATGATGCTGATTGTTATGACTGTTAGTCTATATGTTTTGCATGATCTGTATGCATTTAAGAGCAAAACCTATCGTACAGCTAATGCAATAGGACATGCAATGCAATTGATCCCATATTACAATTACAGGCACCACTTAGTTTTAATTTCCTTCAAATAGGTATATTTCTATCTTTTACTTTGCAACCAACAAAGTCAACACAGACAACATACACAGGAAAAATTTGTCTGCACAAACCTCAGTGTGATTAAAATAACAAAACTTTATTCAAATGCATTGGGTGGGTATTTTGTTCAAGGTATTCAAGGTATCAAGCTCAATGTATTCTCAACCGTATGTAAAGCATGGCCATATGCTGGTTCATTTTGTGGCAATTATACATTCAAACTCCTTATTTCTTTTAATTTCTAATCATGTTGAAATGCGGTAACTCTACAATTGATTTTTTCTTCAATCCTCTTCATGGCAGGAGCCACAATGAGGCCTTTTATATATTTTAGATATTCAGTTCTATAAACTATTTTCCCTTTAGGCATAGGGAAATGTCACAACCCTCTGGGCTTATAAAGTGTAGGGAATGTGTTACCCCATCACAAGGTCTGCATCTGAGACAATACATGGGTTATTTGGCGTTGTTTGTCTCTGTCTGCTCCAGCGGAGGCTGCTGAGGGAAGGACGGTTCATAATTATGGCTGGAATGGAGTCAATAGAATGGAAACCACGTGTTTGATGTGTTTGATACAATTCTGTTGACTCCATTGTAGCCATTATTATGAGCTATCCTCCCCTCAGCAGCTTCCGCTGGTCTGCTCACACATGCTGACAACATGGGCTTAACCCTGGTAGCCCGAGTCAAACTGATGTCATCAATACATGTCCAAAAAGAAGCCACTCTTTGTCACTGATAAATGCTGAAACCTCATGTTATTTTCACAGTAACCTTGACGGAGACGAGATGAGTTGGAATCCAGTTTGGTTTATGTCAATCTTTAGCAAAACAATGCAACACTCATGTAAACATAATGTGCTTGGTACATACAGTAGTTTGCTGTTTTGACATTTTGTTGACATCTCTTAACTCTTATGTTCATATCCTGACATGTGTTTTCAATTTGCATGTTAACTTATATTGATTTCATCAACATTTGTTCATTGTTTATTCTACCAGCTCTGTCTCATGCCAGAATTAGACCTTCATAAATCTTTCTTAAAAGTCAAATTTCGAAGTTGTTCCAAACGTTACATTTCAAAGTATTTAAGGTTAAGTAGGCATTAACTCCAAAATTGTAAGGTTAGGATTAAGTTTAGGCATAAACCTGTCCAGGATTGGGGTCCCTAAACCGCGACAGTTGTTGCTCTATATGCGATAATGTCACTAGAATGACGTAAACAACAGCCAGTTCTGGTTCCAGTTCTTAAACCAAATCTAATTTCCACAAACTTCAAAGTGTTTCCTTTCCAAATGGTATCAATAATATGCATATCCTTGCTTCAGGTACTGAGCTACTGGCAGTCAGATTTGGTCTGATCCTTAAGAGGTTTTTAACTCCAAATTGTCACGCCTTGGTCATTGTATTTTGTGTTTTTGTTATATGTTTGGGTAGGCTAGGGTGTGACATGGGTTTATATGTTGTTTTCATATTGGGGTTTGTATTATTTGGGATTGCGGCTGATTAGGGGTGTTCTATAGGCTTGGCTGCCTGAGGCGATTCTCAATCAGAGTCAGGTGATTCTCGTTGTCTCTGATTGGGAACCGTATTTAGGGAGCTATAGTTTCGCTTTGTATTTCGTGTGTGATTGTTCCTGTCTCTGTGTTGTGGTCACCAGATAGGCTGTAATAGTTTCACGTTCCGTTTTGTTGTTTTTTGTATTTAGTATCAGTTATTTCATGTACCGCGTTTCTTTCATTAAAGTCTTGAGTAACCAACACGCTGCATTTCGGTCCGACTCTCTTTCTTCAACAGACGAACGTCGTTACAGAATCACCCACCACTCACGGACCGAGTAGTGTGTAAACTGGCAGCGACAGCGACAGCTTCAGCAGCGAAAGGAGGACGTTATGGACGGTAGAGGCATGGAGTATATGACGTGGGAAGAAATCGACAGGTGGGCGGCCGACCCAGAGAGAGTGCAGGCGCCCGCCTGGGATTCGCTGCAGCAATGCGAAGAGGGCTATAGGCGAATGGAGTCAATAAAAAAGAGAAGGCGGCGCAGAGCGAAAACCGAAAGTAAACCCCAAATATGTATTGGGGGAGGGCGCAGAGGGAGAGTGGCTGAGTCAGGAGTCAGACCTGAGCCTACTCTCCCTGTTAATTGTGAGGAGCAGCAATATAAGGACTTCTGGTCTTGGGAGATGATATTAGACGGAAAAGGACCCTGGGTGCAGCCTGGAGAATATCGCCGTCCCAAGGAAGAACTAGAAGCAGGGAAAGCGGAGAGGCGCTGGTATGAGGAGGCAGCATGGCGAGCCCGAAAAAAAACAACATTATATCGCCTGATTACACCCATCCGCCATCCCTATCCACAATGGCCCTAGCAAAACTGAAACCATCTTAAAGGTAACAGCGCTTACTGTTGCCCCTAGTGGCCAGTTTCCACTTCATCTCCCGACATCCTCAGAAAAGGATGGACGTTGAATACTGACTTGGTGTATCATGGGTGACCCGGCTGTATTTATTATGAGTGATTATGGTGTTCATTCTTGTGTTGGTGAATATTCCTGTCATTTGAATGCGTCCCAATCTAGACCTTGTGGGCAGAAACGTCAATGTTTTTAACTAAAGTGAAAAGTATATTCAACTGATTAGATTAGGCCTTGGGATGTATGGTTAAATCAAATATATTTTGTCCATGCACATGTTTGAGAGAGAGAGAGATTCATTGTGTGCAGTTGTTCTGCTTAACAGAAAAATGTGCTTTAAACATTCAAAAGCAGATAGTTACATTTTTGCCCCTTGGAGCATATTGAATGGCTTCACTGCAATCTTTCCCTCTCCCCTGGCAGATGTTAAGAGCTTTCTATGGTTCATCTGCACAGCAAAGGAAAACAGTGCATAACTCTGTTTTATCACTTCAATCCACTCCATTTGAAAAGAATTGGCCAAAGCAGACAATCACATGGGGGTGACCGAGTTAGAGAGATACAGTAAAGTCCACCTATTTTGAACATGTAGGCTATTTGTCGAAGTAAAGTGATAACACATGTATTTACCATGTAATTATCAATGATACATACGCCCTAGGGATGATAATAAACAATTGAAACACATTTTTATATGTTGCTGTACTATGTAAAGTAGCTTTGAATCACCAAATCCAGGCCTATCAAATGTGAAAAAGAGTGAGGGTACTGTACTTATTTCAAATCACAGAATTCATGCACCAACGTCTCTTTTAGCACTTATCCTTCATTAAGCTCTTCTATTTTATCCTCTTACATTTCCCTTCGGGCACAAAAAACATCTGTTTCCTCTCTTTACCCACGAGTTCCACTAGGCTCACAGTGATGAACAGTACACCTCACCTAGAAGCACCATGTCTCCAACACACTTCCATACGACGTCTTCATCACCATTGTACCAAAGTTGATTTTGTAGCTTTTAAGGTGAGCAGCAGAACAAAATCAGGATCTTTAGTCCATTTGTGGCTAATTTTCCTACCAGTCAAGGGTGTGAAGAAGGAGAACCCCTGCTGAGCGTTCCCATGAAACCCAGTGTAAAGTATAATGGTGAAAGTAAGGTGGTACGGTCCGGTACGGCATCCTGGCAAAATAAATAGTGGTAAACCATGAGTTTATCACAATAATTAAAACAAAATGTCAAGAAAACTGTAGGCTATTACACCACATTTATCATTATCGCATGTTAGAGGCATACAAAATGAGCGATTGGTCTTGAAAACAGGTGGTTTAGCTTTCTCTCCAAAATGCAGTGGTTCAACGAGAATACGTGGCCGACACCGAGACTCACACTGACAGCAGCGGATGCATTTATTCTGGACTATTGACGATTCACCACTGTTTGGAGGCTTTAAATATGTTGCGATAGGATGAAAGTGCCGAGTAAAGGAGCTCTTTGAAGTGAAGTGTTTTACAATCAGATGAAAACACCATGGCTGGTTGTGTTTATGCCACAATAAAAGGCCAAATATTAAAAAGTTAAATGACAAATCTTTCCGGCTCACAGAGATGCTATTGGATTAATAGGGATTCTAGGTGTAATTCTATGATCAGGCCATAAATTGTTTGAGTGCACACGCAAATGTATTCTACTTTCATCACTGATAAAGCATAAATTAGGGCCTATGGCTCTGAGGGTGAAAAACCATCACAGAGAGAGATGAGAGAAAAAGCACACAGTAGTAGTTCAGAGGTCGTCCAGGAGTGATGAACGAGCAAATAAATGTGTCCGGGATCGGGCTTGGGATTGAAGCATTCCGTTCCACATTCCTCCCGCCTGAGATACTCCTCGCTCTGGGAATCCAGGGCGGAGGACATGGTGGTCCCACCGGAGTGTCATGGAGTAGGGTTTGAGAGAGGGCTACCCACGTTAGAGGCCCTCTCTATATAATATAGGCAAAAAATATGTGACAAGCCCCACTGTAATTTCACACCATGTGTTCCACATTGGCCAAAAATCTGTGGCTGTTGCCGTGTGTGTAAGATAGACACAAAAATGGTCTTTCAACCTTCTAAAAATATCTTCCTTTTTAGCAGCTCCCTTAATGTCTCAAGCTCAATGTCTCGGGTCGCTTTATGTTTTTCTATCATGTCTCTAGGGGTTTAGATTACAATATAGAGAAGAGCTGGGTATCCTCAGGGTTGGGTTCTGTGCCTGCTCTACTCCCCCCTTACCACATTGCTTCCACACAGGTTATTTGTCTGCAGATAGTTTTTTTGTGGGTGCATTGTGTTCACCTTCTCAATGTTGAACTGGAGCTTAAAAAGGTATCTTACACCAACCAATCAGTCATTAACTTCGGCCTTTTATTTCCTCCCTACCCTCTTCACTCCACCTGCTGTTACTCTGCTGCCCAAATGTTATCAAGCTTACAGTCAGAGTGGTTATGGTGTCTGTCCGAAAACATCTGATACTATATTATTTTACAGAGCTAGACCAGTGTGACATCGTCCCACACTTTCTAAGTTACTATGTATGTATGGAACTTTGTTTCTACATTCTGCTATATTTGAAAGGGTGCACCTCCATTTCAATGTTTCATACAGTCAGTCATGACTTTTATGACTTTAAAACCTGTTAAATGTAATGTAAAAAATGTTTATTTCCTCATACCTAGAAATGCTTATACCACCAGAAAGATAAAAAAAGAGTTATACATTTCTGAGGTGTAGTCACTTTAGAAGACACAAGCTCCATTACACAGTACAAATATGAAAAATAATGTGAATATATCTATTTTTTCCTATTCAAAAAGTGGGGGAATATGGTTTAAAATGATTTAAATGCTTTCTAAATATAGTAAGAATCAGCTTATAAATGACTAATGATATTTTAACACGCCTGCGCAGATAGGCCAGGACACAAAGCCTTGAGCCAGATGCCAAACAAGGAATTAAAGACCTGAGGCGACTTAATTATTGTCCAGGAAAAGGGAGGGAAAGAAAGAAAGTCCTACACAGGCGGTTGCTAGCCCATTTGTTAATCTGTTTGTAAGATGCACCTTCAATTTTGATTCATTGAGGAAAAGTCTCAGAGAAACACTCAACCCTGCTCTGTTAGGCCCTGCTCATCCTAACCTGGCGCTCTGTCATTTGGTAGCACCATGCCAAAATCCCCTCGAGCACTAATTTACATGAAGAGGTGCCCGGGGAAGGATGGCCAGGCATACACAGAGTCACAGAGAGGTGAGAAGATGGCAGTGAACCATGTACTCTGATTTAGAGAGGGCTACTAGTAACTGAAAAAGAATGTCTACACATGCACAAGCCAGAATAATGTAGAGGCTAACCATTTGCGTGTCTTAGAGAGAGACTGAAGGATATTTGAATAGGAAGTGGAAAGACATCAAACATTAATGTGTTAGGTCAATTGGACACTATCCATGAAGGATAAAGTATCCATAGAGAGTGACTATCTTTTATTTCTATATAGCACTTTGTGACATCAGCTGATGTAAAAAGGGCTTTAAATTTGATTGATTTGATTAGAGAGAGAGAGAGAGAAAGAGAGAAAGAGAGAGAGAGAGAAGAAGAGAGAGAGAGAGAGAATACATATAGTGATTTGGTTTTACAGACATTCAGGGTTATCCGTTGGACAAAGTGGTTTGAAATTATGTTTAGTACACCGCTGGGAAGCAGCTCTTCCATCAAACCTTTCAACTATTGTTAAAAAAAAAAGTTTACCATCTCTGCACATCATTTGGTCACATTTGAAAGTTAAAGCATGTATACTTCTACTTCACCTGCAATGCCCTCTATTCCTTCTATTTCTTGAAAGAGCAAAAATGAAAATGAGAGAAACCTACACTTTCAAAGAGAGCTAAAAAAAGTGTGTTCAAATAAACTATGGAATATTTTGAATAACTAACTCAATAGAAAACATATCAAGCTGAGTATCCATAACATTGACTTTCTTGAATTCATCCTTAAGTAAGCTTTACAACATATTTTCACATTTCTTACTGAGGTCACCTCCTGGAGAAATGTATATTTGACCATCTTTAAATGAACTGTCTGTATAAAATCCATATTAAAAACTTTTGCTTAGAACATTAGGGAATTGATCAGTTACTGCTTGCTGCACTAGATTCAACTCAACTTTACTGATGAAGATGAGTTGTTAGAAAGATTATTGATAGTTATCAATATTTAAACAGGATGCATAGGGAATTTGCAGAGGCAAACATTTACAAGTCAGCACATTACTGACATAGCAGGAGCACAAGAAGAGTGTCCCAGATATTGAGGGTTGAACCCTGGAAGGATATGAGAGAAATTTGCAATGAATGAGATATGCAATCACGTGTCGAGATGTTTTATTCAATACAGCCGCAATGCTGAGAAAAACCCTTATTTTTCCATAGAGATTTATTAGAGATTGTTGAAGTAGTCAGAAATATGGTTTGTATGCAGCTAAATAACACAAAATGTTAAATCCTTATAATAGGATATCAATTTGTTGTTGGCTCATTCCAGAGAGTGGTTTTACTAGGATGCTGTGGGTAGCAGACTGACGAGTTTGTGAGAAAGAAAAAAGAAAAGCGAGAGCAAGAGTAGTTAGAAAGCAGCAAAGCTCGGCTCTCCCTGGAGAAGCGAACTGAGACTTTTTTCTAGGAGATTTTGTTGCCAATTTGGTGGTGCCTGCAGGGTGCAGTTTCCCCCTCTCCCTTTTTCCTCCATCTTAAAGTGAAATCACCTGGGATGTAATTAATTCATTAGAAGCAGCGCGCGGGGGTGGGGGTTTACGCATGAGTTTCAGGGTGAGTTGTGGTCGCCAGGTTCCGGGTGATTGGAATTAATAACAAGGGCCAATAGGAATTGGAGAGCTTAATAGACAGAGGAGGGGGTAGCATGGGGGTGCGAGGACCTCCCACACCTGGGGCCATTGGAACAAAGGGGGCTTTGTGAGTGGGTGCGTATTACAGTATACAGCGTGCTCTAGTTATAGTACATCAGATCCCAGTTGTAATGCAGTATACTAATTATATAGGATCATTTACACAAATGTCTCTACTTCGGATAAGTAAAATGCTATTTCATGAGGCGTATTGTATTTCCATTGTGGATATTGGGATGTTTCCCTGAGTTTTACTGTAAAAGCTTAGTTCTGTGAATACATAATCATCACCTCATGGGTTGCCATGTTCTTCAAAAGCATGGAAAAAGTGATGAAGACTGCTATGTGCTACAGCATGCTATCAAAATGCTAATACCTTTTTTAATGGCTATGGTGCTACATGACCTACAATAATTCAAATCAATTGAAATAATGCATTAAATACTTCCCTGAGAGTGGAGACTTGGAAGTGAGGGTAACTAGACCAAACATGTGCTCTAGTTTAACATCAGCCAATCAATTGCTCTGATATCCTGAAATTTATATGGCTAATGTAACAATCAGAAATGTGGTTGGTGGGTTGATTATAGTGATGCAATAGTCCAAATCTGGGTTGAATGGAGGGAGCTTCTGTAATCCATAAAGATGGAGGATCCAAGGGGGGAAGTGTGTTCACTTTGTGGTATTAGGGCACAGGATGAACATTTTGGACAGAGAACAGATACAGTACCATGTATTTTTTTTACCGCAATTCAATGTTTTAAACTAAACGTTTTCTGAGGGAGGGAATAAGGAAATCAGTGTGTGAAACGGAATATTTTTTTAAATGAATGGTTGGTAAAGAAAAAGCCTCGCTACACATAACTGTGAATCAAATCTACATGCATCAGCTGAAAATGGAGTGTGTGAAAACTCTAGAGGTGTGAAAACTGTTTTCAGTGCCAAGTACAGTACCTTCGGAAAGTATTCAGACCCCTTGACTTTTTCCACATTTTGTTACGTTACAGCTTTATTCTAAAATGTATAAAATAAATATTTTTCTTCATCAATCTACACACAATACCCCATAATGACAAAGCAAAAACAGGCTATTTACAAAAGTTTTCAGACCCTTTACTATGAGACTTGAAATTGAGCTCAGGTTCATCTTGTTTCCATTGATCATCCTTGAGATGTTAATACAATTTGATTGGAGTCCACCTGTGGTAAATTCAATTGATTGAATATGATTTCGAAATGTACATGCCTGTCTATATAAGGTCTTGGAACCACCAAGATTTTTTTCTAGAGCTGGCCGCCCGGCCAAACTGAGCAACCGGGAGAGAAGGGCCTTGGTCAGGCAGGTGAACAAGAACCTGATTGTCACTCTGACATGTCTCTGAATGTCCTTGAGTGGCACAGTCAGAGCCTGGACTTGAACCCGATCGAACATCTCTGGACAGATCTGATAATAGCTGTGCAGCAATGCTCCCCATCCAACCTGACAGAGCTTGAGAGGTTTTCCAGAGAGGAATGGGAGAAAATCCCCCAAAACAGGTGTGCCAAGCTTGTAGGTTCATACCCAAGAAGACATGAGGCTGTAATCACTACCAAAGATGCTTCAACAAAGTACTGAGTAAAGAGTCTGAATACTTATGTAAATACAATATTTCAGTTTGATATTTTTTGTCACCAAATCCCCATATACTACCCACCACTGCGACCTGTACACTCTCGTTGGCTGGCCCTCGCTTCGTACTCGTCGCCAAACCCACTGGCTCCAGGTCATCTACAAGACCCTGCTAGGTAAAGTCTCCCCTTATCTCAACTCGCTGGTCACCATAGCAGCACCCACCTGTAGCATGCGCTCCAGCAGGTATATCTCTCTGGTCACCCTAAAACCAATTATTCCATTGGCTGCCTCTCCTTCCAGTTCTCTACTGCCAAAATATTTTAATACATTTGCAAAAATGTCTAAAAATCTGTTTTTTGACTTGTCATAATGGGGTATTGTGTGTCGATAGATGTGGAAAGAATCTATTTTAATCTATTTTAGAATAAGTCTGCAAAGTAACAAAATGTGGATTAAGTCAAGGGGTCTGAATACTTGCAGAATGCACTGTATATCTAGTGCCCAGGGAAGAATTGACACGTTCATGGTACTCCTCGAAAGAGAAAACAAACAATCAAAATGGAGGGAGTAAATAAAAACATTTACCGGAATCAAAGAGATCCACTGCTTTACGATTTGCATTATTTGAAACAGGCGTAATGACAGCTTGTATATAATGCTAACGAAACTAAACATACAAAACCAAAGGAAACTGAATAGTAACTTCCTTCCACCTTGGTTTCCATAAAGATATCCACATCTAGCCAAACCCTGACTCAGCATGCCTAATGCTGCAATAATATATAGAACCTATAACTGTTTCCAGTGTTTAAATAACTTTACCCAAATAAAAATTACTGCAGGAGAAACTAGCCAGCTAAGACATCCTATGGTCAAGAACCTGTATCGGTTTAACCTTTTACTGCAGTGGGCTAAATCAAGGTCACACAGAGTGTTTCTTGGTAGTTTTACACAAATCTACTTTACAACAAAAGTATACACCTCTCACACACATGGTTATGGGTTTAAGAAAAATAAGACAACGTTACCATGTCAGAATGTATACAATATTGAGTAAAGCATCCAAATATTAAACTTTATATCCATCACAGAAGAGTGAAAAATAACAAAACCGTTTGACATAGAAACACAAGATATCCAGGGTGTTTTTTCAAATAATCTTTAGAAATTATGAACATTCCACTCATTAGGCCACTAGGTCATTTGACTGCATAATTTAGACGAGCAATGTCAGAGCGGCATAGCCTAAGATACAATATACATATGAGATGAGTAATGCAAAATGAGTAATGCAAAATATGTAAACAATAATAAAGTAACCAGTGATTCCAAGTCTATGTATATGAGATAGAAGCTGTTTTTCAATCTCTCGGTCCCAGCTTTGATGCACCTGTACTGACCTCGCCTTCTGGATGATAGCGGGGTGAACAGACAGTGGCTCGGGTGGTTGTTGTCCTTGATGATCTTTATGGCCTTCCTGTGACATCGGGTGGTGTAGGTGTCCTGGAGGGCAGGTAGTTTGCCCCCGGTGATGCGTTGTGCAGACCTCACTATCTTCTGGAGAGCCTTACGGTTGTGGGTGGAGCAGTTGCCGTACCATGCGGTGATACAGCCCGACAGGATGCTCTCGATTGTGCATCTGTAGAAGTTTGTGAGTGCTTTTGGTGACAAGCCAAATTTCTTCAGCCTCCTGAGGTTGAAGAGGCGCTGCTGCGCCTTCTTCACGATGCTGTCTGTGTGGGTGGACCAATTCAGTTTGTCTGTGATGTGTACGCCGAGGAACTTCAAACTTACTACCCTCTCCACTACTGTTCCATCGATGTGGATAGGGGGGTGTTCCCTCTGCTGTTTCCTGAAGTCCACAATCATCTCCTTAGTTTTGTTGATGTTGAGTGTGATGTTATTTTCCTGACACCACACTCCGAGGGCCCTCACCTCCTCCCTGTAGGCCGTCTCGTCATTGTTGGTAATCAAGCCTAACACTGTTGTGTCGTCCGCAAACTTGATGATTGAGTTGGAGCCATGCGTGGCCACGCAGTCGTGGGTGAACAGGGAGTACAGGAGAGGGCTCAAAACGCACCCTTGTGGGGCCCCAGTGTTGAGGATCAGCGGGGTGGAGATGTTTTTGCCTACCCTCACCACCTGGGGGCGGCCCGTCAGGAAGTCCAGTACCCAGTTGCAAAAAAGGGTTTATAACCTATTTTACAGATTACAGAAGTAACATGAGCACACATTAAGTTGAGCAATTGCATTTACTGGTCACTTACTGTATGTTCCCAGATACCACCCACATATCCACATACCTGTAAGTAGTATAGTGAACTTCAAGAGCACATAGTCTTTACTCAATGCAAGTATGTGCAGAATGAGAGTCCATTGTCAATGGTACTTCTTCCCACCAACATTATAAAGGTTTAATGTGGTGCATGAGATTGTTTTAAAGTAGTACATTAGATAAAAGCCATCAAACAGTATATGGACCTGGGTTCCTGTGCAGTGCTGTCACCAGATGCCTCATTTACTGGGCACGATATTGATTATACTTGGCATAGCCGTACAAGAACAAACAATATGATTTAAGTAGACCGAATTCCCTGTTTTACTGCTCCCATGAGAGTAATGTATAAGCAGTAGTGTAGGTGGTTGGTCATCTTATCGTATGTGACATGTGTCTTATCACAAAATGTGGTTTTGTGGCAGTTTAGGAAACAGTTCATTACTGAGTAATTTCACATGAAAACATTTTTACAATACTTCCCATTTTACAATACGTTCTATTTTACAATACGTGTCCCAAATACCTTTGTATTTACATAGTAGTTACATGGTAGGTACACATTGTTACATATTACAACTGCTATTATCTTTGGGGATATGGCAGTGTTTTCCATCAGTACATGGAGTAGTCAGCCAAATAGAAAAAGCAGCCAACAAGGGAGTTCCTGCTGGGGGGGTCCAGGGAGTCATGCACCCAGTGATTATTTGTTGTTGTTGCAGAACAAGCTGCATTTTGGTGGCCAGTGGTACATTCTATTGCCTTGATTCCAACCCAAAACACATAGCTATATTATGCAATACTTTAACCTCTAGTGACTCCCCATCCTGCATGCGGGAGTATAATCATCGCCTGACACTAATTAGCATAACGCAACAGACATAAATATCCCTAGAAAATATTCCCATTCATGAAAATCACAAATGAAATATATTGAGACACAGCTTAGCCTTTTGTTAATCGCCCTGTAATCTCAGATTTTCAAAATATGCTTTACAGCCAAAGCTAGACAAGCATTTGTGTAAATTTATCGATAGCCTAGCATTTTGTCCAGCTAGCAGCAGGTAACTTGGTCATGGAAATCAGAAAAGCAATCAAATTAAATTGTTTACCTTTGATGAGCTTCGGATGTTTTCACTCATGAGACTCCCAGATAGATAGCAAATGTTCCTTTTTTCCAAAGATATTATTTTTGTAGGCGAAATAGCTCCGTATGTTCTTCACGTTTGGCTGAGAAATCGCCTAGAAATTGCAGTCACGAAAACGCGGAAAAATATTCCAAATTAGCTCCATAATATTGACAGAAACATGACAAACGTTGTTTATCATCAATCCTCAAGGTGTTTTTCAAATATCTATTCGATAATATATCCGTCGGGACAATTTGTTTTTCAGTAGGACCGATTGGAATAATGGCTACCTCTGTATATTACGCGAGAGTCACTCTGGGAGCCATCAGGTGACCACTTGCGCAATGTAGCCGCTTACGTGTATTCTTCAACATAATTGCGTAAAACTACTTCACAATGAGTAATCTGGTTGATAGCCCATTCACTGCTCAATAGGGACGCATTGGAAACGCAGTGCTTTCAAAACATGAGGCACTTCCGGGTTTGGATTTTTCTCAGTCTTTCGTCTGCAACATCAGTTCTGTTATACTCACAGACAATATTTTTCAGTTTTGGAAACGTTAGAGTGTTTTCTATCCTAAGCTGTCAATTGTATGCATATTCTAGCATCTTGTCCTAACAAAATATCCTGTTTAATACGGGAACGTTATTTTTTCCAAAAATGAAAATACTGCCCCCTAGTCACAAATTAACAACTTTATCTTACCAATTCATTGTGGAGTCGAAAAACATGACTTTACAATTCAAATTACTGAAAATGTATGAATTCAGTGTGTTGTTCGTTGTTTTGGATATCGTCTAGGCCTATACAATCAGGACTGTTTTCTAAGTAACATGAAACCTGTCTTATCTTGAGATTAAAGTCATATTTACAGTTTTACTGTAAAATGTGAATTGCCACAAATATGTTTTTTCTTCAAATTATGTATTCTATTCTCTCTCCTGCTGTGGACACTTAGCGTAAGGTAACCAATGTGTCATACCTTAGCACAAACGAGCTGTCTGCTGGATGCACACTGCCTGAGCCCACACTTACCCACACGAGGTCCTCTTAGCGAAAAATACACTTTTAATTACACGGGAAAACTTAACTTCAGTCAGAGACGATACGCTCTGCACTGTTACGCACATGTCTGATGATACGGGTTTGTCAGGAAACATACAGGTTAATTACATTTCATCCAGCGCTCTCTCCCTTTCTGTCTCTCTCTTCACTATCTCTCTCTCTGTGTCAATCTCTTTCACTCTCTCAACATATGCACAATTGAAATCTTAAATCACATAATGAAAGAGAGGAAAGAAGATAGTGCTCATTTCTCTGTCGTGACAACTTTCTATTTGTTTTCTTCCTATCAAGATATCTTTTTTCATGTCTGATGTGACAGATGATGGCTCAGGCATAGCTGTTGCATTCGATTCCATCAGGAAAAGGGACTGCGAGATTATATGCGAGATTATATAGCTGCGAGGAATCCACTTTTTCTGCCAGGCATCCAGATTGATGGTGTCATAAACTATTAATTATGCCTCTGATGTACTCGAGTTGGAGATAGCAGAGCGTGAGTCCAAAAACAATTCCGCGCTCACAGAAAGTGTTAGTCACTGGCACATATGAGAATAAAACGCTGAATACTTGTAGTAATTGTAAGATAAACAACACATTTTGTTTGTTTCAAGATATTGTAATGTCTTTTGTCTAATATATGTGGAGGAAAAGCCATACACAACAGTTAAGTACCAGGGTTTTCAAATGAGCTGTTTAAGATATGCAATAAAGAGGCTATTAGTACTGCGCTACAGTGAACTCCAAAAGTATTGAATGACTATATCAAGCTTGTGAAATTACAAAATATATTATATACCACTCATTTCTATTGGGCACAAAATAATCCGAAACACAACCAAAATAAACAGGAAATGCATCCAACAAATGTGTAGAGTCACAAGCTTCATAGTCATTGCGTGCTATGAATAGGGGACCAAATTCTTAACTTTTTACTACTTTAATACATAACTGAATATGTCGCAAAACTTTTGTTCTCCTAAAATGGGGAGACTATGTACAAAAAGTGCTGTAATTTCTAAACTGTTCACCCGATATGGATAAAAAAATACCCTCAAATTAGTGCACTTTAACCTCATAGTCACTGTATCATTTCAAATCGAAAGTGCTGGAATACAGAGCCAAAAAAACAAAATGTGTGCCACTGTCCCAATACTTTTGGATCGCAATTTATTCATTTTTCATGTACTCTTTAAGAAAACAATGGCATTTATGAAGTGCATACCATGAATAGCCACAGAGGCCAGTCACTACCAGGCTTAAATGGTGCTGTGTATGGTGCCCAGACCATAGTGTCAAGGTTTTTACCATTCGTTTTAAGTGTAATCTGTAAAGGTAATTGTTCACATTAGCCATGCGTTACAGTAGGCTGGTTGGTATGTGTGGTTGCATGGATAGCAGGCAGTGTCAGAATGATGGCTGTCAAGGAACAGGCATGTGGATATACACACCATAATTTCTGGCCACTGCCCTACTATAACACACACACACACACACCTACACATATATATATATATACACACACACACACCTATTACTTGGAATTGCCTTGGAAATGCCTGCGTATGGTCTGGAAGGACCTCATTGTGAGGAGGATGCTTGGCGTAGCCTGTGCTGGTGCAGCTGCCTTGGTGGTCGTGCTGGTCGTGATGACAGCTAAGGGGCTGTTAGTGCATAAAATGTTACCTCCACCCAGTAACAAATGGGCACACCTATGCATTGCACACACACATAGCACACATGCACATACACATTCATGCATATAAATGTGCATATGCATGCAGGTCCTTGGATATAAACACATGCATGCACACATATGCACACGTACCCACACAAACTCATTGGGATCATGACCTCATCTGGCATCTCTCATGGCCAACACTGGCAAGTGTCAGTCCTTCCTCCGACCTTAATTCTGTACAGCAATAATTTGTTAATAGCCCTGCTGCCTTTTCACGAATAAAGAGATGCCTTGTTGAGTATTTCAGATGGGGGACCAATAAGTTTTAATGCTGTTTTCTGGAAGAATGGCTCAAACATTGATTTTGTGAGAGAATATGAGAAAGAGGCAAAAACATCAAGTAGGCCTACATTGAAAATATTTTTTTATTTGAAAGCTCTGTATTTCAGTTTCATATTGGAGTGTAGCCTGGTGAATCAAAAGGGCTTGAAATAGTATGATGCAGACGAAATGTTGTATGGCAGTGGTCATATCTTCAAGAGCCATTCTGTGACACAAAAGGTACATTTTGAGTTATTATTTTCCCATTCTGTGGTGCTCCCCTGTATAACACTCTCAGCATATAGCATTTAACTATGTTCAATGATGGCACCATTTGGTGGAAGTGCCAGACATACTTTTGAGATTGCAGGAATGTGTGTGCATGAATGCATTGTCATGACTGTCCACAAGAATCAAAATAAGTCAGATCAGGTTTGCAATGAATAACTTCACTCAGACCGCCTCTCATACGCAGAGGGTGGGAATGAACTAGACAGGATTAACAACTCACGTCCTGATGTAAATCAATGGGGTGGCAGGGTAGCCTAGTGGTTAGATCATTGGACTAGTAACCGAAAGGTTGCAAGTTCAAATCCCCGAGCTGACAAGGTACAAATCTGTCATTCTGTCCTTGAACAGGCAGTTGACCCACTATTTCTAGGGCGTCATTGAAAATAATAATTCGTTCTTAACTGACTTGCCTAGTAAAATAAAGGTAAAATAAAAATAAATAAAAAAATGGGAGAAGATTCGGGTCTCCCTCTCCAATATTCACCAAAGGAATGTCCTTTGTCTCAACATACCTTTTTCCCACTGTAACACAAAAGCAACTACAGGAACAATATTTCTAACATAGAACGTGGAGAATGGTCAGAGGCTATAGAACACTAATGTAATTTTGTGATGTCATTAAAAATGTTATGAAGGAGATACTGTAACTTGAAAAGTATACCCATTACATGGATGCATTTTTTTGTTAAGAGAGGGATGTGACTTGAGAAACTATGAGAGTTAATTGTTTTACATAACTTTGTACAAGAGACAAGTCACACTCCCGAGTGAGGTCAGAGAGTGTGTCAGCCTGACGGAACCGCCCCTTTCGAACAAACTGTATAAATGATGAGTCAAGAAATGAACATTCCATAGCAGAAAAGCATCAAGCTACAGCTGCACGTTTAAAGTGATTTGAACCTTGAATATCAACACAAGGGGAGATGATAAACTCACCTCCCGGACCATCGCTGGTACGGCTGATTAGCTGAGTAAAGTACTAAGATACTAAGTAAAGTATCTTCAAAAGCTCATAACCTCTTAGGCCGCCCCATCCCGGATCCGGGATCGTGACTACAGCCTCAAGCTCATTACCATAACGCAAAATTAGCGATTTCTGAAAATTGCAAATTAAATGAAATAAATATGCCTGTCCTCAAGCTTATCCTTTTCTTAACAATCCTGTCGTCTCAGATTTTCAAAATATGCTTTAGAGCCAGAGAAAATCAATAATTTGTGTAAGAGTGGTGATAGCTAGCTTAGCATTTAGTGTTAGCATTTAGCACGCAACATTCACAAAAACCAGCAAAGGGATCAAATAAAATAATTTACCTTTGAAGAACTTCAGATGTTTCAATGAGGAGACTCTCAGTTACATAGCAGATGTCCAGTTTTTCCTGAAAGATGCTTGTGTAGGACACAACGTTCCGTTTTGTTACTATGCATTTGGCTACCGAAACTAACCGAAAATTCAGTCACCTAAACGTCAAACTTTTTCCAAATTAACTCCATAATATCGACTGAAACATGGAAAACGTTGTTTGAATCAATCCTCAAGGTGTTTTGTCATATATCTCTTCATTGAAATGCCTTCCCTGGAAGCGTGCATTCTTCTCTGATTCGGATGGAAAAATACTGGTACCTGACTTTTGCGCACCAATTTCCACGCAGACACCGTGCGGGACACTTGGTAATTGTAGGCTCTTATGGTCAATCTTCCAATGATATGCCTACAAATACGTCACAATGCTGCAGACACCTGGGGGAAACGATAGGAAGTGTCCGTTCATTCCTGTCGCATTCACAGCCATATAAGGAGATCATGGAAAACGTGCCTCCAGAAATCCTGTTGATTTCCTGGTCACTCAAACATCTTGGTTTTGCCTGTAGATTTTGTTCTATGGCACTCACAGTGAAAATCTTTGCAGTTCTGGAAACGTCAGAGTGTCTTCTTTCCAAAACTATCAATTCCAAGCATAGTCGAGCATCTTTTCGTGACAAAATATTGCGCTAAAAACGGGCACGTCTTTTTATCCAAAAATGAAATACTGCCCCTAGAGTCTTAACAGTAGGACCATTATACTGCCCTGTTCAAACCATTGTATTACGCTACTCTCATCACCCCACTTGGAAACATCACCCCACTTGGATCTCTCTTCAAAGGATCTTTAAGAGCGAATGGAAGGAAAGTAAACTCTGTAGTTCTGTTCAGAACTACAAAACAAGTATCAGGACACCGGACAAATACAGATAAGAACAACAGTAGATTCTGGAACACTTTTGGACAATCAGAGCCTTACAAGCGTGCTGCAAAAAGGCCCATCTCCTTATCCTAGGCGGCCCTGTCCACCAAGAGAGACCCATGGCGGACCCAGGCATTTTACGTAAATACTGTCATGATTTCTTTCTCAAAGCGAGCGGTGGTTTGTGTGCAAAGTATACGGTACCTGTACCAAGCAGCCGTATCTCTTTTGTAACAAGCAGCCATATTGTTGTCATTCCGCTAGGGACCTGTTTTTAACATATTAAGTGTATATGTTTATCCCGTGCTACCATTTAATTAGCTAGTAAATAAATAATAAAACCAATTTGTGTAGTACTGAATCATAAGTAAGACTCATTTTTTTTGCAGATGAAGGAGGTTACGACTGTTCAGAAAGATGATATGATATGAGGTTATGATTAATAAGTTGACTGTTTAAAGATGTGATTGGTAAAAACCTTTCAGAGTTTAATTCGGGAGATGATAACTATTTAAATAACCACTCTTGTGGTGCCCCAGATCCTAATGAGTTCATTGTTACAGGATTAATTTAATCAGGTAGCAATTAAACGTAGTTTGGTATGTAAAAGTACCTAACCTCAAGTAAAAGTAAAAGTACCTCAAGTAAAAGTAAAAGTCACCTAGCAACATTCTACGTGAGTAAAAGTCTAAAAGTATTTGGTTTAAAATGTACTTAAGTATCAAAGGTAAAAGTATAAATAATTTTAAAATCCTTATGTTACGCAAACCAGATGACACAATTTGTTTTACGGATAGCACGGGGCACAGTTCAACACTCAGACATAATTTACAAACAAAGCATTTGTGTTTAGTGAGTCTGCCAGATTAGAGGCAGTAGGGATGACCAGGGATGTTCTCTTGATAAGTATGTGAATTAGACAATTGGTCTGTCCTGCTAAGCATTCAAAGTGTAACGAGTACTTTGGATGTCATTGGAAAATGTAATTAGTAAAAATGATTTCTTATTTTCTATAGGAATGTAATGGTGTAAAAGTAGAAGTCAAAAATATAAATAGTAAAGTAAAGTACAGATACCCCAAAAAACTACTTAAGTGTCATGCCTTGGTCATTGTATTTTGTGTTTTTGTTATATGTTTGGGTAGGCCAGGGTGTGACATGGGTTTATATGTTGTTTTCATATTGGGGTTTGTAGTATTTGGGATCGCGGCTAATTAGGGGTGTTGTATAGGCTTGGCTGCCTGAGAGGATTCTCAATCAGAGTCAGGTGATCCTCGTGGTCTCTGATTGGGAACCGTATTTAACATTTAACATTTAACATTTAAGTCATTTAGCAGACGCTCTTATCCAGAGCGACTTACAAATTGGTGCATTCACCTTATGACATCCAGTGGAACAGCCACTTTACAATAGTGCATCTAAATATTTTAAGGGGGGGAGGGGGGGTGGGAAGGATTACTTTAGATTACCTATCCTAAGTATTCCTTAAAGAGATGGGGTTTCAGGTGTCTCCGGAAGGTGGTGATTGACTCCGCTGTCCTGGCGTCGTGAGGGAGTTTGTTCCACCATTGGGGAGCCAGAGCAGCGAACAGTTTTGACTGGGCTGAGCGGGAACTGTACTTCCTCAGTGGTAGGGAGGCGAGCAGGCCAGAGGTGGATGAACGCAGTGCCCTTATTTGGGTGTAGGGCCTGATCAGAGCCTGGAGGTACTGAGGTGCCGTTCCCCTCACAGCTCCGTAGGCAAGCACCATAGTCTTGTAGCGGATGCGAGCTTCAACTGGAAGCCAGTGGAGAGAGCGGAGGAGTGGGGTGACGTGAGAGAACTTGGGAAGGTTGAACAATAGACGGGCTGCGGCGTTCTGGATGAGTTGTAGGGGTTTAATGGCACAGGCAGGGAGCCCAGCCAACAGCGAGTTGCAGTAATCCAGACGGGAGATGACAAGTGCCTGGATTAGGACCTGCGCCGCTTCCTGTGTGAGGCAGGGTCGTACTCTGCGGATGTTGTAGAGCATGAACCTACAGGAACGGGCCACCGCCTTGATGTTAGTTGAGAACGACAGGGTGTTGTCCAGGATCACGCCAAGGTTCTTAGCGCTCTGGGAGGAGGACACAATGGAGTTGTCAACCGTGATGGCGAGATCATGGAACGGGCAGTCCTTCCCCGGGAGGAAGAGCAGCTCCGTCTTGCCGAAGTTCAGCTTGAGGTGGTGATCCGTCATCCACACTGATATGTCTGCCAGACATGCAGAGATGCGATTCACCACCTGGTCATCAGAAGGGGGAAAGGAGAAGATTAATTGTGTGTCGTCTGCAAAGCAATGATAGGAGATAGGTATTTAGGGAGCCATAGTTTCGCTTTGTATTTCGTGGGTGTTTGTACCTGTCTCTGTGTTGTAGTCACCAGATAGCTGTAATTAGTTTCACTGTCCGTTCTGTTGTTTTTGTATTTAGTATTCAGTTATTTCATGTACAGCGATTCAGTTCATTAAAGTCATGAGTAACCAACACGCTGCACTTCGGTCCGACTCTCTTTCTTCAACAGACGAACGCCGTTACATTAAGTAGTAATTAAAAGTATTTTTACGAAAGTACTTTACACCACAGGTCACGTGTTTTAAGAAAGCTTTGCTGACAAGCATGAGCATCTCTGATGTGTTTGTGTCTAAGTTTGTGGGTCAGTTTGTGTGTGTTTAACTATACTTCTGGGGACCAGAAGTCCAACTGGGGACATTTTGTTAGTCCCTACAATGTCAAATTATATTTCTAGGGGGTTTAGGGTTAAGGTTAGAATTAGGTTTAGGGTCAGGGTTAGGAGCTAGGGTTAGTTTTATGATTATGAGCTAGGGTTAGGTTTAGGGTTAGGGTTAACTCTTTGACACAGACAATGACATATTTGTGATCAGTGTTGAGTGGTCCCTGCAGCGTATCATGGCAGATATGGGATTGAAACAGTAGCAACAGAGTGTATGATGCAAAAAACATGTCTAAACAGCATTGTTGTCTGAACAACATCTAAGCAATGTTTTATACTGATTGAAAATAAAAGTCTTCAACATTATTCCTCAGTTTTACCTTTTATTGTTAAAGATAAATGCGAATTACATCACCCAAGCATCACATGAAACACATCCACAGTAAAAAAACTCATTCCATAAAACAGTCTAAATAGCAGGTTGCGCTTGCAAAAAAAATATATAAGTTAGCAACCGGTCAGCTAGACTTGTTTACAATGTACCACATCTCTTGTGTGGAAAAGGGAGAATTGCAATGTTGTTTAGAAAAGAGATACAGTATGTGTCAGCTAATCTAACAGCAGCCAACTTCCTTATGAGGGAAGCCATGTTTGTTTATGTTTGACATGCAAAAACTACTTTATCCCAGAATGCCATTCACTATAAGACGCAAATAAACAAAGTCAAAGATGGCTGTGCCCATTGTCCTAAAAATATCAACTTAGTTTGGCCACTTTTCAGCATATTACATCTTCAATATGCTTGTTACAGTGTATATTGGTGTAAAAGGGAAGCTCTCAAAATGGGTTAACATTACCATCAGTGAAATGTATACCTTCCTGGTTACGGTGCTACTAATGGTGAAGAAGGGCTATGTGAGAGCCTACTAGAACACTGAGCCCATGCTACAGACACCTTTCCCCTCACCCTTTTCTCCCAAGACCGCTTCCTTGTTTTGCTGATAGTGCTCCACTTTGTGAACAATGCCCCTGCCAACCCTGCCGACCCCCTTCATAAAATTTGGATATCCTGGGCAGCTTGACCAGGCATTTGGAGTGGTTGTGCCTTACAAGGACATGTGCATTGATCAGTCTCTCACGGCTTAGAAAGAGAGGCTTGCATTCCGTGAATACATCCCATCAAAGCGCCACAGATTTGGAGTCAAGTTCTTTGTTTATGTGACTGTCTGACAGGATATGTGCAGGACCTAATCATCTACACCGGCACCACCTCAGGTATAAGGCATGTTGAGGGTCTTGCCATTTCTGGATCAGTGGTGATCACCATGCTGCAGCCTTAACTCAGAAAGGGGCAAACTGTATTTGTGGTACAGTACCCTACCCTTTTACAGTACCATTTGAGGGAGAACACAGGGGCTTGTGGAAAATGAGCAAGGAGGAGGTAGATTTCCAAACAAACGGGAGATATTGGTAGTAAATTGGCGGTTGACAAAGTGGACATGCAGAACAGTTTTGTTTAGTGTGCCAGAAAGTCCCTTAAATGGTACAAGAAGCTATTTTTCAACCTAATAGATATAGCTCTCGTCAACGGCCACATTGTCCACCAGCAGGTCACAAAGACAGGTGATCTTGTACCAGCAGTACAGGATAAACCTGATGGGACAGCTCCTTGAGGACTACCACACTCCTTGTCCTCCGTCAGTTGGGGACAGGCCTGCCTCTGACAAGCCTCACTGATGCCACTTCCCAAGCGATGTTCCTCAGACCACCCTGCAAGGGAAAAGCACAAGGAGGCATTGCAAGGTCTGTTTAATATCTACCCGACGACAGAAGCAAAGGAAGGTGACTAAGTACATGTGTGAGCCTTGTAACACAGCCTTGTGTGCAGTTCCTTGCTTTGACGAGTACCACACCCTGAAGCACTACAAAGTGGAAAGTGGGCCTATAGTGTCTGATACAATTTTTGCTTTATGATAATATTCAAATTTAAATTATCTTTAAAAGTATTGAAATGTATGACTTGAGGTATTTGATGTATAGTGGATGAGGGGGTATTAGAGAAATGTTCTTAAAAATAAAAAGATAGAAAAGTAGCATGTTTCTTTACCTGGAATTAAATACTTTGTTTGACTCCTGGGCTTCATTTCTGAAATAAAACAGAAAAAGGAAGCATGTAATCAAATTGTATTATCCCTTGATTTGTAATGCATTCTCGTAAATATGTTAAATCAATTTCAATCAAACTTTTCAAAATCCTATTTTCCTTAACCAACAACTTTTAACCTAATCTATAGACTACTGTAGATTAAAGAGCATAATTTGAGTTTTCCTGGGTATATACTGTATTGTTAGAAATACTTAAGTTTCTAAACATTTAACCACGTTTTGGAAGGAGAGCAATAACTGGTCCACCCACGTAACAAAGCAAAACCTGTCTAGCTCGTTAGTTTCTCTCATGCCATGGTCTCTGCATACAATATAGCTGATTCAATATGATCACCCTATCACGACTCAGGATATGACACAGATGCAGACACAGAAGTGTACAGTTAGTACAGTTCTCAGCTGATTTATTCTAAACACGGGGCAGTCAAAGGGGAGGTCGAGGACAGGCCATGATCAGGCCATGTTCAGGTCAACGTCAGGCAGGTGCAGGACACAGGCAGGCAGGCTTGGGGTAAGGGCAGGCAGAATAGTCAGAACCGGGAAAACTAGGAAACAGAACTTGAGAAAAAGGAAGACGGGTAAGGACACTGGTTAGACCTGACAAGACAAGATGAACTGGCAACAGACAAACAGAGAACACAGGTATAAATGCACCGGGAATAATGGGAAAGATGGGCGACACCTGGAGGGATGTGAAAACAAGCACAAAGACATGTGAAACAGATCAGTGACACACCTACACAATTTTGTTGCTTTCATGTCTTGATCCTCCACCCTGTTCACATTCTCCTCCGCCGCGACCAGGCTAAAACCTATCAAAGCCATAATACTCACTACATTTGATGATTGCGAAATATCTTCCTTGAAATATCTTCCTTGTGAGGCAGGCATCGGTAGACTACATGTCCAGGGGTGTAAATAGGACATGATGATGAAATGTAGCCACCGCTGTAGCCTAGTTTTTTCAGGGGAGAATAAATTAAATATATTTTTAAAATGAATTATTATTATTAAAAATTATTTAGGATGCCTGCATTTCCCAGCCTTAGAAATGGTGGGCATATGTAATAGGCCCCTTTACGCTATTTTTTTATATATATTTGGGGGACCAATAAGGCAAGCCAGTTAAGAACAAATTCTTATTTACAATGATGGCCTACCGGGGAACAGTGGGTTGTTCCAACCTTAATTGCAAAACTGTTTTCTTATGATCATTTAACCTTTTAAAATGATAAACTTGAATTAGCTAACACAACATGCCATTGGAACAGAGGAGTGATGGTGGCTGATAATGGGCCTATGTATGCCTATGTAGATATTCCATAAAAAATCTGGCGTTTCCAGCTACAAAAGTCATTTACCACATTAACAATGTCTACAATGTATTTCTGATCAATTTTATGATATTTTAAAAGGACACATTTTTTTGCTTTTCTTTAAAAAACAAGGCATTTTCTAAGTTTCTAAAAAAGAACTCATGCTGCAAGGGACGTTATTATTATTTAGCACTTACGCGTCAAAAGGTTAAAGTTAAGTTTTGGGGTTAGGGTTAAGGTTAGGGTAATGGTTAGAGTTAGGTTCTGGGTTAGGGGTTAAGGAGAATTGGATTTTGAATGGGACTGAATTGTGTGTCCCCAGAAGGTTAGTTATACAAGACTGTGTGTGTGTATGTTTGTGTTCTTGCCTGCGTGTGGGCGTGCATGCACAAGCATTTGGTTCAACTGTGTCTAGACAGTATTCAGTGCATTCAGAAAGTAGCCACACCCCTTTACTTTTTCCACATTTTGTTGTGTTACAAAGTGGGATTAAAATGGATTTAATTGTCATTTTTGGTCAACAATATACACAAAATACTCTAATGTCAAAGTGGAAGAAAAATGTGTAAAACTTTTATGAAAAATACTACTCTAATATATCTTGAATAGATATATATTCAACCCCCTGAGTCAATACATGTCATCTATGGCAGCAATTACAGCTGTGAGTTCTTCACAGTAAGTCTCCAAGAGCTTTCCACACCTGGATTGTGCAACACTATTGATACACCATCCAAAGTGTAATAATAACACCATGCTCAAACGGGTTTTCAATGTCTGCTTTTTTATTTTTACCCTTCTACACTTCTTTGCAAGGCATTGGAAAACCTCCTGGTCTTTGTGGTTGAATCTATGTCTGAAATTCAATGCTCGACTGGAGGACGTTACAGATAGTTGTAAGTGTGGGGTACAAAGATGAGGTAATAATTTTATATATCATGTTAAACAATATTATTGCACACAGAGTGAGTCCATGCAACTTATACTCCTGAACTTTTTTAGGCTTGACATAACAAAGGGGTTGAATACTCATTGACTTAAGACATTTCAGCTTTAAAAGTTTTATTAATTTGTAAATATTTCGGGGGACAAAATCCACATTGACGTTATGGGGTATTGTGTGTAGGCCAGTGACCAAAACATCTAAATGTAATCTATTTTAAATTCAGGCTGTAACACAACAAAATGTGGAAGAAGTCAATGGGTGTGAATACTTTCTGAAGGCCCTGTACGTCTACGTAGGGTTGAAGGGATTTATCATTTTTAGTGTGTGGGGGGATAATCCAGCCTGTTTGAAATGTGTTCAACCCCTGCTCACATATGGCCATGTGTAGGGCCAGCTCACGTTCTGTAACAGTGTGGCCGGAGCCAATGGCCAACCAAAATCTCCCGAAAAAAAATGTGTTTGGCAAGAAGCGAGTCTTTGATGAAATGATCCATCCGGACTCCGAGAATATTTTGAGTTTCCAGTGTGTTGGGCCCCTTTTTCCTTTCAGCTGCTCCACCATCTGAGAAGCAGATTTTCTTTTGTTTTCTCCTTTGTGTGGCGGAGCGTGAATTTAAACACAGACTTGCGAGCGCCTTTTATCGACACTCCCCTCTAGTTGGAAGCCAACAGCTCTCCCCCGAGCTATAGACAAAGAGAAGGAGAGAGGGTCTTCCCGTGGTCTGTGAATGATATAAAGCTAACAAGAGCCAAGCCTTCACTTTCAGACATGTCTTCTAGGACATTTCTTGCCAAGATAGCCGAGAGATGGGTCAGATTCACAGCTGCTTGGAGTGTTTTGGCATCCTTGGACAACCTTTAGGTTATGTTTGTGTGGATTTGGCAGTGGTCACTTGGGTGTGATTCCTCATTCGAAAGTCTGTCGAAACCAGCGATTCTCAACCTTTTTTGGTTACTGTACCCCAAATCACATTGTGCTCTGTTCGAAGAACCCACAAAGTACCCTCTCATGTGAATTTTACCAGCAGGCCTATGATTTAATGAGTCTTCCCAAATACCCCCTGTGGATTTCAAAAGTACTCTTACCCCAGGTTGGGAACCACTGAGACGATAGCAGGTGTCAGATTGGACATCCAACAGACAAATACCTGAGTGACATACTGTACATGCGGAATTATGGAATATGGAGAATACAGAACGAGGTCTGGATGCATGGCTCACATATTTTTGCATCATTATAACCCCAATGCTGTAATTCTCAGGGGGCAAAATTGTGTTGTTTTTATTTTCACTAGCAAATGTGTCTGTCTGTCTGACCTGTACTGTTTAGGGCGTCCTGGAATTCAGAATAACACAAAAAAAAAACAATAAAATGAAATTAATTACGACTATTGATTGACAAAGAGTCCACTCACTTTGGAAACCACTGGTTTGTAGCAGATGCTTTCCTAAATAAAGCTATATTTTCTCATCCTTTCTTTTTTCGTCTGGTCTTTCTGGATGTGAACAAGTTGCATGTGGTGTGACACAAAGAAGTACGGCCTCCCACTCATCCAAGTCACGCAGTACCATTTTGCAGAGGTGCCAAAACCACTTTTCAAGTTTTTGTGTACTGGTTTCGTTTATGACAATGTTTCTCTCTCCTCTCCTCCCTGGTCTAATTGCTGATGTTTCCCATGCTGTGTGTTTACTCTCGCTGTCCTTGGTGTGGCTGTGAAAGGGCTGGGGAGAGGGGGATGAGGGAGAAAAAGGATGGAAGGAAGAATATATGTGGGTGACAAGTAAGAGAGACAGAGAGGGAGACAGCGAAAGAGGGAGGGATAGAATGAGGAAGGGAAGAGAGAGCTCCACTGTACACATGTTTGACAGAACTAATGGGAGAAAGCCGTCAGTGTGAGCCTGTTTGTGCATCCCTAACGGCGCTCAAGTAAACATCCTCTCAACGCAGCCTGTCAGGACGGGCCGTTGTGAGAGAACATGGAGCAGACAGGCATCTTGTGATTGTTTGCTTCTAGCTCCTGTCTTGTGCACAGCCCATTACTGCATTGGCTTACGCCTCTCGTTTACTGCACTTCTTCTATATCTGCTCAGGGGCGGTGTGTGTGTTTTTGTTTGCATGTACAGTATGTTTGTGTGTGTGCGTTTGTTTGCGAGTGTGTGTGTGTTTGTGTTTGTGTGTGTGTTTGCATGTACAGTATGTGTGTGTCTTAGTGTATTTTATTTTATGCCCGGCTCCTCCGCACTCTCCGCTTACAAGCTTGCATCATCTTCAAGAGCCTGTTGCTGGCTTACGGAGCAGCAAGGGGAACTGCCCGTCTCTATCTATCTATCTATGGTCAAGTTCAAGAAGAGTTAAGAAAATATTTACCAAATAAACTAACGTAAAAAATATAAAAAGTAACACAATAAATAAACAATAACGAGGCTATATACAGGGGGTACCGGTACCGAGTCAATGTACGTAGGTACAGGTTAATTTGTACATGTGGGTAGGGACTATGAACAGATAATAAACAGGGAGTAGCAGCAGTGTACAAAACAAACAGAGGGAGGGTGGTAAATGTAAATACTCGGGTAGCCATTTGATTAATTGTTCAGCAGTCTTATGGCTTTTGGGGTAGAAGCTGTTAAGGAGCCTTTTGGTCCTAAACTTGGCGCTCCGGTACCGCTTGCCGTGCAGTAGCAGAGAAAATAGTCTATGACTTGGGTGACTGGAGTCTCCGCGTATTATATAGGTCCTGGATTTTTTTACATTTTTTATTTCACCTTTATTAAAACAGGTAGGCCAGTTGAGAACATGTTCTCATTTACAACTGCGACCTATTCAAGATAACACAAAGCAGTGCGACAAAAACAACAACACAGAGTTACACATGGGATAAACAAATGTACAGTCAATAACACAATAGAAAAATTGGTATACTCTGTGTGCAAATGAAGTAAGGAGGTATGGAAATAAATAGGCCATAGTGGCAAAGTAATTACAATTTAGCAATTAACACTGGAGTGATAGATGTGCAGATGAGGTTGTGCAAGTAGAAATACTGGTGTGAAACGGGGCAGAAAATCAAAAACAAATATGGGATGAGGTAGGTAGTTTGTTGGATGGGCTATTTACAGATGGGCTGTGTACAGCTGCAGCGATCGGTAAGCTGCTCTGACAGCTAATGCTTGAAGTTAGTGAGGGAGATACAACTCCAACTTCTGCGATTTTTGTCATTTTTGCCAATTTTGCAATGGATGGCAGTGATGTACTGGGCCGTACGCACTACCCTTTGTAGCACCTTACGGTCAGATGCCGTGCAGTTGCCATACCCGGCAGTGATGCAACCAATCAGGATGCTCTCAATGGTGCAGCTGTATAACTTTTTGAGGATCTGGGGACCCATGCCTCAAGCACTGCCTTAGACCACAGCGCCACTCGGAAGCCCGTTTGATGGTTCCTCTGAGGGCATAGCGGGATTTCATATAAGCATCCGGATTAGTGTCCTGCTCCTGGAAAGTGGCAGCTCTAACTTTTAGCTCGATGCGGATGTTACCTGTTGGCAATTGTAGGGTCAGATTGGTCAGATTTGCCAAATGGAGGGTGGGTGAGAGCTTTGTATGCATCTCTGTGTGGAGTAAAGGTGGTCTAGAGTTTATTTTCCTCTTGTTGCATATGTGAAATGCTAGTAGAAATTAGGTAAAAAATATTTAAGTTTGCCTGCATTAAAGTCCACGGCCACTAGGAGTGCAATTTCTGGATGAGCATTTTCCTTTTTGCTTATGGCCTTATAGAAGTGGTTGAGTGCGGTCTTAGTGCCAGCATCGGTCTGTGGTGGTAAATAGATGGCTACGAATAATATATATGAGAACTCTCTTGGTTGATAGTATGGTCTACAGCTTATAATAATAATAATAATAATATATATGCCATTTAGCGGACGCTTTTATCCAAAGCGACTTACAGTCATGTGTGCATACATTTAATGAGCTACAGAAGTACTCTACCTCGAGACTTCTTTTAATATTAGATATCGCGCACCAGCTGTTATTGACAAATAGACACACATTCCCACACCTCGTCTTACCAGATGTAGCTTCTCTGTTCTGCCGGTGCATGGAAAATCCCGCCAGCTCTATATTATCCATGTCCGTGTCATTGTTCAGCCATGACTCGGTTAAACATAAGATATTACAGTTTTTAATGTCCCATTAGTTGCACAATCTTGATCGTATGTCATCTATTTTATTTTCCAATGATTGCACTTTGGCCAATAGAACAGATGGCATTGGGAGTTTACTCGCTTGCCTACAAATTCGATGGAAGGCATCCCAACCTCCGCCCCCTTTTTCTCTGTATTTTCTTCACCCAAATGACAGGGATTTGGTCCTGTTGCCGGGATAGCAGCATATCCTTCATGTCGGACTCATTAATGAAAAAAAAAATCATTTTCGAGGTGAGTAAACACTATTCTGATGTCCAGAAGTTATTTTCGGTGATAACATTATGTACAAAATAAGTAAAAAGAAATAAGTTACAAACAACACAAAAAAACTAACAAAATAACACAGTTGCTTAGGAGCAAGTAAAACGTCAGCGCCATTATTGCTAAGATTGTGATATGTTGTTGTCTCACCTAGCTAGCATAAGATGAATGCTCTGGATAAGGGTGTCTGCTCAATGACTAAAATGTAAATGTAAAACTGTCCATAATGGATGCGGCTCAATGTAACTCAAAATCAAAGTAAACTGTAAAAGTAAACTGCCTGTTACTCAGGCCCAGAAGCATAAATTTGGATAGATTTGGATAGAAAACACTCTAAAGTTTCCAAAACTGTTAAAATAATGTCTGTGTGTATAACAGAACTGATATGGCAGGCGAAAACCTGAGGAAAATCCATCCAGGAAGTGGGATTTTCAATTGAATACCTATAGAGTATCTAATGGGTTAGGACCCAGATTGCAGTTCCTATCGCTACCACTAGATGTCAACAGTCTTTAGACATTGTTTCAGGCTCGCTTTCTGAAAAATGAAGAAGAATTTCTGTCAGTGGACTGTAGAACCATGCAGTGCTGGTTTGCGCATGTTTCTACAGTGCTGGTTTGTTTTTTATTTCTATTGAATACGCTATTGTCCGGTTGAAATATTGTCGATTATTTAGACAATTGACAACCTGCGGATTAATTATAAATATAGTTTGAAATGTTTCGATGAACTTTACCGGTACTATTAAGATGTATTTATCTGCATGTTTTGACCGCCTTTGAGCCAGTGGATTACTGAACAAAATGCTTCAACAAAACTGAGTTTTTGGGATATAAAGAGGGACTTTATCAAACAAAAACATTTATTGTGTAGCTGGGACTCTTGTGACTGCAGCCAGATGAAGATCTTCAAAAGGTAAGTGATTCATTTTACCGCTATTTCGGACTTACATGACTCCTCTACTTGGTTGTAAAATGTTTGTATGCTTTTGCAAGCGGAGCGCTGTCCTCAGATAATCGCATGGTATGCTTTCCCCATAAAGACTTTTTGAAATCTGACAAAGCGGCTGGATTAACCTCTTGCTCCTACCTGGCACGCAGGCGTCCCATCTAGAGATCTGTAAATGCAAATGCGCTATGCTAAATGCTAATAGTATTAGTTAAAACTCAAACGTTCATTAAAATACACATGCAGGGTATTGAATTAAAGCTACACTCATTGTGAATCCAGGCAACAAGTCAGATTTTTTAAATGCTTTTCGGCGAAAGCATGAGAAGCTATTATCTGATAGAATGTAACACCCCAAAAGACCCGCAGGGGACGTAAACAAAATAATTAGCATAGTCGTCGCTACACAAACCGCACAAATAAAATATCAAACATTCATTACCTTTGACCATCTTCTTTGTTGGCACTCCTAGATGTCCCATAATCACTATTGGGTCTTTTTTCCCCGATTAAATCGGTCCATATATAGCCTAGATATCGATCTATGAAGACTGTGTGATAAACGGAAAAAAATAGCATTTCATAATGTAACGTCATTTTTAAACATTAAGAAAAAAAGTTGATGATAAACTTTCACAAAACACTTCGAAATACTTTTGTAATGCAACTTTAGGTATTATTAAACGTTAATAAGCGATCAAATTGATCACGAGACGAAGTATACTCTTTAGCTGTCCGTCTGGAAAAAATGTCCGTGTAACTCTCAACCAAAATATCCGGTCGGAGACCGGAGGGAATCGGTTCCCTTGATTCGGTTTGAACAAGAATCAAATGACAAGACTCTAGACATCGTGTGGAAGCTGTAGGCACTGCAACCTCGGCCTCATGTAATTCGGTTCACTTTGAACAATTCCTGGAAGTGGCGCATGGATATTTATTTCCATTTTGAGTGATCAGATTTTCCTGCACTTTTCGATGAAACGCACGTTCTGTTATAGTCACAGCAGTGATTTAACCAGTTTTATAAACGTCTGAGTGTTTTCTATCCACACATACTAATCATATGCATATACTATATTCCTGGCATGAGCAGCAGGGCGCTGAAATGTTGCGCGATTTTTAACAGAATGTTCGAAACAGTAGGGGTTAGGAGTAACAGGTTAACAAGAAGTTCGTCTTTAAGCCGATGTATAACATTTTTTGTATTTTTTTATGAATGTTTATTATGACTATTTCTGTATTTTGAGGTGGGTCGCTACCGGAACTCCTGCGCCAGAAAGGTTCATTGAAATCCAGGTGACTACCTCATGAAGCTGGTTGAGAGAATGCCAAGAGTGTGCAAAGATGTCATCAAGGCAAAGGGTGGCTATTTGAAGCATCTCAAATACAAAATATATTTTGATTTTTTTACACTTTTTTGGTTACTACATGACCAATATGTGTTATTTCATAGTTTGGATGTCTCCAGTATTATTCTACAATGTAGAAAAGAGTAAAAATAAAGAAAAACCTTTGTATGAGTACGTGTAATAAAACTTTTGACAGGTAGTGTAGCTCTCTCTCGTGTGAAGCCATTGCCAACATTTGAGAAACTATAAAATCACTCGGCCCCTGCTGTATCATCTGTTACTGTATGTATCGTCAATACAGGGCCGTTCAAGCTCCTAGCTGAACTTGTCATTGTGTCTTTGCCTCTCTGATTAATATTCCTTGAGAAACGAGCTGGTGAGATATCAACTCATATTTTATAGGAGCTTACAGCCATAATGCACCATGCTCATCGCACCTCCATTACTCCCCTGCAACTGCACTTTAGAATGATATGGCGTGAAATTGTGTGGCACAACTTCCCCATTCCCTGTGTGCTGTTGGGGAAGTGTGCCTCCACATCCCACAGATTCTATGGTGCATTATTCCTGCGTGTATTATGAATATTCTGGGGATTTCCCATGGCTTCGAATTACAGATTTGAGTTCCTTCCACTCAGGAAGAGACAATGATCCACAGCTGGGGCACTAAGGGATGGCTGGGGTGGAGAGAAGGGAGTCTGGGGTGGAGAGAATGATAACAACATTGTTGACAAGGACAAGGGAATCCTCGATTGCATGGTGTAAATGAGGAGGAAGGGAGTCGATCTGGGTTCATATAGTGTGGTTTCTTTCAAGTACTGTGAGTATTTTAATTTAGCCTGCTCGGAATGCCAAATGGGTAAGGTTTGAACTTTGAAATTCTGGTGATCATATATGAAGAAAAAAAAACACCATCTGAACCCAGGTCTGGTGTGTAGTAGCAAAAATGAGGGTATTTTGTTTGTACCACTTAATGCCATGTAGACTTCTGCTCCATTTAAAATGTTAGCAACAAACTGCAAAGTACAGTTGTTAAACCAAAGTACAGTTGTATTGCCAAATACATTTTTTAAGTTGAGTTCACCTGAATTGACAGAGCAAGAGTATACACAGTAATGGATACAGTTAGAAAAACATGGTAGCCTAAAGTGAGAGAGTACAGTACTCAACAAATCATCCTATAGCACTCATATAGCCCTCTCTCTTTGCTCAGGTATCCACCTACCACACATGTTTTATTGAAGCCAGAGCGGAGCTCCTTTGTGTGGTCAGTCACAGGTGCAGGGGAAATGGCTGCCTCTCACTGGGCCGTAACGAGTGTCAGGAGAAATGAAGGGGCTGGCGGAGACTGGCAACCCGAGCTGTCGAGTCGGCCAGGAAAAGTAACTTTTCTCTCCTGCTTTCAGATGAAGAACGGACAGGAGAGAGAAAGAGAGAGAGAGAGAGAGCGAGGTGGCCGTGTCTCAAGCAGGTCACAGTTGGCAGGCCTTGCCTCTCTCACCTAATCCCTCACACTCCCAGAAGAGGAGGATGACAGTCCCTTTGTGCACACAACTCTCTGTGTAAACATTTTTTTATGTCCCTTAAGGAAACTTTGGTCAATGTTTTTTTTTCTCTCTTTGGAAGAAGAGTGTTTGAAGCAACGGATTGTGGAGTAGTGTCACGATCGTCTGAAGAAGTGGACCAAAGCGCAGCGTGGTTAGCGTACATTTTCCTTTATTTATTGTAAATGTCGCCAACAAAACAAGAAACAAAGAAATGACCATGCCGCTTACAAGGCCTATAGTGCCACTAACACATATAACTTCCCACAATAACAAAAGGGAAAAAGGCTGCCTAAGTATGATTCCTAATCTGAGACAACGATAGACAGCTGTCTCTGAGAGCCATACCCGGCCAAAACAAAGAAATCAGAACATAGAATGCCCACCCAAATCACACCCTGAGCAAACCAAATCGAGAAATAAAAAGACTCTCTAAGTTCAGGGCGTGACAAGTAGAGTGTTGTTGTTTTCAAAATGGTTGCGGATATTGGATATAACTACATGTACATTCCCCACAAAGCAGTACCAGGATCCTTATGCTGCGTCGGAATCAATGAGTTGTCAGACGATGACTCGATAGAAGTTGACACCTGATGTATGCGAGACAGTGAAAGGCTTCATATAGAGTTTGACTGGTCTGTATACTTATGGGTCTTTATACAAAAGACAACCATTTTTGTGAACATTCGATCTTCATAACAAAGACAAATTCATTTCATTCGGAGAGAAAACAATGTAATACAGTATTTCCCGAACTCGTATCAATCCCTTCTTCACATTTATTTATTTTACTAGGCTGTCAGTTAAGAACACATTCTTATTTTCAATGACAGCCTAGGAACAATGGGTTAACTACCTTGTTCAGGGGCAGAAAGACAGATTTTTACCTTGTCAGCTCGGGGATTGGATTCGATCTTGCAACCTTTCTGTTACTAGTCCAATGCTGTAGCCACGAGGCTACCTGCCGCCCCTTCCACATGGAAGTGGACTACACTCCTTGATATCATTCCTGCATATAAATAAATGTGTATCCTGTCCTCGTTAACTGATCTACAGTACCAGTGAAATGTTTGGACACACCTACTCATGCAGGGATTTTTCATCATTTTTTACCATTTTGTAGAATAATAGTGAAGACATCAAAACCGTGACATAACACATGTGGAATCATGTAGTAACCAAAAAAGTGTAAAACTAATCAAAATATATTTGAGACTTGAGATTTTTCAAAGTAGCCACCCTTCGCCTTGATGACAGCTTTGCACACAGTTGGCATTCTCTCAACCAGCTTCACCTGGAATGTTTTTCCAATAGTCTTGAAGGAGTTCCCACATATGCTGAGCAGTTGTTGGCTGCTTTTCCTTACTTTGCAGTCCAACTAAAAGCTAAACACAAGGTTAAGTACGTAGAAATTGTATGAACCTTTTCCCAAGCATTCAGCATGCATGTCTTTCAACATACTGTATGTCAGGAAGACATACAGTGGGGAGAACAAGTATTTGATACACTGCCAATTTTGCAGGTTTTCCTACTTACTAAGCATGTGGAGGTCTGTTATTTTTATCATAGGTACACGTCAACTGTGAGAGACAGAATCTAAAACAAAAATCCAGAAAATCACACTGTATGATTTTTAAGTAATTCATTTGCATTTTATTGCATGACATAAGTATTTGATACCTCAGAAAAGCAGAACTTAATATTTGGTACAGAAACTTTGCTTGCAATTGCAGAGATCATATATTTCCTGTAGTTCTTGACCAGGTTTGCACACACTGCAGCAGGGATTTTGAGTGGCCCAGGCTCTGGCTGGGATTTATCTTGAAGGCACTCCTGCATTGTCTTGGCTGTGTGCCTAGGGTAATGGTCCTGTTAGAAGGTGAACCTTGCCCCTAGTCTGAGGTCCTGAGCACTCTGGAGCAGGTTTTCATCAATGATCTTTCTGTACTTTGCGTTCTGTTCATCTTTCCCTCTCCCTGTCCCTGCCACTGAAAAACATTCTCACAGCATGATGCTGCCACCATCATGCTTCATCGTATGGATGGTTCCAGGGTTCCTCCAGACGTGATACTTGGCATTCAGGCCAAAGAATTCAGTCTTCATTTCAACAGACCAGAGAATCTTGTTTCTCATGGTCTTTAGGCCTTTAGTTGTCTTTTGGCAAATTCCAAGCAGGTTGTCATATGTCTTTTACTGAGGTGAGGCTTCTGTCTGGCCACTCTACCATGAAAGCCTGATTGATGGCCGTCCTTCTGGAGGGTTCCCCCATCTCCACAGAGGAACTCTGGAGCTCTGTCTGAGTGACCATCGGGTTATTGGTCCCCTCCCTGACCAAGGCCCTTTATAGGGACACAAGGCGAGACCCAAATGATGGCACAGGAAGCAGATGGTTGAGCTCCAATATGTATTAATCCAAAGGGTAGGCAAAAGGTAGGTCGGGGACAGGCAAGAGATCATAAATGGGGTCAGAGTCCAAAACAGTACCAGACGGCAGTCTCGAGGTCAGGCCAGGCAGGGGTTCAGAAACCAGATCCGAGTCCAAACAGTACAAGGGGATTTGCAGGTTTGAGGGCAGAACAGGCAGTGTGGTCAGGCAGGCGGGTTCGGAGTAAAGACAGGCAGGGCTAGAACCAAAGACACTGGGAAAAAATAGGAGCAAGGAAAATCAAATCAAATGTATTTATTAAGCCCTTCTTACATCAGCTGATATCTCAAAGTGCTTTACAGAAATCCAGGCTAAAATCCCAAACAACAAGCAATGCAGGTGTAGAAGCATGGGAAAATGCTGGTTGACTTGGCAAACAAGACGAACTAGCACACAGAGACAGGAAACACAGGGGTATATACACACCGGGGATAATAAGCGACACCTGGAGGGGGTGGAGACAATCACAAGGACAGGTGAAATAGATCAGAGCGTGACACCCTTCTGTTAGGAATGAGCAGCACAGGGGAACCCAAGAGCAGACTCAGACCAGAAAACAGGGATGAATGAACCAAGATATTTATTGTAACAGGGAGAGGTGAAGTGCAGATCCAGGGAAGTTTGGATGAGTTGTAGGAAACCAGATGTGGAGGCTGAGGTTGGAGTGAGCTGGGTTGGGACAGGGTAAACAGGTCCATAGGGGAATCCAAGGGAGTGATGTTGAGTTGAATCCAGAACAGGGTAGCAGGGTGGTGAGATGTGGAACAGGACACAGGGCCCAGGGTCAGAGCGACAAAACTGTAGTGAGAGGACAGCATCAGGCAAGGATGCAGGCACAGCAGGATGCAGGCACAGCAGGATACAGGATCTTAAATAATAACAAATAGCGAGAAGCATGACTGACTGAATGGAGATTACGATCTGGCTGAGTGGAAGTGGCAGGACTGAATGCACCAATTTGTAAGTCGCTCTGGATAAGAGCGTCTGCTAAATGACTTAAATGTAATGTAAATGTATTTGTAGAGGTCTTGATTATGGAACGGGTTGCAGCTGGTGGGGAACTGCTCTGTCTCTAGCCACACAATCACAGAGAGAGGGAAAGGGAGAGAGAACTATGTGAATGAATGCAGGTCAAGGAGACATCGGATGTCCAATAGGTGGTGTGGCAGGAGAAGATGAGACACCTTCTCTCCCAATTGCTCAGTTTGGCAGGGCGGCCAGCTCTAGGAATAGTCTTAGTGTTTCCAAACTTCTTCCATTTAATAATGATGGAGGCCACTGTGTTCTTGGGGACCTTCAATGCTGAAGACATTTTTGCTACCCTTCCCCAGATCTGTACCTCAACACAACCATGTCTCAAAGCTCTATCTTTATGTACATATTCTTCACGTGTGTGTATAAGATAGGAGTTGTGGGATTGTTAGGTTAGATTACTCGTTGGTTATTACTGCATTGTCGGAACTAGAAGCAGAAGCATTTCACTACCCTCACATTAACATCTGCTAACCATGGGTGTGTGACAAATAACATTTGATTTGATTTGATTTTAAGGACAATTCCTTCAACCTCATGGCTTGGTTTTCCTCTGACATGCACTATCAACTGGGTCAACTGCCATTTGGGACCTTACAGTCATGTGTGACATGGGTGGTCCCGGGGATCGAACCCACTACCCTGGCGTTACAAGCGCCATGCTCTACCAACTGAGCTACAGAAGGACCACTGTGTAGACAGGTGTGTGCCCGTTCCAAATCATGTCCAATCAATTGAATTTACCTCAGTTCGACTCTAGTCAAGTTGAAGAAACATCTCAAGGAGGATCAATGGAAACAGGATGCACCTGAGCTCAATTTCAAGGCTTATAGCAAAGGGTCTGAATACTAAAGTATTTCTGTTAAAAATAAATGTATACATTTCCATAAATTTTTCAAAGTGTTTTCGGTTTGTCATTATGGGGATAAAGTGACCAGGCAGCAGGATAGATAATAAACAGTAGCAGCTGCATACAGTATGTGATGAGTCAAAAGAGTGAAAAGGGGGTCAATGCCAGATAGTTATATAGTTAATTAACAACATAAAATCGATGTCCGCTCCCCCTAGTTAAATTAGCATGATAAAAACATCCCCATAACAATCTATCAGTTTAAGCTAGAGATATTTTATTTTGCATTGATGTGTCTCAATTCCACCACATGCATTTATGTAACACTTCCGCATTTGTGGTGAAAGGTGACAGAGTGAGAGCAGTGTTTGTCAGAGTCATCCCGAAAATCGGTCTTCTCACAAAACAGTCTAAAGCTTCAGAATGGTTTTGCTTGGCCTCCCGAGTGGCACAGTGGTCTAAGGCACTGCATCACAGTGCTAAGCTGTGCCGCTGGAGATTCTGGTTTGAGACCAGGCTTTGTCGCAGCCGGCTGAGACCGGTAGACCCGTGGGGAGGGACATTATTTGGCACAGTGCCGTCCATGTTAGGGAGGGTTTTGGCCGGCAGGGATGTTACTGTCCCATCCGCGCTAGCAACTCCTTAGGTGGGCCAGGCGCAATGCACGTTGACACGGTCACCAGGTGTACAGTGTTTCTTCCGACACATAGGTGCGGCTGGTTAAGCGGCATTGTGTCAACAAGCAGTGCGGCTTGGCTGGGTTGTGTTTCGGAGGACGCGTGGTTCTTGACCTTCGCCTCTCCCGAGTCTGTACAGGTGTTGCAGCGATGGGACAAGACTAACTACCAATTGGATACCACAAAATAGGGGAGAAAAGGGGTAACAAAAGACTCGAAAAATACATAAAGAACGTCTTTGCTCAACCTCCACCACAAAGTGCCTTAGGACTCATTTGAAGTCGGTACAGCCGGTCTGCCAACTTCTTTCTGTAGCGTCTGATGAGTTTGCGCTACACACTAATATGACCCCTCTGTGTAAAGGTGAGGCTCTCACAAATATTGGTTTGCTCTAGGATACACACAGGCCTCACAAGACTCCCCCGGTGGTCCCCCGGTACCAGTTTTTAAAATTATGGAAGTATACAATATATGGAGACTCTTTAGTGACAAAAATAAAAGGTAAAAAAAAGTTTCTTAACCTGGCGGTGATACAATCTTCGGCAAAATCATTCACAAGGGGATTCCTGCAAAAATATTATTTGAAGATAACATGCATAGCATGTGTCTCCCGCAGAAAACCTTGCGTAAAATACTGAGGTAGCCATTTTTTTACCTTACAACTGCAAAGATATTGTCTGTGAGTGCCACAGAACTGATGTTACAGGTGAAACCCAGATAAAAATCCAACCAGGAAGTGCCGCATTTTTTGAAACCGCCTGATGCCAATGACTCCTTATATGGCTGTGAATGAGCTACGAATGAGCTTACATTTTCCACTTATTCCCCAAGGTGTCTACAGAATTGTGACATATTTTTAGGCATTTCCATTGAAGAATGGCTGTAAGGGACCATATATAGCATGTGGTCACATGGTGTCTTCCGCAGAAAACCTTGCGTAAAATACTGAGGTAGTCATTTTTCCAATCGCTTCTTATGAGAAACCAATTGCCTCGACAGATATATTATCGAATATATATGTTAAAAACACCTTGAGGATGGATCCTAAACAACGTTTGCCATGTTTCTGTCGATATTATGGAGGAAATTTTGAAAAAAGTTTGGCGTTATAGTTGTAGCATTTTCCAGTCGATTTCTCAGCCATGCACGATGAAGAAATGGGAGCTATTTCACCTACAAAAATAATATTTTGGGAAAAAAAGAACATTTGCTATCTAACTGGGAGTATCCTGAGTGAAAGCATCTGACGTTCTTCAAAGGTAAATTATTTCATTTGGTTGCTTTTCTTATCTTCATGAAAATGTTGCCTGCTGCCAGCAGAGCCTAGCATAGCATTTTGCCATGATAAACTTACACAAATGGTTGTCTAGCGCTGGCTAGATATTTACGCATATTTAGAAAATCTGAGACGACAGTGTTGTTAACAAAAGGTTAAGCTTGTGTTTGAATATATTTATTTCATTTCATTTGAGATTTTCATGAATAGGAAAAGTTTCTAGGGGTATTTATGTCCGTTGCATTATGCTAATGCGTTTGAGGCTATGATTTTGCACCCGGATACGGGTTTGCTCGTCGCAAGAGGTTAAACCACTCAGATATAGGATAGACCTCCCCCGGCTTAGACAGGGCTTAGACTCTTTTGGGTTATCCAATAGCTACATGGACTAACTATTTCGAAGTCTTATGGATTGCGGGTAGAAGCTGCTTGCTGTGCGGTAGGAGATTGAACAGTCTCTGACTTGGGTGGCTGGAGTCTTTGACAATTTGTAGGGCCTTCCTCTGACACCACCTGGTATAGAGGTCCTGGATGGCAGGGAGTTTGGCCGCTATGATGTACTGGGCGATACGCAATACCCTTTGTAGCGCCTTGCAGTCAGATGCCAAGCAGTTGCCATACCAAGTGGTGATACAGCCAGTCAAGATGCTCTCAATGGTGCTGTAAAACTGTTTGAGGATCTGAGGGCTCATGCGGAATCTTTTCAGCCTCCTGAGGAGCAAGAGGTGCTGTTGTCCCTTCTTCACGACTGTATTGATGTGTGTGGACCATGTTAGTGATGTTGACACCTGAGGAACTTGAAGCTCTCAAACCCAATTCACTACAGCCCCGTCGATGTGGATAGGGGGAATGCTTGGCCCTCTGTTTCCTGTAGTTCACAATCAGCTCTTTTGTCTTGCTGACATTGAGGGAGAAGTTGTTGTCTTAGCACCACACTGCCAGGTCACTGACCCCCTCCCTATAGGCTGTCTCATCATCGTCTGTGATCAGGCCAACCACCGTTACGTCATCATTAAACTTCATGATGGTGTTGGAATTGTGCGCGGTGAACAGATGAACAGGGAGTACAGGAGGAGACTAAGCGTGCACCCCTGAGGGAACCCCGTGTTTGTGGTCAGCGTGGCAGATGTGACGTCCCTACACTCACCCCCTGCAGTGTGGCCAGGATCCAGTTGCAGGAAGTCCCAGGATCTTGAGCAGTTGCAGCACTATGGTGGGAGCTTAGTGTTGACACTTCAAAAATACCTGAAGATTTACCAACTTGCTCCCTCATTTTCTCCAAAATGTTTGCAGTCAGATTATTCACCATGTGACCATAACCAAAAGGGGTGCAATCCCATCACCTGGTGATATTTGTAGGTTTGAGGATTAAGGCACATTCATTAAAACGTTTGTTAATGTGCATGTTTCAGTAGTGACATCAATAGACTAATTAGATCAGTACCTTTCAATCGCATAATAGAACAACTCAAGATGTTCTATTGAAATAAAAATCATTAATTGCTTCATGTTCCAACATGAAGTTCAGGAGTCGGGTTTTGGGACAGCCACCACTCGATAGAAATAGGTGTATAAACAATGAATTTGTACTACAGTAATTGAACAATATGTTTGTTATTGCCATGGATGGAATTTAAACATATCATGATGTAAATAAATGTTGAAAATATTGTTTTGGGGGTAGGATTGCAAATTGCACCACTTCTGTAGAATCACCCATTTACTGATTTCTTGGTTTAATTGCTTGTCATTAATTTCAAACCAATTTTAATTAAATTATGCCATGCAGTTTGATTTTATGACGACGATATACAGCTCAGTAATTACACTTTGGCTGCCAAAGTAATTACACGTTAACTACGGTCTGTGGCATAAGGGTAACTTAACGTTAAGTGCTGCTCAATAATATTTTACACGCATATATGTTGGGTAGGGAAATGTGAAAATCTCGCAGTGCTTTGAAGGAAGTCCCATACAGCAGCATATATTGGGGAACATTATGGGAAGGTGCCTTCATTGCAGAAGGGTGTGTGTGTGTGTGTGTGTGTGTGTGTGTGTGTGTGTGTGTGTGTGTGTGTGTGTGTGTGTGTGTGTGTGTGTGTGTGTGTGTGTGTGTGTGTGTGTGTGTGTGTGTGTGTGTGTGTGTGTGTGTGTGTGTGTTGTGGTGGCTGAGGGCAGCCAGACAGACATAAGGCTAGAAATACATATAGACGGTTCTCTGTCACACGTTTGACGCCTTGAATACTTGGCATACAACATAATTTCCATATTTTTAAAAGTTGTTTCTGTATTTATATAGTTCTATAACAATCATATATACAGCTAGATATACTGTATACAGCTTTACAGTCAAGATCAGTTGTTTTGACAGCATACCCAATTTTCTATAAAATCATACTTCAAATGCTTGCTACACTTCATGGCCACATAAACTTGAAAAGGAACGGTTCATATTAATTTATTGTAACCTAGAACAAAATCATACTTAAAGAACATTGGCACTCAATCAACAGGAGGTATTGTGCTTTAACTGCTTTTAGAGACGTTATGGTAAACTTCTGTTCAGCTAAGTGCTGTCCTCCACAGGAGGCCTTTAAACAGCCCCAGACAGCATTAAGAGAGATGGCATTAGGAGAGGCACGGCTTTCTCTAACCTCCAAATGTACACAGCTCCAAGAGGATGCTGGTCAAGATACACAACTCAGACCAGGCAGGGCACATTCTAGGTGATCACAGGACAGTTTGCCATCGAAATAAAATGCTTTGTAGACTTTATATACAGTCCGTTTGGAAAGTATTCAGACCCTTTGACTTTTTCCAGCCTTATTCTACGTTTTTTATTTATTTTAAATCCACACAATACCACATAATGACATAGCAAAAACTGTTTTTTTAGAAGTGTTTGCACATTTATTAAGAATAACACTGAAATATCACATAAGTATTCAGACCCTTTTCTCAGTACTTTGTTGAAGCACCTTTGGCAGCGATTACAGCCTTGAGTCTTTTTGTTTATGACGCTACAAGCTGGTCGCACCTGTATTTGGGGAGTTTCTCCCATTCTTCTCTGCAGATCCTCTCAAAATCTGTCATGTTGGAGCATCGCTGAACAGCTATTTTCAGGATTGGGTTCAAGTCTGGGCTCTTGCTGGGCCACTCAAGGACATTCAGGGTAGCGGCAGGGTAGCCTAGTGGTTAGAGCGTTGGACTAGTAACCAGAAGGTTGCAAGTTCAAACACCCAAGCTGACAAGGTACAAATATGTCGTTCTGCCCCTGAACAGGCAGGTAACCCACTGTTCCTAGGCCGTCATTGAAAATAAGAATTTGTTCTTAACTGACTTGCCTAGTAAAAAAATAAATAAAAAAAAAAAAGTCAGATATTTATCCTGAAACCACTCCTGTATTGTCTTGACTGTGTGCTTAGGGTCATTGTCCTGTTGGAAGATGAACCTTCTCCCCAGTCTAAGGTGCAGAGCACTCTGGAGCAGGTTTTTGTTATCAAGGATCTCTCTGTACTTTGCTCTGTTCATCCTTCCCTCAATCCTGACTAATCTCCCATTCCCTGCCGCTGATAAACATCCCCACAATATGATGCTGCCACCGCCATGCTTCAACGTAGGGATTGTGCCAGGTTTCATCCAGACGTGACGCTTGACATTGAGGCCGAAGAGTTCAATCTTTGTTTCATCAGACTAGAGAATCTTGTTTGTCATGGTCTGAGTGTCCTTTAGTTGCCTTTTAGCGAACTCCAAGCATGCTGTCATGTACCTTTTAGTGAGGAGTGGCTTCCGAAAGGCCTGTTTGGTGGAGTGAAGGTTCTCCCATCTCCACAAAGGAACTCTGGAGATCTGCCAGAGTGGGGACCTTCAATGCCGCAGAAAATGTTTGGTACCCTTCCCCTGACCTGTGCTTCGACACACTCCTGTCTCTGAGCTCTAAGGACAATTCCTTCGACCTCATGGCTTGGCGCTGTCATCTGTGGACCTTAGACAGGAGTGTACCTTTCCAAATCATGTCTAATCAATTTAGTTTACCACAGCTGGACTCCAGGAAAGTTGTAGAAACATCTCAGGAATGACCAGCAGAAACAGGATGCACCTGAGCTCAATTTTGAGTCTCATAGCAAAGGGTCTGAATACTTATTTGAATACAGTATTTCAGTTTTTTTATTTGGGTACATTTACAAAAACAATCTTTTTTTGCTTTGTCATTATGGGGTATTGTGTGGATTGATGAGGAAAATGCTTAATTTAATACATTTTAGAGTGAGGCTGTAATGTAACAAAATGTGGAAAAAGGGAAGGGGTCTGAATACTTTCTTAATGCACTGTTCAGTTTCAATACGGCATAGTTTGAAAATAAAAACATTTGTAATGTATTTATTTAAAAAATGCGTTCTGTTTTCATATGGGTGAAAATTTAGAATAGACTGAATTTCAAGTACAGTGCTAAATGAAGGTCTACACACCCTTTACACATTCTTCACAGTTTGCTGCCTTAAAATGTTATCTACAAATTGATTGACTTTTCCCCAACCGATGTGCACAACCTTCTCCACATTTGTATTTTCAAGAATTGTGGTGGCAGCATCACATTATGGGTATGCTTGTCACCAGCAGGGACTGACACACCAGAATGTTAAAAGGCATTGAGTGTTCCTGAGTTTCAGTCTCAGTCCTGACTTACATTTGGTAAAAAAAATCTGAAACAATATTTGAAAATTGCTGTCCATCAATGAATCCCAACCAAATTTACTGAGCTTGAGCATTTTTGACAAACACGGATTTTCACGGCTGACTAGTCAGACTAAACTACTACTGATACTTTCAATACCCACACCTCAGTTACCTTTGAATGCCATGTACTTTGTCCTTTGATGTCTTAAAGATTCATGATAATTAATGTATTTTGTCTCTGCCCTCTCCACATTTATACAGAGAATGACTAGACACATTTCCCTTTGTGTAGAAGTCCTTGTCCGTGTTCCTTAATGCTTCATTTGAAAATTAACTGGCTACTATCTGGGATTCAATGACTAAACTGAAAGACTGCTGCTAACTCACATACACAATAATAATGCAATCACAATTTTTACACTGGCAGACTTTTTACTAAATACAGGGATATTCTTGAGGGAAACCTGTTTCAGTCTTCCAGAGATTTGAGACTGGGACATAGTTTCACCTTCCAGCAAGACAATGACCCTAAGCATACTGCTAAAGCAACACTCGAGTGGTTGAAACGGAAACATTTAAATGTCTTGTAATGGCCTGGTCAAAGCCCAGACCTCAATCCAATTGAGAGTCTGTGGTATGACTTAGACTGCTGTACACCAGCGGAACCAATCCGACTTGAAGGAGCTGGAGCAGTTTTCCCTTGAACAATGGGCAAAAATCTCTGGAAAACTGAAACAAGTTTCCCTCAATAATTTCCCTGTATTTAGCGCCATCCATCATTCCTTCAATTTTGACCAGTTTCACAATCCCTGCCGATGAAAAACATCCCGCAGCATAATGCTGCCAACCCCATGCTTCATGGATGGTGTTCTCAGGGAGATGAGAGGTGTTGGGTTTGTGCCAGACATAGCGTTTTCCTTGATGGCCTAAAAGCTACATTTTTGTTTCATCTGACCATATGTTTGGGGAGTCTGCCACATGCCTTTTGGCAAACACCAAACGTGTTTGCTTATTTTTTTCTTTAGGCAATGGCTTTTTTTCTGGCCACTTCTGTACTTCCAAAGCCCAGCTCTGGGGAGTGTACGGCTTAAAGTGGTCCTATGGACAGATACTCCAATCTCTGCTGTGGAGCTTTGATCTCTTTGTTGCCTCTCTGATTAATGCCCTCCTTGCCTGGGCCGTGAGATTTGGTGGGCAGGTCTCACATGGCAGGTATGTTGTGGTGCCATATTCTTTCATTTTTTTAAATAATAGATTTAATGGTGCTTCGTGGGATGTTCAATGTTTTGGATATTTTTTTATAACCAAACCCTGATCTGTACTTCTCCACAACTTTGTGACTTACCTGTTTGGAGAGCTCCTTGGTCTTCACGGTGCTGCTTGCTTGGTGGTGCCCCTTAGTTAGTTTTGTTTCAGACTCTGGGACCTTTCAGAAAAGGTGTATATATACTGAGATCATGTGACACTTTTTATTTAACCTTTATTTAACCAGGCAAGTCAGTTAAGAACATTGACATGAAATCCAAATAAAAATCCATTCACATTACAGGTTGTACCACACCGAAATAGGAAAAACTTTTTGCAAGGCACTGTAGAGACATACCCCAAGAGAATTTCAGCTGTAATTGCTGCAAAAGGTGGCACTACAAAGTATTGCCTTTCGAGGGCTGAAAAGTTATGCACGTTCAAGTTCCTTTTTTAAAAGTTATTTCTTGTTTGTTTCACAATAAAAAACTATTTTGCATCTTCAAAGTGGTAGGCATTGTGTGTAAATCAAATGATACAAACACCCAAAAAAATCTATTTTAATTCCATGTTGTAAGCCAACAAAATAGGAAAAATGCAAAGGGGGTGAATACTTTCGCAAGCAACAATATGTGTAACTGAAAGATGCACACACAAACACATTTGAAAGTTTTTAAATGTATGTAAATTGTAGTCTTTTTGTTACGTGTTGGACTCCATTAAGATTAGCTGTCGTCATTGGCTTCGGCTAATGGGGATCCTAATAAACCAAATCAAAATCACAGAACCATTGAGACATAGTACATTTCAAATTGATTTCTCATTGAGTACACAGGGATCGCCTTGGAAATGTGCTCAATATTTTCCTGTTTTGGCACATTTTGGACATGGTTGTGTGTGTGTCCGCATGCATATATGCACGTGTGTGTCCATGCTTGTGCCTGTGTGTGTGTGTTTGTGTGAGAGAGCGAGAGAGGAAGGAAAAGGGGTGGTTTTCTGGAGAAAGTTGCAGTGGTCAGAATCTGGAAAGCATCACTCTTCACCAACACCATTGACGAGGTGTCTGCAAACTTCCAGGTCTGACTTAAGGAAATGAATGGGCACAGAATAGTAGAACTCTAATGAGCTTAAAGGAAATAAAAATAATATTATGACATACTATTTGTGTCTTGTTTTTTCCCACTCACCATTCTATAATATGAATAGCTTTACATTACACTAAGACTACAGTGGTTAGAATGTTGTTTTTTCTAACCTACAGCATAATGACTCAATGTCTCAATTTTGATGGAAAATGCTGTCAACTTCTCCCCATTTTTATGGAATAGCCCCAAAACATCACTGCTCTAGAGGAAATCTGCATGGAGGAATGGGCCAAAATACCAGCAACAGTGTGTGAAAACCTTGTGAAGACTTACAGAAAACGTTTGAACTCTGTCATTGCCAACAAAGGGTATATAACAAAGTATTGAGATAAACTTTTGTTATTGACCAAATACTTATTTTCCACCATAATTTGCAAACAAATTCATAAAAATCCTACAATGTGATTTTCTGGATTTTTTTTTTTCTCATTTTGTCTGTCATAGTTCAAGTGTACGATAATGATAAAAATGACAGGCCTCTCATCTATTTAAGTGGGAGAACTTGCACAATTGGTGGCTGACTAAATACTTTTTTTTGCCCCACTGTACATGCACCTATGACAGTGCACACATACATACTGTATTTACGCACACCAACACACACATAAATCCATTATACGTGTCATGTTTGTCATTTATTGTCATGTCTTGTCCCTGTGCTCCCCATGCTATTCGTTTCCCTCTGCTGGTCTTGTTTGGTTCTATCCCTCTCTCTCCCCCTCCCTCTCTCACTCTCTCGCTCTCTCTTCTCTCTGTCGTTCCGTTCCTGCTCCCAGCTGTTCCTATTCCCCTAATCATCATTTAGTCTTCCCACACCTGTTCCCGATCCTTTCCCCTGATTAGAGTCCCTATTTATTCCTTTGTGATCCGTTCCTGTTCCGTCGGTTCCTTGTATTGTATTCACCATGCTGTGATTGCGTTTCGCCCTGTCCTGTCGTGTTTTTGCCGTGATTGTGTATCACCCTGTCCTGTCGTGTTTTGTGCCTTCATCAGATGCTGCGTGTGAGCAGGTGTCTCAGTCGACTACGGCCTGCGCCTACCCGAAGCGACCTGCAGTCTGTGGCCGCTTCTCCAGTTGTTTTCCCTCTACAAATCTAGAGGATTTCTGTTATTCCGTTTTGGACTTTAATAAACTCTGTTTCTGTTAAGTCGCGTTTGGGTCCTCTTTCACCTGCATGACAGAAGGAACCGACCAAGGAATGGACCCAGCGACTTCAGACGCTCGTTACACTGCCGTCGAGATCCAAGGAGCCATGCTCGGCAGACACGAGCAGGAATTGTCTGCTGCTCGCCATGCCGTGGAGAACCTGGCCGCTCAGGTTTCCGACCTCTCTGGACAGTTCCAGAGTCTACGTCTCGTGCCACCTGTTACTCCCTGGCCTGCCGAGCCTCCAGAACCCAGGGTTAATAACCCACCTTGCTACTCCGGGCAGCCCACTGAGTGCCGCTCCTTTCTCACGCAGTGTGAGATTGTGTTCTCTCTCCAACCCCACACATACTCTAGAGAGAGAGCTCGGGTTGCTTACGTCATTTCACTCCTTACTGGCCGGGCTCGAGAATGGGGCACAGCTATCTGGGAGGCAAGGGCTGATTGCTCTAACAGATTCCAGAACTTTAAAGAGGAGATGATTCGGGTTTTTGACCGTTCAGTTTTTGGTGGGGAGGCTTCTAGGGCCCTGGCTTCCTTATGCCAAGGTGAACGGTCCATAACGGATTATTCCATTGAGTTTCGCACTCTTGCTGCCTCTAGTGAGTGGAACGAGCCGGCGCTGCTCGCTCGTTTTCTGGAGGGACTCCACGCAGTGGTTAAGGATGAGATTCTCTCCCGGGAGGTTCCTTCAGATGTGGACTCTTTGATTGCTCTCGCCATCCGCATAGAACGACGGGTAGATCTTCGTCACCGGGCTCGTGGAAGAGAGCTCGCATCAACGGTGTTTCCCTGCTCCGCATCGCAACCATCTCCCTCCTCTGGCTTTGAGACTGAGCCCATGCAGCTGGGAGGGATTCGCATCTCGAATAAGGAGAGGGAACGGAGGATCACCAACCGCCTGTGCCTCTATTGCGGAGTTGCTGGACATTTTGTTAATTCATGTCCAGTAAGAGGCCAGAGCCCATCAGTAAGCGGAGGGCTACTGGTGAGCGCTACTACTCAGGTCCCTTCATCTAGATCTTGTACTACTATGTCGGTCCATCTACGCTGGACCGGTTCGGGTGCTACATGCAGTGCTTTGATTGACTCTGGGGCTGAGGGTTGTTTCATGGACGAAGCATGGGCTCGGAAACATAACATTCCTTTCAGACCGTTAGACAGGCCTACGCCCATGTTTGCCTTAGATGGTAGTCATCTTCCCAGTATCAAATTTGAGACACTACCTTTAACTCTCACAGTATCTGGTAACCACAGTGAGACTATTTCTTTTTTGATTTTCCGTTCACCGTTTACACCTGTTGTTTTGGGTCACCCCTGGCTTGTATGTCATAATCCTTCTATTAATTGGTCTAGTAATTCTATCCTATCCTGGAACGTTTCTTGTCATGTGAAGTGTTTAATGTCTGCCATCCCTCCCATTTCTTCTGTCCCTACTTCTCAGGAGGAACCTGGCGATTTGACAGGAGTGCCGGAGGAATATCATGATCTGCGCACGGTCTTCAGTCGGTCCCGAGCCAACTCCCTTCCTCCTCACCGGTCGTATGATTGTAGTATTGATCTCCTTCCGGGGACCACTCCTCCTCGAGGTAGACTATACTCTCTGTCGGCTCCCGAACGTAAGGCTCTCGAGGATTATTTGTCTGTGTCTCTTGACGCCGGTACCATAGTGCCTTCTTCTTCTCCGGCCGGGCGGGGTTCTTTTTGTTAAAAAGAAGGACGGTACTCTGCGCCCCTGCGTGGATTATCGAGGGCTGAATGACATAACGGTTAAGAATCGTTATCCGCTTCCCCTTATGTCATCAGCCTTCGAGATTCTGCAGGGAGCCAGGTGCTTTACTAAGTTGGACCTTCGTAACGCTTACCATCTCGTGCGCATCAGAGAGGGGGACGAGTGGAAAACGGCGTTTAACACTCCGTTAGGGCATTTTGAGTACCGGGTTCTGCCGTTCGGTCTCGCCAATGCGCCAGCTGTTTTTCAGGCATTAGTTAATGATGTTCTGAGAGACATGCTGAACATTTTTGTTTTTGTCTATCTTGACGATATCCTGATTTTTTTCTCCGTCACTCGAGATTCATGTTCAGCACGTTCGACATGTTCTACAGCGCCTTTTAGAGAATTGTCTCTACGTAAAGGCTGAGAAGTGCTCTTTTCATGTCTCCTCCGTTACTTTTCTCGGTTCCGTTATTTCCGCTGAAGGCATTCAGATGGATTCCGCTAAGGTCCAAGCTGTCAGTGATTGGCCCGTTCCAAGGTCACGTGTCGAGTTGCAGCGCTTTTTAGGTTTCGCTAATTTCTATCGGCGTTTCATTCGTAATTTCGGTCAAGTTGCTGCCCCTCTCACAGCTCTTACTTCTGTCAAGACGTGTTTTAAGTGGTCCGGTTCCGCCCAGGGAGCTTTTGATCTTCTAAAAGAACGTTTTACGTCCGCTCCTATCCTCGTTACTCCTGACGTCACTAGACAATTCATTGTCGAGGTTGACGCTTCAGAGGTAGGCGTGGGAGCCATCCTATCCCAGCGCTTCCAGTCTGACGATAAGGTTCATCCTTGCGCTTATTTTTCTCATCGCCTGTCGCCATCTGAGCGCAACTATGATGTGGGTAACCGTGAACTGCTCGCCATCCGCTTAGCCCTAGGCGAATGGCGACAGTGGTTGGAGGGGCGACCGTTCCTTTTGTCGTTTGGACAGACCATAAGAACCTTGAGTACATCCGTTCTGCCAAACGACTTAATGCCCGTCAAGCTCGTTGGCCGTTGTTTTTCGCTCGTTTCGAGTTTGTGATTTCTTACCGTCCGGGTAGCAAGAACACCAAGCCTGATGCCTTATCCCGTCTGTTTAGTTCTTCTGTGGCTTCTACTGATCCCGAGGGGATTCTTCCTTATGGGCGTGTTGTCGGGTTAACAGTCTGGGGAATTGAAAGACAGGTTAAGCAAGCACTCACGCACACTGCGTCGCCGCGCGCTTGTCCTAGTAACCTCCTTTTCGTTCCTGTTTCCACTCGTCTGGCTGTTCTTCAGTGGGCTCACTCTGCCAAGTTAGCTGGTCATCCCGGTGTTCGAGGCACTCTTGCGTCTATTCGCCAGCGCTTTTGGTGGCCGACTCAGGAGCGTGACACGCGCCGTTTCGTGGCTGCTTGTTCGGACTGCGCGCAGACTAAGTCGGGTAACTCTCCTCCTGCCGGTCGTCTCAGACCGCTCCCATTCCTTCTCGACCATGGTCTCACATTGCCTTAGACTTCATTACCGGTCTGCCTTTGTCTGCGGGGAAGACTGTGATTCTGACGGTTGTCGATAGGTTCTCTAAGGCGGCACATTTCATTCCCCTCGCTAAACTTCCTTCCGCTAAGGAGACGGCACAAATCATTATTGAGAATGTATTCAGAATTCATGGCCTCCCGTTAGACGCCGTTTCAGACAGAGGCCCGCAATTCACGTCACAGTTTTGGAGGGAGTTCTGTCGTTTGATTGGTGCGTCCGTCAGTCTCTCTTCCGGGTTTCATCCCCAGTCTAACGGTCAAGCAGAGAGGGCCAATCAGACGATTGGTCGCATACTACGCAGCCTTTCTTTCAGAAACCCTGCGTCTTGGGCAGAACAGCTCCCTGGGCAGAATACGCTCACAATTCGCTTCCTTCGTCTGCTACCGGGTTATCTCCGTTTCAGAGTAGTCTGGGTTACCAGCCTCCTCTGTTCTCATCCCAGCTTGCCGAGTCCAGCGTTCCCTCCGCTCAAGCGTTTGTCCAACGTTGTGAGCGCACCTGGAGGAGGGTGAGGTCTGCACTTTGCCGTTACAGGGCACAGACGGTGAGAGCCGCCAATAAACGCAGGATTAAGAGTCCAAGGTATTGTTGCGGCCAGAGAGTGTGGCTTTCCACTCGCAACCTTCCTCTTACGACAGCTTCTCGTAAGTTGACTCCGCGGTTCATTGGTCCGTTCCGTGTCTCCCAGGTCGTCAATCCTGTCGCTGTGCGACTGCTTCTTCCGCGACATCTTCGTCGCGTCCATCCTGTCTTCCATGTCTCCTGTGTTAAGCCCTTTCTTCGCACCCCGTTCGTCTTCCCTCCCCCCTCCCGTCCTTGTCGAGAGCGCACCTATTTACAAGGTACATAAGATTATGGACATGCGTTCTCGGGGACGGGGTCACCAATACCTAGTGGATTGGGAGGGTTACGGTCCTGAGGAGAGGAGTTGGGTTCCGTCTCGGGACGTGCTGGACCGTTCGCTCATCGATGATTTCCTCCGTTGCCGCCAGGATTCCTCCTCGAGTGCGCCAGGAGGCGCTCGGTGAGTGGGGGGTACTGTCATGTTTGTCATTTATTGTCATGTCTTGTCCCTGTGCTCCCCATGCTATTCGTTTCCCTCTGCTGGTCTTGTTTGGTTCTATCCCTCTCTCTCCCCCTCCCTCTCTCACTCTCTCGCTCTCTCTTCTCTCTGTCGTTCCGTTCCTGCTCCCAGCTGTTCCTATTCCCCTAATCATCATTTAGTCTTCCCACACCTGTTCCCGATCCTTTCCCCTGATTAGAGTCCCTATTTATTCCTTTGTGATCCGTTCCTGTTCCGTCGGTTCCTTGTATTGTATTCACCATGCTGTGATTGCGTTTCGCCCTGTCCTGTCGTGTTTTTGCCGTGATTGTGTATCACCCTGTCCTGTCGTGTTTTGTGCCTTCATCAGATGCTGCGTGTGAGCAGGTGTCTCAGTCGACTACGGCCTGCGCCTACCCGAAGCGACCTGCAGTCTGTGGCCGCTTCTCCAGTTGTTTTCCCCTCTACAAATCTAGAGGATTTCTGTTATTCCGTTTTGGACTTTAATAAACTCTGTTTCTGTTAAGTCGCGTTTGGGTCCTCTTTCACCTGCATGACAATACGGCCAAGGCTGTCACCAAAAGTCTACCAAAACTATTTCAGGCGTAATTAGTTCAGACATAAACATGCAGATATCATACTGATATGTGGTTTGGGGTGTTAAATTATGCACACGTTTTATTTAATTAAGCTGCAATTGAAAATGAGATGGGTGGTTTAGCAGGAAGAATGACAGAGGTGTCACGCCCTGGTCTTAGTAATTTGTGTTTTTGAGTGTTTCGTGGGTGATTGTTCATGTCTCTGTGTTACTGTGTTAGTTTGCACCAGTATAGGCTGTTTCGGTTTTCGTGTTACGTTTCTTGTTTTTGTATTGTTCGTGTTTATTCGTTATTAAACATGTATGAAAATTACCACGCTGCATTTTGGTCCGATCCTTGCTACACCTCTTCGTCAGATAGAAGAAAACCGTGACAGAATCACCCACCACAACAGGACCAAGCGGTGTGGTGACAGGCAGCGGCAGGAGGAGCAGCGATCACAGGACTTCTGGACTTGGGAGGAGATCCTGGATGGTAAAGGACCCTGGGCACAGGCTGGGGAATATCGCCGCCCCAAAGCAGAGCTGGAGGCAGCGAAAACAGAGAGGCGGCATTACGAGGAGCAGGAGAGGCAGCGATGTCAGGATTTTGGGACATGGGAGCAGAATCTGGACTACACTACTTGGGAAGAGATAGACAGGTGGTCGGTCGACCCAGGGAGAGTGTCGGAGCCCGCCTGGGATTCGATGCAGCAGTGCGAGGAAGGTTACAGGAGAATGAGGTTGGCGAGACGAACACGGCGGCGTGGAAGGAAGCCCAGGAGTCAGCACCAAATGATTATTGGGGGGCTCACAGGGAGTATGGCGGCGCCAAGTAGGAGACCTGCGCCAACTTCCTGTGCTTACCGGGGGGCTACAGAGACCGGGCAGGCACCATGTTATGCTGTGGAGCGCACGGTGTCTCCAGTGCGGGTGCAAAGCCCGGTGCGGTACACATCAGCTCCTCGTATCGGCCAGGCTAGAGTGGGCATCGAGCCAGGTAAGGTTGGGCAGGCGTGGTGCTCAAGAGCTCCAGTGCGCCTGCACGGTTCAGTCTATCCAGTACCACCTCCACGCATCAGCCCTCCGGTGGCAACTCCCCGCACCAGGCTTCCTGTGCGTGTCCTCGGCCCAGTACCACCAGTGCCAGCACCACGCACCAGTCTTTCAGTACGCTTCGCCTGTCCAGCGCTGCCAGAGCCTTCCTCCTCTCCAGCGCTGCCAGAGATGCCAGTCTGCATGGAGCAGTCAGAGCCGCCAGTCTGCATGGAGCAGCCAGAGCCGCCAGTCTGCATGGAGCAGCCAGAGCCGCCAGTCTGCATGGAGCAGCCAGAGCCGCCAGTCTGCATGGAGCAGCCAGAGCAGCCAGTCAGCCAGGATCTGCCAGTCAGCCATGATCTTCCAGATCCGCCAGTCAGCCAGGATCCGCCAGTCGGCCAGGATCTGCCGGAACCGCCAGTCAGCCAGGATCTGCCGGAACCGCCAGTCAGCCAGGATCTGCCGGAACCGCCAGTCAGCCAGGATCTGCCGGAAGCGCCAGTCGGCCAGGATCTGCCGGAACCGCCAGCCAGCCAGGATCTGCCGGAACCGCCAGTCAGCCAGGATTTGCCAGTTCCAACTACCTGCCTGAGCTTCCCCTCAGTCCCGAGCTGCCCCTCAGGCCCGAGCTGCCCCTCAGTCCAGTGGGGTCTTGGTGAGGGTTACTAGGCCAAGGTCAGTCAAATCAAAGGATGCGATGCAGGTGGACTAAGACTTTGTTGGAGTGGGGTCCACGTCCCGCGCCGGAGCCGCCAACGTGGACAGACGCCCACCCGGACCCTCCCCTATGGATTTAGGTGTGCGGCCGGGAGTCCGCACCTTGGGGGGGGGGGGGTTCTGTCACGCCCTGGTCTTAGTATTTTGCGTTTTCCTTATTATTTTGGTCAGGCCAGGGTGTGACATGAGTTTATTTATGTGGTGTGTTTTGCCTTGGGTTTTTTGTAGGTATTGGGATTGTGAATTAGTAGGATTATCTAGAAAAGTCTATGGTTACCTGAAGTGGTTCTCAATCAGAGGCAGGTGTTTATCGTTGTCTCTGATTGGAAACCACATTTAGGCAGCCATTTTCTTTGAGTGTTTCGTGGGTGATTGTTCCTGTCTCTGTGTTACTGTGTTAGTTTGCACCAGTATAGGCTGTTTCGGTTTTCGTGTTACGTTTCTTGTTTTTGTATTGTTCCTGTTTATTCGTTATTAAACATGTATGAAAATTACCACGAATGCATTTTGGTCCGATCCTTGCTACACCTCTTCGTCAGAGGAGGAGATAGAAGAAAACCGTGACAAGAGGAAATAGCTTAAATTATTTTAAAATATGGTTTAAGATCGCAGAGTAAATTCGCAGAAATCTGTTAAAGTCAAATTGTTAATCATAATTCATAAATTGTTCAACGCAAAGTAATTACTTCAACATCACACTACCATGAAATGGTTTATCTTGATGAAGCAATAATTTCAAAGTAGCTTACGTGTAGAGAACATCTGTTGTACATTGAAAATAAATACTGACTATATATAGAGTTGAAGTCGAAGTTTACATACACCTTAGCCAATTACATTTAAACTCAGTTATTCACAAATCCTGACGTTTAATCCTAGTAGAAATGCCCTGTCTTGGGCCAGTTAGGATCACCACTTTATTTTAAGAATGTGAAATGTCAAAATATTAGTAGAGAGAATGTTTTATTTCAAATTTACATTTTTTCATCACATTCCTAGTGGGTCACACGTTTACATACACTCAAATAGTATTTGGTAGCATTGCCATTAAATTGTTTAACTTTGATCAAACATTTCAGATAGCCTTCCACCAGCTTCCCACAATAAAATGTTAATTTTGGCGCATTCCTCCTGACAGAGCTGGAGAAACTGAATCAGGATTGTAAGGCCTCCTTGCTAGCACACACTTTCAGTTCTGCCCACACATTTTTTATAGGACTGAGGTCAAGGCTTTGTGATACCTTGACTATGTTATCCTTAAGCCATTTTGCCACAACTTTGGAAGTATGCTTAGTGTCATTGCGACCAAGCTTTAACTTCCTGACTTATGTCTTGAAGATGTTGCTTCAATATATCAACATAATTTTCCCATCTATTTTGTGAAGTGCACCAGTCCCTCCCACAACATGATGCTGCCACCAACGTGCTTCACGGTTGGGATGGTGTTCTTCGGCTTGCAAGCAACCCCCTTTTTCCTCCAAACATAGCGATGGTCATTATGGCCAAACAGTTCTAGTTTTGTTTCATCAGACCAGAGGACATTTCTCCAAAAAGTACGATCTTTGTCCCTATGTGCAGTTGCAAACCGTAGTCTGGATTTTTTATGGTGGTTTTGGAACAGTGGCTTCTTCCTTGCTGAACAGCCTTTCAGGTTATGTCAATATAGGACTCATTTTACTGTGGATATAGATACTTTTGTACCTGTTTTCTCCAGCATCTTCACAAGGTCCTCTGCTGTTGTTCTGGGATTGATTTGCACTTTTTGCAGCAAAGTATGTTCATCTCTAGGAGAATGCGTCTCCTTCCTGAGCGGTATGACTGCTGCGTGGTCGCATGGTGTTTATACTAGCGTACTATTGCTTGTACAGATGAACGTGGTACGTTAAGGCATTTGGAAATTGCTCCCAAGGATGAACTAGACTTGTGGAGGTCTACAATTTTTCTTCTGAGGTCTTGGCTGATTTCTTTTGATTTTCCCATGATGTCAAGCAAAGAGGCACTGCATTTGAAGGTAGGCCTTGAAATACATCCACAGGTACACCTCCAATTGACTCAAATTATGTCAATTAGTCTTTGAGATGCTTCTAATGCCATGACCTCATTTTCTGGAATTTTCCAAGCTGTTTAAAAGGCACAGTCAACTTAGAGTATGTAATTTTCTGACCCACTGGATTTGTAATACAGTGAATTATCAGTGAAATAATTTTTCTGTAAACAATTTTTGGACAAAATTACTTGTGTCATGCACAAAGTAGATGTCTGTCACGCCTTGGTCATTGTATCTTGTGTTTTGTTATATGTTTGGGTAGGCCAGGGTGTGACATGGGTTTATATGTTGTATTTCGTATTAGGGTTTGTATTAATTGGGAGTGTGTATTATTAGGGGTGTGTCTAGTTAGGCTTGGCTGCCTGAGGCGATTCCTAATTGGAGTCAGCTGATTCTAGTTGTCTCGGATTGGGAACCGTATTTAGGCAGCCTGAGTGCGCGTTGTATTTCGTGGGTGATTGTACCTGTCTTTGTGTTAGTCACCAGATAGGCTGTAAGTAGTTTCACTCGTTTGTTGTTTGTATTCTCAGTTATTTCATGTACAGCATTTTCTTCATTAAAAGTCATGAGTAACCTACACGCTGCATTTCGGTCTGACTCACTTCAAACAACAGACGAATATCATTACAGAATCACCCACCACGATTCACAGACCGAGCAGCGTGTGAACTGGCAGGATCTAAAGGAGGACGCTATGGACGGCAGAAGCAGGGATTATACGACGTGGGAAGAAATCGACAGGTGGGCGGCCGACCCAGGGCGAGTGCAGGAGCCCGCCTGGGATTCCCTACAGCAATGCGAAGAGGGCTATACACGTATGGAATCGAGAAGGAAAGCATTGCTATACAGAGCAAAAACTGAAGGTAACAGGGGAAAGCGCAGAGAGAGAGTGGCTGAGTCAGGAAACAGACCTGAGCCTACTCTCCCTGTTAATCGTGAAGAGCAGTTGCAATGGGAGAGAATGCATCATTTGGAGATTTGGACATGGGAGGAGGAATTAGACGGTCAAGGACCCTGGGAGCAGCCGGGAGAATATCGCAGTCCCAAGGAGGAAATAGAGGCAGCTAAAGCCAAAAAATATTGGGGGGAGGCTAAAAGGGAGAATAGTTATGCCAGGTAGGAAACCTGTGCATACTCCCTGTGCTCACCGTTGGGCTAGAGAGACCGGGCAGACACCGTGTTATGCTATGGAGCGCACGGTGTTTCCAGTGCGGGTGCAGAGCCAGCTGCGACTCATACCAGCCCTTCCTATTGGCCGGGCTAGAGTGGGCATCGAGCCAGGTAAGCTTGGGCAGGCTCGGTGCTCAAGAGCTCCAGTGCGCCTGCACGGTCCGGTCTATCCAGAGCCACCTCTACACACCAGTCCTCCGGTAGCAGCTCCCCGCACCAGGCTTCCTGTGCGTGTCCTCGCGCCAGTACCACCAGTTCCAGCACCACGCACCAGGCCTCCAGTGCGCCTCGCCTGTTCAGCGCAGCCAGTGCTTTTCTCCTCTCCGGCGCTGCCGGAGTCTCCTGTCTGTCCAGCGCCACCAGTGCTACCAGTCGGCCCAGCGCGTCCAGTGCGCCTCGCCTGTTCAGCGCAGCCAGAGCTTTTCTCCTCTCCTGCACTGTTGGAGTCTCCCGCCTGTTCAGCTCAGCCAGAGCCTTTCTCCTCTCCTGTGCTGCCGGAGTCTCCTGTCTGCCCAGCACCGCCAGTCGGCCCAGCGTCACCAGTCTGCCAGGATCCGCCAGAAGTGCCAGTCTGCCAAGATCTTCTAGATCGGCCAGACAACCTTAATCATCCAGGTCCACCAGCCAGCCAGGGTTTACCGAAGCCTACTACCTGCCTGAGCTTCCTCTCAGTACTGAGCTTCCTCTCAGTACTAGGCTCCCTCTCTGTACTGGGCTCCCTTTCAGTACCGAGCTTCCTCTCAGTACCGAGCTTCCTCTCAGTACCGGGCTTCCCCTCAGTACAGGGCTTCCCCTCAGTACCGGGCTTCCCCTCAGTACCGGGCTTCCCCTCAGTACCGGGCTGCCCCGCTGTCCCGAGTTGCCCCTCTATCCTGAGTTGCCCCTCTGTCCCGAGCTGCCCCTCTGTCCCGAGCTGCCCCTCTGTCCCGAGCTGCCCCTCTGTCCCGAGCTGCCCCTCTGTCCCGAGCTGCCCCTCGGTCCCGAGCTGCCCCTCAGTTATGTGGGGATCAGGGTGAGGACTATTAGGCCATGGTCGGCGGAGAAGGTGGATTATCCTAGGACGCGAAGGGGAGGAACTAGGACATTTATGGAGTGGGTTCCACATCCCGAGCCAGAACCGCCACCATGGACAGACGCCCACCCGGACCCTCCCTATGCTCTTGAGGTGCGTCCCGGAGTCCGCACCTTAGGGGGGGGTTCTGTCTCGCCTTGGTCATTGTATCTTGTGTTTTGTTATATGTTTGGGTAGGCCAGGGTGTGACATGGGTTTATATGTTGTATTTCGTATTAGGGTTTGTATTAATTGGGAGTGTGTATTATTAGGGGTGTGTCTAGTTAGGCTTGGCTGCCTGAGGCGATTCCTAATTGGAGTCAGCTGATTCTAGTTGTCTCGGATTGGGAACCGTATTTAGGCAGCCTAAGTGCGCGTTGTATTTCGTGGGTGATTGTACCTGTCTTTGTGTTAGTCACCAGATAGGCTGTAAGTAGTTTCACTCGTTTGTTGTTTTGTATTCTCAGTTATTTCATGTACAGCATTTTCTTCATTAAAAGTCATGAGTACCTACACGCTGCATTTCGGTCTGACTCACTTCAAACAACAGACGAATATCATTACAATGTCCTAACAGACTTGCCAAAACTATAGCGGAGTGGTTGAAAAACGGATTTTAAAGACTACATCCTAAGTGTATGTAAACTTCCAACTTCAACTGTATATAACTTGAGTTTATTTTGTGTTGGAGATAAAGTTGACATCTTTGAATTGATTGAAAAGTGGAATTTGTAAAGAAATGTAGATGGAGTCTGGAGTTCAGCAATGAAGGTAAGATGCAGACAAAGTTGAATTAACAAATGGTTTAATCACACCAAAGTGTCCAATTTCAAATATGCATTTCAACAAAAGGCACTACAAACGATTATGTTAGGTCTCCACCAAACCACAATAAGCACAGCCATTTTCCAGCTAAATATAGCATTCACAAAAAGCAGAAAGAGATAAAATTAAACACTAACCTTGAATTATCTTCATCAGATGACACTCAGAGGACTTTATGTTACACAATACATGCATGTTTTGTTTGATAAAGTTCGTATTTATATCAAATCATCTGAGTTTACATTGGCGTGTTAGATTCACTAAATGCAAAAACATCAAGTGATTTTGCATAGCCACATCGTTTCAGCATAAATACTCATCATAAATGTAGATAATAATGCAAGTTATACACATGGAATTATAGATATACCTCTCCTTCTTGCGACTCTCAAACCCGGATCCGGGAGCGTAATCATCGACTCAAACTAATTAGCATAACGCAGCGGACATAAATATCCCTAGAAAATCTTCCTATTCATGAAAATCACAAATGAAATATATTGAGACACAGCCTTAGCCTTTTGATAATCACACTGTCATCTCAGATTTTCAAAATATGCTTTTCAGCAAACGCTAGACAAGCATTTGTGTAAGTTTAGCAGCAGGCAACATTTTCACGAAAATAAGAAAAGCAATCAAATTAAATCATTTACCTTTGAAGAACTTCAAATGTTTTCACTCAGGAGACTCCCAGTTAGATAGCAAATGTTCCTTTTTTCCCAAAATATTTTTTTTTGTAGGCGAAATAGCTCCGCTTGTTCTTCACGTTTGGCTGTGAAATCGACCGGAAAATGCGGTCACTACAACTCCGAACTTTTTCCAAATTAGCTCTGTAATATCGACAGAAACATGGCAAACATTGTTTAGAATCAATCCTCAAGGTGTTTTTCACATATCTATTCGATAATATATCCACAGGGACAATTGGTTTCTCATAAGAAGCGATTGGAAAAATGGCTACTTCTGTACTTTACGCAAGATTTTCTGCGGGAGCCATCATGTGACGACTTGCTCAATGTGGTCCCTTACGGCTATTCTTCAACATAAATGCGTAAAAAGACGTCACAATGCTGTAGACACCTTGGGGAATACGTAGAAAGCTTAAGCTTATTCGTAGCCCATTCACAGCCATATAAGGAGTCATTGGCATGCAGTGCTTTCAAAAAATGGGGCACTTCCTGATTGGATTTGTATCTGGGTTTCGCCTGTAACATCAGTTTTGTTGCACTCACAGACAATATCTTTGCAGTTTTGGAAACGTCCGAGTGTTTTCTATCCAAAGCTGTCAATTATATGCATAGTCGAGCATCTTGCCGTGACAAAATATCCTGTTTAAAACGGGAACGTTTTTCATCCAAAAATGAAAATACTGCCCCCTAGTCACGAAAGGTTAATGCAACCACTGTGTCAGATTTCAGAAAATGTTTACGGAAAAAGCAAACCATGCAATGAGCTGAGACGGAGCTCAGAACAGTAGCAAAATTAGCCTCCATGTTGGAGTCAACAGAAACCAGAAAATACATGATAAATGTTTCCTTACCTTTGATGAACTTCATCAGAATGCAGTCCTAGGAATCCCAGGTCCATAATAAATGCTTGATTTGTTCGAAAATGTCCGTTATTTATGTCCAATTATCTACTTTGGTTAGTGCGTTTGGTAAACAATTCCAAGTCACAAAGCGCGTCCACTATTGTGAAAGCATGGTAAACTCGTGGCAGTGGTGACTATTTCCTGTCACATTCGACCCCCCTTCACATTAGAGTCATTAGACAAAGTTCTATTGAATGTTGACATCTAGTGGAAGGCGTACGAAGTGAAAAGTCATCCATATCTCACTATAATTTGAATGAGCTTGGTTGAAAATCTGCCACCCCAAAAAAATACAAACAGGAAGTGGAATTTCTCAGATTTTTGCCTGAAATATCAGTTCTGTTATACTCACAGACATAATTCAAACAGTTTTAGAAACTTCAGAGTGTGTTCTATCCAATACCAATAATACTAATAATATGCATATATTAGCAACTGAGACTGAGGAGCTGGCCTTTTACAATGGGCACCTTTTCATCCAAGCTACTCAAAAGTGCCCCTGCAGCCATAAAACGGTATAAGATGCATGTATATTTGAGGAATCTTAATTATGAGATTTCTGTTTGTTTTGAATTTGGCGCCCTGCACTTTCACTGTCTGTTGTCATATCGATCCCGTTAACAGGATTGCAGCCCTAAGAAGTTTTAACATGGATTGGACAATAAGCAGCTATTGTAGGGAGAAAAGTGAAGAAAAAGGTGACATACACTATATATATAGTACCAATCAAAAGTTGGGACACACTCATTCCAGGGGTTTTCTTATTTTTATCATTTTCTACGTAGAATAATAGTGAAGACATCAAAACTATGAAATAACAAATATAGAATAATTTAGTAACCGCAATACTGTAAACAAATAAAAATGTATTTTAATTTGAGATGCATAAAAGTAGCCACCCTTGATGATAGCTTTGCACACTCTTTGCATTCTCTCAACCAAATTCACCTGGAATGCTTTTCCAACAGTCTTGAAGGAGTTCCCACATATGCTGAGCACTTGTTGGCTGCTTTTCCTTCACTCTGTGGTCCAACTCATTCCAAACCATCTCAATTGGGTTGAGGTCGGGCAATTTTGGAGACCAGGTCATCTGATGCAGCACTCCATCACTCTTCGTCTTGGTCAAATAGCCCTTACACAGCCTGGAGGTGTGTTTTGGGTCATTGTCTTGTTGAAAAACAAATGATAGTCCCACTAAGTGAAAACCAGATGGAATAGCGTATCGCTGCAGAATGCTGTGGTAGCCATGCTGGTGTAGTGTGCCTTGAATTCTACATAAATCACAGTGTCACCAGCAAAGCACCATCACACCTCCCCTCCATGCATCACGGTAGGAACCACACATGCAGAGATCATCTGTTCACCTACTCTGTCTCACAAAGACACAGCGGTTGGAACCAAGAATCTCAAATTTGGACTCATCAGATCCAAAGGGAATATTTCCATTGCTCATGTTTCTTGGCCCAAGCAAGTCTCTTCTTATTGGTGTCCTTTCTTTGCAGCAATTTGGCCATGAAGGCCTGATTTCATGGAGTCACTTCTGAACAGTTGATGTTGAGATGTGTCTGCTACTTGAACGCTGAGGCATTTATTTGGGCTGACATTTCTGAGTCTAGTTATTAGAATGAACTTATCCTCTGCAGCAGAGAACTCTGGGTCTTCCTGAGAGCCAGTTTAACCATAGCTCTTGATGTTTTTTGTGACTATAGTTGAAGCAACTTTCACATTTCTTTAAATGTTCCGCAATGACTGACTGTCGTTTCTCTTTGCTTATTTGAGCTGTTCTTGCCAAAATATTTTTACCACATAGTGCTATCTTCTGTTTATCACCCCTACCTTGTCACAACACAACTGATTGGCTCAAACACATTAAGAAGGAACGGTACTCCTGTTAATTGAACTGCATTCCAGGTGACTACTTCATAAGGCTGGTTGAGAATGCCAAGAGTTTGCAATGCTGTCATCAAGGCAAAGGGTGGCAACTTTGAAGAATCTCAAATCTAAATAACTTTTTGATTTGTTTGATACTTTTTTGTTTACTACTGCCATGAAGCCAGCATCCTGGAGTCACCTCTTTAGTGTTGACGTTGAGACTGGTGTTTTGTGGGTACTGATGAACTATTTTCTAAGGTGTCTGTTTCTCAGACTAGACACCCTAATGTACTTGTCCTCTTTTTGTTCTTGCCCATTCACCCTTTTAATAGCACACATACACAATCCATGTCTCAATTGTCTCAAGGCTTAAAATCCTTATTTAACCAGTCTACTCCCCTACATCTACACTGCTTGAAGTTGATTGAATTAATGACTCACCTGGATTCACCTGTTTAGGCTATGTCATGTAAAGAGCAGTGTGTGTCATATATATATATTTTTTTTATTTTTGCGTCAAGAATGGTCCACCAACCGAAGGACTGGAGGCAACTCAATATTAGGAAGGTGTTTCTAATGTTTGGTATACCTAGTGTATTTCACCACAGGTCCCATGTCACACACACACACAAACATACATACACACACAGCGCAGCAGAGATTCTTGAAGTGTTTGATTCTTTGACAAAGGGAGAAGAAAAAAATCCCCAAACCCAATGTCATTAAATCTGTGATGGTTTATTTGCGTACGAGCCGGGGCTCTGAGAGAGAGTTGAGGAGTATAGGGGTGGTCCACCTCTCCCATTTGTTCCTGTTCACTATTGCCTCAGCGGTGGAATCCACTCTCAAACCAGTGATGGAATAGGGGGTAAAAGGGGTTGTGTGTGGGTTGTGTGTGTGTGTGTGTGTGTGTGTGTGTGTGTGTGTGTGTGTGTGTGTGTGTGTGTGTGTGTGTGTGTGTGTGTGTGTGTGTGTGTGTGTGTGTGTGTGTGTGTGTGTGTGTGTGTGTGTGTGTGTGTGTGTGTGTGTGTGTGTGTGTGCATAGCAGTTGGGACTGGGATTACCAAAGTACAGGGCCAGTGAATAGGGTCCCTCCCTGGGGCTTACCCGAGCGAGGGAACATTTGGACACAGCTGTTTTTCTACAGGCCTAAATGGCGAGGTTGTCCTCCTGCTCCACTGTGTGTCTCTGCTTCTTTAGTCCGCCCCTTTCCCAACAATCCCCCCCCACCACATCCCTCTGCTCTCTACCTCCGTGTCTACACAAGGGAAGCATATACCGCCCATCACACACCCCCTCACCACTACCAAGTTCCCCCTTTCCTGGCCACCCGGCACCAGACAGGATCTCATCTCGCGTTGAGGCTCAGGGTCGCTCCTTAAGTGTCAAAGAGGGTATTCTAAAGCCCCTGGGACCCATCGCTAACGATTCAGCTATGATTACCACTCAATTATCTTCCTGTCCGGTTTTCCGCCAGTAAAGCCCCTCTGAAGAGATTTAGACAGGCCTCGCGGTGGGTTGCCCGAGTTTGATTTCCCAGTGCCCATCTCCTTGAAGGACCCAGCAACACAGATGACCACTTTGTATCAAGAGCCATACTAGCCTTTTTGACTTACTGGGTTGAGTGTTTTGGGGGTGGGGAGATTATTTGACAGATTAACTAGCAAGCAACTTTCAGAGAGGGACCTCCATTGATGTTCCCTGAAAAGTTCTCACGTCATTTGGAATTGGCAGTCTGGTAGCGATTAGGGGCTAACCCTTTCTCTATTAGCAGTCAGTGGGAAACAAATAATGCACTGCCATTTGGGCAGAGCTTGGGGAACTGAGTTTGGGGAGGAACCCAGTCCAGAGAGACCTGAGGCTTGGACGGAGGGAAACAATTCGGAGAAAGGGTTTCACCCCTCTTCCCTCCCTTCATCCACACTGACAAGGATGTGGGACAAGGGAGCTTGAGAGAGTTCAAAGGTCACGGCAGGATAGGCACAGATCACTCTTAGATGGATTAGCATTAAGTAATCCAGACTCTGTACAATCACAACACCCCAAAGATTCCGTTCCACGAGACTCCGGCGATCTTGCTGTTTTGGGAATTAAGCAGGCCTGGGTTCAAATCGTACTTGTAGCGTTTGTTTGAGTCTGCCTGGAGTGCCAGGTTGATGAGGTTTGCACTTTTGAGGGTACTCTATTGATTAATTTACACCAGGCAAGCTCAATAAAAGCAAATAATGTATTTGAAAGAAGCCATATACTCTTTGAACCCATCAGAAGGTTTAAAAGTATTCATTACCCCATGTAGAGTCAAGGTGCGCGGTACAATACATGCACATTCACACGTTTGTCTAAGTTACAAGGCCCTATTCAACTGCTTTCTGTCTATATATCGGGTCAATGGATAGCTATTTTCAACAAAAACAACCAAAAAATCTTGGAATACTTATTAAGATGAGTAGAAAATTACATAGGCACTCAAAATATGTTATGTGTGGTCAGACACTGAAACTGGACAGGATAATATTATCAATAACATTTTAAATTAGGGGGCATAAAACCATTTGACTGACAAATTGTGAATCCATACTCCGACGTGGGGGAGTTTTCATTAATAATCTGTACATGTGTATTTGAAGTCGAAGGTCTTTAATATCTCCCTAAACCTAAATTTGCAATGATTTGTCATGCAGTGTTTACATGATCTAATGTTCCTGGAAAAAGCCAGGATAAGGGAGAACCCTCTTATCGGAAAGCAAACACTTTCTTCATTTGTATGTTCAAGTCTTGAGATGTCTGAAAGAGAGGAGTTGGACCATGATTATTTCTATTGTAGATAAAACTGCCACAGTGTGTTCGAGGTTTAATGGATGACGTTAATATCCCTATTTAAGTGAGACGTTATTATTGCAGATACTTTAAATATTAGTGTACTTTAATAATCTTAAATGGAACAGAACTCCCCACTTTAATGGAAGAGAAGTCTTGTCAAAGAGGCCCAAGGTCTCCAAGCTCTCTATCAGGCCCCATGTTATAACACCCATTCAACGAGCCATATCTCACAGACCTCCAGCTCCCCCTCTCTCCTGACTAGTACACCGCCCACCATCTCCCTCTCTCACTCTCGCTCCCTTTCTCTCTCTCCACAAAACCCACAACATTTTTCACTCTCACAATTCTCCCTTCCCCAATGTTCTTAACTCTCAACCCATCTTTCTCTCTCGCTATCTCCTTATCCACTACTCTCTCTCCACATATGTGATCTATATTTCTTTCTCTGCCACCCTCACATGTAGAGTTGATGAATGAAGTTAATACGGCATTCACTTCTATGGGTAGGAGGTACCTGGTCATGTTCGTTTTTGGTGATATATTTTTTTATCATCATGATTTATTCAAACTCAAAACATTCTGAAGAGTCAACAACGACAAAGGAATGTCCCTGTCAGTTATGCCTCAACATACAGGGCAGATTTTGGAAACACTCCGGGCCAGTCGATCATCCCGTCAGTGGCCCGCTTGTGCCAGTGAAAATATTATTGTAATAATTATATATTTTTTATCAAAGCTACATCATTTATTTAAAAAAACGGATGGATTCACAAAGCTGTTTGTTCATTATGTTGATTAATTATCACGTACAAGCTGTACACGTAGCCTATAGATAATCTGTCAGGCAGAGAGAGCGTGCATCTCTCACACAGTTGGTTGTTGACTGTAGCATGCTGCAATATAATTATTCTGTGATTTCATTTCTGATCAGTTGTTTTTAGAGATGTAGCCACTTTCATTTCCTTCCCGCTATTTCAATTGAAGGGTGTTGTGCTAGTCTGTTGTGCTTGTTGCGGTCAACCATGTGAGGTTATTATGAGCAAGAACACAATGAATATTTGCATTAAATGGGTTTCCATACAAAGCTAAATTATTCACACATCATTCACTTTCTTGTCAGATCTTGACGAAGGCCAGTGTGCCACTGTCAAATTTACCTGAATGTGGAGCCCTGCTGTGTGCGGTGGGCGTAGGGCCTATTGTGTCTACCATTTTGTGTAGCCATTAACAATGTTAATGATAGCCAAACCGTCTTTGGGTAGATGGAAAGGCAATTAATAGATAACTACAAAGTAGCCTATGCCTACTTGGCAGAATCATGATTATTTTAATGAATCCATTTGGCCATTTGTTTTGAAAACTCCATCATAAGTAAGCTACAGAAACACCGCAAGCCAAACACAACTGTCTGGCTGGTGCGCAGTAACTACAAAAAAAATCTAGATTTCTTTGACCATTCCTGGACCTCAAAAATGGTCCCCTGTTGTGGTTTAAGCTTCCAATTTAGTAGTTTTTCTATTAATGAAGTGGTTTTGAGAGCAAATACCTGAAAACTGGGGAAAATCACAGTCCTACTTGCTGCTTTCTATATTTATTTGCTGTGGTAACATTTTGGTATCAAGTTTCTAGAGGATTTCGCAGTAAATGCAGTTAGCTATTTATTTTAACCGTCTCTTATTTTCTGTCACAGTAAATCTATCCATATGAATTTAAAAACACAAGGGTATGCTAATTTAAAATATTTAATTTAATCACTTCTATAAAATCATGTAGATCTAATACTGAACAAGAAGGTCTGATTTCATTATTGGTGACACTGGACCCAAGTGGTAAATATAAAGATCCAGTCCATAAAAAATTGAAGCCACTCACACTTCTGTGTTGTGATGCAAGAATTGTAGCAAAATGCATAACGCATAAAAGGTTAATGTTTTTTTTTACATGGACGATAAATTGGAGACAATATTAGACAAGAAATGGAAGCAATAGAACACTAGGAAAAATCTGGGAATCCAGGCCTGGTATTTATAGCTGACTTTGAAAAGGATTTTGATAAAGTACGACTGGAATTTATACATAAATGCCTGGAATATTTCAATTTTGGAGAATCTATTGTACAATGGGTTAAAGTTTTGTATTGTAACCCTAGGTGTAAATAATGGATTATTTTAAGAAAGTATTAAACTTTCAAGAGGTGTAAAGCAAGGTTGTCCACTATTATGGCCAATGAAATGTTAGCTATTAAAATCAGATCCACCAATAATATCAAGGGGCTAGAAATCCAGGGCCTAAAAAAAGTCATTATTCACTGATGATTCGTGTTTTATTTTAGATTCACAATTCAGATCCCTCCACAGCCTCATAGAGGATTTACAGTGGTTCTTCAATTAAAAGGTTTGAGCTTATACCGTGACTGTTTGTGGTAGATGGTGGCATATTGTGGAAATTTGCATCATTCCGTCATTGCACCACACTATCACAAGTGGGAGTTAAATCGCTGATCTATCGGTAGTATAAACTGTGGCACAAATTGACTATCTTTTCATAAATTAATGGAGATGTTTCAGCATGAATGTTTCAGAGTGACTGTTTCAGTCTGAGAGTCTCTCTTCTCTGGCACTAGTGTCCTGCATCGGACAACAAAAATGATTTGCTGACGGTCCTGGAGTTGAGAACTTGGGTAAATACAATGAACATTTGACATGTAGACGGGCCATTTAAAAAAAAATAGAATACAGCCCATTACATAAACGAAGAGTAGGACAGAGCAGCTCAAAACTGCAGATAACATTAGGCCAGCTATTGTGAATGAATACTTATGGATCTATCGATTCAAGAGGCCTACTGTCCACCTGGTAATTGTGTGGTTCCAAAGGATAAAGCATCACCTTCAGATGGATGTGTGGTTTCAGAGAGAAGACAGCTGTTAGCCTGGGGCCAGGCACGGTGGATAAAGAGTCACTTTCAGATGGATGTGTGGTTTCAGAGAGAAGACAGCTGCGAGCTTGTGACCAGGCACAGTGGATGACATCCATTTCCTGCATATCAATTTGAAGAAATCCAATTATGGATGGACTGTTTTTAAATTCACTGTTTTTGAAGTTATTGTTTTTGTATATTTATATGTCGTCTAAAATTAGAAGGCTCTTGAAAGCGATTTGAGTTGTCAATGTGAGAGAGACTGACTGAAACATTCACACTCTCCAAACTCTAATAGCTTGGCTAGGTGTGAAAAATTATCCAATTTGTGACACAGTTTAGACTACCGATAGATGCTGCGGTCAGCCAGAGTTGAGTCCTATTGTAAAGTGTAGCCTAATGACCAAAAATGGGCAACCTTGCAATGTATTTGATGCTTAAGTACTCTAAAGTTTTACATTCCTAACTCAATATTAATTACCAGATTTGTCCTTACTAAAAATATCAACCCCTACATGTACTCATTCAAAGGTTTTATCTTTAATTTCATTATTTTCTACATTGTATAATAATAATGAAGACCTCAAAATTATCAAATAACACATATGGAATCATGTAGTAACCAAAAAAACGTGTTCAAGTGATCAAAATATATTTTAGATTTTAGATTCTTCAAAGTAGCCACCCTTTGCCTTGATGACAGCTTTGCACACTCTTGGCATTCTCTCGACAAGCTTCACCTGGAATGCTTTTCCAACAGTCTTGTTTCCACATATGCTGAGCACTTGTTGCCTGCTTTTCCTTCACTCTATAGACCAACTCATCACAAACCATCTCAATTGGGTTGAGGTCGGGGGATTGTGGAGGCCAGGTCATCTGATGCAACACTCCATCCCTCTCTTTCTTGGTCAAATAGCCCTTACACAGCCTGGAGGTTCGTTTTGGGTCATTGTCCTGTTGAAAAACAAATGATAGTTCCACTAAGCACAAACCAGATGGTATGGTGTATCACTGCAGAATGCTGTGGTAGCCATGCTGGTAAAGTGTGCCTTGAATTCTACATAAATCACAGAGTGTCACCAGCAAAGCACCAACACACCTCCTCCTCCATGCTTCATGGTGGGAACCACACACGCAGAGATCATCTTTTCACCTACTCTGGGTCTCAGACACGGTGGTTGGAACCAAAAATCTAAAATTTGGACTCCTCAGACCAAATGACAGATTTCCACCTGTCTAATGTTGATGTTGAGATGTGTCATAATATGGACTTGATATTTTACCAAATAGGGCTATCTTCTGTATACCCCCACCTACCTTGTCACAAAACAACTGATTGGCTCAAACCCATTAAGAAGGAAAGAAATTCCTTTAGCAAGGCACACCTGTTAATTGAAATGCATTCCAGCTGATTACCTTACCTGAAGCTGGTTGAAAGAATGCCAAGAATGTGCAAAGCTGTCAAGTTTAGGGACTTTAAAAATGTGACTCGTTTCCGGAAACTAGGCATAAATCACACGTCACTACTTCACAGGAGAACCATTTGAACATAATTGATTTTGAATGATCAAAATGTGTTGTTTAAAAAAAATGCCTTCTTGAACATGTGAACTTAATTTTGCCTTAACGACAAACTTGTATGCCATCTGTAAATGCAAATAAAATGGTTAAATAACGAGCCAAGTTGCGTGAGCAACAGAAAAAGTCAGCAACCTTCCCGATTGCCATGATTGGCTGAGATAATGAGTGGGCTGGACATGCCGAGAGATTGAAATTTGAAATCACTGGAATTAGAGTATGATAGCTATGGATATGGAGAACACACTAGTCTCCGGATTACATCTTCATACTAACGGCATCCATAGCATCCGTGACAGGGAGGGAGAAGCTAGCTACATTTTCAATTATTACACTTTTCTCATTTTGTCAAAAACTCGTTTTCATTTCAAGTGTACTTTTAGCTAGCTCGCTAACTTTAGCTGGCTGGCTCGCTAGCTAACTTTACTTGTATGATCTATGTAGTAATAGTATTCGTATCCCAGAGCCATTTGCTTTGCTAGATATAGCCTAAAGTAACATTGCCATAAAAATGAATTTTTGTAAAATGTTTGTTTTTCTTGGAATAGAAACACCATAATATTTATCCATTTAATTAAGCTACATTTCGGCCGCAACCAGGAGCCCCATGGGGCGGCGCACAATTGGCCCAGCGTCATCCGGGTTAGGGATGTTTTTGCCAGCAGGGATATCCTTGTCTCATTGCGCACTAGCGACTCCTGTGGCAGGCCAGGCACAGTGGACGCTGACCAGGTCACCAGGTGTGCGGTGTTTCCTCCGACACATTGGTGCGGCTGGTTTCCGGGTTGGATGTGCATTGTGTCAAGAAGCAGTGCGGCTTGGTTGGGTTGTCTTTAGGAGGACGCATGGCTCTCGACCTTCGCCTCTCCCGAGTCCTTACGGGTGTTGCAGCGATGAGAAAAGACTGTAACTACTACAAGTTGGATACCACAAAAGGGGTAAAATATTTTTAAAAAATTAATTAAAATTTTAAAACAATAAGCTACATTTCTAACAGCATAAACAGCACAATAAATGCGACAATAATTTACAAACAAATTATAATCAATCCCATATAGTCTGTTCTAACAAAAAAAGGTTATCAAGTCTCTAGTACAGCCAATTAAAAACAGACAAATGCATTCGTGAATTCAATCGCTTTAGCCTACATGTTGTGGTTAATTTGTTGTTTAGTTAGTCAAGGCTCCCTTAGTTATTTCGTTTTATAACTTGACTGTATTTAAAGACATGAATGACTTGTATGCTGTGTGAAGACATGCACAAATTAATGAATGATTGATTGATATACCGTATACTAAAGTAGGCCTTTATGCCAATAAGTAAGATATTCCATTCCTTTACCTTAGATTTGTGCGTATGTTTGTGAAATTGTTAGATAATACTGCACTATTAGAGCTAGAAACACAAGCATTTGACTACACCCGCAATAACATCTGCTAAACACATGTATGTGACAAATAAAATTTGATTTGATTTAAGTTATGCTGAAACAGATACAGTTAACAGGACTCTTAGGCCTACAGCTCCATGTCATTTCAATAACTTAGCTTCTCAAAGATGCCCTCTAGTGGTTCAACTAGCATTAATGGCAACAGTGGGTGACAGTAAAATACTATGACGTCATGCTCTCCAACCTGCCAGACCATTCCACAGCACCCCTTATTTAAGCTGTCCTGTAGTATGACGCAGTATGATGCTTTTAAAGGAATTCAGAGGGCAAAAATGATTAAATATTAAAGCAGTAGGCATCTCACTGAAGGCTTCAGTCATACAAAAGTTATACTTAAGTCGGAAATGGTTCTCTAGCAAATAAGTTGACATGTTTCAAGAATAGCCCTTTTCCCTTTATTCAGATTACAACCTCCCACGTTCGGTTATTTTGAAAATGAAATAATCATAAAAATATCGCTATTTGTAAAACAAGCCATAGAAAATGGTTGCAATTTCAGTTTAATCCACCAGAAAAGACAGAACAAATAATAAAACAAATATTATGGTTGAGCTCAAATCTATTAATTGAAAAAAAATATAATAATATATATTTTGTAATAAATATTTAAGAATACAACCATCACAGCTATGCGGATTTTTCTGCGAAGAGACAGATTCATTAGATAATTTGTTTCAGTATTGTCCTTATAGAATCTCAGCAAAAAAAAGAAATGTCCCTTTTTCAAGACACTGTCTTTCAAAGATAATTCGCAAAAATCCAAATAACTTCACTGATCTTCATTGTAAAGGGTTAAAACACTGTTTCCCATGCTTCAATGAAAAAGCCAATGGTTCAATGAAACAAAAACAATTAATGAACATGCACCTGTGGAACGGTCGTTAAGACACTAACAGCTTACAAATGGTAGGCAATTAAGGTCACAGATATGAAAACTTAGGACACTAAAGTGGCCTTTCTACTGACTCAAAAAAATGGTGCCCAGGGTCCCTGCTCATGTGTGTGAACGTGCCTTAGGCATGCTGCAAGGAAGTGCTGCTGATGTGGCCAGGGCAATGAATTGCAATGTCCATACTGTGAGACACCTAAGACAGCGCTTACAGGGAGCGCTGGACAGCTAATCATACTCGAGGTGGCAGACCACGTGTAACAACACCTGCACAGGATCAGTACATCCGAACATCACACCTGCGGGACAGGTACAGGATGGCAACAACAACTGCCCGAGTTACACCAGGAACGCACAATCCCTCCATCAGTGCTCAGACTTTCAAATCAAATCAAATCATATTTTATTTGTCACATACACATGGTTAGCAGATGTTAATGCGAGTGTAGCGAAATGCTTGTGCTTCTAGTTCCGACAATGCAGTAATAACCAACAAGTAATCTAGCTAACAATTCCAAACTACTACCTTATAGACACAAGTGTAAGGGGATAAGAATATGTACATAAAGATATATGAGTGAGTGATGGTACAGAGCGGCATAGGCAAGATACAGTAGATGGTATTGAGTGCAGTATATACATATGAGATGTGTATGTAAACAAAGTGGCATAGTTAAAGTGGCTAGTGATACATGTATTACATAAAGATGCAGTAGATGATATAGAGTACAGTATATACATATACATATGAGATTAATAATGTAGGGTGTGTAAACATTATATTAGGTAGCATTGTTTAAAGTGGCTAGTGATATATTTTACATAATTTCCCATCAAATCCCATTATTAAAGTGGCTGGAGTTGAGTCAGTGTGTTGGCAGCAGCCACTCAATGTTAGTGGTGGCTGTTTAACAGTCTGATGCCCTTGAGATAGAAGCTGTTTTTCAGTCTCTCAGTCCCCGGTGATGCGTTGTGCAGACCTCACTACCCTCTTGAGAGCCTTACGGTTGTGGGTGGAGCAGTTGCCGTACCAGGCGGTGATACAGCCCGACAGGATGCTCTCGATTGTGCATCTGTAGAAGTTTGTGAATGCATTTGGTGAAAAGCCTAATTTCTTCAGCCTCCTGAGGTTGAAGAGGCGCTGCTGCGCCTTCTTCACGATGCTGTCTGTGTGGGTGGACCAATTCAATTTGTCTGGCGTGTGTACGCAGAGGAAGTTAAAACTTACTACCCTCTCCACTACTACCCTCTCCAGACTTTCTGCATAGGCTGAGAGAGGCTGGACTGAGGGCTTGCAGGCATGTTGTAAGGTGGGTCCTCAACAGACATCACCGGCAACAACGTCACCTATGGGGGTGGTTGCCGGTGATATCTGGTGAGTACCTGCCTTACAACAGGCCTACAAACTCTCAGCCCAGCCTCTCTCAGCCAACTGAGGACAGTCTGAGCACTGATGGAGGGATTGTGCATTCCTGGTGTTACTCGGGCAGTTGTCTCCCTGTCGTGCTGTCTTATCCATCTCACAATACAGACATTGCAATTCGTTGCCATGTCCACATCAGCAGTCCTCATGCCTCCTTGCCGCATGCCTAAGGCACGTTTACGCAGATGAGCAGGGATCCTGGGCATCATTATTTTGGTGCTTTTCGGAGTCAGTAGAAAGGCCTCTTTAGTGTCCTAAATTATCATAACTGTGACCTTTATTGCCTACTGTCTGTAAGCTGCTAGTGTCTTAATGAGCATTCCACAGGTGCATGTTCATTGATTGTTTCTGGTTCATTGACCAAGCATGTATTTAAACCATTTACAATGATATGTGAAGTTATTTGGATTTTTACAAATGATCTCTGAAAGACAGGGTCCTGAAAAAGGGACATTTCTTTTTTTGACGAGTTTACATTAAAGCTCTGAAGAAATCAGAAGTGAAACATTTGAAGATCAATGAGGAAGAGGAAATTGAGTGCACATCATCCGAGCTTCAACTGCTTTTTTCCCTTTGTTCTTCAGTTTAATCCTGTGGCATTTTCTGGAGGGAAGAAACTCACCATGCAGTTTGGGTCACGGGCAGAATTGTTTGCAGTGAGTTTCCCATACCACAAAATGCTGCAATATGTTTCAAATGTCACACTTTCGACTACGTTGCTCCCCATGTGCAACTAAATAGCACTGCAACTCATTCTAATTCTATTTTATTTCAAAGATGTTTCCCATTTAGATAGAATCCCACGTATTCATGCCAGGTAAATCATAGTTCACATGTACAGTTGTGTTAGGCAGCATTTTATAGACTCTGAGGTATGTTTGTCTGACACTCCCCAGTGGAGAACACGCTCATGAAAGATATGCTTTTCATTTTTCCCCATTTCTGCAAACTCTGCCATGAAAGTGATTTTGAAAATGTAAACATTTTACTTTCAGACACTGTTTTTGCTACTGAAAGGATTGTTTAGGCCCCAAGATAGACGGGGAGACTTTGAGCGGCCTAGCAGGATGTGGTTAGACGTTGAGGAGCTTAGGTAAGCCATTTATTCCCATTAGTGCTGAAGGAGGAATAACACTTTATCCTTCTTTACCTGTCATGGCTGCCAGATGTAGGCTAGACTAGCACTGCACAGCTGGGGAGGAAAGCTCAAGTTGCCTGTCCGTAGCTGAACAGTTCTGCACAGCCCAACATCTCCAGAATACCTGCTAATGGACAGAGTAAGTTCACTAAGCATTTTCTGAGGAAAGATAAGCAAGTTCCTCTGCTTGCATCATTGAAAGGGCAATTATGGCTTTTTTCCTTGACTTTTTTGTACTTTAAACAAATTAAACGGGAGGCATCTCATATACTGTATATGTAGAATTGTAGGTCTAAGTGTCTGTCACGTTCGTCATAACGAGGAGACCAAAGCGCAGTGTGAGAGGAATACATTATTTTAATTAAACGAAGAAACTAAACAGAAACAAAGTAACAAAACAAACGCGAAGCTATAAACACGCGTGCTGACATGCAACTAAACATAGACAATAAACCACATAACCAAAATGGTAAATGGCAACCTAAATAGGATCCCCAATCAGACAATGATAAACAGATGCCTCTGATTGGGAACCAATTCAGGCCACCATAGACCTACATTTACCTAGACAAAACAAAAACCCCATAGATGTACAAAAAACCCTATACAAGACTTAAACACACATACCACCCTAGTCACACCCTGACCTAACCAAAATAACAAAGGTACCTAAGGTCAGGGCGTGACAGTGTCGTGTTTTGGCATGTCAAAACTGTCATTGGAGTCTACAGCCAAGCTTGTTCCACCACATTATTTCTATGGACCACCAATTGTATAAGAGGGCTTTCAGAGTTTGTACATTTAGATAATGGGAACACAAGTTATAATTGTGCATATGTATTAATCATCTGAAATGGATACCCCAGCGAAATTAGAAAGTCTTGCTTCGTTAAGATTTATTGAGGAATCAGTAAAACTGTATAAGAGACCATTTTTCAAAGGCAGTCGAGGATGTTGTCATTGTTTTTATCTTTGACGGATGTAAATAAAAAGTTTAAGGACCACATGGTTCTCCGTCCTCTGAGACTTTGATTCATTTTCTTTTATCTCTATGTTTACTACAATGCACAGGTTTCTTTGTGAGCAAGATCTCTCTCTTTATGGATGTATTGACGTAGGTGGCTGAGTCTTTATCCCCTCATCTGGCTCCAAGTTCTCTCCACATGTGTCTCACACATTTGACTGCAGTCCCAAATTCTATTATATCCTGCACACCATATCTGTCCTGTTAACAATTAGCTAATCTCCACCAGGGAAATAACAGAGCTGGCAAGACTTGAGAGCTCTCTTCTGATATGCACACACCCTCAAACATATCACGTCCCTGTGAAGAAACAAAACACAATAATCACCAAAAGATGTCCGATGACACTGCAATGAACCAACAGGCTGTGTTCCATTACCATGGAGAATTTACAACAGCATTGAGTGTAATGAAGGAAGGACAGGAAGGAAGGAAGGAAGGAAGGAAGGAAGGAAGGAAGGAAGGAAGGAAGGAAGGAAGGAAGGAAGGAAGGAAGGAAGGAAGGAAGGAAGGAAGGAAGGAAGGAAGGAAGGAAGGAAGGAAGGAAGGAAGGAAGGAAGGAAGGAAGGAAGGAAGGAAGGAAGGAAGGAAGGAAGGAAGGAAGGAAGGAAGGAAGGAAGGAAGGATGGATGGATGGAAGGGAGTGAGTGAGGAAGGGAAGACTGAAAGAAAGATAACAAAAGAAAGAGAAAGATGGTTGAACATAAGAAAGAAGGCAAGAAAGCATTATTGTTGTTGTATGGCATCAGATACTTCAGTTTAGGATGTGAGTGTGTGTGTGGTGGGGGGGGGTGTGTGTGTGGCTATCAGGTGGCTAGACATAGGGAGAGATAGCAGCGCTCGCAGAGCAGGCAAAATGAAGGACTGGGAGTGGGATTGATTACACCAGAACATCAGACATAGCAGACGGCTAATCTGATGGCCTATCTGCAGTCATATATCTTCATCTATCACCCTCCTTCCCGTCCGTCAGCACAGGCTTCGGGGGAGTCTCAGGAGCTCAGGGGTTAAAGCCTCCATACATGTGTGTCTCGTGAGCTCTTTACTCAACACCTATGAATTCATCAATCTGTCTATCTCTGTCCATTGGCCTGCCCGACATGACTTTCTGTTGTCTGTGGAAAAGGTCTGCCAAAATCAGTGTGGATGAATCCCTTGGCCTTCCACAGAGATATATTCCACAGTATATATTTCACTTTTATTTATCCTCTGAATGGGAAAATTAGGTATAAGATAAGGGCCAAGCTCAGGATGATGTTTCTTGGCTTTATCCTATTTTACTGTTCTGGTAAACATGCGTTTCCTGCGAAGCCTTTTGTTCCAATGCTGGTGTTGTTCTGCTTTCCCATTCTTATTATTACTCTGAGCACATTTGCTTTGTATTAGACAATATAGGATGTGTCTTATTTTTAGTCTGCATTTTCCATATTATCCGGACTACTAATCACCCTAATCTTCCCACTTAAATTCCATAATGAGGTATTGCTTTGTTGTTGAGTAATGGAAATGCACTCTATGCACAGGGTAGATTAACAAAGCCCTGTGAGTTGTCCCAGAACTTGGCTGTAGGATCCACATCCTATAAGTGGAACAAATCAAAGAGTCCCAGGTGTTTTTCATCACAACACGTAGGACTGGAGCAGCAATTTTGACATCTGTATTAAGTAGAGAGATCAGCCAATAACTGTGCCGTATAAGTATGCTTCATAAGTGCTGCTAAAAGGTGCATGATGGAAAGCACGAGGTTCTATCCCCCAAGAAGAAATGCAAACCAGACTTTCAGTGGGAGATTGCAACAGGCTTTATTTCCTTAGCAAGTGGCGGCTTTGTTCGCCACAAACGTTTACTCATTATAGAGAACGAGGTGTTCGACAGTGGACGGGAGAAAGACTCATAGCTGCTATCACTGCATATGATGAGAGAGACTGTCTGCTTCGGAGACACCAGTCCTTCAAACTCTGAGGCAATTACGCAGAGAGCAGAGAGGTCAGTGAGTTAGGGATGCAAGAATGAGCTGTGTGGATTGGCCTTATCTTGATGGCCCGAAAACCATAACAGCTGAGGAAACTACAGAGGCAGGAGAGTTCAGCGCAAAAAGGGAGGTCAAAGGTCGCAGATTGGACTTTTATTTCACAGATCTCTTTATCGGAGATCTTTCCAATTTTCAGAGAAGCCATGGAGAGTGGGGGCTTAGAGTAATTCTAAGATACTCAGTGTACATTTGGTTTTCACCTGTTGGATTCATTTTAAATCATCACAGGCTCTGTCAAGGGCACCTATTGTATTACAAGCATTCCTTTGTTCAGGAGAGGAGCTGGTCAGATGATGTGTCATTTAAAAAAAAAACTAGAATGACCACAAAACACATACACAGTGTAAAAAACATTAGGAACACCTGCTCTTTCCATGATATAGACAGACCAGGTGAATCCAGGTGAAAGCTATGATCAATTATTGATGTCACCACTTCAATCAGTGTTGATGAAAGGGAGGAGACAGGTTAAATATGGATCTTTAAGCCTTGAGACCACTGAGACATCGATTGTGTGTGTGCCATTCAGAGGGAGAATAGACAAAATATTTAATTGCCTTTCAACGGGGTATGGTAGTAGGTGCAAGGAGCAATGGATTATGTCAAGAACTGCAATGATGCTGGGTTTTTCACGCTCAACAGCTTCCTGTGTGTATCAAGAATCACCACCCAAAGGACATCCAGCCAACTTGACACAACTTTGGGAAGCATTGAAGTGAACATGGGCCAGCATCCCTGTGGAACACTTTTGAGTCCTTGCCCTGACAAATTGAGGCTGTTCTGAGGGCAAAAGGGGGTGCAACTCAATATTAGAAAGGTGTTCCTAATGTTTTGTACACTCAGTCTTTCAGAGCATAGAATATAATTCAACAAGAAATGGAGCAAAATCAGGATGCAAGGTATCAGCTTTCTGACTGCTGGCATGTCTTCACTAAATTAAATAATAAATGTGTAATGGCTTGTATCACGGGCAATAAAATTACAATGAGAGTCCCATACTATAAGAATTGTATTAATGTCAAAGCTCAACTCTGCTTTTGCAGACCTCATAAATTCAATTCCTCACATTTAAAATTAGACAGAAGTCTGCATTGGGGAGCTGACTGAGGGCTTCTACTCCTGGCCACTGTATGCTTTGATCGGACTCTCCAGGCCTCGTCAAACAGCGGTCGCCACCTGTTCCATGATCCCCATATCAGGCTTCCCGTCCACCACATATTTGTCCTGTACCTCAGTCTGCCTCCCTAGCCGACATGTTCAGGAGTTGAAGGAGGCGTGTTGACAGAGTGCCCTGGCTAATAAACCACCAGCTGGTCACCTTACGATGGGCAATACAGTCAGGCTCCAAATGGCAAGGCCACCAATTTGCTCCCGGTGTAATGAGAGCTGTATGCGTCACAGTGGAGGTGCAACCAGTGAAACACTCGGGAACCCCTGAACCACAAGAGTAGTAAGGCAAGGACAACATGTAATCGTTTCTCTGTGCATTATAGAAACTAAAGATCGGGGTTGGGTAGGTTACTTTTTAAATGTAATCCGTTAGTTACTATTTACCTATCTAAAATTGCAATCAGTTACGTCATTTTTGGATTACCTAAACTCAGTAACGTAGTCTGATTACTTTCACCTTTTAAAACATAAAATGAGACCAATTTAACAACCTTTATTGCAGGGTGTTTGAGCCATTAAGCAGAACCACATTAGAACACATCACAAAACATTGTGACAAGAATGTATTTAAGCTCTGTATACTTGCCTCTAACATGTGTCCTTCATCCTGATCTCGTCCATTTACACCTATAAGATCTGATCACAGTCAGAGCACAATGCGTCTTTAAATCACGCACACCCATCTAAAAATGTGGGCACGAACCTAACGTGCAGGTCAAATGTACATTTTAAAACCAGGTAGAAGTAAGGGTTTAAGTAACACAGCAACATAGATGGTGCTAAACACTTATCCAACGGGACACCGGTACCAAAAAAGTATGAAAATGTATGCACTCACTACTGTAAGTCGCTCTGGATAAAAATGTCTGCTAAATGACAAACATTTGAATTGGAAATGTTTTTCACTTAATAAAATGCAGAGTGTGATCACACATTTAGTCCACCAAGTATATTTTTTAAGTTTAAGTGAAAAAAGTGTGGCTAATTGCAATAAACCCACATATTAGACATGGCATTGCAGTAGGCCCATTCTGAAGCTAGCCTACTCAGATGATTGAAGGTAGAAATTGCTGTTGTATTCCAGGAAGAGGACGTACTCTATATGAGAATCTTCATGATGAAGTCAAATACCAGGTGATTAACCCGGCTTTGTGAGGTGTGTGTTCCCCCTGGATGTAGTTTATATATATATATATATATATATATATATATATATATATATATGTATATTGAGTATTCTATCCTGGTTGTAGTTATGCTTGATTCAATGGTGTACTAGATGTCCATTTTTGGCCATCTGTAGATGGCTGTGCATCTCTGCACTCCTCCATGTAATCTGGCTGCCATTTCTTGCTCAGGGTCTTCCATAGATTGTTATGCATCCCCTGGAAAAACTACATGTAATTGCTTAAGTATGACACTACAGTATAAGAAAAAAAAACAGTGGAGTGAGCACCTTGTAATTGTTTCAATTAAGGATTATAGCTTTACCCAACTTTTGTCCACCATTTTGAAACAAACAGTTGAAGTCGGATGTTTACATACACCTAAGCCAAATACATTTAAACTCAGTTTTTCATAATTCCTGAAATGTAATCCTAATAAAGATTCCCTGTCTGAGGTCAGTTAGGATCACCACTTTATTTTAAGAATGTGAAATGTCAGAATAATAGTAGAGAGAATTATTTATTTCAGCTTTAATTTCTTTCATCACATTCCGAGTGGGTCAGAAGTTCACATACACTCAATTAGAATTCGGTAGGATTGCCTTTAAATTGTTTAACTTGGGTCAAACGTTTCAGGTAGCCATCCACAAGCTTCCCAAAATAAGTTGTGAGAATTTTGGCCCATTCCGCCTGACAGAGCTGGTGTAACTGAGATAGGTTTTTAGGCCTCCTTGATCGCACACCCTTTTTCAGTACTGCCCACACATTTTCTATAGGACTGAGGTCGGGGCTTTGTGTATGGCCACCCCAATACGTTGTCCTTAAGCCATTTTGCCACAAATTTGGAAGAATGATTGGGGTCATTGTCCATTTTGAAAACTCATTTGCGACCAAGCTTTAACTTCCTGACTTACAGTGGGGAGAACAAGTATTTGATACACTGCCGCTTTTGCAAGTTTTCCTACTTACAAAGCATGTAGAGGTCTGTAATTTTTATCATAGGTACACTTCAACTGTGAGAGACGGAATCTAAAACAAAAATCCATAAAATCACATTGTATGATTTTTAAGTAATTCATTTACATTTTATTGCATGACATAAGTATTTGATAGTTCAGAAAAGCAGAACTTAATATTTGGAACAGAAACCTTTGTTTGCAATTACAGAGATCATATGTTTCCTGTAGTTCTTGAACAGGTTTGCCTTCTCCAGATCCTTCAGGTTTCGGGGCTGTCGCTGGGCAATACGGACTTTCAGCTCCCTCCAAAGATTTTCTATTGGGAGACTGGCTAGAGACTGGCTAGGCCACTCCAGGACCTTGAGATGCTTCTTATGGAGCCACTCCTTAGTTGCTCTGGCTGTGTGTTTCGGGTCGTTGTCATGCTGGAAGACCCAGCCACAACCCATCTTCAATGCTCTTACTGAGGGAAGGAGGTTGTGGCCATGATCTCACGATACATGGCCCCATCTATCCTCCCCTCAATATGGTGCAGTCGTCCTGTCCCCTTTGCAGAAAAGCATCCCCAAAGAATGATGTTTCCACCTCCATGCTTCACGGTTGGGATGGTGTTCTTGGGGTTGTATTCATCCTTCTTCTTCCATCAGACCACATGACCTTCTCCCATTCCTCCTCTGGATCATCCAGATGGTCATTGGCATACTTCAGACGGGCCTGGACATGCACTGGCTTGAGCAGGGGGTCCTTGCGTGCGCTGCAGGATTTTAATCCATGACGGCGGAGTGTGTTACTAATGGTTTTCTCGTGATCATTGATGCCCCGCAAGGTGAGATCTTGCATGGAGCCCCAGACTGAGGGTGATTGACCGTCATCTTGAAGTTCTTCCATTTTCTAATAATTGCGCTAACAGTTGTTGCCTTCTCACCAAGCTGCTTGCCTATTGTCCTGTAGCCTATCCCAGCCTTGTGCAGGTCTACAATTTTATCCCTGATGTCCTTACACAGCTCTCTGGTCTTGGCCATTGTGAAGAGGTTGGAGTCTGTTTGATTCAGTGTGTGGACAGGTGTCTTTTATACAGGTAACGAGTTCAAACAGGTGCAGTTAATACAGGTAAGGAGTGGAGAACAGGGAGCTTCTTAAAAAAACTAGGTCTGTGAGAGCCGGAATTCTTACTGGTTGGTAGGTGAACAAATACTTATGTCATGCAATAAAATGCAAATTAATTACTTAAAAATCATACAATGTGAATTTCTGGATTTTTGTTTTAGATTCCGTCTCTCACAGTTGAAGTGTACCTATGATAAAAAATTACAGACCTCTTTATGCTTTATAAGTAGGAAAACCTGCAAAATCGGCAGTGTATCAAATACTTGTTCTCCCCACTGTATATCTTGAAATGTTGCTTCAATATATCCACATAATTTTCCTCTCTCATGATGCCATCTATTTTGTGAAGTGCACCAGTCCCTCCTGCAGCAAAGTACCCCCACAACATGATGCTGCCACCGTGCTTCACGGTTGGGATGGTGTTCTTCGGCTTGCAAGCATCCCCCTTTTAACTCCAAACATAACAACGGTCATTATGGACGAAAAGTTATACTTTTGTTTGATCAGACCAGAGGACATTTGTCCAAAAAGTATAATCTTTGTCCCCATGTGCAGTTGCAAACCATAGTCTGGCTTTTTTTGGCAGTTTTGGAGCAGTGGCTTCTTCCTTGCTGAACAGCCTTTCAGGTTATGTCGATATAGGACTCGATTTACTGTGGATATACATACTTTTGTTCCTGTTTCCTCCAGCATCTTCACAAGGTCATTTGCTGTTCTGGGATTGAATTGCACTTTTCGCACCAAAGTACTTTCATCTCTAGGAGACAGAACGTGTGTCCTTCCTGAGCGGTATGATGGCTGCGTGGTCCCATGGTGTTTATACTTGTGTACTATTGTTTGTACAGATGAACGTGGAACCTTCAAACGTTTGGAAATTGCTCCCAAGGATGAACCAGACTTTTGGAGGTCTACAATTGTTTTTCTGAGGTCTTGGCTGATTTCTTTCATTTTTCCCATGTTGTCAAGCGAAGAGGCACTGCGTTTGAATGTAGGCCTTGAAATACCTCCACAGGTACACCACCAATTGAGTAAAATGATGTCAATTAGCCTATCAGAAGCTTCTAAAGCCATGACAATCATTTTCTGGAATTTTCTAAGCTGTTTAAAGGCACAGTCAAATTAATGTATGTTAATTGCTGACCCACTGGAATTGTGATACAGTGAATTATAAGTTAAATAATTTTTTGGGAAAAAAACGTTCCCGTTTTAAACAGGATATTTTGTCAGGACAAGATGCTAGAATATGCATATAATTGACAGCTTAGGATAGAAAACACTCAAACGTTTCCGAAACTGTAAAGATATTGTCTGTGAGTATAAAAGAACTGATGTTGCAGGCGAAAGTCTGAGAAAAATCCAATCCGGAAGTGCCCCATATTTTGAAAATGTTGCGTTGCTAGGAGTCCCTATTGAGCTGAGAATATGCTATCAACGAGCGTACACTTTCTACGTATTCCCCTAGGTTTCTATAGCATTGTGACATAGTTTTACGCATTTATGTTGAAGAATAGCCGTAGGCGGCTACATTGGGCAAGTAGTCACCTGATGCCCCCAGAGAGATTCTCGTGTAAAATACAGAGGTAGCCATTACTCCAATCGGTCCTACTGAAAAACGGATTGTCCAGATGGATATATTATCGAATAGATATTTGAAACAACACCTTGAGGGTTGATTATAAACAACATTTGCCATGTTCCTGTCGATATTACGGAGCTAATTTGGAATATTTTTCGCCGTTTTCGTGACTGCAATTTCCGGGCGTTTTCTCAGCCAAACGTGAAGAACAAACGGAGCGATTTCGCCTACAAAAATAATATTTTGGGAAAAAAGGAACATTTGCTATCTAACTGGGAGTCTTGTGAGTGAAAACATCCGAAGCTCATCAAAGGTAAACAATTTAATTTGATTGCTTTTCTGATTTCCGTGACCAAGTTACCTGCTGCTAGCTGGACAAAATGCTATGCTAGGCTATCGATAAACTTACACAAATGCTTGTCTAGCTTTGGCTGTAAAGCATATTTTGAAAATCTGAGATGACAGGGCGATTAACAAAAGGCTAAGCTGTGTCTCCATATATTTCATTTGTGATTTTCATGAATAGGAATATTTTCTAGGGATATTTATGTCTTTTGCGTTATGCTAATTAGTGTCAGGCGATGATTATACTCCCGCATGCAGGATGGGGAGTCAGTGGAGGTTTTAACAAGAAATTTGTGGAGGGGTTGAAAAACTTGTTTTAATGAGTCCAACCTAAGTGTATGTAAACGTCCTACTTCAACTGTATACTGAGATCATGTGACACTTAGATTGAACACAGGTGGACTTTTTAAAACTAATTATGTAACTTCTGAGGGTAATTGGTTGCACCAGATCTTATTTTGGGGCTTCATATCAAAAGGGGTGAATACATATGCACGCACCAATTTTCTGTTAAACGTTTTTATTTATTTTTCAAATAAGTTATTTTTTAAGTTTCACTTTACCAATTTGGACTATTTTGTGTATGTCCATTACATGAAATCCAAATAAAAATCCATTTAAATTACAGGTTGTAATGCAACAAAGTAGGAAAAAAGTTAAGGGGGATGAATAATTTTGCAAGGCACTGTATCAATTTTTGAGCAAATGGAATGAGCAGCAGCTACGTTTGGCTACATATGGATCATTAGTGGAATTCCTGTGAGAGAGTAACAGTTAATGTCATTGGATGTTAATTATTTGACTTATTTGATTATTTTCGCTGAACACTAGATTTAATTTTATTTTGACAGTGAAACAAGGCTACTCAGGCGAGAAAAAAACATCATCCAAATGTATAGCCCCGTTGGAAAATCTAAATGGACTGTTTGTGATTCACATTTTTATTTGGCATACCCCTGCAATGCATTGCACATACTCCAATTTAGGAATAGCCACGCTAGAGCCTATTAAGTGGAGGGAAAAGTTATGTTGGAAGTTTAGTGGTATACCTCACCCATAGCAGCAAGATTGGGAGATATTGGTTTGTTTGAGAGCTAATCCCAGCATTTAACGTACAAAGCATTTTTTGGGCCGATGGTTTGAGGAATAAACTAAACCTGTGAGCATTATGAATTTATCCAAGATTTGTTGAAAATGAACGAAAGCTGCTACTTACATTTTTTTTACGTAATCAATAATCGATTAGTAAATAGTTATTCATAATTAATTAATCATTACTTCATTCATAAGATGTTTAATGTAGGTCCTTATGAACCATTTACTAATCATTAGTATTTTTACATGGCCTCATCTAAAGTGTGTTGGCTATTTAATACTTTATAAACACTGTTTTGAATGGCCCGCGTCATTTCTTACAAAAAGATTGGACATGACATTGGTAGACATTCCAGCAGTAACTGATGGTCTCAAAATAGCCTAGAACATTTAATATGATAAAATAATAAGCACACCACACAGGATGTTAAAGGAAATGCATGTATATATACAAAAACTGTTGTGAAACAACTGTTGCAAGGGCTTGAGGAAAAGTTGCAATGTTTTGCTTATATTGTCAACCTCACGCATGCAAACTAGTCATAAAGCAGGGTGTAACAGTTTTCTGTATGTGAAGGAGAGTCGGACCAAAATGCGGCGTGGCTATTGCAATCCATGTTTAATGAAACAAAGTAAACACGAATCAAATACAAAAACAATAAACGTAACACGAAAACCGAAACAGCCTAATACTGGTGCAAAGTAACAGAGACAGTAACAAGGACAATCACCCACAACACCCAACACCAAACAGGCTACCTAAATATGGTTCCCAATCAGAGACAATGACGAACACCTGCCTCTGATTGAGAACCATATCAGGCCAAACATAGAACTAGACAAACTAGACATGTAACATAGAATGCCCACTCAGCTCACACCCTGACCAACCAAAACATAGAAACATACAAAGCAAACTATGGTCAGGGTGTGACACAGGGAAATGTAGCCTATACACAACAGCTGGCAGGACCAGTCAGTTTTTCTCTAGTGGATTTTCATTCCTTCATTTTTATTCCTGTCACCCAAGTCATAGACTGTTATTTCTGCTACCGCACTGCAAGCGGTACCCACAGTATATAGCCTCATTAATGTTATGTAATTTTGTTATATAACTTTTTGGGGGTTTATTTTGTAAATATTTTTTAAACTCTATTTCGTGAACTGCATTGTTAGCTAAGGGCTTGTAAGTAAGCATTTCACTGACAGGTCTATCTGTTGTATTCAGCGCATGTGACATACAATTAGATTTGATATGTGATTGAGGTAGAAATGTAGCATATAATTTGCAGGTAGAACTGTTACATGTACAACCTTTACATGATTCCAGTGCTTCAGTCTTTTTACCGCAGACTATTTTTACACATGGCTTCACAGCTACAATGAGGAATCGACCAAGAAGCAGCCCTCTTTCAAGGGAACGGAACTGATTGAATCGTCCCGGAATCGGGTGTGGGATTTGGCCTGGAATCCAAATGAATGACTGCCCAGAATCGGCCCAAGTACATTGCGCCGTTTCCGTCTACCGTCTACTTTGCTGCCATCTTACCAGAATCTCCCCAGAAGCGGCCCGATGCAAATTTAAATACATTTATGCAATTTAGTAATTTTAAATATAATTTACATACATTTTATTCCAATCCACCCCAAAATAATTATGTTGGAGGAAACACGGTACACCTGGTGACCGTGCCAGCGTGCATGCTCCTGGTCCGCCACAGGATTCACTACAGCTCGATGGGATTCGGACATCCCAGCCGGCCGAACCCTCCCCTAACTCAGATATTGCTTGGACAATTTTGGGTCGTCCCATGGGTCTCCCGGTCGCGTCTGGCACGGGTATTGAACTAGCATCTGTAGCAATGCAGTTTGCACTGCGATGCGGTGTCTTAGACCACTGCGTCACTCGGGAGACTCCATCCACAAAGTTTTTAATGCTTATCAATTGCCTTGCAGAAAGTATCAAAATACTAAAATACAACTTAAACAGGATTCTGAAAGTATTTAAGTTAAATGTTAATTGTATTTTTTACCACAGAAACAATGACAAAATATGGAAAAATTAATAAATAATGAAATGTTAATTATATAAAGGAGTCAGTGGAATCATCTGCCAGAGTAGCCCCAATCGGCCCGAGCCCCAAGTAATACATTTGGGCCAGATAACTCACACTGGAATCGGCCCGAGCCCCAAGTAATTCATTTGTGCCAGATAACTCATATCGGAATCAATCCCTGCATTTTAGCCACAGGTAATACTGCCTAAGGCGGCCCAGACTCGGGCCACATGATGTCTCTGACTCTTAGCCGAGTGCCCTGACTCTCAGCCGGAATCGGCCCATATCCACTGTGCTAACTGCTTTTGTTTGGCGACACCTTTACTAGTCACGTTTTTCAACAGGAAAATTAAATAAAATCGCTGGGGGATGTCTTGAAACATAATCTCATAGTTCAGAGAAATAATGTAATGAGATATGTGTTTCTTTTCCTCGTAAGCAGTCTATGAACTGCTCTTAATCTTTCATGGACAGTGCGTAAACTGTGCGTAAACTGTGCGTAAACTGAAGAATCTTTCTCGAGGAGATGGAATGCGTATGATAAGTAGAAGCAATAGTTCCTGTGTTTGGGTTTTCCTCACTAATTATTTGGATATACCAGGATTGGGCAGAGTTACTGCTCACTGAATATTTGGACATACCAGGATTGAGCGAAGGCAGTGCTTAAACTTTGACTGCTTTGTGCTTGTGGTAAAATTGGCAGGACCAATTTTTAACCGAGTTTAGACTGCTCTAAGGAGTGACTGTAATTCATACTTTGGTTTTGGTAGAAAAGTCAGTGCCAAGAAACACTTATGTTAGCATTTTCGCACCAAAAAAACATTATTTTACTCAGCATAGAGTGTCTGAAGTTACAAATCAGTGTCACGACTTCCGCTGAAGTTGGTGCTTCTCCTTGTTCGGGCGGTGTTCGACGGTTGTCGTGTGGTGTGTTTTTCCCTCCTTGGAATTTTATGGTTTCTTTTCGAGTAAAGTATGTTATTTTACTCAGTTCTGTGTCCTGTGCCTGACTCCGTCCTCACGGCTGCACAGTCAGACGATTGCAACAGTGTGACTGTTTTGTAATAACAATTTCAAAACCTTTTCTTTAACATCCTCTGAATTGTCTGCTCATTCTTAATATGTTCTAGCGGCCATTTTGAAACCTTAAGGAGAATCAGGTACTGCTGGAACGTCTACCAATGGCGTGTCCATCTTTTTTTATTGCCCTTTTTCTCCCCAGTTTTGTGGTATCCAATTGGTAGTTTACAGTCTTTTCTCATCACTGCAACTCCGGTACGGACTCGGGAGAGGGGAAGGTCGAGAGCCGTGCATCCTCTGAAACACAACCCAACCAAGCCGCACTGCATCTTGACACAATACCCACTTAACATGGATGCCAGCCCCACCAATGTGTCAGAGGAAACACCGTACACCTGGCGAACGTTTCAATCTCAATCTCAAATGCACATCACATTGCACTCTCCCACCTGGACAGGAGGGGAAATAACTGTGAGAATGCTGCTCATAGACGACAGCTCAGTGTTCAACACCATAGTCCCCTCAAAGCTCATCACCAAGCCAGACACCCTGGGACTGAACACCTCCCCCTGCAACTGGATCCTGAACTTCTTGGCAGGCCGGCCCCAGGTGGTGAGGGTAGGCAACAACACCTTCGCCAGGTTGACCATCAACACGGGGGCCTCTCAGGGGTGTGACTTAGTCCCCTCCTGTACTCCCTGGTCACCCATGACTGCGTGGGCACGCACGACTCCAACACCATCAAGTTTGCTGACAACTCGACAGTGGTAGGCCTGATCACCGAAGCCGATGAGTCAGCCCGCAGGGAGGAGGAAAGAGACTTAGCAGTGTGGTGTCAGGACAACAACCTCTCCCTCAATGTCAGTAAGACCAAGGAGCTGATTGTGGGCTATAGGAGAAAGAGGGAAGAGCATACCCCCATCTACATAGATGGGGCTGTTGTGGAGCGGGTCAAGAGCTTTATGTTCTTTGCGTCCATATAACTAACACACACCTGCATAGTCGTGAAGAGTGCATGGCAGCGCATGTTCCCCCTCAGGAGGCTGAAAAGATTTGCCATGGGACATTCTGATCGTCAAAAAGTTCTACAGCTGCACATTCGAGAGCTTCTTGACTGGCTGTATCACCTCTTGGTATGGAAAAGTACATTACTGGGGCCAAGTTCCCTGCCATCGAGGAGCTCATATTGGACAGTGCCAAAGACTCCAGCAACCCAAACTAGACTGTTTACTCTGCTACCATCCGGCAAACGGTACAGGAGCATCGGCACTCGGACTTAATGTCTCTGAGACAGTTTCTACCCCCAAGCCATAAGACTGCTAAAGAGTGAATTAATAGTACCCAAACTATCTGCACTGAATCTATTTTGCAATGAACCTACGCACACTCACTAGACAATTTATACAAACGATATACACACTCACTCACTCACTCACACACACTACATTGACATTCCCACACAAAACCCACACACATAACACACCCCATGCAGACCGATAGAACACACACATACACATTACACAGACACACGCACACACACTTTTACACTCATCATTTGCCACTGCTGCTCTGTTCTTTATATTCCTCTTATAATTATCTATCCTGATGCCTAATTACTTTAACCTCCCTTCATGTACATACAGTGCATTCGGAAAGTATTCAGACCCCTTGACTTTTTCCACATTTTGTTACGTTACAGCCTTATTCTAAAATGGATTAAAGCGTTCTTCCCCTCATCAATCTACACACAATACACCATAATGACAAATCAAAAACAGTTTTTTAGAAATGTTTACAAATGTATGCAAAAATAACAACTGATATTTCACATTTACATATGTTCTCAGACCTTTTACTCAGTATTTTGTTGAAGCACCTTTGGCAGTGATTACAAGCTTGGCACATATGTAATTGTGATGTTTCTCCCATTCTTCTCTGCAGATTCTCTCAAGCTCTGTCAGGTTGGATGGGAACGTTGCTGAACAGCTTTTTTCAGGTCTCTCCAGAGATGTTCGATTGGGTTTATGTCCGGGCTCTGGCTGGGCCACTCAAGGACATTCAGAAACTTCTCCCGAAGCCACTTCTGTCTTGTCTTGGCTGTGAGCTTAGGGCCGTTGTCTTGTTGGAAGATGAACCTTCGCCCCAGTTTGAGGTCCAGAGCCCTCTGGAGCAGGTTTTCATCAAGGATTTCTCTGTACTCTGCTCCGTTCATCTTTCCCTCGAAACTGACTAGTCTCCTAGTCACTGCCACTGAAAAACAACCACGCAGCATGTTGCTGCCAACACCATGATACACCGGAGAGACGGTGCCAGGTTTCCTCCAGACGTGACCCTTGGCATTCACGTGAAAGAGTTCAATCTTTGTTTCATCAGACCAGAGAATCCTTTTGCGAGCTGTCATGTGCCTTTCGTCTGGCCACTCAACCATAATGGCCTGATTGGTGGAGTGTTGTAGTGATGGATGTCCTTCTGGAAGTTTCTCCCATCACCAAAGAGGAATTCTGGAGCTCTGTCATATTGTTCTCGGTCACCCCCCTGACCAAGGCCCTTTTCCCCCGACTGCTCAGTGTTGCCAGCTCTAGCAAGAGTCTTATTAGTTCCAAACTTCTTCCATTTAAGAATGATGGAGGCCACTGTGTTCCTGGGGTCCTTCAATGCTGCAGAAGTGTTTTGATACCCTTCCCCAGATCTGTGCCTTGACACAATCCTGTCTCGGAGCTCTGTGAACAATTCCTTCTACCTGGTTTTTGCTTTGACATGCACTGTCAACCGTGGGCCCTTATATAGACAGGTGTGTTCCTTTCAAAATTATGTCCAATCAATTGAATTTATCACAGGTTGACTCCAATCAAGTTGTATTAACATCTCAAGGATGATCAATAGAAACAGGATGCACCTGCATCACAAATGGTCTGAATACTTAACTTCTTGCGTCGAGACAACCCGGATCCGGGATCATGACTACAGCCTCAAGCCCATTACCATAACGCAACGTTAACTATTCATGAAAATCGCAAATGAAATGAAATCAATATGCTAGCTCTCATGCTTAGCCTTTTGTTAACAACACTGTCATCTCAGATTTTCAAAAATATGCTTCTCTACCACAGCAAAACTAGCATTTAGCATTTAGCGTTAGCATTTAGCATTAGCATTTAGCGTTAGCATCACCAGGCAACATTTTCACAAAAACCAGCAAAAACATTCAATAAATCATTTACCTTTTAAGAACTTCGGATGTTTTCAATGAGGAGACTCTCAGTTAGATAGCAAATGATCAGTTTTCCTGAAAGATTATTTGTGCAGGAGAAATCGGTCCGTTTTCTGCGTCATGTTTGGCTACCAAAAAATCTGAAAATTCAGTTATAAAAACGCCAAACTTTTTCCAAAATAACTCCATAATATCGACTGAAACATGGCAAACGTTGTTTAGAATCAATCCTCGAGGTGTTTTTCTACATATCCCTTCAATGATGTATCGTTCCTGGAAGTGTGCCACTGACAATTGCGCACCAATTTAGACAAAGGACACCAGGCGGACACCGGGCGGACACCTGGCAAATGTAGTCTCTTATGGCCAATCTTCCAATGATATGCCTACAAATATGTCACAATGCTGCAGACATCTTGGACGAACGGCAGAGAGCATAAGCTCGTTCACGGCACATTCACAGCCATATAAGGAGACGATAGTAAAACAGAGCTTCAAAAATTCAGCTCATTTCCTGTTTGAGGTTTCATCTTGGTTTTGCTTGTAGCATCAGTTCTGGGGCACTCACAGATAATATCTTTGCAGTTTTGAAAACGTCAGAGTGTTTTCTTTCCAAAGCTGCCAATTATATGCATAGTCGAGCACATTTTCATGACAAAATATTGCGCTTTAAACGGGCACGTTTTTTATCCAATAATGAGATAGCGCCCCCATAGGTTGAAGAGGTTAAGTAGATATACATTTGCATAAATATATAAAAACTTGTTTTCACTTTGTCATTATGGGGGTTGTGTGTTGTGTATTGTGTGTTTATTGATGAGGATTTGTTTATATTTAATACATTTTAGAATAAGGCTGTAACCTAACAAAATGTAGAAAAAGGAAGGTGTCTAAACACTTTCCAAATGCACTCTATCAACCTCAAGTACCTCTGCATATTGATCTGGTACTGGTACTCCCTGTATATGTCTCCATTTTTGTGTATTTTATTGTATTCATCGTGTTACAGTTTTAATAATATTTTTAAATTCTGCATAGTTGGGAAGGGGTCGTAATCAAGCATTTCATGGTATAGTCTTCACCAGTTGTATTCGGTGCATGTGACAAATAAAATTTGATTTGACATATTATGAATGATCTTATGATTCATTAAAGACATGATAAGTTGTTTATAAATGTGTGAAAAACTAGGTTACTAACATTTACAAATATGAGAGTAATGAATTATCAAATTAGCAAATTATTTACTAATCCGTTATACATGTATTATTACATGGAATTAATATAATGTTTCCATCATATTTTCTATTCCAAACCCCATTGTCCCTTTTAAATCATGTCCTTTTTTGACCTCCCCTTGAATGATCTTAAATAGGTGTGTTTGCTGAAGGCAAAGCACAACTCTAGATGTCTTGCAAAGTCTTATTAGGTGTCCTTGCTGAAGGAAATGCACAACTCCAGATTTCTTACATGGTCTTAAGAGTATTCTATATTTTCTACCATCTCTAGAGCTTAAACAATTGCTGCTATTAAAACGGAACAAACTTCCAAATGTCCAGACTTCTGAAAGTTAGAGAGATGTCACATCCTGACCATAGAAAGCCGGTTACTCATGTGCAGGACATAAGTCATCTGTTTAACTGTTTATCCCCCAGACACCATCCAGAAAATCATTTTGGACTGCACTAATTTGGAGGGAAGTGGTTGTTTTCGGAGAGAGATGGAAGGAGATGGAGCAAACTAATTTACATGCATACTTTGGGGTTCTTATCCTTGCTGGTGTTTTCAGATCCAAGGGGGAATCCACAGAATCCCTGTGGGATGCAGAAACTGGCAGAGTACTTTTATGTGCAACAATCTCTCTTGGAAATGTCTGCATTGTTTCCACGGTTATTCACTTCAATAACTGAGATACCAGACCAGCTCAGAGGCAGAGAGACAAGCTAGCTGCAGTCACATCAGTGTCTTAACACGCAAAATATGGAATCAAGATCTGGGCTGCTTGTGAGGCTGCTTCATCAAATGGTTTTACTTTGCACAAGCTGGAACAGGAGCTCCTCAAGAGGAAGTTGACGATGGTAGGAACAGTATAAAAAAGACAAGCCAGAACTCCCACCTCAACCGTTTTCAATACAAGGAACAGGCCTATCAATTCCTCTAAGTTTGTGTTCACGGCCGACACGTCCCTAGTGTCCTACGTGCCAAAGAAAAGCAAAAATGTGGTACTCATGAGTACGCTGCATAGGGATGGGAAAATCAGTGGCCAGGAAAAACAAAAATCGTAATGTATTACATTGCCGCATTTCAACGAGGATGAAAAAAAGAGAAAAGAAAATGAGATGGCTTTTTACGATCCCGTAACCTATTGTGCTATTGTGTAGGAGTGGCAACTCTGGATGAGCGTTTTCCTGTTTGCTTATGAACTTATACAGCTCATTGAGTGTGGTCTCAGTGCCAGCATCGTTTTGTGGTGGAAAGCTACAAAAAATATAGATTGATACTCTCTTAGTTAATACTTTAATCTATAGCTTATCATGAGATACTCTACCTCAGGTGAGCAAAACCTCAAGACTTCCTTACTATTAGATTTTGTGCACCAGCTGTTGTTTACAAATATACACAAACTGCTACCCCTTGTGGGTGTTCTATCTTGCCGATGCAGCATAAACCCCTCCATCTGTATGTTATTCATATCGTCGTTCAGCCACGACTTGGTGAAACATAAGATATTACAGCTTTGAACTTCTTATGGGCAGGTGGGACGCTACTTTGTCAGATATCAAAAAGGCTTGACGGCGAAAGCAAACCATGTGATAATCTGAGGACAGCGCCCTGCATACTAACACATGAAAAACATATTTCAACCAGGCAGGTGCGACATGAAAGTCAGAAATAGCGATATTAAAATGCCTTATCTTTGATGATCTTCTTCTGTTGGCACTCCAAAAGGTCCCAGATACATCACAAATGGTCTTTTTGTTCGATAATGACCTTCTTTAAATCAATAAAAAAACTCAGTTTAGGTGGCGCGCTTCAGTCAATAATCCATCCAGTTTCCCTCAATCAAAATGCATTCAAAATTAATACCAAATGTTACTAATAAACTTTTCCAAACAAGTCAAACAACGTCTATAATCCAACCTTACTTACCCTGATACGTAAATAAACAATATTTATATTTATTGTCTTTACTGGAGAAAAACACCAAAGAACGCACTCTTCCACGCGCTCTGTCCTGTTGTAGGAGAAAATTGGCTCCAATTAAGCTCCGTCCACAGGGTATGGCATGGCGTTGCAAAATGGGGTGACAGCGTTCCTTCTTCAAGGTCCCTTATACCCTGTACAAATCTCCCACTTTACCACCACCAAAGCACACCCAGACCATCACATTGCCTCAACCGTGCTTGACAGATGGCGTCAAGCACTCCTCCAGCATCTTTTCATTTTTTATGCGTCTTACGAATGTTCAGCTTTGTGATCACCTCAAACTTAGATTTGTTTGTCCATAACACTTTTTTCCAATCTTCCTCTGTCCATTGTCTGTGTTATTTTGCCAATCTTAATCTTTTATTTTTATTGGCCAATCTGAGATATGTTTTTTGCAACTCTGCCTAGAAGACCAGCATCCAGGAGTCGCCTCTTCACTTTTGTGAGTGGTGTTTTGCAGCTACTATTTAATGAAGCTGCCAGTTGAGGACATGTGAGGCGTCTGTTTCTCAAACTAGACACTCTTATGTACTTGTCCTCTTGCTCAGTTGTGCACTGAGGCCTCCCACTCCTCTATCTATTCTGGTTAGAGCCAGTTTGCGCTGTTCTGTGATGGGGAGTAGTACACAGCCTTGTACGAGATCTTCAGTTTCTTGACAATTTCTCAGAACAAGAATAGACTGACGGTTTTCAGAAGAAAGGTCTTTGATTCTGGCCATTTTGAGCCTCAACTAGTCTAAAGAAGGACATTTGTATTGCTTCTTTAATCAGATTAACAGTTTTCAGCTGTGCTAACATAATTGCAAAGGGGTTTCTAATAGCCTACCCATTTTTCCCTACCTCATCCCCATACTGTTTTTATTTATTTACTTTTCTGCTCTTTTGCACACCAATATCTCTACCTGTACATGACCATCTGATCATTTATCACTCCAGTGTTAATCTGCAAAATTGTAATTATTCGCCTACCTCATGCCTTTTGCACACAATGTATATAGACTCCCCTTTTTTTCTCTTCCTATTGTGTTATTGACTTGTTAATTGTTTACTCAATGTGTAACTCTGTGTTGTCTGCTCACACTGCTATGCTTTATCTTGGCCAGGTCGCAGTTGCAAATGAGAACTTGTTCTCAACTAGCCTACCTGGTTAAATAAAGGTGAAAAAAATAAAAATAATAATAATGATCAATTAGCCTTTTAAAATGATAACTTTAGATTAGCTAATACAAAGTGCCATTCGAACACAGGAGTGATGGCTGCTGATAATGGGCCACTGTACGCCTATGTAGATATTCCACAAAAAATCTGCCTTTTCCAGTCATTTACAACATTAAAAAATGTCTACACTGTATTTATGATCAATTTTATTTTTATTTTAATAGTGATTTTCTTTCAAAAACAAGGACATTTGTAAGTTACACCAAACATTTGTACGGTAGTGTATGTCCAGTGCGAGGTGAGTAATCGCTGTTCTGAAATCTATAAGAGACGGTGGCACAAGCATTATTAAAAAAAAACCACAAACAGCACAATTGGTTAGGAGACCGTAAAAGGGTAGCCATCTCTTCCGGCTACCTATATTTACATATCTACCTCAATTTCCTTGCACCCCTGCACATCGACTCGGTACTGGTGCCCCATGTATATACCCAAGCTATCATTGGTCATTGTTTATTTATTCCATGTGTTACAATCATTTTTTCTATTCTTATAATTTTACTTGTTTTTATTATGCATTGTTGGGAAAGGCCCGTAAGTAAGCATTTCACTGTTAGTCTACACCTGTTGTTGACGAAGCATGTGACACTTGGGTTGGGTCGGAGCTCACAAGACTGCAGCCATACAGTACGGGGCCATCTTAATTCCCAAACGGTTTACTCATTTACCTAGGTGTTATAAATCAATCTATCAATAGATAAATAACACAGCATGCAGCTTAGTGGTTTTTCGATGGGAAAAAGTCAATCAATGTTTTTCCACTTGGAACCGATAGGTTGCTCGAACCTTGTTCATGGATTCTTCACAAGTAAATGTGGTGGAATAAGGAGGGGATTAAGTCAAGGTCAGAATACTGTGTATCTGTAGACACACCTCCATTTCCCTGATATACACCCAAATGAATAGCTGGCTGACACGTTTCTTCATGCCTCAATTCAAGGTCAGAATATGCATAGAGAGAAAAGTAAATAAAAAGTGAATAAAGTTGAATTTACGCACTCGTAACCCAGGTCTTAATCCCCCCATTGTGATGATCTCAACCCGCAGTATGACACGCTGCCTAGAAACAAATTTAAAGAAAACATTGCCAGTGAATGGATTTGTGACACAGGAGATACCCTATATCATAATCCAGGCAGAGGCAACGCACACAGCGGAAAACAATGGAAATCTGTGTATGCCAACTGTATGAGAAAGCGTGAACAGGGGAGAATGGATTGTCCTGGAAGGTCACTACTGTATTGTTGTTTTAATATGAACATAAATTTACATGTTTATTTACAATTATGAAATTGCCAAATTTGGGAGACTGATTTGATGACCAATTTTACACAACAATGGTCTCTAGATCTTATCGCCAGCTGAAATCACATATTGAAAGGTTTTGAATCCCTCCCACATATAAAATAGATCTACATGTTAAACCACTTGACCGCATTCTGCATTAATGTTCAGGGGGAAGTTTCCGAAATTAGAGTTTATTAGGTACTGCATTAGAATCGAATAGCCCCTGCGATATGCAACTTTTCAGCGAAGTTAGGAACAAATATACACAGGCAGTTAGGATAGCAAAGGCTAGCTTTTTCAAACAGAAATTTGCATCCTGCAGCACCAACTCCAAAAAGTTCTCGGACACTGTAAAGTCCATGGAGAATAAGAGCACCTCCTCCCAGCTGCCCACTGCATTGAAGCTAGGAAACACTGTCAACACCGATAAATCCACGACGATTGAGAATTTCAAGAATTATTTTTCTACAGCTGGCAATGCTTTCCATCTGGCCACCCCTACCCTGGTCAACAGCCCTGCAACCACCACAGCAACTTGCCCAAGCCTCCCCATTTCTCCTTCACCCAAATCCAGATAGCTAATGTTCTGAAAGAGCTGCAAAATCTGGACCCCTACAAATCAGCAGGACTAGACAATCTGGACCCTCTTTTTCTAAAAAAATCTGCCGAAATTGTTGCAACCCCTATTACTAGCCTGTTCATCCTCCCTTTGCATATTGTCTGAGATCCCCAAAGATTGGAAGGCTGCAGCGGTCAGCCACCTCTTCAAAGGGGGAGACACTCTAGACCCAATCTGCTACAGACCTATATCTATCCTACCCTGCATTTCTAAGGTCTTCGAAAGCCAAGTTAACAATCAGATCACCGATCATTTCTAATCCCACCGTACCTCCTCCACTATACAATCTGGTTTCCGAGCTGATCAGGGGGGCACAGCCACTCTCAAGGTCCTAAAAGATATCATAACCTCCATCGATAAGAGACAATACTGTGCAACTGTTTTCATAGACCTGACCAAGGCCTTCAACTCTGTCAGTCACCACATTCTTATCGGCAGACTCAAAAGCCTTGGTTTCGCAAATGACTGCCTCGCCTGGTTTACCAACGACTTCTCAGACAGAGTTCAGTGTGTCAAATCGGAGAGCTTGTTGTCTGGACCTCTGGTAGTCTCTATGGGAGGGCCACAGGGTTCAAATCTCGGGCCGACTCTTTTCTCTGTATACATCAATGATGTCACTCTTGCTGCTGGTGATTCTCTGATCAACCTCTATGCAGACGACACCATTCTGTATACATCTGGCCCTTCTTTGGACACTGTGTTAACTAACCTCCAGACGAGCTTCAATGCCATACAACTCTCCTTCCGTGGCCTCCAACTGCTCTTAAATGCAAGTAAAACTAAATGCATGCTTTTCAACCGAATTCTACCAGCACCTGTCCACCTGTCCAGCATCACCCGCACTGGAGACACCGTGCACTCCACAGCATAACACGGTGCCTGCCCGGTCTCTCTAGCCCCCCGGTAAACACAGTAATTTGGCGCAGGTCTCCTACCTGGCGTCGACATACTCCCTGTGTGCCCCTTCCAATACATTTTTGGGGCTGACTCTCGGGCTTCCTTGCCAACCGTGTTCCCTCGTATCGCCGGCTCCTTTCTCCGGCTGCCTCTGCTCTCCTAAGTGCCTCCACCTGTTCCCATGGGAGGCGATCTCTTCCAGCCAGTATTTCCTCCCAAGTGTAACAACCCTTACCGTCCAAAACGTCTTCCCATGTCCATTCCTCCTTTTGCTGCTCCTGCTGCCACTGCCTGTCACCACGCCGCTTGGTCCTGTTGTGGTGGTTGATTCTGTTAAGGTTTTCTTCCGTCGAATGAGAGGGGGACCAAAATGCAGCGTGGTTATTTCGATACATGTTTAATAAAAGATAAACATGAACAATACAAAACAATATACGTAACGTGGTCCTTCTGTAGCTCAGTTGGTAGAGCATGGCGCTTGTAACGCCAGGGTAGTGGGTTCGATCCCCGGGACCACCCATACGTAGAATGTATGCACACATGACTGTAAGTCGCTTTGGATAAAAGCGTCTGCTAAATGGCATATATTATTTATTATTATATTATTATTATTATATATTATTAACGTGAAAACCTAAACAGCCTTATCTGGTGCAAACAAACACTGAGACAGGATCTTGAGGACGTTCAATGCTGCAGAGATTTGTTGGTACCCTTCCCCAGATCTGTGCCTCGACACAATCCTGTCTCGGAGCTCTACGGACAATTCAATCAATCAATCAATCAAATGTATTTATAAAGCCCTTTTTACATCAGCTGATGTCACGAAGTGGCATACAGAAACCCAGCCTAAAACCCCAAACAGCAACCAATGCAGTTGTAAAAGCACGGTGGCTAGGAAAAACTCCATAGAAAAAACAGAACCTAGGAAGAAACCTAGAGAGGAACCAGGCTCTGAGGGGTGGCCAGTCCTCTTCTGGCTGTGCCTGGAGGAGATTATAACAGTACATGGCGAAGATGTTCAAAAGTTCAGAGATGACTAGCAGGGTAAAATAATAATAATCACAGTGGTTATAGGGGGCAACAGGTCAGCACCTCAGGAGTAAATATCAGTTGGCTTTTCAAAGCCAGTCATTCAGAGTTAGAGACAGCAGGTGCAGTAGAAAGAGAGTCCAAAACAGCAGCTCTGGGACAAGGTAGCACGTCCGGTGAACAGGTCAGGGTTCCATAGCCGCAGGCAGAACAGTTGAAACTGGAGCAGCAACATGAATAGGTGGACTGGGGACAGCAAGGAGTCATCAGGCCAGATAGTTCTGAGGTATGGTCCTGGGGCTCAGGTCCGAGAGAAGAGAGAGAGAAAGAGAGAGAGAGAATTAGAGGGAGCATACTTAAATTCACACAGGACACCGGTTAATACAGAAGATCCACTCCAAATGTAACAGACTGACCCTAGCCCCCCGACACAAACTACTGCAGCATAAATACTGGAGGCTGAGACAAGAGGGGTTGTGAGACACTGTGGCCCTGTCCAATGATACGCCCAGACAGGGCAAAACAGGCAGGATATAACCCCACCAACTTTGCTAAAGCACAGCCCCTACACCACTAGAGGGATATCTTCAACCACCAACCACCAACCTACTACCCTGAGACAAGGCCGAGTGTAGCCCATGAAGATCTCCCCCATGGCACGAATCCGAAGGGGGCGCCAACACGGACAGGAAGATCATGTTAGTGACTCAACCCACTGAAGTGACGCACCCCTCCTAGGGAAGGCATGGAAGAGCACCAGTAAGCCATTGATTCAGCTTCCGTAATAGGGTTAGAGGCAGAGAATCCCAGTGGAGATAGGGGAACCGGCCAGGCAGAGATAGCATTAGTTCATCGCTCCAGTGCCTTTCCATTCACCTTCACCTTCACACCCCTATGCCAGACTACACTCAATCATAAGACCCACTGAAGATATGAGTCTTCAATAACGACTTAAAGGTTGAGAGCGAGTCCTTCGACCTCATGGCTTGGTTTTTTATATGACATGCACTGTCCATTGTGGGACCTTATATAGACAGGTGTGTGCCTTACCAAATCATGTCCAATCAATGGAATCTACCACAGGTGGACTCCAATCAATTTGTAATAACATCTCAAAGAGGATCAATGGAAATATGATGCAACTGAGCTAAATGTTAAGTCTCATAGCAAAGGGTCTAAATACTTATGTAAATAAGGTATCTGGTTTTTTCTTTTTTTACATTTGCAAAAATTCTTAAAACCTGTTTTCACTTTGTCATTATGGGGTTTTGTCTGTAGATTGATCACGATTTTTCGTATTTTATCAATTTTAGAATAAGGCTGTAATGTATCAAAATGTGGAAAAAGTCAAGGTCTGAACACTTTCTGAATGCACTGCAAATTCCCATGTTGTTTTAATAGCTGGGGCTCTGTAGCTGTGACAGAGAGGGTTATTCTCCTGGTTGCCTACAATAATATGTCAAACAGGTTGAACAGCATCTATTTAGACTGTAATGGCAGCAAAACTATCTGCAAAAATAGAATCAAATAGATCTGGGCTGCTTCCTGTGTTTTTTTTTTTTACTTAATCTCAACTTTTTCTTTGACAAATCGCCTTTGTTTTGGGAGCGTTCACCGAACATGCACCATGGCGTAGCTTCTCACATATCCCACGTGGGAGATGTGGTATGTTTGATCGTCCCGACTACAGCCTAAGGGCAGTTAATCACGACACGATAGAGACAGATCTTGAGCATGTTCAGAGCTCACTTTGTGCCACTTTCAAGCTTATCCCACATTCAATCTCCTAAATGTACAAGTTTTTTTCTCAGATTTCCCTGCCTCTGCTTCTAGAGTTCATCATGGAGCACTGTTTTCTAGATCTTTTAACATGTCACCATCACCAACATCCTTATTCTGTCTCTCGGTTAATGCAGGGAGGGGAAAGATGAATTGTGCTGAGGAGAATGTCCTATTAATGCCTCCCATATTTTCCTTTAGGTCAAATTTTCCTTTAAGTTGTCCCCTTTGGCCATTTTCCATCCATTATAGATCAAATTGACGTATGAAAAGCGGCCTCATACTGTGCGGGCATTTAAACTTCATTAAACTTGTTATCAAGATGGAATACTGTTCTCTCGTTTTTATATGATACACTAACAATATATTTGCCTAGCAGCCACTTTCGGTATGCGGTATGCATAGTTCAGTGTTCCATTTACCCATCTGGCAATTTATTAGAGCAATTCAAAGCACACAAGTAACATAAGAACTGCCCCATCGGGTATTTGTTGACCCCCAATATCTTTCTTCGTCCATTTCCTTAATGTCTCATACCAGTGAGTAACAGCTAGGCTTACAGTGCCGTGAAAAGGTATTTTCCCTCATTCTAATTTTCCCTACTTTTACATATTTTTGATACTGATTGTTATCAGATCGTCAACCAAAACCTGATATCAGATAAAGGGAAACTGAGTGAACAAATAACACAACAGTAACAGACTTATTTCATGTTTTTATTTCATAAACAAAGTGTGCAACACCCAATGCCGTGTGAGAAAGTAATTGCCCCCTTACACTCAATAACTGGTTGTGCCACCTTTAGATGCAAGGACTCCACCCAAAACACATTATCAAGTCTATATGAAAATGGCTAAAAAGCAACAAATTATACATTTTGGAATGACCTAGTCAAAGTCCAGACCTAATCCCAATGGAGATGTTCTAGCAAGACTTGAAATGACCAGTTCATGCTTTAAAACCCACAAATGTCGCTGACTTAAAGCAGTTCTGCAGGAAGCATTTGGTTGTAGTCATTGCAGCTAAAGGTGGCACAACCAGTTATTGAGTGTCAGGAGGCAATTACTGTTTCACACAGGGGAATGGGTGTTGCATACGTTTGTTAATTAAATAAATAAAATAAGAATATATTTTTTGTTATTTGTAAACTCAGTTTCCCTTTCTCTAATATTATGTTTGAAGATGTGATAACATTCAGTGTCAAACATATGCAAAAACAGAGAAAATCAGAAAGGGGGAAAATACTTTTTCGCTGCACTATATATACAGTAACTTTATTTTTCGACATGTTTAAGCTAGCCATTGCCGTCTGAAATCAGGAAGGTGCATTCTAGAACCATACATTCTGTGCAGGCCTAGTGTCACGAATTCCGCCGAAGTCGGTTCCTCTCCTTGTTCGGCGGTCTTCTAGCCATTGCCGATCCACCTTTCATTTTACATTTGTTTGGTCTTGTTTTCCCACACACCTGGTGTATATAACCCTCTGTTCCCCCTATGTCTGTGTGTGAAATTGTTTATTGTCAGGTTGGTACGCTTCCGGCTGGTGTACGCTGAGTTTTGTGTTGTACCCGTGCTTTGTGGCAGCAAGTTTCTTTTTTGTGGAGGGAGGTCTGCTCCCGTGTATTGACTATTGAGGCCTAAACCAGATGGAGAGTGACCACATTTCAGCCGTGCGTAAATGACCGACAACCACCACGGTAAAGGAGGTGCAGCGGTTTATCTGGGGATTTGGTCAGGTAGCGGCTCCCATTACCTCACTGCTGAAGGGGGGACCGGTATGTTTGCAGGGGTCGGCTGAGGCGGACAGGGCTTTTGATCACCTGAGGGCTCTGTTTATCTCGGCTCCTGTGCTGTCCCATCCGGAACCCTCTTTGGCATTCATAGTGGAGGTGGACGCTTCCGAATCTGGGATAGGAGCCGTGCTCTCTCAGCGCTAGGGTATGCCACCGAAGCTCTGCCCCTGTTCCTTCTTCTTGAGGAAGCTCAGCCCAGCGGAGCGAAACTATGATGTGGGGGACCGGGAGATGTTGGCTGTCATTAAGGCTTTGAAGGCGTGGAGACATTGGGTGTCGCGAGAAAATACCTGGTGACTAGAGCGAGCTTTTAGAACAGACCTTCCTTTGTTCCAGAATGCCTGAGAAGAAGCATGATTGTTCGAGAGATTTGAGAATTGTTTTGTACGTTTAGAACATCCTAAAGCTTGATTCTGCACTTAGTTTGACCAGTTTAGTCGACATATAATATGTAATTTTGAAGTTTTGATGCGCAACTGTTCGGGACCAGAAGTAATTTTGGATGCATTTCAGCTGGAACTCGTAGCATATGCTAATACAAAGACCCACGACTTGAAACCAAACTATGTATTGGGTAGGTATGACTCCTTCCACTACATTCTGATCGAAGACCATCGAAGGTAAGGGAATATTTATGTTGTAATTTTGTATTTCTGTTGACTCCAACATAGCGGAGAAATATTTTTACGTCTGAGCGCCGTCTCATTATTACATAGTGAACTAATTCTGTAACGTTAAAAATAAATGTAACACAGCGGTTGCATTAAGAAGCAGTGTATCTTTCTAACTATATGTAGAACATGTATATTTAGTCAAAGTTTATGATGTTTATTTCTGTTATCTGGCGGAGGTATCTATAATTTCTCCGGACATTGTTCTCCGGATATTTTCTGAACAATGTCAATGTAAACGGAGATTTATGGATATAAATAGCATATTATTGAAAAAAAACATAAATGTACTGTGTAACATGTCCTATTACTGTCATCTGATGAAGATTTTCAAAAGGTTAGTGAATTATTTTTCTTTTAATCCTGTGTTTGTGATTGCGTCTTTTGTTCGACAAAATGGCTGTATATCGTCTGTGTCTTTGTGGTGGTTTGATATAAATATGTGCCATGTTTTCGCCGTAAAACATTTTAGAAATCTGACACACTGGGTAGATGAACTTGGTGTTTATCTTTCATTTGAGCTATTGGACTTGTTAATGTGTGGAGGTTAAATATTTCTAATAATATTTTTGCATTCTGTGCGCCACTGTTTCAGTTGAGCATGGGGGGGGGTGATACCCCTTGGCGAACCTGTACCGTTAACACGTTAATTAAAGACCAGGTTCCCAGAACGTGAAGGCAGACACACTGTCCCAGCTGTATGACATTAAGGAACGGCCCATGGATCCCACCCCCATACTCCAGGCCTCCTGCCTGGTGGTGCCGGTAGTGTGGGAGCTGAACGCTGACATTGAGCAGGCACTACATGCAGAGCCCACTCCCCTCAAGTGTCCCGCTGGGCATCTGTATGTTTTGTCTGCTGTCCGTGATTGGCTGATCTATTGGGCCCACACGTCACCCTCCTCTGGTCATCCAGGCATCGGTCGGATGGTGCCCTGTCTGAGTGGGAAGTACTGGTGGCCTACTTTGGCTTAGGACGTGAGGGTTTATGTTTCCTCCTGCTCGATGTGCGCCCAGTGTAAGGCTCCTAGGCACCTGCCCAGAGGTAAGCTACACCCCTTACCCGTTCCACAACGTCCTTGGTCGCACCTGTTGGTGGATTTCCTTACCGATCTTCCTCCCTCACAGGGTAACACCACGATCCTGGTCGTAGTGAACCTTTTTTCTAAGTCCTGTCATCTCCTCCCTCTGCCCGGTCTCCCTACGGCCCTACAGACTGCGGAGGACTTGTTTACGCACGTCTTCCGGTACTGCGGGGTGCCTGAGGAAATAGTGTCTGATCGGTGTCCCCAATTTACTTCGAGGGTCTGGAGGGCGTTCATGGAACGTCTGGGGGTCTCGATCAGCCTTACCTCTGCCACTCCTTCACTAACCTCTCACAATTCCAGTGCGTACTGGGGTACCAGCCACTTCTGGAGCCTTGGCATCAGAGTCAGATCGAGGCTCCAGCGGTGGACGACTGGTTCAGACGTGCGGAGGCGACATGGGACAACGCTCATGTTCACCTTCATCGGGCCGTTCTGTGCCAGAAAGCCAGCGCAGACCGTCACCGCAGTGAGGTCCCGGTGGTCGAACAGGGGGAACGTTACAGAGTCTGGCTCTCGTCCTGAAACCTACCCCTCCGCCTGCCCTGCCGGAATCTGTGGCCACAGTTTTTGGGGCTATTTAAAGTCCTAGGGAGACTGAACGAGGTTAGTTAGAGGTTACAGCTTCCCCCCGATTACCATATTATCCCATCCTTCCATGTGTCTCTCCTCAGGCCAGTGGTGACTGGCCCGCTCCAGGAGTCTGAGGTGCGGGAGGTTCTTCCGCCGCCTCTGGACTTCGAGGGGGCCCCGCCGTATTCCGTTCGCTCCATACTGGATTCGAGGCGTTGGGCGAGGGGCCTTCAGTACCTCGTGGAGTGGGAGGGTACGGTCCGGAGGAGAGATGCCGGGTTCCGGTGGAGGACGTGTTGGACCCTTCAATGCTGCGGGAGTTCCACCGTCTCCGTTCGGATCGCCCTGCACCTCGCCCTCCGGGTCGTCCCCAAGGCAGGTGTCGGCACACTGTTGGAGCCGCGCATCAAGGTGGGGGGTGGTACTGTCACGATTTCCACCGAAGTCGGTACCTCTTCTTGTTCAGGCGGCGTTCGGCGGTCGTCGTCACCGGTCTTCTTTCCATCGCCAATCCACCTTTAATTTTCCATTTGTTTTGTCTTGTTGTCCCACACAGCTGGTTTACATTCCCTCATTACTTGTCGTGTATATAACCCTCTGTTCCCCCCCATCTGTGTGTGAAATTGTTTATTGTCAGGTTGGTAGGCTTCCGGCTGGTGTATGCCGGGTTTTGTTTTGTACCCGTGCTTTGTGGCAGCCGGTACTTTTTACTTGGTTGTGTGTAGTTTGTGCTGCCTCACTTGTTCTTTGGGCATTTGTTTTTTGTGATGCGGTTGCGGTTGCGTCATGTTTTAATAATATTGTCTGAGTAAAGAGCTTTGTCCACTCTCCTGCCCCTGACTTCCATGCACCAGCTACACCCAGCTACACCCACCCATGTGCTCTTGAGATGTTTAACACATGACCTGTGAAGACCTATGCAGCATTTAGTCTACCTGGAACATGCCCAATATGTTCCTGTCCAACTTTGACTACTCTCTTTCCAAGGAGGTGGACCTAGAACAGGTCTTTTTTTTAACCTTTATTTAACTAGGCAAGTCACTAGGCTACCCTGCCGCCCCTGCAGTCGCTAAGATACAGCAGAGCTAATGGATTTGTGCCACGCATCCTATAAGAAGTATATCTCTCTGCAGCTGCAGACGGAGGGATGAAACAGAGGGGAGCGTTCAGAACTCTCTCCTTCATTCACATTTTTGGAGATAATTGATTGTAATGGAGCCACTACGTCTTCATTTGGTTTAGACTTTTTCCTCATCGTCTTTTGAGATCAGAAGGCCTTTGGCACTTATTTATTATTTCACTGTCTTTCATGTGGTTATTTTCTGCTGTTGTTAACATACAAGTTCAGTTGGTGGGTCATGTGAAAACATGTGGCCTAAGCCAAATGGCCTCAGTCTCAAACCGGGGACAAGAGTCAAGTTTAATGCCTAGCGTCAGTGTGAGAAATCTGGGGGAAAAGGTGAAGGGTACTGCGGGTAAGCATGAAGGGCCAGTAAAGAAGGGCTTCTTTAACCTCTTGAAACTAGTGGGCACTATTTCTCTGAATTATTTCTCAGAACCAGATGCTAAAATATGCATATAATTGACAGCTTAGGATAGAAAACACTCTAAAGTTTCAAAAACTGTAAAACTATTGTCTGTGAGTATAACAAAACTGATATTGCAGGCGAAAGCCTGAGAAAAATCCAATGAGGAAGTGACTCTTATTTAGAAACCTCTGCGTTCCTATGCATCCCTATTGAGCAGTGAAAGGGATATCAACCAGATTCCTTTTTCTATGGCTTCCCTAATGTGTCTACAGCCACTAGACATAGTTTCAGGCTTTTATTTTGAAAAATTAACGTGAACGACAACATTGCGTCAGTGGTCAGGTGGTGGCTCTCAGAGTGATTTGTTCATAATAGACAAAGGCGGCCATTGTTCCTCTCGCTCCTACTAAAAAGCCAATTGTCCCGGTTGATATATTATCTAATAGATATTTGAAAAACACCTTGAGGATTGATTATAAAAAAACGTTTGTCATGGAGTTTTTTTCGGCGTTGTCGTGACCGCAATTTCCGGTGGATTTCTCAACAAAACGTGGACAAGAAACGGAGGTATTTCGGCTATTAAAATAATCTTTATGGAACAAAAGGAACATTTGCTGTCTAACTGGGAGTCTCGTGAGTGAAAACATCCGAAGATCATCAAAGGTAAACGGTTCATTTGATTGCTTTTCTGATTTTCGTGACCAAGCTTCCTGATGCTAAGTGTACTTAATGTTTTGTCATGCGATCGATAAACTTATATGAATATGAATATTTTTTGTAATATTATTTGACTGGGGAACTATGCTATTCAGCGGTCCCCCTAGGAGCATGTAGTCATTACAAACATACACAGAGAGAATGAGCCCCTCTGTTCTCCTGATACCTGGCTGCTAGAGCTCCCCTAGGGGGAATCGGGCCCAGATGTGTTATGGGTATGACGTTTGGGGAAGTGGTCGTCATCCAGGGTCAGGCCGATGGGCTCATCGTATGAGAAAAGCAGAATTGAGGGTGGGACTGGTACTGGGACCCACCCACAACTCTGCCTTACTCATTAGCGCTTTAATTGACAACTTAAACAGCCTTGTATCCTTTGTTTTACAAAGCTTTGATTAACGCTGAGACAGCTTCTACCCCAAGCCATAAGACTGCTAAATAGCCATAAGACTGCTAAATAGTTCATGAATGGTTAGCCAGACTATCTGCACTGATCCTATCTTGTACGAACTCTATGCACACTCAAAGAATATATATATGCACACTGTATACACACTCACTCCCTCACACACACACTACACTGACACTCTTACACAAAACCTGCACACATTCACAAATAGTAGTGCCTTCAGAAAGTATTCATAGCCCTTGACTTATTTCAATTTATTTTGTTTTATAGCCTGAATTCAAAATGGATAAAACATATATATATCACCTAAAATTGATTAAATGAAACATATCCACATCAATCTACTCACAATACTCACAATAAAAATAAAAAATTTGCAAATTTATTGAGAATGGAAGACAGAAATATCTCATTTACATAAGTATTCACACCCCTGACTCAATACGGTGAAAAAGCAACTTTGGCAGCGATTACAGCTGTGAGTCTCTCTGGGTAAGTGTCTAACAGCTTTCCACATTTGGATTGTGCAACATGTGCCCATTATTCTTTCCATAGATTTTCAAGTAGATTTAAGTCAAAACTGTAACTCGTCCAATCGGGAACATTCACTGACTTCTTGGTAAGCAACTCCAATGTAGATGTGTTCGTTTTAGGTTTTAGGCCTGCTGAAAGGTGAATTCATCTCCCAGTGTCTGGTAGAAAGCAGACTGGACCAGGTTTCCTCTAGGATTTTGCCTGCACTGAGCTCCAATCCCTTTCTTTTTTATCCTGAAATGTTCACACTCCTTAATAACGATTACAAGTATACCCATAACAGAATGCAACCAACACCATGCTTGAATATATGGAGAGTGGTACTCAGTAAGGTGTTCTGTTGGATTTTCCCCAAACATACAGGAACACTTTGTATTCAGGACAAAAAATGAATTGCTACTTTAGTGCCTTGTTGCACACAGGTCACATGTTTAATAATATTTTGTATTCTGTACAAGGCTCCTTCTTTTCACTCTTTCATTTAGGTTAGTATTGTGGAGTATCTACAATGTTGTTGATCATCCAACCTCAGTTTACTTCTATCACAGTCATTCAACTCTGTACAAATAACACTTTATTTTATGCATTAATCTGTTGTCTTGGATGTGGAGAGTGAAAAGTGTGAGGTATGATATACGGGCGACAAGGGGAATTGGGAGAAGACGAGGGGGAGTGAGGGTCCTGGTTTTGTGAAGTCAATCGATTTAAAAGTGTGTTCAAATTTCATGAATCAATCAATCAAACTGTAGTGTCCTGTGAGATACTCTTAATGGCTGGAGGGAGATCAAACGCTTGATGAATCACCCTGACCTCATCAATCATACGGGAGCCCACCAGTCTCAGGACATTTGACCTCAGCTCTAAGTGTGTGTGTGTGTGTGTGTGTGTGTGTGTGTGTGTGTGTGTGTGTGTGTGTGTGTGTGTGTGTGTGTGTGTGTGTGTGTGTGTGTGTGTGTGTGTGTGTGTGTGTGTGTGTGTGTGTGTGTGTGTGTGTGTGTGTGTGTGTGTGTGTGTGTGTACAGATTTCCCCACTGGAAGGGGTTGTCTTGCCTCTCAAATTGGTATGTCAGTATCTTTGTATGGTGTGTGTGTGTGTCACTGTCTGTGTGTGCATCTGTGCTGTGTCTCTATGGATGGACATTCAAGTTTCCACCATGTCTAGAATGAGTTTGTGAGTGTATAGGCGTGCGCCCGCGCTTGTGTGTATGTATGTCTATCGGGCCTAATCTACTCTCCAGCTGTGAGCACACAGCCCAACAATTTCCCAGCAGTCAGATCTCCCTTCTCTTCTATTGCTGCATTACCATAATATATTTTATTTATCAAACAGCCCGCCATGTATGTTCTCTCCCACCACCTGTTAGTGATACACTCTCCATGCCACCATATGCAAACAAGGCCTTGGCCCCGCTCGTAATTGAGCTGGTAGATGCATCTTCAAAGTGCATGGAGCAGATGTCTCCCATCTCCCGAGACCCTATCTGAATGGAATTGATAAATAAGGCATCTCTGTTGAAATTCAGATGGATGTGGTCAGGAGGAAGAGAGGGAGGATAGGAGAGGAAAGAGAGAGGGGAAGAGGATCAGTACCTGTCAGGTTGGGGTAAGGGGGGATTGAGGTACGGTGAAGATAGGAGGAAGGCCTTTTCGGTTCCTGGGAGGAAGGGAAGGAGGGTGACAGAGAGAGAGAGAGAGGGTGTGTGTCATGCTATGTACTACCTCCCAGCCCCACTGATATCAAATCAAATCAAATGTTATTGGTCACATACACACATGGTTAGCAGATGTTAATGCGAATGTAGCGAAATACTTGAGCTTCTAGTTCCGACCATGCAGTAATATCTAACAAGTAATCTAACCATTTCACAACAACTTACTTATACACACAAGTGTAAAGGAACTGAATAAGAATATGTACGTATAAATATATGGATGAGCGATGGCCGAACGGCGTAGGCAAGATGCAGTAGATGGTATAGAGTACAGTATATACATATGAGATGAGTAATGTAGGGTATGTAAACATGATATAAAGTGGCATTGTTTAAAGTGATTAGTGATACGTTTGTTACCGCCAATTTTTTATTATTAAAGTGGCTAGAGATTTGAGTCAGTATGTTGGCAGCAGCCTCTCAATGTTAGTGATGGCTGCGAGATAGAAGCTGTTTTTCAGTCTCTCGGTCCCCGCTTTGATGCACCTGTACTGACCTTGCCTTCTGGATCATAGCGGGGTAAACAGGCAGTGGCTCGAGTGATTGTTGTCCTTCATGATCGTTTTGACCTTCCTGTGACATCGGGTGGTGTAGGTGTCCTGGAGGGCCCCCAGTAATGCGTTGTGCAGCCCTCACTACCCTCCGGAGAGCCTTACCTTTGTGGGGGGAGCAGTTGCAGTACCAGGGGGTGATACAGCCCAACAGGATGCTCTCGATTGTGCACCTGTAAAGATTTGTGAGTGTTTTTGGTGCCAAACCAAATTCCTTCAGCCTCCTGAGGTTGAAGAGGCGCTATTGCACTTTTTTCGCCACGTTGTCTGTGTGGGTGGACCATTTCAGTTTGTCGGTGATGTGTACGCCGAGGAACTTAAAACTTTCCACCTTCTCCACTATTGTCCCATTGATGTGGATAGGGGGATGCTGCCTTTGCTGTTTCCTGAGGTCCACGATCATCTCCTTTGTTTTGTTGACGTTGATTGTGAGGTTATTTTCCTGACACCACACTCTGAGGGCCCTCACCTCCTCCCTGTAGACCGTCTTGTCATTGTTGGCAATCAAGCCTACCACTGTAGTGTCGTCTGCAAACTTGATGATTGAGTTGGAGGCGTGCATGGCCACGCAGTCAGGGGTGAACAGGGAATACAGGAGAGGGCTGAGAATGCACCCTTGTGTTGAGCTGTGATTGATGAACAGCATTCTTACATAGTATTCCTTTTGTCCAGATGGGTTAGGGCAGTGTGCAGTGTGATTGTGATTGCAACGACTGTGGACCTATTGGGGTGGTAGGCAAATTGGAGTGGGTCTAGGGTGTCAGGTAGGGTGGAGGTGATATAATCCTTGACTAGTATCTGAAAGCACTTCATGACGACGGAAGTGAGTGCTATGGGGAAATAGTTGTTTAGCTCAGTTACCTTAGCTTTCTTGGGAACAGGAACAATGGTGGACCTCTTGAAGCATGTGGGAGCAGCAGACTGGGATAGAGATTGATTGAAAATGTCCGTAAACTCACCAGCCAGCTGGTCGGTCTGCACATGCTCTGAGGACGCGGCTGTGGATGCCGTTTGGGCCGGCAGCCTTGCGAGAGTTAACAAGTTTAAATGTTTTAGTCACATAGGTTGGGGTGAAGGAGAGCCCGCGGGTTTTGGTAGCGGGCCGTGTCAGTGGCACTGTATCATCCTCACAGCGAGCAAGGAGGTTGTTTACCATAATTTCTGGACTATTAAGCACACCTGAATATAAACCGCACCCACTGAATTTTTTTAAATATGTATTTTGTACATACATATGCTGCACATGTCTATACGCCGCAGGTGCCTACCGGTACATTGAATTTTTTAAAACTTTACACAGCCTTTAAACGAAACACGGCTTGTAACAAAAATAAATAGGCTTTAAACAAAACACGGTTTGTAACAAAAATAAATAGGATTTAACGAAACACGGATTGCAAAAAAAAAAAAAATAGCAGTAAACAGTAGCCTACCAAGAAAGTCATTGGTCACTATCTTCATCCTCCTGTGCACTGAAACCACTGAAGTCATCTCCTTCGGTGTCGGAGTTGAATAGCCTCAGAATTGCTACATCCGATGTTGGATCGCTGCCCTCTTCAACACACAGCAGTCCAGCCTTTCGAAACCCGTTGATGATAGTGGATTTTTTAACTATGCTCCAACCTGTCAGCAGCTCTATTTCCTTTTCCAACAACCAGATCGATCGCCTTCAACTTGAAAGCTGTATCATATGCATTTCTCCGTGTCTTTGCCATTTTGAGGTGACAAAATGACTACCGTAATCAGAATGATGGGAAGTTGGAGCTCGCTCGATTTACATCACATTATGTGACGGTGCTCAGTTTTTTGGCGGCATGAATCTTGTGAATGCGGGAAAATTCATAAATTAGCCGCGTCATTGTATAAACCGAGAGGTTCAAAGCGTGGGAAAAAGTAGCGGAATATAGTCCAGAAATTACGGTAGTTGTCTGGCAGCAAAACCAGCCTGAACCTCTTTCTAAAGACTGTTGAATATAGTGGAAGCCCTAGGAACTGCAATTTGGAGGACTTGGGCTTATAATTATAGTACTCTCCTTTGAAAATAGTGGCAAGCTGAAAATTATTTTGGGAGGATGTTTGTCCTTAGGGTTTCACCTGCCATATCAGTTCTGATCTTCTCACAGAAATCATTTTAACAGTTTTAGACACTTTAGAGTGTTTTCTATCTAAATCTAATCATATGCATATCCTAGCTTCTGGGCCTGAGTAACAGGCAGTTTACTTTGGGCACGCTATTCATCCGGACGTGAAAATACTGCCCCCTATCCCAAAGAAGTTTTAAGGATTGTCCAAAAAAACCTTGGACTTCACCTAATTTGAACATGTTCAACTTCATAAAAAACACATTTTACCATCTCAAGAAGTAAAATAAAAATAATTACTTCAGGGTTGGGTAGGGTACCTTATAAATCTATTCTTTTACAGTTACTAGTGACTTGTGACAAAATTGTGTTCAGTAACGTAACTTTTGGATTACCGAAACTCTGCAATGTAATCAGATTACTTTTAAATTACTTTCCCATGAACAATCATTAGAAGAAGACAAAAATGCATATTTTTTCCTTCATGGGTTATGTAGGCTTCTATCCCATTGTTTTCTACTCCAACACATTTAATAGGTTATGTAGCATATGCCATGATTAAAAGGCAATTTATCCTACACTTCATCAATTCAACTTAAAATACACATATTCATTTTGTGAATAGCCATCCACAAAAACCACAATCCGTAAATCATTCATGATTGAGAGAGCAGCAGTGTGATTCAGATAACTGCTATGTACAGTACCAGTCAAATGTTTAGACACACCTAATCATTGAAGGGTTTTTCTTCATTTGACTATTTTCTACATTGTAGAATAATAGTGAAGACATCAAAACTATGTGTTAACACAAATGGAATCATGTAGTAAGCAAAAAAGTGTTAAACAAATCAAAATCTATTTTAGATTTTAGATTCTTCAAAGTAGCCAACCTTTGCCTTGACAGCTTTGCACATGCTTGGCATTCTCTCAACCAGCTTCACCTGGAATGGTTTAACAGTTTTGAAGGAGTTCCCACATATGCTGAGCACTTGTTGGCTGCTTTTCCTTTACTTTGCAGTCCAACTCATCCCAAACCATCTCAATATGGTTGAGTTTGGGTGATTGTGGAGGCCAGGTCATCTGATACAGCACTCCATCACTCTCCTTCTCGGTCAAAGAGCCCTTATGTAGCCTGGAGGCGTGTTGGGTCATTGTCCTGTTGAAAAACAAATGATAGTCCCACTAAGCGCAAATCAGATGGGATGGTGCATTGCTGCAGAATGTTTTGATAACCATGCTGTTTAAATGTGCTTTGAATTTGTCAACAGCAAAGCACACCCACACCATCACAACTCCTCATCCATGCTTCACGGTGGAACCCACACATGCAGAGATCATTTGTACACCTACTCTGCGTCTCACAAAGACATGGATTTTGGAAAAATGTCAAATTTGGAATCATCAGATTTCCACTGGTCTAACGTCCATTGCTAGTGTTTCTTGCCCCAGGCAAGTCTCTTCTTATTATTGGTGTCCTTTAGTAGTGGTATCTTTTCAGCAATTCAACCATAAAGGTCTGATTCACACAGTCTCCTTTGAACAGTTGATGTTGAGATTCGACTGTTACTTGAACTCTGTGAACGTTTATTTGGGTTGCAATCTGAGGTGCATTTAACTATAATTGACTTATCCTCTGCTGCAGAGGTAACTCTGGGTCTTCCTTCCCTGTGGCGGTCCACATGAGTGCCGGTTTCATCATAGCACTTGATGGTTTTGCAACTGCACTTGAAGTTCTTGACATTTTCTGGATTGACTGACCTTGATGTCTTAAAGTAATAATGGACTTCGTATATTACCACATAGGGCTATATTCTGTATATCAGACCTACCTTGTCACAACACAACTGATTGGCTCAAATACATTAAGAATTAAAGAAATTCCACAAATTAACAAGGCAGACCTGTTAATTGAAATGCATTCCATGTGACTACCTCATGAAGCTGGTTCATAGAATGCAAAGTGTGCAAATAACATGATTCCATATGTTGAGTATATCTGGAGCATCAGCATTTGTGGGTTCGTTAACAGGCTCAAAATCTTCTGTCGACCCTCTACTTTTTAGAACATTCTGTTAAAAATTGCGCAACATTTCAGCGCCCTGCTACTCAGGCCAGGAATATAGTATATGCATATGATTAGTATGTGTGGATAGTAAACACTCAGCCGTTTCTAAAACTGGTTAAATCACGGCTGTGACTATAACAGAACGTGCGTTTCATCAAAAAGTGCAAGAAAATCTGATCACTGAGAATGGAAATAAATATCCTTGCGCTACTTCCAGGAATTGTTCAAAGTGAACCGAATTACATGAGGCCGAGGTTTCAGTGCCTACAGCTTCCAAACAATGTCTAGAGTCTTGTCATTTGATTCGGCTTTGATTCTTGGTCAAACCGAATCAAGGGAACCGATTCCCTCCGGTCTCCGACCGGATGTTTTGGTCAAGCTCTCTCCAGACATTTTTTCGAGACGGACAGCTATAGAATTTACATCGCCTCCTGGTGAATTTTAATAATAATAATAATAATATATGCCATTTAGCAGACGCTTTTATCCAAAGCGACTTTTATCGCTTATTAACGTGTACTAATACCTAAAGTTGCATTACAAAAGTATTTCGAAGTGTTTTGTGAAAGTTTATCGTCGACTTTTTGAATTTTAAAAAATGACGTTACGTTATGAAACGCTATTTTTTTCAGTTTATCACACAGTCTTCATAGATCGATATCTAGGCTATATATGGACCGATTTAATCGAAAAAAAGACCCAATAGTGATTATGGGACATCTAGGAGTGCCAACAAAGAAGATGGTCAAAGGTAATGAATGTTTTATATTTTATTTGTGCGGTTTGTGTAGCGACGACTATGCTAATTATTTTGTTTACGTCCCCTGCGGGTCTTTTGGGTGTTACGCCTTGGTCATTGTATTTTGTGTTTTTGTTATGTGTTTGGGTAGGCCAGGGTGTGACATGGGTTTATATGTTGTGTTTCGTATTGGGGTTTGTATTATTTGGGATCGCGGCTGATTAGGGGTGTGGTATAGGTTTGGCTGCCTGAGGCGATTCTCAATTAGAGTCAGGTGCTTATCGTTGTCTCTGATTGGGAACCGGATTTAGGCAGCCCGAGTTTCACTTTGTATTTCGTGGGTGTTTGTTCCTGTCTCTGTGTTGTAGTCACCAGATAGGCTGTAATTAGTTTCATGTTCCGTTCTGTTGTTTTTTTAGTTAGTATCAGTTATTTCATGTACCGCGATTCTTTCATTAAAGTCATGAGTAACCTACACGCTGCATTTCGGTCCGACTCTCTTTCTTCAACAGACGAACGCCGTTACAGAAACACCCACCTGTCACGGACCGAGCAGCGTGTAAACTGGCAGGATCTAAAGGAGGACGTTATGGACGGTAGAGGCATGGAGTATACGACGTAGGAAGAAATCGACAGGTGGGCGGCCGACCCAGAGAGAGTGCAGGCGCCCGCCTGGGATTCCCTACAGCAATGCGAAGAGAGCTATAGACGTATGGAGTTGAAAAGGAAAGCACGGCTATACAGAGCGAAAACCGAAAGTAACGGGGGAAAGCGCAGAGAGAGAGTGGCTGAGTCAGGAGTCAGACCTGAGCCTACTCTCCCTGTTAATCGCGAAGAGCAGTTGCAGTGGGAAAGGCTGCACCATTTGGAGATTTGGACATGGGAGGAGGAATTAGACGGAAAAGGACCCTGGGCGCAGCCGGGAGAATATCGCCGTCCCAAGGAGGAAATAGAAGCAGCTAAAGCGGAGAGGCGCAGGTATGAGGAGGCAGCACGGCGACGCGGTTGGAAACCGGAAAGTCACCCCAGAAAATGTATTGGGGGGGGTGCTAGAAGGGAGAATAGTTATGCCAGGTAGGAGACCTGCGCATACTCCCTGTGCTCACCGTTGGGCTAGAGAGACCGGGCAGGCACCGTGTTATGCTATGGAGCGCACGGTGTTTCCAGTGCGGGTGCAGAGCCAGCTGCGGCACATACCAGCCCTTCCTATTGGCCGGGCTAGAGTGGGCATCGAGCCAGGTAAGCTTGGGCAGGCTCGGTGCTCAAGAGCTCCAGTGCGCCTGCACGGTCCGGTCTATCGAGAGCCACCTCTACACACCAGTCCTCCGGTAGCAGCTCCCCGCACCAGGCTTCCTGTGCGTGTCCTCGCGCCAGTACCACCAGTTTCAGCACCACGCACAAGGCCTCCAGTGCGCCTCGCCTGATCAGCGCAGCCAGCGCTTTTCTCCTCTCCTGCGCTGCCGGAGTCTCCCGCCTGTTTAGCGCAGCCAGAGCCTTTCTCCTCTCCTGCCCTGCCGGAGTCCCCCGCCTGTTTAGCACAGCCAGAGCCTTTCTCCTCTCCTGCGCTGCCGGAGTCTCCAGTCTGCCCAGCGCCGCCTTTGCTCCCAGTCTGCCCAGCGCGGACATTGCTCCCAGTCTGCCCAGTGCTCCCAGTCTGCCCAGTGCTCCCAGTCTGCCCAGCTCCGCCGGTGCTCCCAGTCTGCCCAGCGCGGCCAGTGGTCCCAGTCTGCCCAGCGCGGCCAGTGCTCCCAATCTGCCCAGCGTGGCCAGTGCTCCCAGTCTGCCCAGCTCCGCCAGTGCTCCCAGTCTGCCCAGCTCCGCCTGTGCTCCCAGTCAGCCCAGCGCCACCAGTTGGCCCAGCGTCGCCAGTCTGCCAGGATCCACCAGAAGTGCCAGTCTGCCAAGATCCGCCAGATCGGCCAGACAACATGAATCATCCAATTCCACCAGCCAGCCAGGATTTATCGGAGCCTACTACCTGCCTGAGCTTCCTCTCAGTACTGAGCTTCCTCTCAGTACTGGGCTGCCTCTCAGTACCGGGCTTCCCCTCAGTACCGGGCTGCTTCGGTCCCGGGCTGCCCCTCTGTCCCGAGCTGCCCCTCTGTCCTGAGATGCCCCCATGTCCTGAGCTGCCCCTCTGTCCTGAGCTGCCCCTCTGTCCCGAGTTGCCCCTCTGTCCCTTAGCTGCCCCTCTGTCCTGAGATGCCCCTCTGTCCTGAGCTGCCCCTCTGTCCTGAGCTGCCCGTCTGTCCTGAGTTGCCCCTCTGTCCCGAGCTGCCCCTCAGTCCCGAGCTGCCCCGCTGTCCCGGGCTGCCTCTCTGTCCCGAGCTGCCCCTCTGTCCCGAGCTGCCCCTCTGTCCTGAGCTGCCCCTCAGTTATGTGGGGATCAGCGTGAGGACTATTAGGCCATGGTCGGCGGAGAAGGTGGATTATCCCAGGACGACTAGGGGAGGAACTAGAACATTTATGGAGTGGGGTCCACGTCCCGAGCCAGAACCGCCACCATGGACAGACGCCCACCCGGACCCTCCCTATGCTCTTGAGGTGCGTCCCGGAGTCCGCACCTTAGGGGGGGGGGGTTCTGTCACGCCTTGGTCATTATATTTTGTGTTTTTGGTATATGTTTGGGTAGCCAGGGTGTGACATGGGTTTATATGTTGTGTTTCGTATTGGGGTTTGTTGTAATTGGGATTGTGTATGATTAGGGGTGTGTCTAGTTAGGCTTGGCTGCCTGGGGCGATTCTCAATCAGAGTCAGGTGCTTGTCTTTGTCTCTGATTGAGAACCGTATTTAGACAGCCTGACTGTCGCGTTGTATTTTGTGGGTGTTTGTACCTGTCTCTATGTTTGTCACCAGATAGGCTGTAATTAGTTTCGTTTCGTTTGTTGTTTTCATTTATCAGTTATTTCATGTACCACGATACTTTCATTAAAAGTCATGAGTAACCTACACGCTGCATTTCGGTCTGACTCTCTTCATTCAACAGACGAACGACGTTACATCATTGAACATTTTCATTTCTCTTAGATTATTAACCTTAGTGTGGTTTACTAAGTAATACTGATGACTAGAAACAAAAAATAATGTATTTTTCAGGGTGTGCGCATGCAGGACAGAAGAATAGCAATTCTTACACTATTGTTATAAATTCAATCACCTTCATCCTCATCATTCAGTTAATTGAAATTCAATTTTGAAGTCGTGCACAATAGTCAGTTTCTATTTGGTTTATGTTGCCCATTCATTGTCAGTTAGAGACACATTAGCGCCTTGGGACCAAAAAGCATAATCAGTGCTCTAAATTCCCCTTGCGCTGATCTGGAGCAATTAACCAGTGACTCAAGGTATCGTACTAAATCACAAAGTCCCGCAGCATAATCTCAAAACTTTTAGTAGGGCAACCACTGTACAATATGCTACAGTAGACACGACAACACAATATATGTAAATTAAAGCACTTATTTTGTTGAAATGTACACATGTCCAAAGTTGTTATCAGTAAGGAAAACAACAATGAAGGCAATGACAGAAAAATGTGCCTGAGGGAAGGACTGTGCAAGCCTGTGCAAATGTCTGCATACTTGATCTGGGGAAGTACTTGAGATCTAAACGAAGAGAGAAGTTTTTCCGGCTCAGTAATGCCTCAAACATACATTTTCCACTACAGTGAAATGGGCTACTTCTATGCGAATTATTTAGGAGGTGGAACTAACCTCAATTCAAAATGTGAAAATAACAATCACATATTGAAACAGTGAGTGCATTTTGAAATCACACACATAAACAAAAACTAATGCTGGGGCAACCATTAGCGATACTTGGAATTCAGGAATGAAAGGGTAAAAACAAAAATCTGAAATTGGAAATATTATGATAATGCCCTTTTTGGGATAGAGATATTTGAAAAACAATCTTGCAATTGAAGCCTGTTCAGGAGGGAAGGAACTTTTGGCCCACATCATGACGTCACAATGTGACCTTCTTATAATAGACCGTTGACTGTTCATCTGGGTAAGGGTGTGATCTCTAGACCATCCTATCAGCTAATCAAGGCTGTGTATGTAAATATATTCACATTTGTTTCCTAACACCCACATGATCAGATTGAGCATTTTAAGGGCCAAAAGAGGCTCAGGGAAATAAACTATACAAAAATATATTTTGGAGTTATTTTCACTAAATACCCACACACAGTGATCAGACATAGTGTGATGATTTAAAAATAAAAAATTACAAAGACTGAATGGGGACTTGAATAGCTGTCAAATAATTACTTTCTCTGTCCTTGGGAGAATATCATTTGCATTTCCTTGATTCGTTGCATCCTCTCTCCGCATCTCCTTCTTAAAACCCATTGAATGAGAAGGTCAGAGGTCCTTCCCCTCTCACCTTCTTATCCAATTGGTTTTGAGAAGGAGGCGAGGAGAGAGGTGGTGATCAAAGAAATGCAATTGAGATTCTCCCCTTGTTTACCCTATTCCCTCAGCTCCCCCTCTTAGCACATTGGGGGAGAGGAAGTTTCTCCCCTCAGGCTACAATGCACTTTCAAGACACAGACTCGCATGCACGCACGCACACACACACACACACACACACACACACACACACACACACACACACACACACACACACACACACACACACACACACACACACACACACACACACACACACACACACACACACACACACACACACACACACACACACAATGCTTGAAGAGTTTACTCATTATAATGATTTAATTATCGGTTATTATTATTGTCAATGATTTTGTTGACAGAACCCATTGTATTATATTGTATTATTATATCAACTATTAAGACATATAGTAAGGCTGTTGTTTATCTTGTTCGTTCTTCAGGAATGTTTAGCATGGCTATAAATGTGTGGTGTCCATATTTCTTGTGATATTTTGAATGACTTGAAGATGTTTTGTTGTTGCTAGTTATGGTATCATTGTGCCAACCTAGACTTGTATTCCTGTAATTACACACAAGAAAATCATATTAAAATGTATACTGAACAAAAATATGAACACAAAATTAAACAATTTCAAATATTTTATTGAGTTACAGTTCATATAAGGAAACCAGTCAGCTGAAAAAAACAATTAGGCCCTAATCTATGGATTTCACATGACTGGGAATACATATCAGATATGCCAGCTGTTGGTCACAGATACTGTATATAATTCAAATGTTGTGCTGTTTGATATGTTATTGTCATTTCCTCTTGTCTATTGCTCGTCCATCAAACCAGGTCATTATTGAGGACCAGAATGTCTTCTCCAAGATTCACCTGGATAAATTAAGGTGAAACGAATACATAGTGTTCTGACTCCGATACCTGGCATAGGAGGAACGTAAGTCACTGGCGTCCCAGCTGACTTATAGGACCAGCTGTTTGGCATCCATCAAAACGTTGGCATGCTTTCCGGACTGGCTGTTAGCACCAGGAAATGTTCATGTAGCCTTGCAGTGCTGTTCATTTTCCTGGTGAGTCAAAGCAAAAGGAGTACTCCCTTGCTTTGTAGAACTCTTTCAAGTATTTAATAAAATCTCTTCAGGGAGGGATACGGTATATAGGATGTGAAATTATTATTTGTTATTTCCACAAAACATCCTTCTCGTTACACTGCCTAGCTGAGATACCAAACCACAATCCTTGGTCTTTGTATAGACCCCACAATGTGACAAACATGCAGTTTTAGTTGGCTAATCGCTAAAATCGACAAACAAGCTATTCTGACTGTGCTTCACCTGTATAACACTATAGGCACCAGTAAGATTGCTGCTTCTCTCTTAGAGTTTTTTTTTTGCAGCAGTATATCTGATGAATGCAACATCTGGGTTTCACAGTTCATTCCAGTGCGCCCATATAAAATATTAAAAGGCCCACACTGTCTACGTTCTCAACTAAAACAGAATATGCATGATATATGAGAACAAAATCTGTCTAACTGCACACTTCGGCGCTATACACTCCTGTGGAAGTTGTAGGTATTTTTGTGTATTGTCTAGGTTCTGACTAATTGTATCTCATGCTGGCTCCAGCTTTTTCTTAAATCTCCATAGTGCATTCTTGGATCTCCATAGCTCATTCTTGGATTTCTGCTTATTTGAAGCGTAAACCAGATTTCCCCTTTCCCTTCCATTGGTATTACATAATAACACAGCATTATCATTTTTTTGTGATATCCTTCATACAGGAATGTACTGTTATTTTCCTGCAAGGTTTTATGAAAGTAGTCCCACTGCCTGTGAATAGGTAAGCCTATCCTTTCTGCGGGATGCAAACCATAAAATATACCAGAAATATTTGAATTTGAAAATGTATAAATCCTTCTGATTTGAGCCAATTATGAGGGCTTATGCTGGGGCTGCAGAATGAGCTAAATTCTTCCCAGCTGGAGAAAGGTTTCACTGTGTACTATTGCTCCTCCACTCCCCATGTCAGGCTACGAACATACAGCACATATTGGCAAGGGTTGTGTTCATTAGGCACCAAATGTAAGAAAATGGACTGAAACAAAGAGATACTAACCAGATTTAAGACCACCTGGACTTAAGAGTCAAATAAGAAACACACATTTCATTTTCTGTTGCACATTTTTTTTAAACATTGTCCATTGTTCTAATGACCACGATCACATACTTCAGTACAGATTGAATAAGCAGAAGGGTTCCCCGGTTTTCATCTTAAAGCTGAAGTCCGCAGGCCACCCCACTTATTGTGTTGTGTTTTCACTTTGAATGAAAACAAGGGGATTGGTCTTACACTGCTCTGGGCTGGCTTTCTGGGCAAGGTGTGTCTTTGCGCTAACTCCTGCCCATTCAAATGGCAGTGTTAGAGAGAGAGAGAGAGAGAGAGAGAGAGAGAGAGAGAGAGAGAGAGAGAGAGAGAGAGAGAGAGAGAGAGAGAGAGAGAGAGAGAGAGAGAGGAAGTGGAAAGTTTCTTTCTGCATAAGCCAAAGATAAACACAGCAGACGCAAGCAGCAAACTATTGCTTGTAACAGATAAACTGTTGTGGAAGCAGGAACCAGAATTTCTGAAAATGTCTACACAACAAGAATCATTATAAGTTATTTGCTCTAAATCAATTCCAAGCAAAAAGAGAAAAAAAGCGAGAAAAAGACTGTCCATAACTAATTCAGATACCGGATCAAAATTGGAATTCATTTTGAAAGGTGGTAACCATTGAACGATCTGAAAGGGTTGAAGAGTGACACCAAAATGGCCACCATTCTCATGGACAGGTAAGTGTTGGGTTGCCTTTTTAGCCTGCTAGCTACTTAGCAAGCTACTTATCTAACGTTAGCTGCTAGCCCTAGTGTGTTTAATGTTCAAGCTAGCTAACATCTGATAATTTTTGTACTTACTGCAGTAAATCTCTAGCTACATCATCTACACTGCATACATCTTACAATATGCCCTATGCTTTATTTCAACTAACGTTAGCTAGCTAAAGCTAGATATGCAAATTAATGCATGATAGTGTGTGTGGTTTGTTGATGATATACTAGCTAGTTAGGTGGTCAGTAGCATTTTCACCCCAGAAAATGCATCAAGTTATAAAATAACCAGCATCACATAAACATGTATTTCTTAGGGAGATACTGCTGGAGTCTGATTTGGAGTCTCCCGCCTGTTCAGCGCTATCAGAGCCTTCCTCCTCTACAGTGCTGCTGGAGTCTCCTGTCTGTTCAGCGCTATCAGAGCCTTCCTTCCCTCCTGCGCTGTCAGAGTCTCCCACCTGTTCAGCGATATCAGCGCCTTCCTCCTCTACAGCGCTGCCGGAGCCTCCTGCCTGTTCGGAGCTGCCTGAGCTGTCAGTGTGCATGAAGCAGCCAGAGCTGTCAGTCTGCATGAAGCAGCCAGAGCTGTCAGTCTGCAAGGAGCTGCCAGTCTGCAGGGTGCTGTCAGCCTGCATGGAGCAGTCAGAACTGTCAGTCTTCATAAAGCAGCCAGACCTGTCAGTCTGTATGAAACAGTCAGAGTTGTCAGCCTGCATGGAGCAGTCAGAGCTGTCAGTCTGCATAAAGCAGCCAGAGCTGTCAGTCTGTATGAAACAGTCAGAGCTGTCAGCCTGCATGGAGCAGTCAGAGCTGTCAGTCTGCAAAGAGCTGCCAGTCTGCAAGGAGCTGTCAGTCTGCAAGGAGCTGTCAGTCTGCAAGGAGCTGTCAGCCTGCATGGAGCAGCCAGAGCTGTCAGTCTGCAAGGAGCTGTCAGTCTGCAAGGAGCTGCCAGTCTGCATAGAGCAGCTAGATCCGCCAGTCAGCCATGATCTTCTAGATCTGCCAGTCAACCAGATTCTTCCAGATCTACCAGTCAACCAGTCTCTTCCAGATCTGCCAGTCTGCATAGAGCAGTTAGATCTACCAGTCAACCAGAATCTTCCAGATCTGCTAGTCAACCAGAATCTTCCAGATCCGCCAGCCAGCCAGGATCTACCGGAGCCTACTACCTGCCTGAGCTTCATCTCAGTACTGGGCTTCCTCTCAGTACTGGGCTTTCTCTCAGTACTGTGCTGCCCCTCAGTTCCGGGCTGCCCCTCAGTCCCGAGCTGCCCCTCAGTCCCGAGCTGCCCCTCAGTCCTGAGCTGCCCCTCAGTCACGAGCTGACCCACAGTCCCGAGCTTCCCCTCAGTCCCGAGCTGCCTCAGTCACGAGCTGCTCCTCAGTTCAGTGGGGTTCTGGGTGAGGACTATTAGGCCATGGTCGGCAGTGAGGGTGGATTAACCCGGGACGCGAAGGGGAGGAACTATGACTTTAATGGAGTGGGGTCCACGTCCCGAGCCGGAACCGCCACCATGGACAGACGCCCACCCGGACCCTCCCTATGGTTTTGAGGTGCGTCCGGGAGTCCGCACCTTAGCGGGGGGTTCTGTCACACCTTGGTCTTAGTGTCTTGTGTTTTTGTTGATTGTTTGGTCAGGCCAGGGTGTGACATGTGTATGTTTTGTTGTATTTCATATTGGGTTTTGTGGTTATTGGGATTGCGGCTGAGTAGGGGTGTTGTATGGCCTTGGCTGCCTGAGGCGGTTCTCAATCAGAGTCAGGTGATTCTCGTTGTCTCTGATTGGGAACCGTATTTAGGTAGCCTGGGTTTCGCTTTGTATTTCGTGGGTGATTGTTCCTGTCTCTGTGTAGTTTCCCAGATAGGCTGTAATTAGGTTTCACGTTCCGTTTGTTGTTTTTGTATTTATATAGTTATTTCATGTATCGCTTTTTTCATTAAAGACATGAGTAACCACCACGCTGCATTTCGGTCCGACTCTCTTTCAACAAACAAAGAACGCCGTTACAGCTACACTTGTTACTGCAGAACACCACATCCCATGTAAAGGACACTGTTGTGACACTGGCTTATTGGTAGTAGTGGCATTTCCCCCTCATTTAGCTGTAGTCAACTGAGCATTGATGGTGACAACCATAGAGAGCATTGAAGAAGACGAGGTGGATGAATTCATAAATGGTGCGTACGTTCCTACTATTGAATCATATTCAATCCATATTATGTAATCAAATCAAAATTCCCCTTTTTGGCAGCTTCCCAGAATTCCAGACATTCTAGAATTTAGATGACTATCTTCAACAAATTCTCAGTAATGATAAAAATATTCCTCTGATTTTGTGTGGCCTTTGAATAGTGTTAGTTTAAATAACACATACACCCACAAACATTTGCTCCTTGTTCTATTGATTTTAACGTGAAATCTATGGAAGTGATACAAAAATAAATATTGTGTTACACTTACCGCGCTGGTGATGCAATTGAATCAAAATGCAACACTTCAAAATGTATTGTACTCATTATAATGTACACATTATTCTCAGATTCCGTATGGTTTTTGAGCTGTGTTAGTTTTAACAGGACATGCAACCTCATCTCCCCCGTCTCGTGCTATTGATTTCAACGTGATAATTGATGAGTGATTGACTAAAGTGTTGCCTTTCTGTTTTGGTGATCCCCTTATCAAAATGCAGCATTGCAAAATGTTGCTGACTGACTTCTGGAGGTTGTCATCTAACCAGTAATGTAAAAATAAATTCAGTTTCAATGAAGTCTTTGAGTTGTGGGAGTTTCAACAGTGTATACAACATGATTTTTCCTGCTACTCAATAAAAGTGATTTATTTCCACTTGTCAAAACAGCAGGGTTTTTTGTGCGTGTGCAGTTTATAATGTGCCCATTTACAAGTAATATGATTACTATTGTTGCACATGTACAGCTGAAGGCGGACGTTTACATACACCTGACATTTAATCCTAAAAAAATTTTAGGATCATCACTTCAGTTAGGATCACCACTTTATTTTAAGAACGTAAAATGTCAGAATAATAGTTGAGATAATGATTTATTTCAGCTTTAATTTCTTTCACCACATTCCCAGTGGGTCAGAAGTGTACATACACTTAGTATTTGGTAGGATTGCCATTAAATTGTTTAACTTGGGTAAAACTTTTCAGTCAGCCTTCCACAAGCTTCCCACAATAAGTTGGGTGAATTTTGCTCCATTCCTCCTGACAGAGTTGGTGTAACTGAGTCAGGTTTGCAGGCCTCCTTGCTCGCACACGCTTTTCTAGTTCTACCCACACATTTTCTATAGGATTAAGGTCGGGGCTTTACGATGGCCACTCCAATACCTTGACTTTGTTGTCCTTAAGCCATTTTGCCACAACTTTGGAAGAATGCTTGGGGTCATTGTCCATTTGGAAGAACCATTTGCGACCAAGATTTAACTTTATGTCACGCCCTGACCTTAGTTATCTTTGTTTTCTAAATTATTTTGGTTAGGTCAGGGTGTGACGAGGGTGGTTTGTGTAGTTTTTGAATTGTCTAGGGGTTTTTGTATGTCTAGGGGTTCTTGTATATCTAGGTGTTTGTATGTCTATGGTTGCCTAGATTGGTTCCCAATAAGAGGCAGCTGTTTATCGTTGACTCTGATTGGGGACCATATTTAGGTAAGCCATATTCCTTGTGTATTTCTTTGGTTATTGTCTGTGTGTAGTTGCATGTCAGCACTCATTTTTATAGCGTCACATTCGGTTTGTTAGTTTGTTTAGTGTTCTTCGTTTAAATGAGAAGAATGTATTCATCTCACGCTGCGCCTTGGTCTCCTCGTTATGACAAACGTGACAGAGTAACCCACCAAACAAGGACCAAGCAGCGTGAAAAGGAGTAACAGCACTTAATGGGGAGATGGACCTGGGAGGAGATATTAAATGGAGCAGGACCCTGGACACAGCCGGAGGAGAATCTCCATCCTAAGGAGGAGTTAGAGGTAGCGAAGCGGAATGGCTATACTACGAGGAAAAACACTGGAGAATAGAGGAACAGCGATGATATGAAGGTACACGGCTAGCACGGAAGCCGGGTGGCAGCCCCAAAGTTTTTTTTGGGGGGGGTACACGAGGAGATTGGCTGAGTAAGGTAGGAGACCTGAGCCAATTCCTCGTGCTTACTGTGGGGAGCGTGTTACTGATCAGGCATCGTGTTATGCGGTAGAGTGCACGGTGTCTCCAGTGCGCTATTCTAGCCCGGTGCGATCTATTCCAGCTCCTCGCATTGGCCAGGCTAGAATGGGCATCCGGCCAGGAAGGAGGGTGCCGGCTCAGCGCTCCTGGTCTCCAGTGTACCTCACTGGACCAGGATATCCTGCGCTGGCTTTGCCTACTGTGTTTCCTGTGAGTCTACAACGCCCGGTAAGTCCTGTACCAGCGCCCTAGGGGAAAATAAACATCCAGCCAGGACGGGTTGTGTCAGCTCTACACTCCAGACCTCCAGTACGCATCCAAAGTCCAGTACGTCCTGTTCCGCCTCCCCGCACTCGCCCTGAGGTGTGTGTCACCAGCCCAGTACCACCAGTGCCGACACCATGCACTAGGCTTCCAGTGCGCCTCCAGGGTCCAGTCCGCCCTGTTCCTCCTCCCCGCACTCGCCCTGAGGTGCGTGTCCTCAGCCCGGTACCACCAGTTCCGGCACCATGCACCAGGCCTACAGTGTGCCTCGGCAGTACAGAGTATCCGGCAACAGTGCCCAGTCCAGAGGGTCCGGCGACAGTACCCAGTTCGGTCCTCCAACGACGGGCCTCAGTCCGGAACCTCCAACGATGGGCCACAGTCCAGAACCTCCAATGGGGGTCTCCAGCGACGGGCCACAGCCTGGGGTCTCCAGCGTCGGGCCACAGCCCGGGGTCTCCAGCGACGGTCCCCATTCCAGAACATCTGGTGATGATCCACCCAGCGAGGGTCCCCAGCCCAGGGCCTATGGCGAGGACTCAATGTAAAGAAGGCGTCCAGAACCAGAGCCGCCATTGAGGTTAGATGCCCACCCAGACCCTTCCATATAGGTTTAGGTTTGCGCCTGGGAGTCCACACCTTTGGGGGGGGTACTGTCACGCCCTGACCTTAGTTATCTTTGTTTTCTTTATTATTTTGGTTAGATCAGGGTGTGACGAGGGTGGTTTGTGTAGTTTTTGTATTATCTAGGGGTTTTTGTATGTCTAGGGGTTGTTCTATATCTAGGTGTATATGTCTCTGGTTGCCTAGATTGGTTCCGAATCAGAGGCAGCTGTTTATCGTTGTCTCTGATTGGGGACCATATCTAGGTAGCCATATTCCTTGGGTATTTCGTGGGTTATTGTCTGTGTAGTTGCATGTCAGCACTTGTGTTTATAGCGTCACACTCGTTTTGTTAGTTTGTTTATTAAATAAAGAAGAATGTATTCATCTCACGCTGCGCCTTGGTCTCCTCGTTATGACGAAAGTGACACTTCATGACTGATGTCTTGAGATGTTGCTTCAATATTTCCACATCATTTTCCTACCTCATGTTGCCATCTATTTTGTGATTAATAGTCCCTCCTGCAGCAAAGCACACCCACAACATGATGCTGCCATCCCCGTGCTTCATGGTTGGGATGGTGTTCTACGGCTTGAAAGCCTCCAAACATAGCGATGGTCATTATGGCCAAACAATTCTATTTGTTTCACTCGTTTTACTAAGGATATAGATGCTTTGTACCTGTTTCCTCCAGCATCGCATAAAATGATTTCAAGCAAAGAGGCTCTGAGTTTGAAGGTAGGCCTTGTAATACATCCACAGATACACCTCCAATTGACTCAAATTATGTAAATTAGGCTATCAGAAGCTTCTAAAGCCATGGCAGTTTTATTTTAGAATTTTCCAAGCTGTTTAAAGGCACAGTCATCTTAGTGTATGTAAACTTCTGAACCACTGGAAATTGTGATACAGTGAAATAATCTGTCTGTACACAATTGTTAAGAAATTACTTGTCATGCACAAAGTAGATGTCCTAACAGACTTCCCAACATTTTTTGTTAACAAGAAAATTGTGGAGTGGTTGAAAAACGAGTTTTAATGACTCCAACAACAGTGTATTTAAGCTTCCGACTTCAACTGTATAAATAAATTGTAAATGTTATGTTTACCCCGAATATAAATTGAACTTTCAACAAAAATGTGAGGCTAAAATTATATACAGTAAGTAGCTAGCTAAGTAGCTAGCAGGCTAAAAAGACATCCCAACACTTTCCTGTCCAAGGGAATGGTTGCCATTTCGGTGTCACCCTTCCAACCTTCCAGATCTTTCAATGGTTGCAACCTTTCAAAATATATCCAAATGATTATCCGGTATCTGGATAATCATGAGCAGTATTTTTCTCACTTTTTCTATTTTTGGGTAAAGTTGATTCAGACCCTACAACTGATAATGATGCTTGTTCTGCAGACATTTTCTGATAACATTGTCCCTGCTACCACAACAGTTAATCTTTCGACAAGCTATAGCTTGTGTTTATCTTTGGCAACGTCAGTTGAGTGGGCGGAAGTTAGCGCAAAGACTCACCTTGCCCAGAAGGCCAGCCCAGAGCTGCGTAGGACCAACACCCATGTTTTCAGTCAAAGCACTTTCCTGCAGTCAATGACCAAAAGGGTCCTCTTTGTCTTCAGAGGTGGAATGTGATTAATATTGGTCATAATTTCATCAATAATAAATAGTTATTTTAATTTATTTTAAAGTGATGTATATAAAGTGTAATATTGGGATGCAATCTCAAAATGTAAGAATTTAAACTCTGACATAGGTTCATATGATTGTTTGGCGACAACAAGATTGGGGAAAATGGTACACTAATAGCATCCGTATTTCGTCCATTTGTTGTCTTAATACCTACAGATTTTACAAAATCAATGTTAGTTTTTATCACTTGATTTTTTTATCACTTGATGCTTTCATAAGAGGTTGAATTTTTGTTGATGTTAGTGCTGAACAATTACTGCTTTTGAGGTTGGTTTGGTTATAAAAAAAAGAATCACAGTTTTATTTAAAACATTAAATGCATGATGAAATAATTACATTAAAATTACTCTAGAGATATTTTTATAGAAATTCCGAAGCCAAAGATAATGAACATTCCATTGTCTCTGTCAGATCCACATTGGGTAAATATCAATAGAAAAATAGGACATCACTATAAAAAAAAAAAGTTGTGTATACTACTTAGTTTTTATTTGATTATTTTATTTCATTCCTTAAAGCCTCTCATCTCTGCTCAAGTAGTAGCAGCCACCCAGACAACGTTATCTCTGTGCTCCCCATAATGCACTGTCTTTAGACATCTTATTTAGCTATGCCAGTCTGCCTATGTATGCTGCATTGCTGTCTGATTTCAATAATTGTACTAGTTCTTCAAAGTAGATTAGGCATACTTTCACAAACTGTCTCTATCCCAATCTCTCGTTGTTTTGTTGTGTACATTCCTCTCTATGTGTTTATCTAGCAATGTAGCTGTCATGTTTTGTCATATATTGTCTTGTCCTTGTGCTTTCCCTTCTGTTCGTTTCCCCCTGCTGGTCTTATAAGGTTCGTTCCCTCTTTCTATCCCTCTCTCTCCCCCTCCCTCTCTCTCTTCTCTCTATCATTCCGTTCCTGCTCCCAGCTGTTCCTCATTCTCCTAACTCACTCATTTACTCTTTTCACACCTGTCCCCTATTTTGCCCTCTGATTATAGCCCCTATTTCTTCTCTTGTTTTCCGCTTCTGTCCTTGTCGGATCCTTGTATGATGTTCGCTGTTCTGTGTCCTGGTCTCGCCCTGTCGTGTTTTGTCTTCTTCAGATGCTGCGTGTGAGCAGATGTCTTAGTCTGCTACGGTCGGTGCCTTCCCTAAGCAACCTGCAGTCTATGGTCGAGTCTCCAGTCAGTCCTCGCTACTACGAGTGGATTTAAGTTTTTCCTGTTTTGTTTTCTCCTTGTTATATCCAGGATTATTACTTTTGTTTTATACTGGAATAAAGACTCTGTTTTCGTTAAGTCGCTTTTGGGTCCTCATTCACCAGCATAACAGTAGCAGGCATAAAAGTTTATAATCTCAGGAGCAATGGATTATGGTCATTGTGGTTCATTACCAAATAAACAAAAAACGATATGGATACGTTGTTTAATAACCCCCCCAAAAAACGAATTTCACTCAGCATTAGTTGCCGTTCATCGAAAGGCGCTTAAGTGCTTAATTGAAACCAATAATTGCTCATTTGTACATATCCCCAATTCACCCAGATATCAGTGCTAACTCAATCTTAGCATTTCCCCATTTATCTTTGGAATGAAAACAAAGCTTTTTTAGGAGGGACTATTTTTCCAAATTATGTAATGAGTTTGAAAGGGGTCCCCCAAAGAATTGCTTGTCAGCAATTGCTCCTGTTTAGCCGATTGGTCTGTCTGAAAAGGAAGCTAGTTATTGGCCATGTTGGATAGCATCAAAACCGTTATGCATCATGGGCAAATTGTGATTGACTGACTGATCTACAAATAATATTTAGTAGTTATTCATGATGCCAGGTGATATGTAGAGCGGTAAGTCTCCACTCAACTTGCAAGTTGGCTGCAACGTTGAACGTGTCCATTGGGTTGACTTTCTATGTATATTTCCTGGCTTCAGAAGTCATGGTCAGCACCCTCTTGCTGCATTTTTGTTTAACCACCACAGCCACATAAATGCCAAGGACAGGGAATGCCGATAGGGGCGTTTGACAAGACAGAGTAACAAATTAAATGATGATGATGACCTTTCGAACACATGTTCACGCACACTTTAGTGTGTGTGTGTGTAAGAGAGCGTGTGCATTGGGGTGGGGCTGGCAGGAATTGGGGGTAATAGCAAAGAATGTAGAGGTTAACTACATTAAATACTTTTTGTACTTGTGGGAATAGGTTCATTCAAGAATGTCACAGTTCTGACTTGGGTTTCCTCAATGAAAAGTGTGTTGCTTAACTGCTTGAATTACAACAGCTGAGCAGAATACTGCAGGCTTTGCCACTGGTGAAGAGCCCATTCGGAGCCACCTCATTTTCCCTGATGTCAAATAAATATTATGTGAATCGCCATGAATAATATACATCTTGTCCCTACAGCATGATTGATCCTACAGTATGCATCAAGCTTACTTTTTGTTGAAGTGACTTAAAGGACGGCAGTTAGCCTAACGATTAGAGCGTTGGGACAGTAACCAAATGATTGCTGCTTTAAATATCTGAGCTGGCAAGTTGATGTGCCCTTGAGCAAGGCACTTAACCCTAATTTGCTCCAGGGGACCGTAATAAATGACATTTTACAAAACACATTTCACATAGGTGATGTGGTGTATGTCATTTTTTTAAGGATTGGTTCACTATTTTACAACCAAATCCACCTTTTTGATATAAATGGCATGTTATTGAAAAAAAAAGCATAAGACTCCAGCCACCCAGCAAGCGGTACCGATGCACCAAGTCTGGAACCAACAGGACCCTGAACATCTGCATTGACCCTTTTTGCACTAACACTTTTGACTCATCACATGCCCTGCTGCTACGGTTCATTATCTATCCTATTGCATAGTTACTTTTTCCCTATCTATATGAACATATCTACCTCAATTACCTCATACCCTTGCACATGGACTCTGTACTGGTACCCCGTGTACACAGTGCATTTGAAAAATATTTTTCCACACTTTGCTATGTTACAGCCTTGATCTAAAATGTGTTAAATTGTTGTTTTGTCTCATCAATCTACACAGTACCCCATAATGACAAAGCAAAAACAACTTTGCTAATAAAAAAATAAAAAAACGGAAATATGTCATTTACATAAGTATTCAGACCCTTTACTCAGTACCTTTTATTGAAGCACCTTTGGCAGTGATTACAGCCTCGCGTATAAAGCTACAAGCTTGGCACACCTGTATTTAGGGAGTTTCTTCCATTCTTCTCTGCAGATCCGCTCAAGCTCTTAGGTTGGATGAGGAGCCTTGCTATTTTCAGGTCTCTCCAGAGATGTTTGATCGGGTTCAAGTCCTGGCTCTGGCCGGGACACTCAAGGACATTCAGAGACTTGTCCCGAAGCCACTCCTGCACTTTCTTGTCTGTGTGCTTAGGGTCATTGTCCTGTTGGAAGGTGAATCTTCGCCCTAGTCTGAGAACCTGCTCCAGAGTGCTCAGGACTTCGTCAAGTATCTCTCTGTACTTTGCTCCATCCATCTTTCCCTCGATCCCGACTAGTCTCCCAGTCCCTGCCGCTGAAAAACATCCCCACAGCATGATTCTGCCACCCTCATGCTTCACGGTAGGGATGGTGCCAGGTTTCCTTCAGACGTGACGCTTGATATTCAGGCCAAAGAGTTCAATCAGACCAGAGAATCTTGTTTCTCGTGGTCTAAGAGTCTTTAGGTACCTTTTGGCAAACTCCATGTCATTTCCCATCAATGGGAAATGTTACCATTCCCCATATTTGTGCCTCAAAACGATCTTGTCTTTTGAGCTCTATAAAATTCCTTTGACATAATGGCTTGGTTTTTGCTCTGACATGCACTGACAACTGTGGGTCCTTACATAGACAGGTGTGTGCCAAATCATGTCCAATGAGTTGAATTTTCCACAGTCAAGTTGTAGAAACATCAAGGATGATCAATGGAAACAGGATGCACCTGAGCTTAATTTCGAGTCTCATAGCAAAGGGTCTGAAAACTTATGCACATCAGGTATTTCTGTTTTTTAATTAAAAATAAATGTTTTTATGGCTTTGTCATTATGAGGTATTGTGTGTAGATTGTTGTGAATTTTAATGTTTTTTAATCAATTTTAGAATAAGCCTCCAACGTAACAAAATGTGGAAAAAGTCAAGGGGTACTTTCCGAAGGCACTGTATACCAAGCATTTGCTACTTGGTGTGTATTTATTCCTTGTATTTATTTTGTTATATTATTTCATTTTTTTCTCTGAATTGTGACAAATACAATTTGATCCAATTCAAAACATGTGACAAATACAATTTGATTTGATAGAAGTGTCCAGACAACTTTTTCGTGATTTCACTGGGTTTTGAGACATTTACCTCACCCACAATATACTTCCTCAATGCTCGTTCTGCAGTACGGGGGCCACAGAACAACATTAATATTTAAACTGAGTCTGTGTTCATCCATAAACGTTTAGAAAGTACAGCACTGTACATAGTCTCCCCCAATTTAGATGACCAAAAGTATTAGGACAAATTCACTTATGTGTACTAGAGGAGTAAAAAGTTAAGTATTTGGTCCTTGTAAGCAATGATCATATGAAGCTGGTGACTCTATGAACTTGTTGGATGCATTTGCTTTTTGTGTTGGTTTTCTTTCTGATTATTTTGTGCCCAATAGAACTTAATGGTAAATATTGTATTGTGACATTTTGCAGTCACTTTTAATGTAAATAAGAATATAATGTGTTTATAAACACTTCTACATTAATGTGGATGCTATCATGACCAATAATGTATGACATGGCTAATTGTCCAGTAAATTTATTTAGTCGACATTTACCTTTGACTAGAAAAAAAATGCAAATATTGCCTGCTGCAGTACATTTCCATTGAACTTGAATCGTGTCGATAAAAAATACAAATCAAAACTTAGTGTCAAAAAACTAAAGCAGTTGAAGTTTTTCCATGACCCATTTAGGCATTAAGAAATTGGTGACAGCCTGTATACCATCACCTACAGTATCAGTTAAAAGTTTGGACACGCCTACTTATTTTAGTTTTTCTTTATTTTTTTACTACTTTCTACAGTGTAGAATAAAAGTGAAGACATCCAAACTATGAAATAACACATATTGAATCATGTAGTAACCAAAAAGTGTTAAACAAATCAAAATATATTTTTTATTTGAGATTCTTCTAAGTAGCCTCTGTTTGCTTTGATTACAGCTTTGCCCACTCTTGGCATTCTCTCAAGCAGCTTTATGAGGTTGTCACCTGGAATGCATTTCAATTAACAGGTGTGCCTTGTTAATTTGTGGAATTTCTTCTCAATCCATTTGAGCCAATCAGTTGTTGTGACAAGGTATTTTTAATATTATTTATTTCACCTTTATTTAGCTTGACAAGTCAGTTAAGAAAAAATTCTTATTCACAATGACGGCCTACCAAATGACAAAAGGCCTCCTGTGCGGACGGGGCTGGGATTAAAAATAAATAAAATATAAAAATAGGACAAAACACACATCAGGACAAGAGACACAACACAACACTACATAAAGAGAGACCTAAGACAACAACAAGGCAGCAACACATGACAACAACATGGTAGCAACACAACATGGTAGCAGCACAAAACATGGTACAAATATTATTGGGCACAGGCAACAGCACAAAGGGCAAGAAGGTAGAGACAACAATACATCACACAAAATAGCCACAACTGTCAGTAAGTGTCCATGATTGAGTCTTTGAATGACGAGATTCAGATAAAACTTTCTAGTTTGAGTGTTTTGTTGCAGCTCGTTCCAGTCGCTAGCTGCACTCGTTCCAGTCAAACTGAAAAGAGGAGCGACTCAGGAATGTGTGAGCTTTGGGGACCTTTAACAGAATGTGACTGGCAGAAAGGGTGTTTATGTGGAGGATGAGGGCTGCAGTAGATATCTCAGAAAGGGGGGAGTGAGGCCTAAGAGGGTTTTATAATAAGCATCAACCAGTGGGTCTTGCGACTGTTATACAGAGATGAGCAATTTACAGAGGAGTATAGAGTGCAGTGATGTGTCCCATAAGGAACATTGATAGGCAAATCTGATTGGCAAATTTATTTTTTATACCTTTATTTAACTAGGCAAGTCAGTTAAAGAAGAATAAATCCTTATTTAAAATGACGGCCTACCAAAAGGCAAAAGGCAAAAGGCCTGCTGCGAAGATGGGGGCTGGGATAAAAATTTAAAAAACATATATAAATATAGGACAAAACGCACATCACGACAAGAGAGACAACACAACACTACATAAAGAGAGACCTAAGACAACAACATAGCAAGGCATCAACACAAGACAGCACAATTAGTCTTATAAATCTACCCTAATTCTGGTTAATCATTGAACTGTATGACAATGGTTTAGTTGTAATGAACAGTGCACCAGGCTGCAGGTTTAATAACCTTTTCCATAATAATTTTCCAGCCATCCTAATCAGACTGTTCTCTCTGCTACTGCATGGCAAGCGGTACCAGAGCGCCAAGTCTCAGTTTATTTATTTATTTTTATTTCACCTTTATTTAACCAGGTAGGCAAGTTGAGAACAAGTTCTCATTTACAATTGCGACCTGGCCAAGATAAAGCAAAGCAGTTCGACAGATACAACAACACAGAGTTACACATGGAGTAAAACAAACATACAGTCAATAATACAGTATAAACAAGTCTATATACAATGTGAGCAAATGAGGTGAAAAGGGAGGTAAAGGCAAAAAAGACCATGGTGGCAAAGTAAACACAATATAGCAAGTAAAACACTGGAATGGTAGTTTTGCAATGGAAGAATGTGCAAAGTAGAAATAAAAATAATGGGGTGCAAAGGAGCAAAATAAATAAATTAAATACAGTTGGGAAAGAGGTAGTTGTTTGGGCTAAATTATAGGTGGGCTATGTACAGGTGCAGTAATCTGTGAGCTGCTCTGACAGTTGGTGCTTAAAGCTAGTGAGGGAGATAAGTGTTTCCAGATTCAGAGATTTTTGTAGTTCGTTCCAGTCATTGGCAGCAGAGAACTGGAAGGAGAGGCGGCCAAAGAAAGAATTGGTTTTGGGGGTGACTAGAGAGATATACCTGCTGGAGCGTGTGCTACAGGTGGGAGATGCTATGGTGACCAGCGAGCTGAGATAAGGGGGGACTTTACCTAGCAGGGTCTTGTAGATGACATGGAGCCAGTGGGTTTGGCAACGAGTATGAAGCGAGGGCCAGCCAACGAGAGCGTACAGGTCGCAATGGTGGGTAGTAGTCCAAGAGGATTCTAAATAACTTCTACCCCCAAGCCATAAAACTCCTGAACATCTAATCAAATTGCCACCCACACTATTTGCATTGCCCCCCTCTCTTTTAAGCTGCTTCTATTCTCTGTTATTATCTATACATAGTCACTTTAATAACTCTACATACATGTACATATTAACTCAATAACCTCGACTAACCGGTGCCCCCGCTACCCCCTGTATGTAGGCTCTCTATTGTTATTTTACTGCTGCTCTTAAATGATTTGTTACTTTATTTGTTACTGGGGTATTTTTCTTAAAACTGTATTGTTGGTTAAGGGCTTGTAAGTAAGCAATTCGCTGTAATGTCTACAACTGTTGCATTCAGTGCATGTGACAAATACAGTTTGATTAGATTTATCTGAAAAAATAAATATTTTTTTTCCATTTGGAACAAGCAGGTCATGTAAAGTTGGTAGAATAATGGTGGTGGAATTAATGCGGCTTATTTGTTTCTTATATTTGCACCCCAAATGAATAGTGAGTGAATAGCATGCTGTGGGCTCCCGAGTGGAGCAGCGTTTTAAGGCACTCGAATCCAGGCTGTATCACGTCCGGCCATGACATTGTCCGGGTTTGGCCTGGGTTTGTCCAGGTTTGTCCCTCAAACTTGGCACTCCAATGTACTTGTCCTCTTGCTCAGTTGTGCAGTAAGGCCTCCCACTCCTCTTTTTATACTGGTTAAAACTTATTTGGGATAGTGGGCAGCATTTTCACTTTTGGATGAAAAGCGTGCCCAGAGTAAACTGCCTCTTACTTATTATTATTATTAGTATGGGATAGAAAACACTGAAGTTTCTAAAACTGTTTGAATGATGTCTGTGAGTATAACAGAACTCATATGGCAGGCGAAAACCGGAGAAAAAATCCTAACAGGAAGTGGGAAATCTGAGGTTTGTAGTTTTTGAACTCAGCCCCTATCGAATTCACAGGGGTATATGGTTTATGTTGCACTTCCTAGGGCTTCCACTAGATGTCAACTGTCTTTAGAACCTTGTTTCGGGCTTCTACTGTGAAGTGGGACCGGATGAGAGCTCTTTGAGTCAGTGGTCTGGCAAAGAGCCACACGCTGGTCACGCAAATTTCACATGAGAGCGACCTGCGTTCCATTGCTTTTCTACAGACAATGGAATTCTCTGGTTGGAACAATAATGATAAAAACATCCTAAAGATTGATTCTATACTTAGTTTGACAAGTTTCTTCCACCTGTAACATAACCCCCTTGTGGGGCCCCAGTGTTTAGGATCAGCGAAGTGGAGATGTTATTTCCTACCTTCACCACCTGGGTGGCGGGGTTGAGTCCAGGACCCAATTGCACATGGCGGGGTAGAGACCAAGTTTCTCAAACTTAATGATGAGCTTGGAAGTTACTATGGTGTTGAATGCTGAGCTATAGTCAAATAACAGCATTCTTACATAGGTATTGGTCTTGTCTAGATGGGACAGGACAGTGTGCTGGGCGGTAAGCAAATTGAAGTGGGTCTTGTGTGACAGGTAAGGTGGAGGTGATATGATCCTTTACTTGTCTCTAAAAGCACTTCATTAGGACAGAAGTGTGTGCTACGGGGCGATAGTCATTTAGTTCAGTTACCTTTGCATTCTTGGGTACAGGAACAATGGTGGCCATCTTGAAGCATGTGGGGACAGTAGACTGGGATAGGGAGAGATTGAATATGTCCGTAAACACACCAGCCAGCTGGTCTGCACATGCTCTGAGGATGCGGCTAGGGATTCCATCTGGGTCGGCAGCATCGCGAGGGTTAAGATCTTGAAATGTCTTACTCACGTCGGCCACAGAAAGGAGAGCCCACTGTCCTTAGTAGCGGTACGCGTGGGTTGCACTGTATTATCCTCAGAGCGGGCAAAGAAGGCATTGAGTTTGTCTGGAAGCAAGACATCTGGGTCCGCGACATGGCTGGTTTTTATTTTATTGTCCGTGATTTTCTGTAGACCCTGCCACATAAGTCTCGTGTCTGAGGCATTGAATTGCGACTCCACTTTGTCTCTATATTGAAATGTTGCTTGTTTGATTACCTTGTGGAGGGAATGACTGCTCTGTTTGTATTCTGCCATATTCCCAATCGCCTTGTCATGGTTAAATGTGGTGGTACACCATTTCTGTTTTACGCGAATGCTGCCATCCATCTAGCCACAGTTTCTGGTTAGGGTAGGTTTTAATAGTCACGGTGGGTACAACATCTCCTAAACACTTCCTTATAAACAGATTCCATTCCGCGCGATCAAAACAATCTTGAAAAGTGGATTCCGATTGGTCAGACCAGCATTGAATAGTCCCTAGCACGGTTACTTCCTGTTTGAGTTTCTGCCTATAGGAAGTGAGGAGCAAAATGGAGTCTTTGTCAAATTTCCCGAAAGGAGGGCAGGGGAGGGCCTTGTATGCAACACGGAAGATGGAGTAATAATGGTCCAGTGTTTTTCCAGCATGGGAGCTGCAGCCAATATGCTGATAGAATTGAGGTATCCTTTTCCTCAAATTTGCTTTGTTAAAATCCCCAGCTACAATAAATGCTGCCTCAGGATATATGGTTTCCAGTTTCCATTAAATCCAGTGAAGTTCCTTGAGGGACGTCATGGTATCGAATTGACGGGATATACACGGCTGTGACACTAACCGAAGATAATTATCTTGGGAGAATACTTCGGTCGGCATTTGATTGTGAGGTAGGTGAACAAAGGACTTGAGCTCCTGTATGTTGTTACAATTATACCATGAGTTGTTACTCATGAAACGTACACCCCCACCCTTCTTCTTGGAGAGGTGTTTATTCCTGTCGGCGCGAAAAACTGAGAACAGAAGTTAACAAACTCTGACAACATTTCCCGAGAGAGCCATGTTTCAGTGAAACAGACGACAATGGCTTGAGAAAGTATTCAACCCCCTTGGCATTTTCCCTAATTTCGTTGCCTTACAACATGGAATTAAAACTGATTCATGGGGGGTTTGAAGATGCAAAATATTTTTAATGTGAAAAAAAACAAGAAATAAGACAACAAAAAAACAGAAAACTGGAGAGTGCATAACTATTCACCTACCCAAAGTCAATACATTGTAGAGCCACATTTTAGAACCCAAGTCTCTTGGGGTATGTCTCTATAAACTTGGTGCATCTAGCCACTGGGATTTTTGCCCATTCTTCAAGGCAAAACTGCTCCAGCTCCTTCAAGTTGGATGGGATGGGGTGTACAGAAATATTTAAGTCATACCACAGATTCTCAATTCAATTGAGGTCTGGGTTTTGAGGTCTAGGCCATTACATGACATTTAAATGTTTCCCCTTAAACCACTCGGTGTTTCTTTAGCAGTATACTTAGGGTCATTGTCCTGCTGGAAGGTGAACCACCGTCCCAGTCTCAAATCTCTGGAGGACTGAAACAGGTTTCCCTCATGAATTTCCTTGTATTTAGCGCCATCCACCATTCCTTCAATTCTGATCAGTTTCTAAAGTACCTGCCGATGGAAAAACATCCCCACAGCATGATGCTGTATTGTTCTCGTGGTGAAGAGATGTGTTGGGTTTGCGCCAGATGGCCAAAAAGCTCAATTTGATGGCCAAAAAACTCAATTTTGGTCTCATCTGACCAGGGTACCTTCCATAAATTTGGGGAGTCTCCCCACTTATTTATTTTATTTTAACCTGTTATGGCTGCAATCCCCCTATCGGGATAAGTGTCATCAACAACCGCTGAATAGCATAGCGATAAAACATTCAGTACACTTAGCATCAGGTAGCTCGGTCACAAAAAAAGTGGTCCTATGGAGAAATACTCCAATCTCTGCTGTGGAGCTTTGCTGCTCCTTCAGGGTTATCTTTTGTCTCTTTGTTGCTTTTCTGATTAATGTCCTCTTTGCCTGGTCCGTACTTTTTGGTGGGCAGCCCTCTTGGCAGGTTTGTTGTGATGCCATATTCTTTCCATTTTTTAATAATGGATTTAATGGTGCTCCATGGGACGTGCAAAGTTTCAGATATTTTTTTAGAATCCAACCCTGATCTGTACTTCTCCACAACTTTGTCCCTGACCTGTTTGGAGAGCTCCTTGGTCTTCATGGTGCCGCTTGCTGGTGGTGCCCCTTGATTAGTGGTGTTGCAGACTCTGTGGCCTTTCAGAACAGGTGTATATATACTGAGATCATGTGACACTTAAATAAAGTCCACATGTGTGCAATCTAACTAATTATATGACTTTGAAGTAACTGGTTGCACCAGATCTTATTTAGGGGCGCCATAGCAAAGGGGGTGAATACGTATGGACATACCAATTTTCAGGTTTTTTATTTTTAATATTTTTTGTAACAAGTCATTTTCTTCCCATTTTACTTCACCAATTTGGACTATTTTGTGTATGTCCATTACATGAAATCCATAGAAAAATCTATTTAAATTATAGGTTATAATGCAACAAAATAGGAAAAACGCCAAGGGGGATGAATACTTTTGCAGGGCACTTTATGTTACAATCCCTGATGTCTCTCTGGAAAGCAACCCAGCAGATTTCATCAACTTTGTTATCTAGGGACTGGACATTAGCGAGTAATATACTCGGAAACGGTGGGGGGGTGCGTGCCTCCAAAGTCTGACTAAAAGACTGCTCTGACTCCCTCTTCCTCTTCTCCGGCGCCATTGTTTTGGGTCGGCCTCTTGAATCAGTTCAAATGACTTGGGTGGTGTGGACACAGGCTCCGCTTCGGAAAAGTCGTATTCCTGGTTGTAGTGCTGGTAAGTTTACGCCTCTCTGATGTCTAATAGTTCTTCCCAGTTGTATGTAATAACACTGACGATTTTCTGGGGTAACAATGCAAGAAATTATACATAAAAAACTAAATACTGCAAAGATTCTTTGGGACGAGAAGAGAAGCAGCCCTCTCTGTCGGCGCCATCGTTTGCACAAAATAATATTCCTAGAGCTGGACACCTGGCCAAACTGAGCAATCGGGGGAAAAGAGCCTTGGTCAGGCAGATGACCAAGAACCCGATGGTCACTCTGACAGAGCTCCAGAGTTTCTCTGTGGAGATGGGAGAACATTCCAGAAGGACAACCATCTCTCCAGCACTCCACCAATCAGGCCTTTATGGTAGAGTGTACAGACAGAAGACACTCCTCAGTAAAAGGCTCATGTGAACCCGCTTGGAGTTTTCACCAAAAGGACTCTTAGACCACGAGAAACAAGATTCTCTAGTCTGACTAAACAAAATGTAACTATTTGGCCTGATTGCCAAGCGTCATGTCTGGAAGAAACCTGGCATTATCCCTACGGTGAAGCACTGTGGCATGCTGTGGGGATGTTTTTCAGCGGAAGGGACTTGGAGACTAGTCAGGATCGAGGGAAAGATGAACAGAGCAAAGTACAGAGAGATCCTTGATTGAAACCTGCTCCAGAGCGCTTAGGACCTCAGACTGGGAGTGAAGGTTCATTTTCCAACAGGACAATGACCCTAAGCACACAGCCATGACAACGCTGGAGTGGCTTCGGGACAAGTCTCTGAATGTCCTTGAGTGGCCCAGCTAGAGCCCGCACTTTAACCCGATCGAACATCTCTGGAGAGACCTGAAAATAGCTGTGCAGCAACGCTCCCCATCCAACTTGACAGAGTTTGAGAAGATCTGCAGAGAAGAATGGGAGAAACTCCCCAAATACAGGTGTTTCAAGCTTGTAGGGTCATACCCAAGAACACTCGAGACTGTAATTGCTGTCAAAGGTGATTCAACAAAGTACTGAGAGAAGAGTCTGTATACTTACAGTATGGATATGTGATATATTCATTTTTTACTTTGTTATTATGGGGTATTGTGTGTAGACTGATGAAGAAAAACAATTTAATCAATTTTATAATAATGCTGTAAGATAACAAAATGTGGAAAAAGTCAATGAATGTAAATACTTTCCTGAATGCACTGTAAGTTGTTTGATAAAAAATATTTTGTCTCGAGCTCTATCGATCTCTGAGTAATTAGAAAAAAACTGAAGGTGTTACTTTTGTCCCGGTTCTCCTCTACATTTCTTTTGCTGATGATGCATGCCTTTTATCAAAATATATAGTTCAATAAGATGCATGTTTAAGTGCACTATCTATTCCTCGAATAAAGTCGACTGACAGTCTTTTCATGTATAATTTACATTAAACTTTGTTAGGTGCATGTGCTCTGGCATCAGGCCCATTGCAGGTTTCTCTCAGCGACAGTGGTCTTTAATAACTGTGGACCTCCTGGGTAGTAAAGGAGCTATATAATCTTACAACTCTCTGACCACATGATCAAGGGAGAACTTGTACCTGCCAAGCGATGGAGAAGTATTGGTTAAAAAGGGTGTGTAATCTGAAACAACGCAGATACAGTATACTGCTGGAGTTGGAGCTATCAACTCACTCTCTCTGTCATGACACTCAGTCTGGTAATTATTCTTGGGCAGCGAAGACTCGCTGGGACTTTGCCTCGAACACTTTCTGTGCTAGTCAAGGACAACAATGGAGCACAACATTGACTTGGGAGTACACACACAAGGACACCAGCTAACTGCTTAGTTCAGAGAGAATAAGATTAACCAGAGGATATACACGCTATCTAACATAACGGACTGAAATCGGTCGCAAAAGAAATCCAAAAAAGAACCATTGAAAAGAACTGTGCAGTTTAGAAGTCTTTGCCGTTCTCTTTGTCAAGGCTCAACCCCCCCAAAAATGCATTTTTCATGAAGCCATCTGAAAATGGGCACAAGTGATGTCAGTGGCTGAAGTAATCCTTATCCTATTACCTGTCAATCACAGAGATAGGATTCAATTACCCAACGTACCTGTGATGTCCAATTATCCACATGGCGAAGTGTCAAAATATTGATTCAGTTAATGTACCCACTCCAAATAATGACACTCGCTGAAGAGTTATGGCCAGACTGAACTAATCAAGTGTGGCAAGGATGTACAGGGTGACATTTGGGACTCATACTAAAGCCTTGGGGTGGATCTCTCAGAGCACTCAACACTCACACAAAGGAGAACCTAAGATAGCCTAAGTGTCTAGGTCCGTGGTGTAATCCATCTCATTCTATTGATCTACTTTAATCTCAGCTGCCCTTTTTAACGCGCAATCTCCTGGTTCTGAGATAATGAGCGCTGAACATTCCAGGGCATTCTAGGATATACTAATACAACATTTCTCAATTCAATTAACTTTATTTGTCCCTTTAGGGCAATTATTTTTAGGGCTCAAACAGTGCTTCAGAAACAAAACAAACTGGCAGAGAGACAATAAATAGAAAAGAGACAAAAATACGAGTCAGTCAAATGCAGAATTTGTGAAGTGTGGATGTAACCTCGGCAAAAAAAGAAATGTCCTCACTGTCAATTGCGTTTAATTTTAGCAAACATTTGCATGAAGATAACAAGATTCAACAACTGAGACATAAACTGAACAACTTCCACAGACATTTTACTAACAGAAATGGAATAATGTGCCCATGAACAAAGGGGGGGTCAAAATCAAAAGTAACAGTAACAGTCAGTATCTGGTGTGGCAACCAGCTGCATTAAGTACTGCAGTGCATCTCCTCCTCATGGATGGCACCATATTTGCCAGTTCTTGCTGTGACATGTTACCCCACTCTTCCTCGAAGGCACCAGCAATTTCCCAGACATTTCTGGGGGAATGGCCCGAGCCTTCACCCTCCAATCCAACAGGTCCCAGATGTGCTCAATGGGATTGAGATCCGGGTTCTTCGCTGGCCATGGCAGAACACTGACATTCCTGTCGAGCAGTATGGATGAGCCTGCAGGAAGGGTGCCACATAAGGGAGGAGGATGTCTTCCCTGTAACGTTCTGCATTGAGATTGCCTGCAATGACAACAAGCTCAGTCTGATGATGCTGTGACACACCGCCCCAGACCATGACGGAACCTCCACCTCCAAATCGATCCCGCTCCAGAGCACTTTTTGCCAGTCCTGTCTGGTCCAGCGAGGATGGGTTTGTGCCTATAAGCGACGTTGTTGACAGTGATGTCTGGTGAGGACCTGCCTTACAACAGGCCTACAAGCCCTTAGTCCAGCCTCTCTCAGCCTATTGCGGACAGTCTGAGCACTGATGAAGGGATTGTGCGTTCCTGGTGTAACTCGGGCAGTTGTTGCCATCCTGTACCAGTCCCTCAGGTGTGATGTTCAGATGTATCGATCCTGTGCAGGTGTTGTTACACGTGGTCTGCCACTGCGAGGACGATCAGCTGTCTGTCCTGTCTCCCTGTAACACTGTCTTAGGCGTCTCACAGTACGGACCTTGCAATTGATTGCCCTGGCCACATCTGCAGTCCTCATGCCTCCTTGCAGCATGCCTAAGGCACGTTCACGCAGATGAGCATGGTTCCTGGGCATCTTTCTTTTGGGGTTTTACAGAGTCAGTAGAAGGGCCTCTTTAGTGTCCTACATTTTCATAACTGTGACCTTAATTGCCTACCGTCTGTAAGCTGTTAATGTATTCACAACCTTTCCATAGGTGCATGTTCATAAATTTTTATGAAAATTATATAATTTTTCATTTTTATGGTTCATTGAACAAACAGTGTTTAAACCCTTTACAATGAAGATATGTGAAGTTATTTGGATTTTTACGAATTATCTTTGAATGACAGGGTCCTGAAAAAGGGACCTTTTTTGCTGAGTTTATATTGCACACTAATGACAGAATTTCCATATGTCGTCACATGGCGGTTTTGCATTAATTTGAATCTTAGCCACTCGACCCTCATTATCACTGTCTTTGGTTGGCCACATCAAAGAAATATCACTGGCCTTTTTAGAGCAAAGATGGAGCAAAATAACTTGATCCTTGTAAAGAGGGTTTTAAAGTTAGTGTGGTCCAATTGTAATTGAGGACACTTTGAGAATAAATATTTGACTTGTGTACGTGTTGCTTTGTATACTCAGCTACAGTGTCTCTCGAGTTATAGCGCTATTAGAGATAAGTTCAAGAACAGCTGAACAGACAAGGTTAACCAGGATTAAGCTTTTTACAAACGCTCTCCTCAGAATATCTCCAATGACATTAAATGATTTACTTTGTATAAAGTCACAGGAATGACCTCCTGTGTCTGAAATGGGCTTTCGCCTGCCATCTTCAATTCATGGCTTTTGTACCACATGGCTCTAAGGAGAAACAATAGAAAAAAGTTAATAACAGCGAAACCGCAATGTTCGACACCTTGGCAACGTGCTTTAGAAGTTCTTCAGAGACTGGAACTGTGTTTTGGGGGAAAGAAAGTGAAAATAAAAGGTCTGCTGCCCCTATCACGGAGTCATCTACTGGCTGGTCAAGCGCAGTGACATGGTTTAAGGAAACCTGCAACAAATTTAAACATTTACTGCTAGAGCGGGGAAAAAAACAAAAAAACATCTAAAATTCTGTTTTATGCCAGAACTGTTTCGGGGCTCCAGGGGCAATATTGATTTACAAGTTAATGCATTAGAAAAACACTGATGAAAACATTTAAAAACACAGAGGGGAATATGGGGGCCAGGGAGGGCAGGTCACAGACAAATAATCAGCACCTTTTCCATTGAAAAGAGACACTAATTCTAACCAGATGGCAAAATTTAGATAGCACTTGTCATGAAAGGGTCCAGGGTCTTACCTCACTCTGTTATCGCAGTTTGGGGACTGCTCCATTGTGCCTTTTAAAGTGTACGTGCTGCTGTGTTAGAGTGAGTAGGCCAAGAATCATCTGGCTGACTCCATCCAGTCTTGCTCTGTCCAAACCTCCTGGCAGGTTTGTTTGTGCGTGTGCATGCATGTGTGTGCATGCTGGCGTATGTGTGTGTGTGTGTGTGTGTGTGTCTGTTGACTGTCTTGACTTAGTTGAAATCTTTACATGGTCAAGTTGGTTGGTTCAGGTATTCAGCATTTTGCCAAGAGTAAACAACAATAGACCAATACATCTACTCAGACCAATACATTTACTGCTGTATAATAGGCATCTGACTGGAAAACATTTCAGACTTTCAGACAAGGAAAAGGACATTTTGAGTCAAGCCATTTGATAATACATTGTCCAGCTTTTGTGCATGAGTTTATTGTTAATCCTGGAATTACAAAGTACATTACAAAGAACAAAAGAGGTGCTAACTAGAACATTAAGGGGTTCTTTGGCTGTCCCCATAGAACCCTTTGAATAACCCTTTTTTTCACATGGAGAACCCTTTTGACTCCAGGTTGTACATCGAACCAAAATGTGTTCTACCTGGAACCAAAAAGGCTTATCCTATGGTGACAGCCGAAGAACCCGTTTTTCTACGAGCGTCGTCGCTTCATTACTGGGCATGTATTCAGTTGGCTGACCTGAGCAGAAAATAACTGCTGAAGCCCAAAAATGATTTACTCCTTTTAAACATAGCCAGAGACCTCAATTAAGTCTGCGTGCAACCTTTCTGTCGAGGCTAAATGGATTTACTTCTTCCAACAAATTGCTTCTTCTGTGGTGAGCTGGCAGGGAGATAGTATTGTGAATACTTTCACCGTGTACACCTGTGTCTGGGAGAGGATCTGCTTGACTGGCTCACTGCTGGGTTGATGTTCTATTTTGTCTGACTTTGGCTGATGCACAAAAACGGTAGTTTTTGTAACTCAAATTGGTACTCTTATAGCAATGCAGTTAAACCACCAAAACTATACAGAGTGGGTAGTGTATGACTGGAGTATTTATTAATTGGCCATTTGTTTACAACAGACAAAGAATACACATTGTATTATTGTTCATTTGATATAGAAGATGATCATGTGTTATTTACAAGATCACTAACACCTCAAATTGGGCTCATATCTCAATACCTCAGTGACAATCCAGAACGTTATTTTACTCCATGGGAAGGGAAGTTGTTTTGTATGTACATTATTAGTGGTACAGAGAAATTACAAATCTGGCTCTTTGGAAGGGCATAGAATGAAATCTGTTGGATTACTATGACCACATCTACTAGAGCTTTACAGTTTGTAGCAGTTATTGGAAAAAAACACAGCCCACAACACAGGGGATGTGATTATAAAACCGAACCAAATTAAAATGGAACAGTTTAGTAGCTCACGGTCAAGTATTAAGGCCATAAACTATACATTCTTACCCAGACCAGAGATCAGATAAGAGGGAATGCATATTTTCTTTGTGGTTTTAATAATCGCTCATTGGCTCGAAATAATCTCACTGTCTATTTCTTTGAGCATTAATTGATCCTCACATCAAAGATCTGTTTTGGCTAAACTGCAGGTATAATAACAGCTCTCTGAAACCATGGATGGTAGCATGCCAGTATATTTTTTTCTCCCTTTATCCATCTGCAATTCTAATTTCTCCCTCCACCCAGCCAAGCATATCTATTCCAACACCTGACAAGCCCATCCAATGTGCGCAGGTACTTTTCCCGGAGAGTGACGGCCAACATTCCTGCCGTTCTGGGGGCCTCATGTTTAATTCCGTCTGTAACCTTTTCCCAGCAGCTACAACCATCCAGTCAGGCAGGCAGTCATCCATCTAGGCAGCTCTTGGACCGATGGAGCCCAGAAGAGCTGAAGTGTGCTCTTGGTTGAGCAAGCCCCTCTGTCCTTCACCTTCAACATTTGCCTCGGCAGATCATTCAATTTATTTTATAGGAGCACTCCACTCGATAGGGCTGACCGCTGGGATCCCTCGGGATTAATGAGATGCTTACGGTGAGGTCAGACCTCAAGGTTGACTGGAAGGACCAAGCGCCATGTGGGATCTTCTCCTTTGGAAGGGTTGTTGTAAAGTCAGAGCCTGATTTCTGAACAGCCCCTGCCAGCCCCCCTCATGGCTGTAAATGGCAGTGTCCTTTCTCTGATCACTGTGGCTGATTGGTTTGTCATGGAGGGGATTCATCATGAAATCTAAACACAGGGATGGCCAAGGATGTTGTTTTGTACTCCTGGGGTTTAGAGAGGAGCGGTACAATCTGTCACAGCAAGGAAGGGAGTTGTCTGGGCATCTTAGATTCAAGTGTCACTCAGAAGAGTGCCATGTTGTCGGCAAACTGACGACTTACATCATAAAGGTCAACTTTTTACAGTGACTGCTTCGAGGGTACCATAAGAAGTCTAAAATAATTACCAAGCACAGGTTCATATTGATTTGCCACTAAATTGAAGAAAACAGACTAAAACAAGGAAGGACTACATGGACTTGTTTTTCTTTTTTTGTTTCTTTTTTTTGTAAAGCTTTTTAAAAAGTTTTCCATCGCATGCCTTTTAATGAACATGACCCAGGAACACAATAACACCACTGCCTTTCAATCCACACCATGCCAAAAAAAAATGAAAATACATAAGAACGTAATAATGTCTTGGGCTGGGAAACAGACCAGACTGGATGTGTGATATAGAAAGTAGCATTTTCATCTGAGACATTTAGTCACACTTGCCAAAGGCCTAAGCATCCTCTGGCAAATATGTAGATCTGTCTGTACTTAATGCGAGTCATGCTGATGTCATGGAGCCCCTCATCTGTGAGGATTCCCAAACAGTGGAGGATGGTACATAAGTAGAACAGAGACAGCAGTGCTACAGATAGCTATCATCAAACACAATCAGGCTGACACTAATCTGCTTCCTGTGTCACTGCACTGCGTTTTGACCTGGAATGACGCCGGGCGAACCGCAGGAAACACGGGTTAATAGGCTTTCTCCTTCACCAACTCAGGCCTTCCCAATGAAAACATTGCCCCGGGTTTCAGACACAAACACACACACTAACGTGCACAAACGCACACACCTGCATACACACACAGAGACTTGTGTGCATGTTAGCATGCACACAAGCACATACACACATTCCTCCCTTTATGTATCTGATTAATCCTGTCATTAATCAGAGCGTGGGTGATTGCTATAAACAGTATTGATAGTTCATATGGCCATCTTGTCAACATGCTCCCCTGTGTTTACGTGAATGGATGCCCATGTGTGCTTCCCCGCACAGACGGGTAATTAACATGTTACCACCGCTTCATTACAGAGGGAGGGAGGGAGGGAATGGGGAGAGGTAGTTAGTCAGAAAATCAGAGTGAGGAATGGAAAAGGAGGTAAGAAGAAAAGGGAGTCTGTTTCAGACAGAATAGTTTGAGAAGAAGTGAGAGCGTGGAAGAGAGAGTGAGAGGAGAGAGAGAGTTTGGCAGCGCTAAGAGTGAAGGATCCTTTGAAGATGAGAAAATGAGGGACAGAAGAAGGAGTGGGAAAGCTGTCTCACACTCGTGTCATGTCCACACACTAAAAACAAATGGTTCTATATCGTGCAAAAATAAGGGTTATTTGGCTTTAATCATAAGAGATCCCTTTTTGATCCCTTACTTTGATGTTTCTATAAAGAACCATGCTTATAAATACAGGTTCTAAATGGAACCTGTATGGTGATTTAAATAAAAAACTTCCTAAGGTTCTATAAAGAATCATTGAAAAAAAGGTTGTAAATAGAACCAAATAAGGGTTCCGCTATGATTACAACCCTTTTTGGAGCTATTTAGAACACGTTTTTTATGTTGTTATTTCATAGAACCAATCTCAAAGGTGCTTTGTAGATTATTTTGCAGAACCATGAAGTTTTTTTTTTAAATTCTGGATAGCCATATCATATTGTTAAAAATCATGGGTGCTAGTAATGTGTTAACTGACAAGTATATATTTTTTTGCATATCATGAAAAAAATCTGCTTCTTTAAAGAAAACATTTTTTTCATTCCCTTGGGTTTGGTATGAGATTAGCATCTGCTTGTGTTAAGAACAATCAAAATATGCCTCTAGTTGAGCTGTTGAATCCCAAATGATCGGAGCTGTGGATTCTCTCTCGCTCTCAATTTCAATTTAACGGGCTTTATTGACATGGTAAACATACATTGCCTAAGGAAGTGAAATAAACAATATGTAATTAACAGTAAACATTACACTCACAAAAGACATTTCAAATGTCATACAGTGGTGTAACGGTGTACAAATAGTTCAAGTACAATAATAAAATAAATTAACATAGATAAGGGTTGTATTTACAATGGTGTTTGTTCTTCACTGGTTGCTGCTGTGATTGCACACTGTGGTATTGCATCCAATAGATAGTTCTCTCTCTCTCTCTCTCTCTCTCTCTCTCTCACACACACACACACACACACACACACACACACACACACACACACACACACACACACACACACACACACACACACACACACACACACACACACACACACACACACACACACACACACACACACACACACACACACACACACACACACACACACACACACACACACCGATGCCATTCCCAGGCAGTACCTCAGGATCACTACAAAGGAATGTACAGGGCAAAGGAATTGATGCAGGTTAAAAATAGCCCTTGTCTAGAGCCCTATGGTGCAATTAAATACCATTTAAAGTTTGAAGACTTTGAAGACTCAAAGTCTAAACAGAGAGCCAGTGGAATTACCTTTTTTATCAATGTCATTGTTTTGGTTCAAAGCTTCGCATGCAGACTCCAGTGCACACTCAGATACTGCCTTTATCCTGATTGTCTGTATCATGGACTCGAGCCAGAATGATAACGACCACATTCACCGGGACAATTTAATGCTATTTTGGGGGAATCTTTCCTTGCAGATTGATCACCTTTGAACCGGTTACATTATCATGGCAATACAATTTTCTGTCCGGTTCCATAAAATAAATGAGGAAATATATATATTTTTTTAAATACTGTGAGATTAAAACATCACGATCTAAGAAGAGAAGAGAAATATACAGTAAGTATTTTTTGAATGTGTATGTATTAAACAGAATGCATTCAATTTGTTATTTATTATGATCCCCATTAGCTGTTGCAAAAGCAGCAGTTACTCGTCCACACAAAACATAAAATATGACCAAATACAGAACAGAATAGACATGAACAGCTGCAGGACAGAACTACATAAATGTAAAAACAAAAGAATATAGAAATAAAAAATATCCTGTACTGACAAAATACTGAGAAAACAGAGAGACCTGCAGTGCCTTCACACCCCTTCACCTTTTCCACATTTTCTCTCTAGATGGAGTGCAGTTCTATTTTGTCGGGGGTGAAGTCCCTTGAGCACAACGGCAGGAGATGGTAGACCTACATGGGATCAGACACAGCTGTCTTCCAGCCTACATGGGATCAGACACAGCTGTCTTCCAGACTACTTTTTAATGTAGGCTATAATAATAGTCATGAAAATGTGGTTAAAAGTCATAGAGAACTAATGGAAAATGTGTATGAACCCTAACAATGAATAGTCAGAGGTCTCTATTGCACAATGTAATTTGTGAATTTCAGTGAACAAAGTCTAATGGACAAACTTCGAAAAAGACAGCGCCTGACTTCTTTCATCTCAAGTCAAGCACTACAAGTCACATACTGTAATAAGTTACATGGGCTCACTCTGTGTGCAATAATAGTGTTTGAACACTGAATTTAAAACACTGATTCAGCCACAAATACCAGGGAGATTATCCAATGCCTCACAAAGAAGGGCACCTTTTGGTAGATGGGTAAAAATAAAAAGAAGACATTGATTATCCCTTCAAGCATGGTGAAGTTATTAATTGCACTGGATAGTATATCAATACAGCCAGTCACTACAAAGATACAGCCGTCCTTCCTAACTCAGTTTCCGGAAAGGGAGGAAACCGCAAGGGATTAAAAAATATATATTGTATGGAGCTAAGCACAGGGAAAACCCTAGAGGAAAACCTGTTTCAGTCTTTTTTCCAACAGACACTGGGTGTTACATCTACTCTCGTTCCCCCTCTCCGGTGCTCGGCGTCAAGTTTTTTTAAATGTTTGGATCAAGTTAACCAGGTTAACCATATTAGATACTTTGTAGTCATGTTGCGCGAGTTGGAACCGGTTTTCTGGATCAAACGCGCCAAATAAATTGACATTTTGGAGATATATTGACAGAATTTATCTAACAAAGGGACCATTTGTGATGTTTAATGGACATATTGGAGTGCCAACAGAAAAAGATCTTCAAAGGTAAGGCATGAATTATATCTTTAATTCTGACTTTTGTGTCACGCCTGGAGGGTTGAAATGTGATTTTTATGTGTTTGTTTGATGGGTGATAATAATAGCATGGTTTGCTTTCGCCATAAAGCCTTTTTGAAATCTGACACTGTGGCTGGATTAAGAAGAAGTTAGTCTTTAAACCGATGTATAACACTTGCATGATTCATGAATTATTATTATATCTGTTTTTGAATTTGGTCCACTGCTGTTTCACTGGGTGTTGTCAAATCAATCCTGGGATTAGCGCGAAGGGGTCATTAAAAGTTAAACTAACACGGTCAACAGTGGATGCTGAATCAATATTTCTAACATAAGAATGCGGGGAATTATCAGTGGGGAGCTATAGAAAACTGTCATATGGGTTAGTGATTCATTTTAGCTCTAATCCAGCTTTTGTGACTCTATCTTTGGCTCAAAAAAAATGGCTGCTTTTTTCCTTAGATTTGGTGGTGGTCTAACATAAATATATGTTGTGTTTTCTTTGTAAAACATTTAAAAAATATATATGGATATATTTGGATATATATAGACAGAATTAATCGAACAAAAGAACCAATTGTGATGTTTATGGGACATATTGGAGTGCCAACAAAAGAAGCTCGTCAAAGGTAAGGCATGTTCTACTCTCTTTGTTTACTGTTGTGCTATCATCAGATAATAGCTTCTTATGCTTTTGAAAAACCTTTTTAAAATCTGACATGTTGGCCTGATTCACAACAAGTGTAGCTTTAATTTAGTATCTTACATGTGTTATTTAATGAAAGTTAGATTTTTATATCATTTTATTTGAATTTTCCGCGCTGCATTTTCTCTGGCTTTTGGCCAAGTGGGACGCAAGCTTCCCCTAGACAATAAGAAGTTAATTTTGTGATGTCATAAAAATTATATTGACAAAATACTGTAACTTGTCAAGTTTCCATCAATACGTTGTGCATATTATATGAAAAATTATGAAAGTATTTGTGTTAATCTAGGAATGTGATTTTTAGGAGGGATAAGAGAATCTATTTCCTATAAACTGTTCATAGTAAGTAGCCATGCCCCAAACGAGGTCAGAGAGTGTGTCAATGGTGGAATAATCCCCTTTTGATGAGAGAGAATAAAAGGCATTGGCAACGAAATTTACATTAGACCAGGATATGTGAGCCACATGTTTGAAATGGTTGGAACTTTGAACTTCAACACGAGGTGAAGAAATAAACTCACCTTTCTTTAGACCAGAGAGGTAGCGAGCTGCAGCTCATGTCCATCGTGGTACAAATCCTGTATACCAACACAAGAAGGGAGAGGCGAGAAGCTCACCTCTCAGTCACTGAGACAGCTGATTAACTTTAGCTGTCTGGAGTCAAATATCTAGAAAAGTTAATCTAAGTGAAACTATTCTACAACACTCATCACCAATGGGAACCGTCGATATTGCTGGAAGTTTATCTTCAAATAAGCAGCTTCAGGAGAAAATGGAACAGAGTGAACTCTGTTCATCGCGTAATCCTGAACAGAACTACAAAGGCGCCCACACATAAATACATTCATGATTTCTCTTAATTTAGTGCATTATTTTAGGGTAAGTATTACATGCCACCTCAATATTTGCAGCCAAAGTTGATATATTTTTAAGAGATAATCCGTCGTCGGTATTCTGGAATAATTTTAAAACTGTGCACTCTCCTCAAACAATAGCATGGTTTTCTTTGACTGTAATAGACACTGTAAATTGGAGAGTGCAGTTAGATTAACAAGAATTTAAGCTTTCTGCCGATATCAGATATGTCTACGTACTGGAAAATGTTATTGTTATTTACAACATCATGCTAATCACATTAGCTAAACGTCACGGAGGGGACCCACTGATCCTGAAGACGTTTTAATTATGCATCTTTCTTACAACGGCCGAAGATGAAACATGTATTTCAGGGCTGTCTTTCGATCCTTATAGTATCGACACATGCTTCAACAACGCACCTAGCGAACGTTCTCTCTTCGTGGTGTTTTGGGTAATGCATGTTTCATCTTCCCTCATTGTAAGAAAGATGCATCATTAAAACACTCCCTTCACTATTAGGAAACCGGCCCTGGTCAAAAGAAAGCAATAGTAATGGGGCCTTTTTGTAAGCATTAATGGAAGCTTACTCCGCCATGGCTCGTTGGTCAACTGGAAGGTGCTTTTGGATAAACACATGCTTAGGAGCTCTTATACGTTTTGTTTAATGAGTCTTCATCAGCTAACGTTACTTCTTGTGAATTTTGAAGTGTTTATGTAAAGCACATAATGAACAAAGGCTTCAATACTCATAAACTGTCTTGTTACCTGACTGATATTATCTCAAAGAGCAAAATTTATCACATCTCCTGAACCTCTGTAACGGCTGTTGGTGGAAGAAGGTGAGGACCAAAGCGCAGCGTGGTTCATGTTATTTTATTGACTCTGAACACTAAATACAAAAATAACAAAGGGAATAACTGAAACAATTCTGACTGGTGCAGACACAAACAGAAAACAACTACCCACAAAAACCCAGTGGGGAAAAAGCTACCTAAGGATGGCTCTCAATCAGAGACAACGATAGGCAGCTGCCTCTGATTGAGAACCACACCGGCCAAACAATAAAGAAATACAAAACATAGAAAATGAACATAGAATGCCCACCCTAGTCACATTCCTCCTACCCACCCGTGACAACCTCAGAACATATTTTCTGCATTCATCCCAAAACGCATTCTTTCCCAAATTGGAATGTCTGAACAAACCAGAAGTTTCATTTATGGATTTTAGGACTACAAACTGGCAAGCTCTATGGCAAAACATTTTTTTAAATGGCACCAAAATGGTGGACTTAGATTAACAATCATAAACTCAAATATCTCATGATAGGAATGTCCTATCAACATTACATTTTCAGGGGTTATAAACAATGATTTCAGAATATTTTATGGTGTTTGCAATACATTGTTGACAATTATTGACATTTAGTATTTTTCCACTTAAATTATTTATTTTCACCTACTAATGAAATGAATCATATATGATACTGAACTAACCAGAGGTAATACTTTTAGGGTTTTAGTGTGCCTCAACCTTGAATCAGGGAAGATATTAGTGGTAAGAAACAAATTAGGTAACTCATATCAAGTCTTTAGGGAGTAAAGAACAAAACATAACAGCCTTTCACAGGTAAGTCCTTCATCTCATCTCTCCACACATAGCTTGCACCCTGGCTATTTTTGCTATGTAATAGTAATAGACTGTTTAAATGACTAAGAGGAAAAGAGCAGAGTTCAGCTGTAGCGTGTCAAATTACTGAAACCTCTTTTTTCCGTCAAAACCAACTGGATCAAAGATGTCTGACCGATGGTGCCCAAAAAAAACACTACTTGATTAGGCATTGTACACCAGATATATTCTAAATGCAACAACTGGCCCAGGAAGAATACAAATGGATTATGAAAATGTGCACTTCATTCTCTGACAGGTGAGACATGTTTTAAATTCCTTCTTGAGCTGTGAGTTTTAGAACTTTGTCTTTAATCGCTAGTCTTTACCGCCATGTCTAAGAGGGAAACCACTGACATCGCAGTCTACTGATATACAGTTAAGGCCCTGAATTGAACTGAAGTGTCTCCACCTGTATCAAGTTCATATCAGGGCCTGAAACATGCCTTTGAGATATGCCTCATTACTCACTGGTAGAAAGGAGTGTGGTTAACAAAAAGCAGACTCAGAGGAGACTATAGCATTCATCACGAAAAAGGGAGATTAATGGTGAGAGGGTGTGCCTCAAGGGTGGTTATGAAAGAAGAGGGCATCCTGCAAAAAAAACTCAAGAGTGGTTAGGATGTCCCCGAAACGTAACGAAATGGTCGTCAGAAATGGTCTAAAGTCGTCAGAACGTTGTGTCATGGAGGTTTTGATTAGCACCCAGTTTGTGCTCGGGATGTTGTGTTATGGTCTTGTAGAGGACTAGTAAAATTATAGAAATGAGGACGTTCTAAAAAGTTCATGACATAGTCCTCCGTGACGTACTGGTAATGTACAGGGAACTAGACAAAGGTCCCCCAGAGAACGTTCTCTTAGGAACATCATGTGACGTCCCCTTGACCATCATGAAATGTCCCCTTGTGGTTATTGAATGTTCAATAGATAACATCCTATCAGCACCAAATAGGAACCTTTTTGTAATGTTTCCTAATGGAAATCAAGACACCTTATTATAACGTTATACTTTGACCAAACCACGACCTGTTTGAATGTTCCTAGAACATTCTCAGAGTGTAAGTGGATAACATCTCGCCAAAATCCTTAAAGGGACCATTGCTTAACTACCCATCTCGGATTCGGGAGTGTAATCATCAACTGACACTAATTAGCATAAGGCCCCGGACATACATATTACTAGAAAATATTTGTATTCATGAAATCACAAGTGAAATATATTGAAACACACCTTAGCCTTTTGCTAATCACCCTGTCATCTCAGATTTAGAAAATATGCTTTTCAGCCAAAGCAAGACAAGCATTTGTGTAAGTTTATCGATAGCCTAGCATAGCATTATGCCTAGCTAGCAGCAGGCAACCTGGTCACAAAAATCAGAAAAGCAATAAAATTTAATTGTTTACCTTTGATGAGCTTCGGATGTTTTCACTCACAAGACTTCCAGTTAGATAGCAAATGTTCCTTTTTTCCGAAGATATTATTTTTGTTGCCGAAATAACTCCATTAGTTCTTCACGTTTGGCTGAGAATTTGACCAGTAATTACGGTCACGACAACGCTGAAAAATATTCCAAATTAGCTCCATAATATGGACAGAAACATGGCAAACGTTGTTTATAATCAATCCTTAAGGTGTTTTTCAAATATCTATTCGATAATATATAAACCGGGACAGATGGCTTCCTAGTAGGAAAGAGAGAAACAATGGCCGCATTTGACACATTGACACTTAACTTGATGACAGCTTTAAACACTCTTGGCATTCTCTCAACTAGCTTCATGAGGTAGTCATCTGGTATGCATTTCAAATAACATGTGTGCCTTGATAAAAGTTAATTTGTGGAAGTTTTTTTACCTTCTTAATGAGTTTGAGCCAATCAGTTTTGTTGTGAAAAGGTAAGGGTGATATACAGAAGATAGCCCTATTTGGTAAAACACCAAGTCCATATTAAGGCAAGAACAGCTCAAATAAGCAAAGAGAGAAACAACAGTCCATTACTTTAAGACATGAAGGTCAGCCAATTCAGAAAATGTCATGAACTTCAAGTGCAATCGCAGAAACCATCAAGCACTATGATGAAACTGGCTCTCATAAAAGGAAGATGCAGAGTCATCTCTGCTGCAGAGGATGAATTTGTTAGAGTTAACTGCACCTCAGATTGCAGCCCATATAAATGCTACACAGATTTCAAGTAACAGACATATCTCAACATCAACTGTTCAGAGGAGACTGGGAGAATCAGGCCTTTGTCGTAGAATTTCTGCAAAGAAACGTACTACTAAAGGAAACCAATAATAAGAAGAGACTTGCTTGGGCCAAGAAACATAATTCATTAGACCAGTGGAAATCTGTCCTTTGGTCTGACGAGTCTAATTTTGAGATTTTTGGTTCCAACCCCTGTGTCTTTGTGAGACGCAGAGTAGACGTAGAACGGATTATCTCTGCATGTGTGGTTCCCAATGTGACTCATGGAGAAGGAGGTGTGATGGTGTGGGGGTGTTTTGCTGGTGACAGTGTCTGTGATTTCTGATAATTCAAGGTACACTTAATCAGCATGGCTACCACAGCATTCTACAGCGATAAGCCATCTCATCTGGTTTGCACTTTGTCCCACTATCATTTGTTTTTCAATAGGGGAATGACCCAACACACCTTCAGGCTGGATAAGGGCTGTTTGACCAAGAAGGAGAGTGAAGGAGTGCTGCATCAGATGACCTGGCCTCCACAAACAATGAACCTCAACCAAATTCTCTCAACCAAATTGAGATGGTTTGGGATGAGTTGGACCGCAGAGTGAAGGAAAAGCAGCCAACAATTGCTCAGCAAATGTGGGAACTACTTCAAGACTGTTGGAAAAGCATTCCTCATGGAGCTGGTTGAGAGAGTGCCAAGAGTATGCAAAGCTGTCATCAAGGCAAAGGGTGGCTATGATGAAGAATCTCAAATATAAGTATAAAACACTTTTTTGTTTACTACATGATTCCAAATGTGTTATTTCATAGTGTTGTTGTCGTCACCATTATTCTACAATGTACAATAGTACAAATAAAGAAAAAACCTTGAATAAGTAGGTGTGTCCAAACTTTTGACTGGTACTGTAAATCAATGGTAAATAATGTGTGTTATTTTGGAGTCACTTGTATATAACTTATACACTTATTTTGTATATAAGAATAGAATATGTTTATAAACAATTCTTTATTAATGTGGATGCTACCATGAGTACAGATAATCATGATTGAATCATGAATAGTGAGTGAGAAAGTTACAGAGCCATACATATTATGAACAATTAATCAAATCAGTCTCTTCAAAAAGAGCAAGCTAGTTATTTCTCAGATTGATGGTAAGGAAATTAACACATATTCTGGCATCAAACCACCTGTCTGCTTACTTTCCCAGGATTAGATACTATACTCAGATATTCCTTTTGGACCTGGGCCGGACAAGTGTAAGTGTGTGTCTGTGTGAGTGTGCATACGTGTGAAGCACACTGCACGCTGTCCATAGTACCTGCTGTGCGTGGGTGCGAGGCCCTGTGTCTTGTCTGTATGGCGTCATTCAGAGATAATGGCCTCCCACTGGCTGCAAGGTACCCTGCAAGGCACCCAGGAATGAAGTTTGCACTGAGGCTGATGAGGTCTGCCCGCTAATCCACTGATACAGACAGCTGCAGTCCAGCTGATAGGCCCAGCCCAGCCCTTTCTCCAGTGTATGCGGGGGGGGGACGGGTGACAAGTGCGGGTGGGGGTCTTCAGGATTGGGGGCCAGTGGACAGCTAATACAGTTGGGAAAGTATTCACTCCCTTTGCATTTTCCCTATTTTGTTGCCTTACAACCTGGAATTTAAATGGATTTGTGAAGGCTTTGTACCATTTGATTTACACAACATGCATACCAATTTGAAGATGCAAAATATTTTTAATTATAAAACAAGCAAGAAATAACACAGAAATATGATAAATTGAGCGTGGTCACTGGGATTTTTGCCCGTTCTTCAAGGAAAACTGTTCCAGCTCCTTCAAGTTGGATTGGTTCTGCTAAAGTACAGCAATATTTAAGTCATAACACAGATTCTCAATTGGATTGAGGTCTGGGCTTTGACTAGGCCATTACAATACATTTAAATGTTTCCCATTAAACCACTTGAGTGTTGCTTTAGCAGGATGTTTAGGGTTATTGTCCTGCTGGAAGGTGAACCTCCGTCCCAGTCTCAAATCTCTGGAAAACTGCAACAGGTTTCCCTCAAGAATTTCCTTGTATTTAGTGCCATCCATCATTACTTCAATTCTGACCAGTTTCCCAGTCCCTGCCGATGAAGAACATCCCCACATTATGATACTGCCACCACCATGCTTCACTGTAGGGATGGTTTTCTCGAGGTGATGAGAGGTGCGCCAGACATAGCTATTTTCTTGATGGCAGAAAAGCTCAATTTTAGTCTCATCTGACCAGAGTACCTTCTGCCATATGTTTGGGGAGTCTCCCACATGCCAGTCGGACCTCGTTGTGTGGGATGTACTGAAGTCAGAAGTCGGCAATTTTCGAGTTCCCAGTTGTTCTGAGCGCTGCATCAGATTGTAATTTTGGTACCTCAGGGTTGCCAGCTCAGACCCCCCCCCCCCTTATCAGGGGTTTTATTTTTATTTTGTGTATTAACTTCTGTGTTTGCTACACATTTATTGATAAATCCCCCATCATAGTAATATTTCCAGCATAATTTCCCCAATTTCTACCAGCCATTGAACTTGAAACCCCCACAAACCCCCCCCCCCCTGAAATGGTCCATCCCTGTTTAGCTTTCGCGCGCTACTGTTAGGCTCAGCAGTAAGCTTCTATTCTGTGATCTGTGAGGTGATAACATTTTATTTGCCTTGTGATTTGTCAAAAACAGTAAACAACTTGTCAAGTCGTGTGTTACGGTTCTTGTATACACTAACAAGCACATCGAAGAATTGTAATATGCTGAAAAGTGGCCAAACAATTTCTTTTTCAGGCAATGGGTGCAGCCATCTTTGACTTTGACTTTGTTTATTTGGGTCCTATAGTGAATGGCATTCTGGCATTTGGGAGTTTTTGCTCAACACACATAAACAATACTTTTTTGTATTTTTTTTAACCTTTATATATAAGAACAAATTTACAATGACGGCCTATCTCGGCCAAACCCTAACCTGGATGACGCTGGACCAATTGTGTGCCATCATAAAGAATTTAGCTGACACGCATCTCTTTTCTAAACAATATTATATTTCTTGCTCACCAGACATGTGGTACATTTTAAACAAGTCTATCTGTTAGGGTTCTAAGTTATGTTTTTTTTTTGTCAGCACAACCTGTTATTTAGACGTATTTATGGAATGAGTTTAGCTGTGGATGTGTTCCGTGTGATGTTTGGATGATGAAGCATCTTTTAAAACAAAAGGTGAATTTGAAAAAGTTGTGAAGTCCTTAATTTCCCATCAGTAAAAAACATTGTTTAGATGCTTTTCAGCCAACAATGCTGTTTAGACGTGTTTGTTGCATTGTACGTTCTGTTGCTATTGTCTAATCACATATTTGCGAAGGTATGCTGCAGGGACCACTCGACAATGATCAAAACTGTGATTGTACACATCAAAGGGTTTAGCCCAAATCAAATGTAAGACATGTCAACGTTGTGCAACTACTGCACATGTTGATATATTGTTGACATCATTGTTTACAAATATTTAGACACCCCTGTTGAGAATTTGTGGTGAATACTTCATCATAGGTGAGAGTAAAAAATATGGCTTGATGATTATCTAGCTTTCCTACAATTATCTTTAAAACAGAGCATATTTCTGTTAGCTAGTTGACCAAGACGACTACCAAATTCAGGAATCCCATCGAACCCAAACATAAGTTGGCTGTCACTTTTGAGGTAAAGAGTGAATTGGCATTAATTTCATTTATTGCCACAGTGAACTGAATCCAAGGTGGTTAGATGCCAATATAGCATTTTATTAAAGAAGAAATGGAGAGCAGTCTCATCTACAGAATGCAAAAACTGAATGTGCACGCTCACTCTGAAATGATTAGTCCACAAATAGATTGGAATTGTTTTTTTGTTCTTGGTTAAATTTAACTCTGTAAACTGATAGTGTTAGCCAGCTAGCTAGCTAGAATGGGCTAGTTAGCTGGTCCTGCTGTTGGTAAGTGCTGACGTATCATCACGCAGGCTACATTTTCTACTGTGATTGGTCAACAATGACGGTGCTGCTTGAAAAATAGAGCAGAAACCTTTTTTCTCCGCCTCAACTGACCAGCTTTCATGGCACAAGCACTGCCGACCGCTCTGCCTGGATACAGCTGTCATTCTCATCCAAATTGGAAAAAGTAAGCCACATTAGTCTTAGCACTGAATGAGGAAAGAGTTAGCTATACTTAGCTAACTATTTCCTGATTAAAAACATAAAATGAATTAGAAATAACAATTAGTATTCACAATTGATCACATCACGGGTGAGTAAAATTTAGCAAAACACTTTCCAAAAGTCCTAAGTAATCCGACATATTTGTTTCCGCATCAACCAAAGGTAAGACAAGGTGACAAGATGAGTTCGGGCTGTTTGCATTACGCATGTTGAAGAGAGTGTGTCATCTAGGCAGTTTCATAGGACAAGATAGGTAATATGTAACTCCCATGGTTCACTTCCCATCATTCACTTTGGGAAGTTAACCCAAAAGACAAGTTAACCATCCCTTCACCTTGTTTTGTATAACATCTTTGGTCTGACAGATGTTTACCTCACACCCAGAATGCCTTAAGCAAAAAATATTAGCAATGCAATCACCAGGTTTCCTTGTTTAATCAACTTGAACATACTACAGCATTCAGAAACTGTACTGAGGCTAAGGCGCATACAGAGTAAGGAGACACTGCCTGGTATCTGTTGATGAGCTGGAAGCGTTCATTTCAATCCTGTAGGTCAGGGGAGCATGGGTCAGTGGAGCAGTGGAAAGAGAGTCTATATGGAAAGCTTCTGGTCAGACATGTATGGGATACTTTTCTTTGGAGAAACCATGTCACTTGATTTTTTTCAGAGATATCATGCGTTACTTCATTTTGATGAAACTGACAAATTTGCCATGGTATCCGACATATTTTTCATTTTCTATTTTTGGCTGCTGTTATTTCTAAACTTATATTCATTATAATGTCATTATTGCTTTGTGCTGATGTTCACTATTTGTCAAGCACGCTTGGCGAAAATAATGATGTTTAGGCTACTGATATTTTCATAATTTGACCGTGAGTCTTGCTGACCGTGCATCTTGGTGGTTCCAACACACGTTCTGTTTCATAGTCGTAACAAAGGCACTCCACAAATAAAATGTATTTTACACTTGATTCAAATATATATATATATATATATATATATATATATATATATATATATATATATATATATTTACATATAGCCTACAGCTCTCAAACTCAACTCTGGACCTCAAAGCCAGTTCCACTGCATTTTGTCATTGTACCCTCTAATCAGGGACTGATTTAGCCCTGGACCACCAGGTGTGTGCAATTAATTATCAGGTAGAGCAGAAAACCAGCAGGCTCTGGACCTCATAGGGTAAGAGTTGAGTACCCCTGGCCTACAGTAACAAACTAATGAAAACGCTATTGTGTTATTTGAAATAAAATAACAATCACATTCAATGTTACCTTAGACCTTCATAAACACAACCAACATATTATTTTTGCGATAGAATATATGAAATGTATAATATATTAATTGCACTGTATATATTAATTTGCTTCGAGGCACAGGGACCCCCCATTAGTGTTGGTGTAAGTAAGGTGTAGGAACTATGCCATTTACAATCATGACCACCAGGGGGCAGAGAACAGGGAGTCGTGCCTTACTAAGACAGTGGGCTTGTGGTCAAGCGAGGTTTTGAATTTAGAAAATAGTTCAGTAATGGTGGATTCAGTGACAAAGGAAAAAACAAGTGGATTAGGACTATAAGCAGTACAGGTGTGACTTCGATAAGGACAGCAAGCCCACCTCTACGACCCACAGTACAAGGTTTGTCAAGGTAAACATATCCAGATGGTGTTGCTTGGTTAAGCAGGTAATAGTTATTGGGTATTTGCAATGTCTCTGTTAGGCACAGAACATCAATATATACTGTATGTTCACAATAATGTCACTGATGAGTATTTTCAATTTGTGTACCTTTATCTAACTAGGCAAGTCAGTTAATAAGAACAAATTATTATTTACAATAACTGCCTACCCTGGCTAAACCCTCCCCTAACACGGATGACCCTGGGCCAATTGTGCGCCACCCTATGGGACTCTCAATCACAGCCGGTTGTGATACAGCCCAGGATCGAACCCGGATATGTAGTGACACCTCTAGCACTGTGATGCAGTGCCTTGGACTGCTGGTTCACTCAGGATCCATGTACGGTTTTGTTGTTTAAGGAATCAGTACTAAAAATGGCAAAATGGCGAGTGGAGAGTGGAGTGGACTGGGATAGAGAGTGGAGAGTGGAGTGGACTGGCGAGTGGAGTGGACTGGGATAGCTGGGCATTTGTGCAATGTTATTCAATTGCTTTGGTCAACACCACTACATTCAGCTGTGAGAGGGGGAAGAGAGGGAGATACAGTTCTGTGTGGACTCTTTTAGCTCATGAGTGGATTTGAGGGAGACATGTTTTGAGCTCTTTACTAAGTGTTTGTTTATTAATCCATCCTGAGTAAAACATGTGTGTCCACCATTCCTGTACCTTGTGGTCCTTTGTAGTCCTCCAGGAGATAAAAGGGGATTCTGATCCAATGAACTATTGCATATCTGTTCAAAATGTTGTATCAAAACTGCCCAGATGTGCCTAAATGGTTTAATAATACATTTTCAAGTTCATAATTGTGCACTCTCCTCAAACAATAGCATGGTATTGTTTCACTGTAATAGCTATTGTAAATTTTACAGTGCAATTAGATTAACACGATTATAAGTTTTCTGCCCATATCAGATATGTCTATTTCTGGGAAACTTTGAAAGCTTATATCAGAGGTGAAATTATTTCCTACACCACACATGAGAACAAACTGAAAAATGATAGGCTATTTATGTTAACACTCTGTATTGCCCAATTAGATTATTTTTATGCCGTTTCACCATCTCCAGATATTTATAAGGAGCGTTTAACTTTGCAAGCAGAATTTGACGCGTTATTAACAGACCAGGTTGCTGAACCACTTGTCAAGACTAGGAGCACTTACTATGAACAAGGAGATAAATCTAGTAAATGATTAGCTCACAAATTACATCAACTATCATCATCACACCACATTCCTAAGTTTCGTTCATCTTCTGGGATATCATTAGACCCTAGGGACATCAATGATGGGTTCAAGAGATTTTACCAGACTTTATACACTTCTGAAAGTAAAGCGGATACATTGGAATTGGATGATTTCTTCCACTCACTTGCTGTGCCTTCTGTCAGCCGGGATTTGGTTAAAAAATTAGAGTAGCCGATCACTGTTGAAGAATTGTCTAATGCCGTCAAATCCCTTCAATCCGGGTGAAGCTCAGGGCCTGGCAACTACTTGGCAGAGTTTTATGAAAAGTTTATCTCCAAAATAGCCCATAATCTAATTGAAATTTACAATTAAACTATTTGGAAATGGTGCTCTTCCACAGACTCTCACTCAGGAAACCATTTGTCTTAGTCTTAAAAGAAACAAAGACCCTCTTGACTGTGTATCATACTGTCCAATTAGCCTGCTAAATGTTGACTATAAAATTCTAGGCACACTTCAGGTAATGCATCTGGAAACAGTCCTCCCATCAATTATCTCTCCAGATCAAACAGGATTTATTAAAAATAGACACACTCATTCTTCAATCTTCAACGACCAGTGCCTCTGAAGCCATTATATCCCAGGATGCAGAGAAAGTGTTTGACCGGGTGGAATGGAAATAACTTTTTTCCACTCTAAATAAATGTGGCTTTGGCTCCAAATTCATTACTTGGATAAGAGCCTCTATCAGGACTAATAAAACTCAGCAATCAGATTGCTTCCCTTTGCAACGATCGACACACCAGGGTTGGCCTTTAAGTCCCTAACTGTTTGCCCTCGCCATAGAACCCATTGCAATAGCACTTCGCTCCAACCCGCTCATCAAACGTGTACCGTAATTTCCGGACTATAAGCCGCCTCTTTATTCCCACACTTTGAACCTTGCGGTTTATACAATGACGTGGCTAATTTATGGATTTTTCACGCTTTCACAAGATTCATGCCGCCAAAAAACTGAGCACCGTCACATAATGTGGCGAAATCGAGCGTGTGGTAGTAATTTTGTCTCCCTCATCATGGCAAAGACACGGAGAAATGCATATGATGCAGCTTTCAAGTTGAAGGCGATCGATCTGGCTGTTGGAAAAGGAAATAGAGCTGCTGCATGGGAGCTTGGCCTTAATGAGTCGATGATAAGACGTTGGAAACAGCAGCATGAGGAACTGACTCAGTGCAGAAAGAAAACAAAAGCTTTCAGAGGGAAGAAAAGCAGATGGCCCAAAGTATTTGCAGCCACTCGACATCAGTGTAGATCATGCATTTAAGGTGGCGCTCCTTGTTCAGTGGGAGGCTTGGATGACAAGTGGGGAGAAATCCTTCACTAAAACGGGCCGTAGGCGAAGAGCATCTTATGGTCAAGTCTGCCAGTGGGTCCTGACAGCGTGGAGCATTGTCAAAAAATCCACTATCATCAACAGGTTTCGAAAGGCTGGACTGCTGCGTGTTGAAGGGGCAGCATGAGCTCAGCGGGGTATTTGCCTCCGAATAAAAGTGACGAGAGCGACAATGAAAACGATCCAACATCGGATGAAGCAATTCTGAGGCTATTCAACTCCGACACCGAAGGAGATGACTTCAGTGGTTTCAGTGCACAGGAGGAGGAAGATAGTGACCAATGACTTTCTTGGTAGGCTACTGTTTTAATTTTTGTTACAAGCCGTGTTTCGTTAAAGCCTATTTATTTTTGTTACAAGCGGATAACGATTCTTAACCAGTACGTCCTTCTTCTTAACAAAGAACCCTGTCGTGAGTCCCTCCAGAAAACGAGCGACAGAAGTATAGTCTACGTGTTTCGTTAAAGCCTATTTATTTTTGTTACAACGCCGTGTTTCGTTTAAAGGCTGTGTAAAGTTAATTTGTTTCAATGTACCGGTAGGCACCTGCGGCTTATAGGCATGTGCGGCTTATTTATGTACAAAATAAATATCTTTTAATAATTCAGTGGGTGCGGTTTATATTCAGGTGCGCTTAATAGTCCAGCTATTACGGTAGTCAGATACGGACAGAAACTGTCTTCATACGCAGATGTTTTATTATTATACACATCCAACCTTTCTGTTTCTGTTCCTGCTGCCCTTGCCACATTCACTTCCTTCGGTGACTTATCAAGGTATAAACTGAATCTCAGTAAAAGTCAATTGATGCCGCTTAATATGGCTGCAAAAAATACACTTTACATAACTTGCCATTTAAAATTGCTCACAGTAGCTTTATTTTTCTTGGGGTACATATCACATTCAGATTTTAAAACCTTTTGACCCGTACTAAGAACGATTTGGAACACTGGTTTTTACTACACCTCTCCCGAGTTGTAATAATTAATTATATTAAAATGAATACTATTCCAAAATTCTTATGTCTATCGGTGCCTACCTATTTTTCTACCAAATATGTTTTTCAAAAAGACCGATGGCCTAATTCTGCCTTTTACATGGGACAAAAAGCCCTCTAGGATATGAAAACAGCTTTTGCAGAGTCCCAAACCAGATGGCGGTCTAGCGCTACCGGGTCTCAGATTCTATTATTGGGCCACTAACCTTAGGATAATTCAGTACTGGTTGTAGAGCAGAGAGATATTCCCACCCTCCATTTAGCTGGAGATGGCCACTTCATCTATACCAGCATCATTGTCTTTGATCGCTCACTCCTCCATTACGGGCCCTTTAAATAAAATACATCTATTTTACCTTTATTTAACTAGGCAAGTCAGTAAAGAACAAATTATTATTTTCAATGATGGCCTAGGAACAGTGGGTGCCTTGCCTTAACTGCCTTGTTTAGGGGCAGAATGACAGATTTGTACCTTGTCAGCTCAGGGATTCAAACTTGCAACCTTTCAGTTACTAGTCTAATGCTCGAACCACTAGGCTACCCTGCTGCCCTTACTCCTCCTTCACCAAAAATACATGTGTCAAAACAACATTGAAGATCTGGAATCAATACAGGTGCCACTTTGGGTTTCAGACAACCTCTTCTTTTGCTCCGGTAGCCTCAAACCCAGCTTTTCCCCATGTATTAAAATATTCAGAGATCTCTATATTAACAATACATTTAGTACGTTTGAACAATTATCAGCTAAATTTGGTCTCCCCAGACATAATTTCTTTAGGTTCTTACAAGTCCGGAGTGATGTATATTTATACTTATATATTGGTAATGTAAGAGGCCTGGTATGTGTATACACGGCATCTTGGACATTAAGGACTGTATTATTTGTGCTAGTTGACCTGTAGCAACTTTATCAAATTATATATATATATATATATATTTTTTTTTAATGTTTGTCTCACTCCTTGTTTTGCTGTATTGAGGTCTTTGATGTGTTGTTTTATATTACTACCAAATAACTTAGGAGTGCAATTCTTTTGTAAATGCGGGTGTTGAAAATTCAATAAACAAAGTAAAAAAATAAGTACATTTAGATAAGTCTATGTTCTGGGATATTTTTCTGTTCCTTACAACCTCATGCTAATCATATTAGCCCATGTTAGCTAAACCGTTCCGCGGGGGGACACCGATCCGTAGAGGTTTTAACCGATATAAGATACTTGTATGTTCATAAATGTTTAATATTAAAGTGCCTTTGGAACACAGGAGTGATAGTTGCTGATAATCGGCCTCTGTACACCTATGTAGATATTCCATTAAAATCAGCCGTTTCCGGCTACAATAGACATTTACAATGTTACTATTTTGCAACTTTTATCAAAAGTGTTGGAACAACAATAATTAACTGACTGGCTTTCTTCATATCTATGGTATTCTCTCTGGTATGCAATCTGGTTTCCACTCAGGGTATGGATGTGTCACTGCATCCGGGTCCTCAATGATGTCATCAGTATCACGCTGATCTCAATTTACATCGACAACATAGCTCAGGCAGTAAGAAGCTCTATCATCCATTTATATGCAGATGATACAGTTTTATACGCTGCTGGCCCCTCCCCGGATTTTGTGTTAAATGCTCTAAAACAAAGCTTTCTGAGTGTCCAACAAGCTTTCTCTACCCTTAACCTTGTTCTGAACACCTCCAAGACAAAGGTCATGTGGTTCGGTAAGAAGAATGCCCCTCTCCCCACAGGTTGATTACTACCTCTGAGGGGTTTAGAGCTTTAGGTAGTTACCACATTCAAGTACTTGGAAGTATGGCTAGATGGTACACTGTACTTCTCTCAGCACATATCAAAGCTGCAGGTTAAAGTTAAATTTAGACTTGGTTTCCTCTATCATAATCGCTCCTCTTTCACCTCAGCTGCCAAACTAACCCTGATTCAAATGACCATCCTACCCATGCTAGATTACAGAGATTTCATTTATAGATTGGCAGGAAAGGAAACACTCGAGTGGGTACATGTTCTTCACCAGTCGGCCATCAGATTTGCCTCCAATACTCCTTATCGGACACATCACTGCACTCTCTACTCCTCTGTAAACTGGTCATCTCTGTATACCCTTTTCAAGACCCACTGGTTGATGCTTATTTATAAAACACTCTTAGGCCTCACTCCCCCTTTCTGAGATATCTACTGCAGCCCTCATCCTCCACATACAACACCTGTTCTGCCAGTCAAATTCTGTTAAAGGTCCCCAAAGCACACACATCCCTGGGTTGCTTGTCTTTTCAGTTCGCTGCAGCTAATGACGGGAACAAGCTGCAACAAATACCCTAAATGGACAGTTTTATCTCAATCTCTTCATTCAAAGACTCAATCAAAGAGAGTTGTGGCTGCTTTGCGTGATGTATTGTGGTCTCTACCTTCTTGCCATTTGTGCTGTTGTCTGTGCGCAATAATGTTTGTACCATGTTTTGTGCTGCTATCATGTTGTGTTGCTACCATTTTGTGTTGTCATGTTATGCTGCCTTGCTATGTTGTTATCTTAGGTCTCTCTTTATGTAGTGTTGTGTTGTCTCGACATGATGTGTGTATTGTCCAATATTTATATTACATGTTTTTATTTTTAATCCCAGCCTCCGCCCCCGCAGGAGGCCTTTTGCCTTTTGGTAGGCCGTCATTGTAAATAAGAATTTGTTCTTAACTGACTTGCCTTGTTAAATAAAAATAAATAAATACCTCTCGATCTCTCCCCTGCTGGTGGGTGTGAGAGATTTCTCTGTAGGATTGTGGTCCACAGTAACCTGACCCAAACAGGCCAGTCATGACAGTCCTCCTCTGTTGGGTTAAATTTGGAAGGATTCTGCATGTTACAACCCACCATAGGAATGACTATCGGATGTCCTGGGTTGTGGATCATTGTCGCAGTCTCCCTGGTGTTTTACCCTGGTAGGATTTCTGCAAGCTACAGATCACCACCAGAATGGACATGGGAGGTCCAGCTGTGGCTCTGTGTTCCGGCTGGTCGTCCCGGCTAGTGGATTTAGGCAGTAACTTGGGCAGACCTTAACCTCTCTTGGGTAGGGGGATGAATTGCACATATGGAATGATGTAGTTACCAAAAAAGTGTTAAACAATATTATTTAAGTAGCCACCCTTTGCCTTGATGACAGCTTTGCACACTCTTGGAATTCAAAGACTTTTGACTGATACTGTATATATACAGACACACCCCCCCCAAAAAATATACATTATTGATGGAAGCTACAATCTATATGCAACATTAAAGGGGACACTCCCCTTTCGATGTATGCTCTACATGTATGCTCTACACCAGGGGTCTCCAACAGGTTGATCGCGAGCTACCAGCAGCCAAGCTATGTGTAGCTCGCTAAACAACTCTGTAATTATATGCAATTTTTCAACAAAACAGAATACATAAAAGCAACAAGCAGTGTTAACATACCACACAAGCTACAGACAACATAGATAACAAATCAAACTGTATTTGTCACATACAAGTGCTTAGCACATGTTATTGGGGGTGTAGCGAAATGCTTGTGTTTCTAGCTCTAACAGTGAATAATACACACATCTAATATTTCATAATACACACATCTAAAGTAAAGGAATGGAATTAAGAATATATAAATATTTGGGTGAGCAATGTCAGAGTGGCATAGACTAAGATACATTAGAATAGGATAGAATACAGTATATACATATGAGATGAGTAATGCAAAATATGTAAACATTATTAAAATGACTAATGTTCCATTATTAAAGTGGCCAGTGATTTAAAGTCTCTGTATATAGGGCAGCAGCCTGTAATGTGCTAGTGAATGGATTTAACAGTCTGATGACCTTGAGATTGAAGCTGTTTTTCAGTGTCTCGGTCCCAGATTTGATGCACCTATACTGACCTCGCCGTGCGGATGATAGCGATTTGAACAGGCATTGGCTTGGGTGGTTGTTGTCCTTGATGATATTTTTCACCTTTCTGTGACATCGGGTGCTGTAGGTGTCCTGGAGGGCAGGTAGTTTGCCCCCGGTGATAGGATGGGCAGACCGCACCATCCTCTGGAGAGCCCTGCGGCTGCTGGCGGTGCAGTTTCCGTGTCTGGCGGTGATGCTCTCAATTGAGCATCTGTAAAAGTTTGAGGGTTTTAGTTGCCAAGCCACATTTCTTCAGCCTCCTGAGGTTGAAGAGGTGCTTTTGCACCTTGTCGTGACTTTACTTTCATTAATCTGTTGATGGATATTTATAAAATCCACAAACCATGTTTAATTGTTACCTGATTAAATCAATCATGTAACTCATTAGGATTTGGCACACCACGGAGTCAGTTGTTTAGGGAGATACCATCTCCCGAGCAGTAGGCTTTATTGAAAAGCATTTCCAACAATCTCCCGTCGATTATCACCAAGCCTCGGTTTGAAATATCATCATCTGATTATCCCATATATCCAGTGGAAACGTCATAAAATATCTTTACCTTGTGCAAAACAGTTGTCTGTCCAGAGCTCACTGGAGCGGGAAACTTTAATGCCCTGAATAGGCTAGTTCAGGGCTCTCCAACCCTGTTCCTTACCCTTGTAGGTTTTCACTCCATTCCCATTTGTAAATAATCGGATTCTGCTGATCAACCAGTTTATTATTAGAATCAGGTGCGCTAGATTAGGGTTGGAGCAAAAACCTACAGGATGTTAGCTCTCCAGGAACAGGGTTGGAGAGCCCTGGGCATAATGATACCAAGTTTGCTAGAGACAGCTTCAGGACAGATCCAGTTGATACGATATTGCACGTCACTAGCGATAGCTCAAATCAAGACAGCTGGAAAGAGAGGCTGAGTAGATAGATGAATGTGATTGATTGAAAGAAACTGAATATAACAGTACGTATATTTTTTCTACTGTTTTTATTTGTTAACTTTATATATTTTTACTTTGTTGACAGTGGGTGTTATAGGCCAACTGCTGCATTGATCAATAAGTTCCATGCACTCATTTAGGCTATTTAGCCGCCAATTATCACGTTGCATCAATGTGTCCATATAGCATATGCAGGTGCTCTCGCATTACTTGAATTGTACTTTGATATTTGTATCATTTTAAGTAAGATTTTTATGATTAACCACATGGGAATGATTTTGAGAAAACATTATTATTGAAATAAAAGTGATCCATGAAAATGCAAATATGTAAATCATAACTGACCCACAGATGGATAGAAATGGTAGGAGTCTTCATAAAAACAATTGCCTCCACCTTCTATGGTCGGATTTTCAAGCCTCATAATATGTCAAACACTCAGGTAAAAAAATTAAAAAGAAGTATGCTCACATTATAAAGTGATAGGTGACATGCTGATAGCCTGCCTACCATTGTTCTCTCTCCCGGTAAATTTGGCCTGCAACAATTTGGCTGGCACAAAAAATAAAAAATCAGCTCTTCATTTGTTTTAAAAGCCAAAATCCGGCAATTAAAGGCTAATGGAAACCTTGGTTGCGAGGTAATGTGATATCATAAGTGAATTGCTTAGACTGCATTTACCAGTAGGACTAGTTATCTCACTCGCTCTGGCATAGAAGTAGCCTATGTGAGCTCTTTAACGGTAGCCTAAACATACAGTTAAAGCATCCATCACCAATAAATGAATGAACTTCAGAGATAATAAGTTGGTTTATGCTGCAAACAACATGTTGCAATTAGCCTACCAGAATCGCCTACAAAAAGAGGTTGTGATAGGCCTGTATAACAAATGTAACCTTTTAATTAGTCTACAGTTTGTAATAACAGGAAACATTTATTTAATCACCGAAATGAAATGATCGTAGATTTACCTGATGACACTTTGTTTAATTGTCTAAGTGTTGGCTAATGGTTTACTGAAACATAAGGAAGCTATCCGATTTTCAATAGCACCGATGACAAATACATTTGATGATAAGGGTGAACCATGCGTAATGGATAGGTTGAATGCATGGGTTGCTAAATAAATCCTCCCATTGCAGGGATCAACTTGCTGTGACATGCAGTTTTATAGCATCATGCAGCAGTAGCATAAAAACTACCTTACTATTCTGTGCAAGCTGAAGCCGACCGATTAGGCTATTTCAAATACTTGACGCTATAGTCAAAAGCCACCTACTGGGCAAAAACAATTCGCAGAAATTCTTTGGACAATAATGTTGTGTGGAGTCGTTTTTATTAAGTGGAAAAGGTGTAACTAATGTCTAATTGTGTCTTTGGTAAACAAAAGTGTCACAATACATAGGGGCATATTTATCAATCAGGGCAATTGAAGCCGAGCAGAGATCTTCATGTCTTTTGCCAAACCTGGTCTGATATCGCAAAGAAGATTTGTCGATAATAAGATTTGTGTCAATAATCTGTTCTCTTTTGTTGGTATCCCCTTTGTGCATGCCCTTGGTGAACGTCTGTTTGATTACAGCCAAAAGCTATTTTGTGATGTTTGCAGTGAGTCTTTTATAGAATGTCTGATCAGTTTCCTAATTACTTCAATCCTATAGAGAGTTTAGTCGTTTACAGTAACAGCACTACAACTTATGTGCTGGGAGGACGAGTGTAGATGTATAGATGTATCATTCTGGAGATTTAAGGCTTTGTATCTCAGAGCGGGTAAAGTTATAACAGACATGTCCTATTGCCTCGAGCTTGGGTATGTCTTACGCACCAGTCTGTATTACGTATACACAACTGGGTAAATTGGCCCAGGTGGAATGAACATAGATGGAGCCCTAAACACATTTTTTGTGGGGACAGAGGGGTTGCAATCTCTGAAGAACAGTTTCAGATGCAATGTGCATATGAATTAGAAGTTCAAACGCGTTGCAGTTTCCTGATATTCAGGCTGATTTAAAAAAATTTAAAAAATTACATGTATTTTTTAAACATTATTTAACTAGGCAAGTCAGTTGAGAACAAATTCGTATTTACAATGACAGCCTAGGAACAGTGGTTTAACTGCCTTGTTCAGAGGTAGAACTACAGATTTTTACCTAGTCAGCTCAGGAATTCGATCCTGCAACTTTTCTCTTACTGGCCCAACACTCTAACCACTAGGCTACCTGCCACGCTTTTGCACATATTTTCTGTAAATAGTTTACTAAATGTTTATTGCACTGCAATTGTTTTCTTTCTCCAAATAGAAAACAATAAAAAATAGAACAACAGACACTAAGAAATATGAACTGTTTTGAGAAATAGCATCCACAAACAGGTGGCTTCATCTCAAATGTATTTTTCAATTGTAGGCTATTCAACTAATCCAATGTTATCTTCTTTATAATATGGCTATATTCCTTTATGTAATTAAGCTTTTCATACCTATTTTTCTGTATTTATAATAAAAAGAATAATCATATTTAAAGTTGTAGACCCATACTTGTTGGGGCTTACTTCTGTGCGCAAATCATTTCACGGCTGCAGTTTGAGCTTATTTATTCCCTTTAATTTATGAAAATAAACTGATACTGGCCTTTATTATTTATGATTTACTTCTGATATTTTATCTTATTTAAATGTATTTACAGTACCAGTCAAGTTTGGACATACTGTACCTACTCATTCCAGGGGTTTTCTTAATTTTCCCTACTTTCTGCATTGTAGAATAATAGTGAAGACATTAAAACTATGAAATAACACATACACATCATGTAGTTACCAAAAAAGTGTTAAACAAATCAAAATATTAGCCACAGCTTTGAAAACTTGGCATTCTCTCCACCAGCTTTATAAAAATGTTTATTTAACTAGGCAAGTCAGTTAAAAACAACTTATTATTTACAATGATGGCCTACCGTGGAACACTGGGTCAACTGCCTTGTTCAGGGGAAGAATGACAGATTTTCACCTTGTCAGCTTGGCGATTCAATCTAGCAACCTTTCGGTTACTGGCCCAATGCTCTAACCACTAGGCTACCAAGTCTATATTATGGCAAAAACAGCTAAAATAAGCAAAGAGAAATGACTGTCTATCATTACTTTAAGAGCTATGATGAAACTTGCTCTCATGAGGACAGCCACAGGAAAGGAAGACCCAGAGATACCTCTGCTGCAGAGGATACGTTCATTAGAGGTTCCCGACTCAGAAATTGCAGTCCTTTCTTCACAGAGTTCAAGTAACAGACTCATCTCAAAACCTTCATGGTTGAATTGCTCAAAAAAACACTACTAAAGGACACCAATAATAAGAGACTTGCTTGGGCCAAGAAACACGAGCAATGGACATTAGACAGGTGGAAATCTGTCCTTTGGTCTGATGAGTACAAATTTGAGATTTTTGGTTCCAACCACTATGTCTTTGTGAGACGCAGAGTAGGTGAACGGATGATCTCCGCATGTGTGGTTCTCACTTTGAGGCATGGAGTAGGATGATGTGGGGTTGCTTTGCTGGTGACACTGTCTGTGATGTATTTAGAATTCAAGGCACACTTAACCAGCATGGCTACCACAGCATTCTTTTTAACGATTTGCCATCCCATCTGGTTTGCGCTTAGTGGGACTATCATTTATTTTTCAACTGGACAATGACCAAACACACCTCCAGGCTGTATAAGGGCGATTTGACCAGGAAGGAGAGTGATGAAGTGCTGCATCAGATGACCTGGCCTCCACAATCACCCAACCTCAACCCAATTGAGATAATTTGGGATGAGTTGGACCACAGAGTAAAGGAAAATCAGCCAACAACATATTTGGGAACTCCTTCAAAACTTTTGGAAAAGCATTCCTCATGAAGCTGGTTGAGAGAATGCCATGAGTGTGCAAAGTGTCATCAAAGAAAAGGGTGGCTACCTTGAATTTTTTTAAATTAAATTGTGTAACACTTTTTTGGTTACTACATGATTCAATATTTGTTATTTCATAGTTTTGATGTCTTCACTATTATTCCACAATGTAGAAAATAGTCAAAATTAAGAAAAACCCTTGAATGAGTAGGTTTGTCCAAACTTTTGACTGGTACTGTGTATGATAGTGATTATATTTTAAGAAAAAATAACACATTTTTACAGGAGCCTATGTATTTTTTTAAATAAATCGTTAAAATGCGATACTAAGTATTTTAAATGAGAATTCCAAGAGTACGTGCATTTATGTGAATCTTTGGGGGGATTTTAACACACTGTAGATACTTAGACTATCAACAAACTATCAAATGCAATATGCAATAGCTTGCTTTAGGGTTAGGATTATGGGTTTGTAGTAAGAATTGACGTTAAGGTAAGGTTTATAGTTAGTGTTGATCTTGGCCAGGGTTAGGGTTACTAATTGGTTGAACATCTAACCATCTGCAGGGGACTAAATAAAGTTATCTATTTTTATCTCTTTGAGTACTATTTTACACATACATTTCATTTGGATATGTCCTTTTCAAATTAGACAATACGATTTATAATTTAAACAAACGGAATCAAACCCCAATCATGCACACTGCCCTGAGGTCAACCAGTCTTTCTCTTCCTGTAAATCAGTTTCCAAACCACTCCTATTACTCTCCACATCTCCATTAATCCGCCACATACAGTGCATTCGAAAAGTACTCAGACCCCTTCTCTTTTTTTCCAGATTTGTAACGTTACAGTCTTATTCTAAAATGGATTAAATAATTTTTTCCCTTCATCAATCTACACACAATACCCCATAGTAACAAAGCGTAAACAGGTTTTTAGAAATTTTACCAAATGTATTTACACTAAATAACAGAAATAGCTTATTTGCATAAGTTTTCAGACCCTTTGCTATGAAACTCAAAATTGAGCTCAGGTGCATCCGGTTTTCATTGATCATCCTTGAGATGTTTCCACAACTTGATTAGAGTCCACCTGTGGTAAATTCAATTGATTTGACATGATTTGGAAAGGCACACACCTGTCTTTATAAGATCCCACAGTAGTGCATGTCAGAGCAAAAACCAAGCTATGAAGTTGAAGGAATTGTCCTTAGAGCTCCGAGACAGGATTGTGAACAGATACAGGTCTGGGGAAGGGTACCAAAACATTTCTGCAGCATTGAAGGTCCCCAAGAACACAGTGGCCTCTGTCACGCCCTGACCTGAGATATCTGTTTTCTTTATATTTTGGTTAGGTCAGGGTGTGACAGGGTGGAAACGCTAGTTTTTGTAATGTCTAGGGTTTTTGTATGTCTAGAGTTATGTAGGTCTAGGTATTTGTATGTTTATGGTGGGCTGATATGGTTCCCAATCAGAGACAGCTGTTTATCGTTGTCTCTGAGTACTGGGTCAAAGTACTGGGTCTGAATGCTAATGTAAATCTAATATTTCAGATTTGTTTTGTACATTTCCCCAAAAATTCTAAAACCTGTTTTTGCTTTGTCATTATGAGGTATTGTGTGTAGATTGATGAGGGGAAAAAACTATTTAATCAATGAGGCTGTAATATAACAATATGTGTAAAAAGTGAATGGGTCTGAATACTGTCCGAATGCACTGTAAATGGACTTAGTTCAACCTGTACTTACCCAGCAAAAAACAATGAGCTGGTAAACTGGCTTGGAGTAATAGGGCTCCTTAGAGAAGTTACTTATTTTTGGGGCTATTTGCATGCCAGAATACGAGGCGAAAATCAATGATGCTAATTACAACATTCCAGAAGCTTTACTGAGGCCACAGCACTGATTATACTGGACAAATTGCCAGGGGATTAGCTGAATCGCCTCATGGCTCAGGAGACAGAGGGGATATTAATTACCGAGGGCTCTCTGTGTGTGTCTGTGTGTTTGTGTAGTTTTGATTAAAACGCTTGTGGCCACCCGCAACTGGAATAAGTATTACTTTGCAAACAGAGAAAAAAAAGGATTTTGTCATTTTAAAAAATCGCACCCAATCGCACTGCACTGCACTCGAGAGGAGGTATTCACACACACTCATCTGGAAGAGAAAAGGCTCAATTTGAAGCCTTTCCATTGTGTTACCAAGGAGGAGGAGTGTGTTTACACATGCTTATCACTCTAACCCTTACAGGGCCATTTGTAATACAAACAAATGAGTCTCCTTGACGTTTTGGTGCTCTTTCGATGTCCCCATCCCTATCAAGAGAAAGCAGCCACTCACTGTTCTCTTGGAGTACCTCGCCACTTTCTGAGTTCACGTTTCCCATTGAGGACAGTTGACTTCCAAGGCATATTTCCGTAAGCCTTTGATTCTAAACAGAGACAAAGAAGGGGTCTCTTTCAGTGTGCTCCTTTCTCGAAAGCTTTGAACAGCCCCATCTTGAAACTATCTGAGCTGTGAGGAATTCTGCTGCGCTTTTCACCCCTGTCTTATACGTGCCTTCCAAAACGTGAAATTTGGGACCGAGCGAGAGGCATGTTCGATTTGCGTCCCAGGTCAGGTTTACATATTTATTCCCTTAGCTCCAATCCACTGGCAGGGTAAATAAGATTTGAATTTCACGGGCCGCTTCAGTGAAACGTCTGATTGCCCACTTAAATTAGAGGATCCCTAAGCAACCAAATGTTTGACAAATTTGATAATGTCACAGGGCTGCCCTTCATAAAGGTATCGCTTGCATCCTCCCAGTCAAAATTATTAATCTTTCTATTGTCTGGTTTAAAACTTCTTAGCGATGAAATCCCTTTAGCGAGGATCGATTTGACAACATCTGGTGAAATTGCAGAGCGCCAAATTCAAATTAAATTACTATAAATATTTAACTTTCATGAAATCACAAGTGTAATACATCAAAATAAAGCTTCACTTGTTGTTAATCCAGCCGCTGTATCAGATTTCAAAAAGGCTTTATGGCGAAAGCAAACCATGCAATTATCTGAGGACAGTGCCCTGCATACAAATGCATAACAAATAATTTTCAACCAGGGAGTTGCGAAACGAAAGTCAAAAAAATCAATATAATATATGCCTTACCTTTAAATATCTTCTTCTGTTGGCACTCCAAAAGGCCTGAGTTACATTACAAATGGTCCCTTTGTTCAATAAATTCCTTCTTTATATCCATAAAAACTTAGTTTAGCTGGCCTGCTTCAGTCAATAATGCACTTGGTTTCTCTCCTTCAAAATGCATACAAATTGAATCCTAAACGTTACCAATAAACTTATCCAAACAAGTCAATCAACATTGACAATCAAACCTTAGGTACCCTAATTCGGCAAATAAACAAAAAAATGTAAGACGTTGTCGTTGTTGTTGTCTTTACCGGAGATAAATAACAAAGAACGCACTTTCCTCCACGCTCATTGGAAACACGACAGCCAAAATGGGAGCGACTTAGAAAAACTACAACTTCTCCTTCATTTAAAAAAAACTGCCTGAAACTCTTTATAAAGACCTTTGACATCTAATTGAAGCCCTAGGAACTGCTACCAGGGAGGATTTCGCCTTATTATAATAGTGCAAGCCATTGAAATCAGTGGTAGGAAGAAAATATATTTTTTGGGGATGGTTTGCCCTCGGGTTTCGTCTGCCATTTCAGTTCTTTTATACTCACAGACATTATTTTAAAAGTTTTAGAAACTTTGGAGTGTTTACATATCCTAGCTTCTGGGTCTGAGTTGCAGGCAGTTTACTTTGGGCACGCTTTTCATCCGGATGTCAAAATACCGCCCCCTAGCCCAAAGTCCAATACAGCAAATGAAAGATACACTTCTTGTTAATCTACCCATCGTGTCCAATTTCAAAAATGCTTTTCAACGAAAGCAAAACATATGATTATGTTATATCACCGCCACGTCAAAAAAACACACAGCCATTTTTCCAGCCAAAGATATGAGTCACAAAAAGCAGAAATATAGATAGAATTAATCATTAACCTTTGATGATCTTCATCAGATGACAGTCATAGGACATCATGTTACACAATACATGTATGTTTTGTTTGATAATGTGCATATTTATATAAAAATATCTCAGTTTACATTGGCGCGTTACGTGCAGTAATGTTTTGATTCCAAAACATCTGATGATTTTTCAGAAATACTCATAATAAACATTGATAAAAGATACAAGTGTTATTCAAAGAATTAAAGATAGACTTCTACATTTACATTACATTTAAGTCATTTAGCAGACGCTCTTATCCAGAGCGACTTACAAATTGGTGCATTCACCTTATGACATCCAGTGGAAGAACCACTTTACAATAGTGCATTTAAATATTTTAAGGGGGGGGGTGAGAAGGATTACTTTATCCTATCCTAGGTATTCCTTAAAGAGGCGGAGTTTCAGGTGTCTCCGGAAGGTGGTGATTGACTCCGCTGTCCTGGCGTCGTGAGGGAGTTTGTTCCACCATTGGGGAGCCAGAGCAGCGAACAGTTTTGACTGGGCTGAGCGGGAACTGTACTTCCTCAGTGGTAGGGAGGCGAGCAGGCCAGAGGTGGATGAACGCAGTGCCCTTATTTGGGTGTAGGGCCTGATCAGAGCCTGGAGGTACTGAGGTGCCGTTCCCCTCACAGCTCCATAGGCAAGCACCATGGTCTTGTAGCGGATGCGAGCTTCAACTGGAAGCCAGTGGAGAGAGCGGAGGAGCGGGGTGACGTGAGAGAACTTGGGAAGGTTGAACACTAGACGGGCTGCGGCGTTCTGGATGAGTTGTAGGGGTTTAATGGCACAGGCAGGGAGCCCAGCCAACAGCGAGTTGCAGTAATCCAGACGGGAGATGACAAGTGCCTGGATTAGGACCTGCGCCGCTTCCTGTGTGAGGCAGGGTCGTACTCTGCGGATGTTGTAGAGCATGAACCTACAGGAACGGGCCACCGCCTTGATGTTAGTTGAGAACGACAGGGTGTTGTCCAGGATCACGCCAAGGTTCTTAGCGCTCTGGAAGGAGGACACAATGGAGTTGTCAACCGTGATGGCGAGATCCTGGAACGGGCAGTCCTTTCCCGGGAAGAAGAGCAGCTCCGTCTTGCCGAAGTTCAGCTTGAGGTGGTGATCCGTCATCCACACTGATATGTCTGCCAGACATGCAGAGATGCGATTCGCCACCTGGTCATCAGAAGGGGGAAAGGAGAAGATTAATTGTGTGTCGTCTGCATAGCAATGATAGGAGAGACCATGTGAGGTTATGACAGAGCCAAGTGACTTGGTGTATAGCGAGAATAGGAGAGGGCCTAGAACAGAGCCCTGGGGGACACCAGTGGTGAGAGCGCGTGGTGAGGAGACAGATTCTCGCCACGCCACCTGGTAGGAGCGACCTGTCAGGTAGGACGCAATCCAAGCATGGACCACGCCGGAGATGCCCAACTCGGAGAGGGTGGAGAGGAGGATCTGATGGTTCATAGTATCGAAGGCAGCCGATAGGTCTAGAAGGATGAGAGCAGAGGAGAGAGAGTTAGCTTTAGCGGTGCGGAGCGCCTCCGTGATACAGAGAAGAGCAGTCTCAGTTGAATGACTAGTCTTGAAACCTGACTGATTTGGATCAAGAAGGTCATTCTGAGAGAGATAGCGGGAGAGCTGACCAAGGACGGCACGTTCAAGAGTTTTGGAGAGAAAAGAAAGAAGGGATACTGGTCTGTAGTTGTTGACATCGGAGGGATCGAGTGTAGGTTTTTTCAGAAGGGGTGCAACTCTCGCTCTCTTATAGACGGAAGGGACATAGCCAGCGGTCAGGGATAAGTTGATGAGCGAGGTGAGGTAAGGGAGAAGGTCTCCGGAAATGGTCTGGAGAAGAGAGGAGGGGATAGGGTCGAGCGGGCAGGTTGTTGGGCGGCCGGCCGTCACAAGACGCGAGATTTCATCTGACTTCTCCTTAATGCTGTGTCAGATTTCAAAAAAACTTTACGGAAAAGCATGATCTGAGAAATATCCGCCATTTTGGAAGAAGTTAACAGAAGTTTCAACAGAAGTTAGAAATAACACTATAAATATTCACTTACCTTTGATGATCTTCATCAGAAGGCACTCCCAGGAATCCCAGTTTGACAAAAAATGACTGATCCATAAAGTTCCATAAAGTCCATCATTTATGTCCAAATAACCACTTGTTGTTAGCGTGTTCAGCCCAGTAATCCATCTTCATGCGGCGCGAGCACTTCGTCCAGACAAAAACTCGAAAAGTTCCGTTACAGGTCGTAGAAACAAGTCAAACGATGTGTGGATACAATCTTTCGGATGTTTTTAACATAAAACATCAATAATGTTCCAACCGGAGAATTCCTATGTCTGAAGAAAAGAACTGGAACGAGAGCTAACTCTGTCGGGAGCGTGCGTCACGAGCCTGAGACACTCTGCCAGACCACTGACTCAAACAGGTCTCATGAGCTCCTCCTTTATAGTAGAATCCTCATTCAAGTTTCTAAAGACGGCTGACATCTAGTGGAAGCCGTAGGAAGTGCAACTTGACTCCATAGACACTGTGTATTCGGTAGGCCAAGCTTTAGAAAACTACAAACCTCAGATGTCTCACTTCCTGGTTGAATTTTTCTCAGGTTTTTGCCTGCCATATGAGTTCTGTTATGATCACAGACATAATTCAAACAGTTTTAGATACTTCAGAGTGTTTTCTATCCAATACTACCATGCATATGCATATCCTAGATTCTGGGCCTGAGTAACAGGCAGTTTACTTTGAGTTTACTTTGAGCACATTTGACATCCAAACTTCACAATACTGTCCCCTACCCAAGAGAGGTTTTAACTATATCTGTCCATATAAAATCTTTAAAATATGCCACAGAGTATGCCAAACATCGGTTCCATGGTACGTGGGTCCCATGGGATTCAGATAGTGGTTTTGATAACAGAACCTGACTTGAAAGGTTAAAGGTTAATTTTGAGAGATCGGCATTTGATGAAGTCTCGCTTTGGTCTTCATTACCAGAAATGTAACACCACTCAAATCAAGTGTGGCAGGCCATTTTTTTCTCCTATGAAATAAAGGTGCACATTATTTAGCTTATGCATACGTAGCTGGGAACATTTACAATTCCTCAGTAACAAAAACGGGGAAAGCGCACATACTTTATTGTGGATAAATGCCCTCGTCCTTCTCCCAGACGTTCCTCCACTCACCCACGTCTATGGACAAACATTCAGCCAGGAAGGAAGCAAAGCATATTTGGGCCACTTGAAGTTCAGAAACATTTGCAGGTAGAGAGCGAAGAAAGAGAAGAGATGGCGAGGCTGGCTCTGAGAGGAAGTGAATGAAGAAGGCATAGGAATGACAGAGAGATGAAAGACAGTGTGAACCAGCAGGAAAGACCTGGGTGTCTCACTTTCCCAACATGCTCCTGGCAGTGGAAGCTAGCAGGACCTAACAGGGTGTTGACATGTCTGAGGGGGAAGCTGTTTGGAGAAGGATTCCCCCGTGCCCATCACTCCTCTATGGACAGGAGAGATTGATACAGAGAAATAAAGAGAGAGGAGAGAAAGAAAGTGAGGGAAAAAGAGAATAAGTGAGAATTAAAGAGTGAACAAAAAGGTGTGATAGAATGTTTGGCTTCATAAATGAGAGCAACAACAGTGTATGTTTGAAAAGGAGAGGGAGAGAGAGAGAAAGAAAGAGCAAGAACAACAAAGGAGGAACTGTCAGCTAAAGAAGGCACCTCATTAAAGAAGGCACCTAGATAGTATACTGGCTGGCAGATTATGACAGATCTGCTGCTTCATGCAGCATCCCCTCCACACGCTCCTCGCTGGGAAGACATTACTGTAAGCTCTAAACAATGCAATCACCATGCTGTTATTGACTCACTCAGGCAATGCTTTTCCCCCTGTTGATTTCACTTCATCTTAAATAACCATTTATTACTGGTGTCAGAAAATCTTTCCCTCTCCCTCTAACAGACAAAACTGACATTTAAAGTGCCATAGCAGTCTGTTCTCTGTGCTGTGCCAATACAATGGCTGTATTGGCATGCAGTCTGCAGTCTCTGACATCAATGACAGCTGGCCTGGTCGCTCAGGTGGGGGAGCTAATCATCTATGAGACAAAGAAAGGGAGAGGGAGAAGAAAGGAGAGAGGGGGGATAAGGAAAGGAGAGATCAGCATGGGAATAAACACAACAATCGCATTTAGTGTGGAGTTAAGTTAGTTTCATTATAGCAACTTTTACCATTATTTCAAATGCACATAATAGATGTAAACAGTCTTTAGACATGCTTTTAGGCTTGTATTTTGAAAATCGACGAGTAAAAATACATTTTGGTCAGAGGACAGGGGAAGAACGCAGAGCTGCTTGGCGTGCTTGACCGATAGTGCACGTTGTTTTTCCTTTCTATTAAAAACGCTATTGTCCGGTTGAAATATTATTGATTATTTAGACAATAGACAACCTGAGGATTAATTATAAACATTGTTTGACATGTTTCAACAAACTTTACTGGTACTATTAGGATGTGTAGTCTGCAAGTTTTGACTGCCCTGGAGCCAGTGGATTACTGAACAAAACGCGCCAACAAAACAGAGATTTTGGGACATAAAGAGGGACTTTATCGAACAAAACAAACATTTATTGTGTAACAGGGAGTCTTGTTAGTGCAACCATATGAATATCATGAAAGGTAAGTGATTCATTTTATCGCTATTTCTGACTTTTGTGACTTCTCTACTTGGTTGGAAAATGTTTGTATGGTTTTGTAAACGGGGCACTGTCCTCAGATAATCACATGATATGCTTTCGCCGTAAAGCCTTTTTGACATCTGACAAAGCGGCTGGATTTACAAGAAGTTCATCTTTAAGCCAATGTATAACACCTGTATAGTTTATGAATGTTGATTATGAGTATTTCTGTATTTTGAATTTGGCGCTCTGCAATTTCACCGGATGTTGGCCAAGTTTTAAAAAGCAAATACAAACATCAACAGTGGGGAATAGACAGTAATGTAAAATATGTATGTTTTATTACCCTACAGCACATTTTTTCATGAATGGAAAACTATTTATGCATGTATAAAGTACTAACAGAAAACTAGCTTTATCCCATTATGCAATATCAATATCAAGCATCCATGCAGAAATACATAGGAATACATTTCACTGATATAAGATGATTCAGCCATAAATGCTTATTCATTATTTATTATATAAAGCTTACTGACACATTATAATCAGATATCACAAAGTATAGCTACAGTACATTAAAGTATAATGAGCATAGGTTACATATATAATAAATGCTATGCCAACTAATAAACTGTGTTCCCTCAAACATGCTTACACTATGTCGGAAAGGTTTTCACCATGGTGTAGGGAGTTAGAATAGGCTAAATAAATAACACAGTAGTACTAATTGAGCCCCAGCTGTGATGTGTAACTGTCTGCCACACTGCCTTTTTGTCTGTGATGGTGAGAAGATGTGTTCAAAATATTTTCATTGGATGGCAAACGCGCACACAAGGTGTGTGAGCAGTAAGCCGTCAAGTCTGTTTGCCTTCCGGCTTCCGGGGATATGTGCAAAGCACCCTTTATGTGTCTCTTTGCTAAGATCTCAGTATGTGTGTTTCTTTGCTAAGCTGTCTGTGTGTGTGTTTCTTGTACATTGAAGTTTTTGGGGTGAGATCGTGGCCCAATAAACGGCTTCTACCAGTCCTACAACCCAGCAGGACAGGCCGATTTCCTGAATAACAAGTTTGATATCATAATATTATTCCATACGCAGAGTTGTTCATTGATTTATATCAGGAAACAAATATTTTTTCCAAGAGTATATGTTTCGGGGAGGTGCAATGCGATTTCTTTTTATACCTCCTACGGGATACCTTACTTCCTTTTTGTTACAGTAACAGACTGCAGTATTTTCAGCCACTCAACTTCCCATAAAATAAACTTTAAAATACTAATGAATTAAAAAAACTCAATTAATTCAGAGGAAAACATGGCCTACTGAATTATGTGCATCATATTTTCAACAGTATCTCTTAAGACACTGTACTTTTTACTGTCTATATAAACATGTGTTTGTCTGTAGGAAGTTGTAACCCTCCATTGTATGTGGATGATACTGTTGTATTCTGTTGTCCCTTTTATTGACAAGGCTCTCTCTGAGCTACAATCTGCCTTTTTTGCTTTGCAGAAAGGCCTTGTTGAACTGAAATTAGTACTTCATCCAGAAAAAACTAAGTATAAGTTATTTAAAAAAAAAAGCTTAAACAGGTATCTGATGATTTATGCATTTGTACATCGGATAGTCCCCACATTGATCTTGTCCCCGCTTTTAAATATCTGGGTATCTGGATTGACGGGAAGCCATCATTCAGAAAGCATATTGATGATAGTTATGAAGTTAAGAATGAAAATGGGCTACCTTTATAGGAATAGGGCATGCCTTTCATTAAACAGCATAAGGTACCTTCCATTAAATAATCAACCAGGTTGTCACTGAAATATATGTAATATAATAGTAGTCTAATATAAACAAAAAGAGTACAATGCATCGATCTACAAGACTTCAAAGAGGGCCAGCCTACTTTCTGATACAGAAAGCAATGATGTGCACTGAACCTCTCGCACGTAATAAACAGCACAATCTCACACTCAATTTGTGCGCATTTTTACAAAAAGTATTTCTGCAGATGTCGTATGTTTATGTGTGGCTCAATTTGTGTGAAAATACAAACAAAATTGTGCAACTTCATTTGTAGGAAAATACATTTTTGGAGGTTAAACTTCGGAAAAATCTTTTAAAAGTTATTTTGGGCAATGCTGTTCTACACTGCCAATTTTTGTGTCCCAAATGTATTTATATGAAAAAACAAACGTGTTAATTAATAACCCAATATTGTTATTAATCAAACAGGTTCTTACTGAAATAATTATAATAGCAGCCTTACATTATTACATTTTTTATTAATGCCAATACTGTTTTCATTGCTTGTTTTCAGCTTTGGGATACTGGTGCACTTGTAGTCAGAAAGGCCCCTTTTTCATGTAGACAATAATAGGCTGTCACGATTTTATTCTTTACGCATTTCATATTTCATGGAGTCTACATTACACTATTTTCTTCATAATGCATTTTATACAAGGCTATGTCAAATACACACACTCACTTTGTACTCATGTAATATCCAACTCTTGTATTTTCGTATGAATTTTTTCTATTAACATATTTGTATCTATTTGTCATGTATTCATTATCTTTAACTGTTAAATGTGCATGTATAGTCATACATCTCTATTTGATTTAGCTTTGGGTACATTTCGATTTTTTATTCATATTCTGTATTTCCACTGAAAAAAAGTAATAAGTAATCAACACATTACTGTAAATAAATGGACACTACCTGGAATAAAACGGAAATTGCTTTCGGTAAATAAATGGTGAGAAATGCTCAGTCTGAAGCAATTCGGCTATGAGTTCCACAGCCCTATAATAATGATACAAGCTGTATCAGCTTACAAATTGTTTATTTACAAACTATGGGGTATAATATGTTGGGAATAGTAGCATAGGAGAGTCTGAAATTAATGAAATACCCTAAGCTATGTTCAATGTCAGCAAGAATATCTAGTGAGAAATGTTCAGCCTGAAGTCATTTGACTATGGGTTTCACAGCCCTATAATAATGATACAAGTTACAGTGCCTTGCGAAAGTATTCGGCCCCCTTGAACTTTGCGACCTTTTGCCACATTTCAGGCTTCAAACATAAAGATATAAAACTGTATTTTTTGTGAAGAATCAACAACAAGTGGGACACAATCATGAAGTGGAATGATATTTATTGGATATTTCAAACTTTTTTAACAAATCAAAAACTGAAAAATTGGGCGTGCAAAATTATTCAGCCCCCTTAAGTTAATACTTTGTAGCGCCACCTTTTGCTGTGATTACAGCTGGAAGTCGCTTGGGGTATGTCTCTCTCAGTTTTGCACATCGAGAGACTGAACATTTTCCCCATTCCTCCTTGCAAAACAGCTCGAGCTCAGTGAGGTTGGATGGAGAGCATTTGTGAACAACAGTTTTCAGTTCTTTCCACAGATTCTCGATTGGATTCAGGTCTGGACTTTGACTTGGCCATTCTAACCCCTGGATATGTTTATTTTTGAACCATTCCATTGTATAGTTTGCTTTATGTTTTGGATCATTGTCTTGTTGGAAGACAAATCTCCGTCCCAGTCTCAGGTCTTTTGCAGACTCCATCAGGTTTTCTTCCAGAATGGTCCTGTATTTGGCTCCATCCATCTTCCCATCAATTTTAACCATCTTCCCTGTCACTGCTGAAGAAAAGCAGGCCCAAACCATGATGCTGCCACCACCATGTTTGACAGAACACCAAACATGTTCAGATATTTTTTTCTTTAATTAAACAATGGCTTTTTTCTGGACACTCTTCCTTAAAGCCCAGCTCTGTTGAGTTTACGGCTTAAAGTGGTCCTATGGACAGATACTCCAATTTCCACTGTGGAGCTTTGCAGCTCCTTCAGGTTTTTTTTTGTTGTCTCTTTGTTGTTCTCTAATTAATGCCCTCCTGCCTGGTCCATGAGTTTTTGTGGGCAGCCCTCACTTCTCAGGTTTGTTTTGTTGCCATATTCTTTCCATTTTTAATCATGGATTTAATGGTGCTCCATGGGATGTTCAAAGTTGTACTTCTCCACAACTTGTTCCCTGACCTGTTTGGAGAGCTCCTTGGCCTTCATGGTGCCGCTTGCTTAGTGGTGCCCCTTGCTTAGTGGTTTTGAACACTCTAGAGCTTTTCAGAACAGGTGTATATATACTGAGATCATGTGACAGAACATGTGACACTTAGATTGCACACAGGTGGACTTTATTTAACCTGTCTAGGATTTAATCTGCCTGCAGAACCCCGTTCATCTAGCGGAACCCCTCACCAAGAGCCAATGAAATTGCAGGGTGCCAAATACAAATCAACAGAAATCTCATAAATCAAATTTCTCAAACATACAAGTATTAGGCACCATTTTAAAGATACAATTCTCGTTTATCCAGCCACCGTGTCGGATTTAAAAAATGCTTTACAGCGAAAGTTCCACAAATGATTATGTTAGGTCACCACCAACTCACAGAACAACCCAGCCATTTTTACAGCCAAAGAGAGGAGTCACAAAAAGCACAAATAGAGATAAAAATGAATCACTAACGTCTGATGATCTTCATCAGATGACACTCATAGGACGTCATGTTACACAATACATGTATGTTTTGTTCGGTAAAGTTCATATTTACATCCAAAAATCGTATTTTACATTGGCGTGTTATGTTCAGTAGTTCCAAAACATGTAGTGATATTGCAGAGAACCACATGAATTTACAGAAATACTCATTGTAACTGTTGATGGAAATATAGATAAACTTCTCGTTAATAAAACCGCAGTGTCAGATTATTTTTTTTTTTACGTAAAAACATAATCTGAGTATGGAGCTCAGAGCCCAAAACAGCCAAAAGAAGTATCCGCCATGTTGCGCAGTCAACATTAGTCATAAATAGCATTGTAAATATTCACTTACCCTTGATGATCTTCATCAGAATGCACTCCCATGAATCCCAGTTCCACAATATAAATGTTTGATTTCTTCAATAATGTCCATCATTCATGTCCAAATAGCTTCTTTTGTTAGGGCGTTAGGTAAACAAATCCAAAAGAGCATTCAGGTCCAGTCGGACGAAAGTTCAAAAAGTTATATTACAGGTCGGTGAAACTTGTATACTAAGTATAGAATCAATCTTTAGGATGTGTTTATCATAAATGTTCAATAATGTTCCAACCAGAAAATTCCATTGTCTGTAGAAAAGCAATGGAACGAGAGATACTTCGCGTGTGAATGCGCATAACTAAGAACGAGGCTGCTGCCAGACCCCTGAGTCAAAAAGCTCTCATTCGCTCCCACTTCACAGTATAAGCCTGAAACAACATTCTAAAGACGGTTGATATCTAGTGGAAGCCTTAGGAAGTGCAAAATAACCCATATCCCACTGTGAATACGATAGGGGTTGAGTTCAACATCTATTAACCTCAGATTTCCCACTTCCTGTTTGGATTTTTCCTCAGGTTTTTGCCTGACATATGAGTTCTGTTATACTCACAGACATCATTCAAACAGTTTTAGAAACGCCAGAGTGTTTTCTATCCAATACTAATAATAATATGCATATATTAGCATCTGGGACTGGGTAGGAGACAATTTACTCTGGGCACACTATTCATCCAAAAGTGAAAATGCTGCCCCCTATCCCAAAGAAGTTAACTAATTATGTGACTTCTGAAGGTAATTTGTTGCACCAGATCTTATTTAGGGGCTTCATTGCAAAGAATGCATATGCACTCACCACTTTCATTATTTTATAGTTTAGAATTTATTGAAACAACTTATTTTTTTCATTATATGAAATCCAAATTAAAATCTATTCAAATTACAGTTTGTGATACAACAAATGAGTAAAAATGCCAAGGTGGATTAAAATGTTTGCAAGGCACTGCAGCCTATCAATTTTCACATAAATGCTTCACAGTGTCCTGATGCCCTGCAATAACTATGCCCCATCCCTCTCAATGTGTCTCGGACCCAGAATGCACGCTGTCTGTCTGTGTACAATGAGAAGGGTGAGTGGAATTTATCAGTCAGCTGTCTAAAGCAAAGAAGTGGACGAGGTTTAAAAAAGGTGTCCCAGATTCAGGTTCTATCATTGTTACTTAATGTGAGAAAGGTAATTTACAAATGCACAGATATTTACATGCCTATTTAGTCATCTACTGTGGCTCCAAAAGTTTGGAGTGTTTAGAACAATTTGTATGGCTTTATCTAGATATGATCCCATATGTGAGCCAATAGATATTTCCATTATGTTAATTATTTTCCACAATGTTTAAAGTTGAGTTTTTGACCCTATAACATTTTATCTGATGTATGTGTGTCTAACTCAGAGGCTTTAGTCAAAATCTGTCGCAGCACTAGGGAATGCAATCCTATTCTTACTGTATATTGTATCCTTGTGTGTGCGCGCCGCTTCCATCCAGGTGGCCCATAGCCAAATCGGAGTTGCTCTCATTCTGTCCAGCTGCTCCCTATCCTCCTCTAGCTCTGACAGTGAGGTGAATAAAATAAGAGAAAGGGAGAGAATCTGTTTGAATGAAACGATGACATGACAAAGTGTAGCCTGGCCTTTCTGACAGAAAGCAAATACTTTTCTGAAGAGCAGCTTGATCCTGTGCAGTTATTACATCACTCTGCTAATCTGCTTTTTCTTGTTTTGCTATCAAATGCTTGCACAAGCAATACATAGAATAACAAAGAATTATTACAGTGTGTCAACCCTACTACCATATGTAAGCCACTAGCTGAAATATCTCTGGTAGATTTAAAGCAGGGAGCAAGATAGCATCAATGGCAAAGCGATACCACATACATCAACCAATAGAGACATGAGGAAACTTCAACATACTGTAGCCTCTCCCTCACAACATTGGTCTCCCCTCACAGAATGTTCTTCACTGTTCCAGAAAGCCACATAAACATTGGTCAGACCACATGTCATGTAGTGCACAGAAACAATCCCTTTGCGATTACATTTCCACCTATTCTATTTTTCCCGTGTTGTCAATCAGAGCCCAAAACAGCGTGCATCATTCCATACTTTATATTGCCCCGTTATTCTGTTTCACAAATTTCCATCTCGCTGTGTGTTAGGGGCGAGTTAATAAGCCCTCTGGGATATTGACTACAATTCTCTAAAAACGAGCTAAGCCTTGGCTTGGACCGAACACGCATGACCTGTCAAGAACTCCTGTGTTTGTCTTGGAAGTGAGGGAGACTGTCACATTGTTTTTATGACTTTGTGCAGTCTTCCCTAACAGGCAGGGAACAGTTTGACAATTCCTGCAGGGAGTACAACTCAACGGGTCAGACAGGGTCTTAATAAAACAGGTAAAAACATCAGCTGAAATATTCCAGCACATGCTGCAGGCCAAAGAGGGATGGATGGATGGACAGATGAAGGGGAGGGAGATAAAGAGACGGTGTGGTTGAACCTGTTTATGGCTTTCAAAATTGTTTTCATATCATGATTTCTTGATTTAATGGAAAAATAAAATGTTGTCTTGGCATTGTTACATTGAGCTTGTTCCTTTTGTGGGAAACCCTTTTCAATTATTTCAGCCCATATAGTGTCTGTAGAACGTACACTACATGACAAAAAGCTATAACAGCCTCCACCCTTCTGGGAAGGCTTTCTACTAGATGTTGGAACGTTGCTGCGGGGACTGGCTGCCATTCAGCCACAACAGCATTAGTGAGGTCGGGCACTGATGTTGGGGCGATTAGGCCTGGCTCGCAGTCTGAGTTCCAATTCATCCCGAAGGTGTTCGATAGAGTTGAGGTCAGGGCTCTGTGCAGGCCAGTCAAGTTCTTCCACACCAATCTCGACCTCGCTTTGTGCACGCGGGCATTGTCATGCTGAAACAAGAAAGTGCCTTCCCGAAACTGTTGTCACAAAGTTAGACGCACAGAATCATCTAGATGGTACGCCGTAGCGTTAAGATTTCCTTTCACTGGAACTAATGGGCCTAGCTTTGTGGCTGAGCCGTTGTTGCTCCTAAACATTTCCACTTCACTATAACGGCACTTACAGTTGACTGGGGCACCTCTAGCAGGGCAGACATTTGACGAACTTACTTTTTGGAAAGGTGGCACCCTATGACAGTGCCATGTTGAAAGTCACTGAGCTTTTCAGTAAGGATTTATACTGCCAATGTTCGTCTATGGATATTGCATGGCTGTGTGCTCGATTTTAAACACCTGTCAGCAACGGGTGTGGCTGAAATAGCCGAATCCACTAACGAGAAAGGGTGTCCACATACTTTTGTACATATAATGTAAGTAGAAGGAGATACTCGAGTAGAAGTACAAACAGCTTGAAGACTTTAGAAGGTAGAAGGGAAAATCCGTAAATTCAAAATACATTTTGACTTAATAATTTTTGTCGACATTTAAAATTGGCAATAGGCTCCAGTATAGAGTCATCCCATTGAGTCGCCACAGAGTTTATCCTCAAATTGATTTGTAAGCATTGACATGACAGGGTTCTGCTGTCGAAAAATAGAAACTCTCCAGGCGTTTGAATGGTAACTGTTTTCTCAGCCTTTGTTATTGGTGCATCAAATCCGCTGTCATAAACCATGCACATGTATTTGCCTATGATGGATGGAGTTCTGGCCCTATGGGCTGTACAGGGATTTTAGTCCAGTGATATCACTGCACTCCGGCCCAATAGGCTCCTGGGGTGTGTGTTGACATGGGCCGGCTGCCAGAACCCTGTCGGCTCCGAGGGACTCCTGTCTCTCGCCTCATCAGCCGTGGCCAGTGTGTGCCATTTTCTTTGGCAGAGGAGATTAACTGCGGTGATGTCACCGGAGAGAGATGGTCTGGCCTTCGGGGAGCCCGCCGCTTTTCCGATTCCCACCGCAGCCGGCTCGGTTCGATGCTAAGCCCAGAGGAAACTGTATCCCATAAGAAAACATGTTGGGAGTCTAGTCCCATGCTCCTGTGAGTTTTCTCATGTTGTGAGAGGAGTGTGTAGAGATAAACTTTACTGCACATGACTTCATGCATGGACTGTATGAGAATTAGATGGTCTTCATAGAGGAATTCTGTCCTTTGAGAATGACAGGTGTGATTTAGACAGTTTAAGAAGAAGATGCAAATCTCTGAGGATAGAGGCTTTGTTTTCTTAGATTTAACTGTAGATATGTAGGACACGTTTGTGCGTATGTGTTCCAATTATGTCAATTCTGATGACACCTCCTCAATGATCATGCTGTGATACCAAAACCTGACTGACACAAATATCATCAGAGCATTAGAGCATCTTAAACTTTTGCAAACAGTGTATACAGATTTTTCTATTGTGTTACTGACTGTACGTTTGTTTATCCCATGTGTAACTCTGTGTTGTTGTATTTGTTGCACTGCTTTGCTTTATCTTGGCCAGGTCGCAGTTGTAAATGACCAAGTTAAGTAAAGGTGAAATAAGTAAAATACATTTGAAAGAAATCCCTTAATCGGTTTTCTTTAATATTGGAAGCGAAGGTGGAGGACTTGAGGATAGCACAGTCCATCACTATGACATGTGCTACTGAAATTGGATATGTTTATATTACATAAGAACAATGTGGCGGCTGGAAGCCTAGTGGTAGAGCGTTGGACTAGTAACCGAAAGGTTGCAAAATTTACCCCAAGCTGGTGAAAAGGCCCAAATCTGTCATTCTGCACCTGAACAAGGCAGTTAACCCACTGTTCCTAGTTAACCCCGTCATTGAAAATAAGAATATGTTCTTATTAACTGACTTGCCTAGTTAAATAAAGGTTAAAAAAATGGTGCAACACAACCAATTATTTTATAACAAATGTGATTTATCCCACGTTGAATAGTGGTTGTTGTCCGCACATCAGAAACACATCAGTGCGCTGTTGAATTGGCACCTTTTCCTAGACCATGTTGCTATGTGCCTAATAACAAAGTTAACCAGCGTATTGTGGTTGAGAACAATGTGGTGGAGGCAGCAGCAGAGTGAGGAGAAAACAGGCCTTGCCTTAATTGTCTAAGAAAAGTGAGGAGAGAGGAAACCCCAACTTAATTAGGTCTATAATCAACAGTCTAACTCTTAAATGTGCCTGGCTTTATGAATCATCCATATCTACAGAAATAAGACAGATCCTGCTTCTGTTGCCTGTTTGAGTGTGTGTTTAAATAGCCTACTGATTCCATGAGCACCAAGACACATGCAAGGACATGTCAAGTAAACAATTTCACAAATTCTGCAGTTTTTAATCTTTGCTATATTGTAATAAAGGCTTTACACTTTTCATTAGAACAGCCTGTCTGGAATTATTTATAATTTATTTAGTGTTTACACTGTTCCAGAAAAATAATATTTGTAATAATGATAAGGCAAATTTTTCTTGATCTTCTTCTTAACCTCTTGCTCCTACCTGACACGCAGGCGTCCCATCTAGACATCTGGAAATGCAAATGCGCTACGCTAAATGCTAATAGTACTAGTTAAAACTCAAATGTTCATTAAAATACACATGCAGGGTATTGAATTAAAGCTACACTCTTTGTGAACAGTCTGTGTGATAAACGAAAAAAATAGCGTCTTATAACGTAATGTCATTTTTTTTTATTAAAAAAGTTGACGATAAACTTTCACAAAACACTTCGAAATACTTTTGTAATGCAACTTTAGGTATTAGTAAACGCTAAAAAGCGATCAAATTGATCACGAGGCAATGTATATTCTATAGGGGTACGTCTGGAAATAATGTCCGGGTAAATCTCAACCAAAATATCCGGTCCGAGACCTGAAGAAATCGGCTATCTCTTCTTCGTTTGACCAAGAAACAAAGCCTAGGCAAATTACAAGACTGTTGACATCGTTTGGAAGCTGTAGGAATTGCAATCTCGGCTCCAGGTAATTTGCTTTCCCATAGATAATTCATGCAAGTGGCGCATTGATATATTTTCCAATTTTCAGTGATCAGATTTTCCTGCGCTTTCCGATGAAACATACGTACTGTTATAGTCACAGCCGTGATTTAACCAGTTTTATAAACGTCTGAGTGTTTTCTATCCACACATACTAATCATATGCATATACTATATTCCTGGCATGAGCAGCAGGGCGCTGAAATGTTGCGCAATTTTTAACAGAATGTTCGAAAAAGTAGGGGGTAGGAGTAACAGGTTAATGTTATTATTACTATTATTAGCATCATAAGGAATGTCATTATCATTAGTAGGCTTAGCATGTCAAACTTGTTTACCACCAGGCCTAAGAGCGCACCCTGTTTAGTCTTAATACCATAACTTATTTAGGCATATATTTCAATACTTATAAGGGCTATTGCGCAATCATTAATTTGTTCAAGTCATCAGACAGCATACGTGTCATCCATGATTTGAAATGCAATCAAGCATTTTAGTTTTGAAATAAAAATAGTGTAAAGAATATATAAACCATTCAATTTCAGAAATTGTATTCACGAATGAATGTGACTGTTTTGAGTCTTTGCTGTAATAAAGGCTTAACAAATAAACATTACAACAGACTCTCTGGTACGCTTATGATTTGTTTAGTGTTTACATTGTTCCAAACGGTCAGAAAAATGACATTGTAATCTATATAGCACCTGTTTGGCACACATAATATGCACGCAGAACTCGCACCTTTCCCTCTTTTTCTTTTTCCCCAGTATAGTTCACAAGTCAAATGTATTCCACACATCTGATTTTCACTTTACCTCCTGGGAAGCCAGTAAATATTCCCTGGTTCGAGTTTATTTGTCAAGTCCTATGCATCCATTTTGCTGTCACATGTGTTACAGTGCTCAGAGATTGTAACAACACATTTATTGATGTGATTATAGTATGCAATAGGTCAGGCCCTATTGTGCCCTATTCGGATGCGATTAGTTTTACTGGGACGGTCGGGTAATGTAATTCCACTACCGGTCAAAAGTTTTAGAACACCTACTCATTCCAAGGCTTTTGCTTAATTTATACTATTTTCTACATTGTAGAATAATAGTGAAGACATAAACTATGTAATAGCTCATATGTGTATTAGCCACCCTTTGCCTTGAGGACAGCTTTGCACACTCTTGGCATTCTCTAAACAAGCTTCACTTTGAATGCTTTTCCAACAATCTTGAAGGAGTTTACACATATGCTGAGCACTTGTTGGCTGCTTTTCCTTCACTCTGTGGTCCAACTCATTCCAAACCATGTCAATTTGGTTGAGTTCGGGGGGATTGTGGGGGCCAGGTCATCTGATGCAGCACTCCATCGCTCTCCATCTTGGTGAAATAGTTCTAACACAGCCTGGAGGTGTGTTGGGTCATTGTCATGTTGAAAAATAAATGATAGTTCCACTCAACCCTAACCAGAATCTCTGCAGAATGCTGTGGTAGCCATGCTGGCTAAGTGTGCCTTGAATTCTAAATAAATCACAGACAGTGTCACAAGCAAAGCACCCCCACACCATTACACCTCCTCCTCCATGCTTTATGGTGGGAAATACACATGCAGAGGTCATCTGTTCCCCCACACTGCGTCTCACAAAGACACAGCAGTTGGAACCAAAAATCTCAATTTTTGAATCCAGACCAAAGGACAAATAATGTCCATTGCTCGTGTTTCAAGGCCCAAGCAAGTCTCTTCTTGTTATTGGTGACCTTTAGTAGTGGTTTCTTTGCAGTATTTTGACCATGAAGACCCGAGTCACGCAGTCTACTCTAGGGGCAGTTCTCATGAGAGCCAGTTTCATCAAAGCATGGTTGTTGTGAATGCACTTGAAGAAATGTTCCATATTGACTGACTTTCATGTCTTAAAGTAAGGATGGACTGTCATTTCTCTTTGCTTATTTGAGGTGTTACCAAATAGGGCTATCTGCTATATACCCCCTCCCCCCCCACACACACACACACACACCTTGTCACAACACAACTGAATTGCTCAAACGCGTTAAGAAGTTAAGAAATTCCACAAATGAACTTTTAAGAAGGCACACCTGTTAAGTGAAATGCATTCCAGGTGACTACCTGAAGCTGGTTGATAGAATGCCAAGATTGTGCAAAGCTGTCAAGGCAAAGGGTGGCTATTTGAAGAATCTCAAAAATAAAATATATTTTGATTTGTTGAACACTTTTTTGGTTACAACATGATTCCATGTGTGTTATTTCATAGATTTGATGTCTTCACTATTATTCTACTGTCACGGCTGGCTGAAGGACTGGACCAGGGTGCAGCATGGTAGGCGCATATTTTCTCTTTATTCAAAATTACGCCTATAAAACAAAGAACAAAACCAAACCGTGAGGCTTTGGGCTATGTGCCCTGAACAAAGTCAAAGTTAACTTCCCACAAAACAGGTGGGGGAAAAGGGTACCTAAGTATGGTTTTCAATCAGAGGCAACGATAGACAGCTGCCTCTGATTGAGAACCACACCCGGCCAAACACATAGAAATAGAAAATCATAGAACATAGAACATAGACTGCCCACCCAAATCACACCCTGATCAAACCAAAATAGAGACATAAAACGCTCTCTACGGTAAGGGCGTGACATCTACAATATAGAAAATAGTAAAAATAAAGAAAAAACCTTGAATAAATAGGTGTTCTAAAACTTTTGACCGGTAGTGTATGTGCACGAGCACAAAACACCACATCTGTAAATTTACTCCCGTCCGAATCTGCTATGTCAGTAATTTGTACAGGACAGGAGACTAACAATTCCATCCGGAATAACCCAACTCCAATGTCCTATGATAATAATAGTCCCATGTGAATCAACATCCCTGTGTTTTGAGAAAAATGTGAGATTGATAGGTGTTACTCTTGTTTTGCGCAAGAAACTACTGCTAAAGTGCAGCACATAAGCTAAATAAACTCAGCAAAAACAGAAACATCCTCTCACTATCAACTACATTTATTTTCAAGCAAACTTAACATGTGTAAATATTTGTATGAACATAACAGGATTCAACAACTGAGACATAAACTGAACAAGTTCCACAGACATGTGACTAACATAAATGGAATAATGTGTCCCTGAAAAATGGGGGGGGTCAAAAAAATAAATAAGTAACAGTCAAAAGTAACAGTCAGCATCTCCTGTGGCCACCAGCTGCATTAAGTACTGCAGTGCATCTCCTCCTCATGCACAGCACCAGATTTTCCAGTTCTTGCTGTGAGATATTACCCCACTCTTCTACCAAGGCGCCTGCAATTTCAAAACATTTCTAGGGGGAATGGCCCTAGCCCTCACCCTTCGATCCAACAGGTCCCAGACGTGCTCAATGTGATTGAGATCCGGGCTCTTTGCTGCCCATGGCAGAACACTGACATTCCTGTCTTGCAGGAAATCACGCATTGGTGTCCTTGTCATGCTGGAGGGTCATGTCAAGATGAGCATGGAAGGGTACCACATGAGGGAAAAGGATGTCTTCCCTGTAACGCACAGCGTTGAGATTGCCTGCAATGACAACAAGCTAAGTCCGATGATGCTATGACATACCACGCCAGACCATGACGGACCCTCCACCTCCAAATCGATCCCACTCCAGAGTACAGGCCACGAGGCTCATTCCTTCCAACGCTCATTCCTGCGAATCCGACCATCACACCTGGTGAGACAAAACCGCGACTCGTCAGTGAAGAACACTTTTTTCCAGCCCTGTCTGGTCCAGCGACAGTGGGTTTGTGCCCATAGACAAAGTTGTTGCCAGTGATGTCTGGTGAGGACCTGCTTACAACAGGCCGACAAGCCCTCAGTCCAGCCTCTCTCAGCCTAATGCAGACAGTCTGAGCACTGATGGAGGGATTATGCGTTCCTGGTGTAACTCGGGCAGTTGTTGTTGCCATCCAGTACCTGTCCCGCAGGTGTGATGTTGGGATGTACTGATCCTGTGCAGGTGTTGTTACACATGGTCTGCCACTGCGAAGATGATCAGCTGTCTGCCCTGTCTCCCTGTAGCACTGTCTTAGGTGTCTCACAGTACGGACATTACAATTTATTGCCCTGGGACATTAGGCATCTTTTTTGTGTGGTTTTCAGAGTCAGTAGAAAGGCCTCTTTAGTGTCCTAAGTTTTCATAACTGTGACCTGAATTGCCTACCGTTTGTAAGCTGTTTGTGTCTTAACGACCGTTCCACAGGTGCACGTTCATTAATTGTTTATGGTTCATTGAACAAGCATGGGAAATTGTTTTTAATCCCTTTACAATGAAGATCTGTGAAGTTTTGGGGATTTTTACAAATTATCTTTGAAAGACAGGGTCCTGAAAATGGGACGTTTCATTTTTCGGTGAGTTTATGAAAGTCCTACATGTACAGTGACTTGCGAAAGTTTTCATCACCCCCTTAGCATTATTCATATTATTTTGCCTGACAACTTGGAAATAAAATAGAAAACTTGAGCGTGCTTAACTATTCAACCCCCCAATGCCAATACTTTGTAGAGCCAACTTTTGCAGCAATTACAGCTGAATGTCTTTTGGGGTATGTCTCTATAAGCTTGGCACATTTTTCAAGGCAAAACTGCTCCAATTTCTCCAAGATGGATGGGTTTCGCTGGTGTACAGCAATCTTTAAGTCATACCACAGATTCTCATTTGGATTTTGGCCTGGGCTTTGACTAGGACATTCCTAGACATTGAAATGTTTCCCCTTAAACCACTCGAGTGTTTCTTTAGCAGTATTCTTAGGGTTATTGTCCTGCTGGAAGGCGAACCTCCGTCCCAGGCTCAAATCTCTGGAATACTGCAACAGGTTCCCGTCAATATTTCCCTGTATTTTGCGCAATTCATCATTCCTTCAAATCTGACCATCTACCCAGTCCCTGCCGATGAAACACATCCCCACAGCATGATACTGCTACCACCATGCTTCACTGTGGTGATGGTATTCTCGGGGTAATGAGAGGTGTTGGGTTTTCCTTGATGGCCAAAAAGCAAAATTTTGGTCTCATCTGACCAGCGTACCTTCTTCCATAACTTTGGGGAGTCTCCCACATGCCTTTTGTCAAACACCAAACATGTTTGCTTATTTATTTCTTTATACGATGTTTTTCTCTTCTGTAAAGCCCAGCTCCGTGGAGTGTACGGCTTAAAGTGGTTCTATGGACAGATACTCTAATCTCCGCTGTGGAGCTTAGCAGCTCAAACAGAGATTTATTTGGTGCCTTTTTTTGCCCTTGCCTGGTCCGTGAGTTTTGATGGGCGGCCCTCTCTTGGCAGGTTTCTTGTGGTGTCATATTCTTTCCATGTTTTAATAATGGATTTAATGGTGCTCAGTGGGATGTTCAAAGTTTCACATATTTTTTATAACCCAACCTGATCTGTACTTCTCCACTACGTTGTCCCTGACCTGTTTGGAGAGCTCCTTGGTCTTCATAGTGCTGCTTGCTTGGTGGTGCCCCTTGCTTAGTGGTGTTGCTGACTCTGGGGCCTTTCAGAACAGGTGTATATATCCTCTTAGATTGCACACGTGGACTTAAAAAAAAAAAATTATGTGACTTCTGAAGGTAATTGGTTGCATCAGATCTTATTTAGGGGCTTCATAGCAAAGGGGTTGACACCACTTTTCTGTTATTTTTTTCATTTCACTTCATCAATTTGGACTATTCTGTGTATGTCAATCACATGAAATCCAAATAAAAATATATTTAAATTACTGGTTGTAATACAACATAATAGGAAAAACTGGATGGGGTCAACTTTCCTTCTGTTCTTTGAGCCCTGTGTGTGGGCTTCTTTCAAGATGAGGGTGCTTCTCATCATTTACAGTGGATCAAAATGTGACACCAGCCTTCTAATTTACACAAGTCCAGGGGCTTGTTTTTGGAGCCCCACCACCTTCCCCTGTGCTGTCACAGTGGATTTCATTTCTCGCCCGTCCACCACAATGATGTTCCCTCCGCAATCTGCAACTCAACACCAGCCTTGAAACACGACGGCTAGCCTGGTATTTCTGAACCCCCTGGCTTTTTCTAGCTGGAAAATAAGGTAGGGAAACGGAATGGATGGAAATATACATAACCAAACATCTTCAAGTACACAGAGAAGTGAGCAACGTTACAAAACAGTCAAAGAACCATCAATGGTGGTCGGTTCCAGGATGTCAAACGGGGCGAGAGTAAAGGGGGCAGGGTGGTCAGTGAAGACTCTGAAAGATTCTGAAAGACAAAAGAGCTCAAACTGAAAGCTGTGAGAACCACCTTTCAATGGTGAAAGGGAAGTGGAAGAGATGACAGTGTATTTAGTTATTCATGCCTTGCTTCAAGATTCCTGAACTTGAATCAGAAAGATTGCTGTACAGTGAGATCCAGGGGCTGCCTCCAGTCACGTGGTTTAATTGATAACCTTTTTTTAAATGAGTTTTTACCTTTATATATATAACTAGGCAAGTCAGTTAAGAACAAATTCTTATTTTCAATGATGGCCTAGGAGCAGTGGGTAACTGCCTGTTCAGGGGTAGAACAACATAGTTGTACCCTGTCAGCTCAGGGATTTGAACTTGCAACCTTTAAGTTACTAGTCCAACGCTCTAACCACTAGTCTACCTTGGCGCCCCAAGCATGTCTAGGGCACTCCCTTTCTCTGACTGCTACCCCAATGCATCTACACTTTATCTAAACTGTACACTTCATTACCTCATTACCTGCATTACCTCTTGCCATATCACCCATATGGGCTTCAAAGATCTCCACCATGCAGTCCCTCAGAACAACGCTTACAGAAATAGGAGACAAGTGATGACAACTTTTATGTTTTTTTAGGCAAACCTGCAGGAGTGAAAAGGGGAAGCACTGGAATGTGCCTCTTTGTTTTGATATCAGCCAATCAAACGGTAATGATATGCTCTTTACATCTTGATCCAGTTGCCAGTCTATGCCAGATGTAGACGTGTCAGTTGTTATTTTTCTTCTCGTGTAATGTTTGGGTTTGGCGAGATAAGGGGAGGCTGCACGGCATACCTTGCATGTCCCTGGTAATTTCGTAGCCACTTGTTGAAGGCCATCTAACCCGGCTTCACAGGGCAGCACATCCCATTGTTCCATTAAAACAGTGCTCTTTTCAGCACCACATCTATTTGAAGTACTTTAGTTGCACCCAATACTAACCATCATAACATAAAATGCATTCAGAAATTAGTCACATCCCTGTTGTGTTACTGCCTGATTTTAAAATGGATATCAAACACATATTCAACCACAAAGACCAGGGAGGTTTTCGAATGCCTCGTAAAGAAGGGCACTATTGGTAGACAGGGAAGATTTTTAAAAAGCAGACATTGAACATCCATTTGAGTATTATGAAGTTCTTCATTACACTTTGGATGGCGTATCAGTACACCCAGTCACTACAAAGATATGTGTCCTTCCTGACTCAGTTTCAGGAGAGGAAGGAAACCGCTCAGGGATTTCACCATGAGGCCAATGATGATATTAAAACAGAGTCCGTGTACCGACAACTTGAGGTTGTTGTGAAGGCAAAAATGTAGAATGCATTTGAACAAAGAGCATTTCAGTAGCTAATGGTATGTGCTAGCAGTTAAAATTGGAATGCTGTTTTAAAACTGAGACAGTGGTATCTTCATTGATGAACCCTACTTCTTGGTAAACAATAGCTTGAGAGGGTCCACCATTTTTCTGCATGGTATGAGGGCTAACATGTTTTCTCCACAGAGAGGGCTTGCTAGTCTTCCTCCGCCAGCAACAGAAAAGTACCAGGCAGCATTCTACAGTGAAGGGGACCAGGGTCTGCAAGCCTGCTGTGTCTGCCAGCCTGCCAAACTCCCTGATTGTTTCCAGATAAGCAGTTGCCCTCTGGACACCACATCTCTCTCTGCTCCAGAGTAATGGCCAATTACCAGCAATAGTTTGTTGAAAAGATGGAGCCAAGAACGGCATCTCCTTTCAAATTGAGGCCAAACAGCGAAACACGTAACAATGCAATGTACTATGTCTATGACAGGCATGAAGAAAAGTGTGGTGTATCCTAATGGATTGTGTGTGTGCCTCAAGGAGATTGAATCGAGAGTGAAGGATGGTAAAAGAAGCAGTTGAGGAGTTATGGAGGAGAACCATACATAGCATGGTTTTACGCACTAAGTTGTTCTGTAACTCATCATTGTCTACAGGTCCGACACAGATTTTGGTAGTTGGCTCCCCAACTATTTGGCTCCCCAGCAATCATATGCATATAACGTTGTTTAGCATCAATGAAAGCACGAGACAAACCGATCAACAGTTAGCATTCTCCATCAAAGGTGTCGTTTTGTTTGACCTCCCCTAATCCTTAAACTCACAGAGCTGCTCCACTCACACCTGCATTCCTGTTGACAGAATTCCATGAAGTCAGTTGGAATTCTACTGAATCAGCGGGTTTCTAACCACCCTCTTTTGACATTTTGTCAGCACCTTTGGCCCAAACACTTCAACCAACGCGAGACCCACTGATTTTACAACAAGGCTGGAAACAGATGACATTGTCTGCCAGAGGCAGAAAGGCATTGAATGTAAAAAAAAAACTCTCCGCAGTCTATCATCAGCAGTTAGCCGTTACCTCAGGAACACCAAGTGTTTGACAGGTGTTTTATTGTACGTTTCGGTTCTCTCTGCTCGTTCACCCCATGAAAGAATGTCCAGGGTAAACAGTAAAATATGCTACAGTATGCACTCCCTCTCTCAGCAGGGAGAAAAAAGGAAATACGCGGAGAGGAGGTCCCGACACTATCTAGGGTCATGTTTAGGTTTAGTTCCTGCGGTCTGATAGCAGTTGCTGTGTTGTCCCTATAGGCACCAGCACTAAATCAAATAAAATCAAATCAAATGTATTTATATAGCCCTTCGTACATCAGCTGATATCTCAAAGTGCTGTACAGAAACCCAGCCTAAAACCCCAAACAGCAAGCAATGCAGGTGTAGAAGCACTAGAGTTGGGGGATGCCCAAACTACTGATTTACTTTGTGTCTCTCGAGAACCAGAATGCCTGGAAACTGTGTGATCCAGCAGTAGTTGAAAAGTAGATATTCCTCCTGTTTTTACCAGTGCGGTATTTCTTGAATAGAAGTGCCTTTCATTCAAACGTCTTGTTATTCATGAGTTATTATGTGAAGACATGCAGTTTCTTGATGTTGAATACCTCCGTATGTATGTATGTATGTATGTATGTATGTATGTATGTATGTATGTATGTATGTATGTATGTATGTATGTATGTATGTATGTATGTATGTATGTATGTATGTATGTATGTATGTATGTATGTATGTATGTATGTATGTATGTATGTATGTATGTATGTATGTATGTATGTATGTATGTATGATAGATCAAATCCATATACAGCAGTGCAGGCTCCTCAGAGGAGGAAGGGGAAGACCATCCTCCTTAGTGAATTTCATAAAAAAATATATATATTTCAAAAGTTTTCCTTTTTAGATAAAACTATACTAAACATATTCACGGCACCAAATAATTGAGTAGTGAGTAGTTCAAAATCTAATAAAATCTTTTTTTTTTGCTCACATACACATGTTTAGCAGATGTTATTGTGGGTGTAGCAGAGTGCTTGTGTTTCTAGCTCCGACAGTGCAGTAATATCTAATAGTAATATCTACCAATTTCATAACTTATACCCTATACACACCAGTGCTAAGTAAAGGAACGGAATTATGAAAATACAAATATATGGATGAGCAATGTCAGAGAGGCATAAACTAAGATACAGTAGAATAGAATACAGCATGTTCATATGAGATGAGTAATGCAAAATATGTCAACATTATTAAAGGGTAGGGTAGCCTAGTGGTTAGAGCATTGGACTAGTAACCGGAAGGTTGCAAGTTCAAATCCCTGAGCTGACAAGGTACAAATCTGCCCCTGAACAGGCAGTTAACCCACTGTTAATAGGCTGTCAGTGAAAATAAGAATTTGTTCTTAACTGACTTGCCTAGTTTAAAAAAAGTGACTAGTGGCCAGTAATTTCAATTCTATGTATATAGGCAGCAGCCTCTCTGTGCTATTTAACTGTCTGATGGCCTTGAGATAGAAGCTGTCTCTCAGTCCCAGCTTTGATGCACCTCTACTGACCTTGCCTTCTGGATATGTGGTGAACAGGCAGTGGCTCGGGTGGTTGTTGTCCTTGATGATCTTTTTGGCCTTCCTGTGACATTGGATGCTGTAGGTGTCCAGGAGGGCAGGTAGTTTGCCCCCAGTGATGCGTTGGGCAGACCTCACCACCATCTGGAGAGCCCTGCGGTCGCGGGCAGTGCAGTTGCCGTACCAGGCGGTGATGCAGCCCGACAGGATGCTCTCAATTGTGTAGCTGTAAAATTTTGTTCGGGTTTTAGGTGCTGAGCCAAATTTTGCCTGCAAAATTGATGATTTAGTTGAAGGCGTACGTTGCCACACAGTCATGGGTGAACAGGGAGTACAGGAGAGGGCTGAGCACACACCCCTGTAGGGCCCCAGTGTGGAGGATCAGTGAATTGGAGGTGCTGTTTCCTACCTTCACCACCTGGGGGCAGCCCGTCAGGAAGTCCAGGACCCAGTTGCACAGGGCGGGGTTCAGACACAGGGCCTTGAGCTTCAACTTGGGGGGTACAATGGTGTTGAATGCTGAACTGTAGTCAATGAATAGCATTCTTACAGGTATTCTTCTTGCCAGACGAGATAGGGCAATGTGCAATTTGATGGCGATTGCATTGTCTACGGATCTATTGTGGTTGTCTTTCTCTCTCTTGACTCAAAGAGAGAACAAATAATTTGTTGAACAGTTAACAAATTAATTGCTTTAAAGACAGGAGAGAGAGAGAGAGCTAGCTACAGTGCATTCGGAAAGTATTCAGACCCCTTGACTTTTTCCACATTTTTTTGATGAGACAGCCTTACTCTAAAAGGAATTCAATAGTTTTTTTCCATCATCAATCTACACACACTACCCCATAATGACAAAGCAAAAACAGTTTCTTAGAAATATCACATTTACTTAAGTGTTCAGACCATTAACTCTGTACTTTGTTGAAGCACCTTTGGCAGCGATTACAGCCTTGCGTCTTCTTGGGTATGACACTACAAGCTTGGCACATCAGTATTTGGGGAGTTTCTCCCATTCTTCTCCAGAGATATTAGATCGGATTTAAGTCTGGGCTCTGGCTGGATCACTCAAGGAAATTCAGAGACTTGTCCCAAAAGCCAATCCTGCATTGTCTTGGCTGTGTGCTTAGGGTCATTGTCCTGTCAGAAGGTGAACCTTACAACCACTGGAGCAGGTGTTCATCAAGGATCTATCTGTGCTTTTCTCCGTTCATCTTTCCCTCAATCCTGACTAGTCTCCCAGTCCTTGCCACTGAAAAACTTTCCCACACCATGATGCTGCAACCACCGTGCTTCACCGTAGGGATGGTGCAAGGTTTCCTCCAGACATGATGCTTGGCATTGTAACGGCTTTCTTCCGTTGAAAGAGAGGAGGACCAAAATGCAGCGTGGTTAAAGTTAAAGTTCATAAGAAAACTAAACATGCACAGAATACAAAACAATAAACGTGGCAAACCCGAAACAGTCCTAACTGGTGCAGAAAACACAAAGACAGGAAACAACCACCCACAAATCCCAAAACAAAACAGGCTACCTAAATATGGTTCCCAATCAGAGACAATGACTAACACCTGCCTCTGATTGAGAACCATATCAGGCCAAACATAGAAGTAGACAAACTAGATACACAACATAGAATTCCCACCCAGCTCACATCCTGACCAATACTAAAACAAGGAAAACACACAGGAACTATGGTCAGAACGTGACATGCATTCAGGACAAAGAGTTCAATATTAGTTTCATCAGACCAGATCATTTGATTTCTTATGATCTGAATGTCTTTAGGTGCCTTTTGGCAAATTCCAAGCAGGCTATCATGTGCCTTTTACTGAGGAGTGGCCACTCTACTGTAAAAACCTGATTTGTGGAGTGCTGCAGAGATGGTTGTCCTTATGGAAGGTTCTCCCATCTTCACAGAGGATCTCTGGAGCCCTGTCAGAGTGACCATCAGGTTCTTGGTCACCTCACTGATTAAGCCCGTTCTCCCCTGATTGCGTACTTTGGCTGAGTGGTTCCAAAATTCTTTCATTTAAAAATGGAGGCCACCATGTTCTTGGGGACCTTCAATGCTGCAGACATTTTTTGGTTCTCTTCCCCAGATCTCTGCCTTGACCCAATCCTGTCTCGGAGCTCTATGTACAATTCCTACGACCTCATGCCTTCGTTTTTACTCTGAGATGCACTGTTAACTGTGGGACCTTCTATAAACAGGTGTTTGCCTTTCCAGATAATGTCCAATAAATTGAATTTACAACAGGTGGACTCCAATCAAGTTGTAGAACCATCTCAAGGATGATCAATGGAAACAGGATGTACCTGAGCTTTATTTCGAGTAAATTAGTAAATCAATTTGTGAAAAACAAAATAACTGTTTTTGTTCTGCCATTCTGTATATATTAAAATAAAGATTTAATACATTTTATGATAAGGCTGTAGCATAACAAAATGTGGAAAAATTCAAGGGGTGTGAATACTTTCCGAATTTACTGTATATTTCATAGTATTTTTTTCCCTTTCACTTAGCTTGCAAACTCAAAAACCCTGCTCAAACAGAGAAGAATGCTATGCTAGTTTACTGCCTATGGCTATCAAACACTGGAGGTCTTCCAAGTCATCATGCTAAGCTTTTGGTTTTATTGATTTATTGCCACCGGGGCCGGTGTAACTGCTAAATAGCTTGATGACTGTACACTGTACTGCATGATTGTAGCAGGTTTTCTAAAGATTAAGTTCTAGTAGATATGTTACTATGACGTTAGCTAATTTGTTGACAACGATGTAGGCTGCGTGTGTAACGGCGTTCGTCTGTTGAAGGAAGAGAGTCGGACCGAAATGCAGCGTGTTGGTTACTCATGACTTTAATGAAAGAAAACGCGGTTCATGAAATAACTGATACTAAATACAAAAACAACAGAACGGAACGTGAAACTAATTACAGCGTATCTGGTGACTACAACACAGAGATAGGAACAATCACCCACGAAATACAAAGCGAAACTCAGGCTGCCTAAATACGGTTCCCAATCAGAGACAACGAGAATCACCTGACTGATTGAGAATCGCCTCAGGCAGCCAAGCCTAATACCACACCCCTAATCAGCCGCGATCCCAAATAATACAAACCCCAATACGAAAACAACATATAAACCCATGTCACACCCTGGCCTACCCAAACATATAACAAAAACACAAAATACAATGACCAAGGCGTGACAGCGTGTAGCAGTTATGATATGAAGGTTTGGCTTGGAAAGGTTTTTTCGCCTGTTCATAGACAGCTGATTTGTTGTCCACAAGCAAAGAGAAAAGGTGAGAGGAGGAGAGTGCGTAGATGCAAGAATGAATTATACAACAAGAAAATGATCATGCTGTTTGTATGTGGTTACTATGAAAGTGAAATGTGTTTGTGTGAGATCAGGGGTGTTAAAGGCAGTAATTGAATGCATCACTGTCTGTCACCTTGGTTACTAAAATGTTTCTTTTGACCTGTGCACCTACTGTACGTTATGAATTTTCATGCATAGGCTAGGCTGTAGAAACCAAAGGATGGGTAAGGGGAAATTTGAGTTTCATGTCGTAGCCTTAACCTAACAATGCTACATTGAGCTGGGTGAAAGGAATATGAATGACAGTAATCCAATATCCTGTAATAGAAATAAGACCATGTTCATCCAAAAAATAATTGCCACCGATCACCACTCATACACATCATTTTTTTGTATTAATGTGACAAAACCTTTCATTCTAGTTGCCCCCTTCTCTATACCCCCCCCCCCCAAACACACACACACTCCATACTTACTCAGGGCAATATATGATCCTACAACATTTGGTAACCAAAGAGTGTTTTAACACCAAAGAGTGTTTAAATGCCTTTTTGAAATCTGACACAGTGGCTGGATTAACAAGTTAAGCTTTATTTTAATGTATGACACTTGTGTTTTCATGAATGTTAAATATTTATATTTCTGTCATTTTCGCACTCTGCAATTTCAACAGATGTTCTTGAGGTGGGTCGCTAGCGGAACGCCTGCGCCGGAAAGGTTAAACTCTTAAATCCTTGTCAATCTAACTGCACTCGTTCAACACATAGAGAAATGAATCCAAAAAGCTACTGCTAAACTGTTAAAACAAGTCAAAATATATATTTCTATTCAATCCTCAGTTAACCTAAAATGTAATTAAACTATAATATTTCATACAGAAAGAAGTATATTCAATAGGAAAACGATGTTAGCAGGTGCTCTTCATCGCGCTGTTACGGTTTTCATGTGGTGAAGGATAGTCTGAAACTATCCTCAAACTGCAGCGTGTATATTGCGATCCATGTTTATTCGAATAAACGTAACACGAATCAATACAAAAAACACTACAAAACAATAAACGAAACGAAACGAAAACCGAAAACAGCCTATACTTGTGTCAACTAACACAGAACAAGGACATCTGGACACTAAGGACAATCACCCACAACACCACCAAAGAATATGGCTGCCTAAATATGGTTCCCAATCAGAGACAACGTTAAACACCTGCCTCTGATTGAGAACCACTTCAGACAGCCATAGACTTACCTAGAACACCCCACTAAGCTACAATCCCACTTCATACACACCACATACAAAAACCCATGTCACACCCTGGCCTGACCAAATAAATGAAGATAAACACAAAATACTTCGACCAGGGCGTGACACGCGCATGCATACACGAATTTCCATGTCTGTTCCCCTGTAGTAAAACTCATATTTCTTACTTGTTTTGAAAGGAACAAGCCTGAAACCTTGAACAAAGACTACTGACACCTAGTGAAAGCCATGGGAATTAAATACTGGGAGGTAGATTACATTTTCCCCCTATACTGTACGTTCCAGTGGAAGAGCATGGGCTGTAAAAAAAAAAAAATAATATCCGTTTGGTTTTTCTTTGGATTGTCTCATACCATATATATTGAGTTATAGTCTCCTACATTATTTTAACATTTCTACAAACTTCAAAGTGTTTTCTTTCCAATGGTACCAATTATATGCATGTCCTGGCCTCAGGGCCTGCGCAACAAGGCAGTTTACTCTGGGCACGTCAGTCAGGCTGAAATTGAGAAACAAATAGACCCTACCCTGAAGAAGTTTTAAGGCAAAAGCACACTATGCGATTATCTGAGGAGAGCGCCCCACACACAAAAGCATGAGAAACATTTTTCAACCAGCTGACACGAAAGTCAGAAATAGTGATATACAGAAATACATGCCTTACTTTTGAAGATCTTCTTCTGTTGGCACTCCAAAATGTCCCAGGTACATCACAAATGGTCATATTGTTCAATAAATTCCGTCTTTATATCCACAAAAACTCAGTTTCGCTAGCGCGCCTTATTCAATAATCCACTCGGTTTCTCTCCTTCAAAATTCATACAAAATGAATCCCAAACGTTACCAATAAACTTCTCCAAACAAGTCAATCAACGTTTATAATCAAACCTCAGGTACCCTAATACGTAAATAAATTATACAATTTAAGACAGAGAATCGTTATTGTCTTTACCGGAGATAAATAACAAAGAACACACTCTCATCCACGCGCATTGGAAACACTACAGCCAAAATGGGAGCCACTTAGAAAAACTACAGATTCTTGCTAATTTTTCCCAAAACAAGCCTGAAACTCTTTCTAAAGACTGTTGACATCTAGTGGAAGCTCTAGGAACTGCAATCTGGGAGGATTTCGCCTCATAATAAACATGACAGCCATTGGAAAGAGTGGTAGGCTGAAATATTATTTATTTTTTGGGATGGTTTGTCCTCAGGGTTTCACCTGCCATATCAGTTCTGTATTACTCAGACATTATATTAACATTTAAAAAACTTCAGAGTGTTTTCTATCCAAATCTACCAATTATATGCATAACCTAGCTTCTGGGCCTGAGTAACAGAAAGTTTACTTTGGGCACGCATTTCATCCGGACGTGAAAATACTGCCCTCTAGCCCAAAGAGAATAACTGATATAAGACACTTGTATGTACCTAAATGTTTAATATCCATAATTTTTAGGACTATTTATTTGAATTGCGCACCCTCCAGTTTCACCGGAAGTTGAACAAAAAATAAAAATAAAAAAAAACTTTCATTAACTCACACATATAAGATACTAAATTAAAGCTACCATCGTTGTGAATCAAGTCAACATGTCAGATTTTAAAAAGGCTTTTCGGCGAAAACATAAGAAGCTATTATCTGATGATAGCACAACAGTAAACAAAGAGGGTAACATATTTCAACCCTGAAGGCGCTACACAGAACACAGAAATAAAATATAAAACATGCCTTGCCTTTGACGAGCTTCTTTTGTTGGCACTCCAATATGTCCCATAAACATCACAATTGGTCCTTTTGTTCGATTAATTCCGTCCATATATATCCAAAATGTCCATTTATTTGGCGCGTTTGAGCCAGAAAAAACAGCTTCCAAAATGTGCAACGTCACTATAGAATATTTCAAATGTTGCCTATGAACTTTGCCAAAATAGTTCAAACTACTTTTGTAATACAACTTTAGGTATTTTTAAACATTAATAATCGATCAAATTGAAGATGGGTCTCTATGTGTTCAATTCAGGAACACAACAAACCAAGCTACTTTTCACGTCTTGTGCAACTCTCAACAGTGTTACGCAGTTCCAAGATGGCCTACTTCTTCATTGCACAAATGAATAACCTCAACCAAATTCCAAAGACTAGTAACATCCAGTGAAAATAAAAATAAGCTCCTTTAGGAACTGCCTCCTTCTTTCCACTCCTCTCCTCTTTTGAAAAAAGACCTCATCTTTACTAGATGCTGTTCTTCCACTAACCCCAACCTGTCTCCGACTGGGTCCTTGACTATCCTTTAACCCCCTGGTCGCTCTCATCCAACACTTCTCCACCCCCAACACGGATGGTATCGCGCCGTCCCAACCTTCGCTCTCTCTCCCCGACTCTCTCCTCTTCCATCCTATCATCTCTTCCCTCTGCTCAAACCTTCTCCAACCTATCTCCTGATTCTGTTCAACCCTCTGACTGCATCCATGTGACTCTCCATCCTATCTTCCAGGTTTGCAGGTCCTCCCCTCCAGTGGTAGGCTTGATTACCAATGCAAGCTCACAGAACAGGGCCGGAAGGGTGGCGGAAATGGAGGTCTCCCTGCGGACCTGGCATCCTGTCACTCCCTCCCTCTACATTTTCCTCCTCTGTCATCTACAAAACAAACGAGATTCCAAGCATCTGACTTAGCCCAGGAAACAGCACAGGAATCCTCCTCCCCTCCCCCTCCTCCCTATCTGCAGATGACACCATTTTGAAAAGAAGATCGACGACATCCGATCCTCGTTCCTTTTGCTAAGTCAAACAACACCGCTGGTTCTCAACCTCACACTGCCCTACCCTGTGCTCTGTCACCTCTTTCTCCCACTTTCACAGATGAAATCAGCGTCTTGTGGGCTGCCCAACAACCTGCCACGGAAACTGCTCCACCCACCTCTCTTCTCCAGACCATTTCCGAAGACCTTCTCCCTTACCTCACCTCGCTCATCAACTTATCCCTGATCCGCTGGCAAACGTCCCTTCTGTCTTCAAGAGAGAGTTGCACCCCTTCTGAAAAAACCTCACATCCCTCCGATGTCAACAACTACAGACCAGTATCCCTTCTTTCTTTCTCTCCAAAACTCTTGAACGTGCCGTCCTTGGTCAGCTCTCCCGCTATCTCTCTCAGAATGACCTTCTTGATCCAAATCAGTCAGGTTTCAAGACTAGTCATTCAACTGAGACTGCTCTTCTCTGTATCACGGAGGCGCTCCGCACCGCTAAAGCTAACTCTCTCTCCTCTGCTCTCATCCTTCTAGACCATCGGCATGCACTTCGATACTGTGAACCATCAGATCCTCCTCTCCACAGTTGGGCATCTTGCCCATGCCATTGTTACCTGAATTATCCAACAGGTGGCGTGGCGAGAATCTGTCTCCTACCACGTGCTCTCACCACTGGTGTAGGGCTCTGTTCTAGGCCCTCTCCTATTCTGCTATACACCAAGTCACTTGGCTCTGTCATAACCTCACATGGTCTCTCCTATCATTGTTGCAAACAGCCATTAACTCTCCTTTTTCTGATGACAGGTACAGTAATATCTCTGCATTCTAGACATATCAGTGTGGATGACGGATCACCATTTCATGCTGAAATTGTTAGATTACTGCTCTTCCTCCCGGGGAACACTGCCCGTTCCATGATCTCGCCATCATGTTGACAACTCCATTGTGTCCTCCTCCCAGAGCGCTAAGAACCTTGTGTGGACAACAAACTGTCGACTCAACTAACATCAAGGCGGTTGATTTGAGGTTCATGTTCACAACATCCGCAAGTCCTGCCTCACACAGGAAGCGGCGCAGGTCCTAATGGCACTTGTCATCTGTCTGGAACTTCCGCTTTACTGGGCTCCCTGCCTGTGCCATTAAACCCCTACAACTCATCCAAACGCCGCAGCCCGTCTAGTGTTCAACCTTCCCAAGTTCTCTCATCATTCCGCTCTCTCCACTGGCTTCCAGTTGAAGCTCGAATGACAAGACCATGGTGCTTGCCTACGGAGCTGTGAGGGGAAACCTCACTCCAGGTCATGATCAGCCCTCAAAATTTGATTTGATTTCATCCACCTCTGGCCTGCTCGCCTCCTACCACTGAGGAAGTACAGTTCCCGCTCAGCTCAGCAAAACTGTTCGCTGACTCTGGCTCCCCAATGGTGGAACAAACTCCCTCACGACGCCAGGACAATTAGTCAATCACCACTTCCGGAGACACCTGAAACCCCACCTCTTTAAGGAATACCTAGGATAGGATAAAGTAATCCTTCTCACCCCCTCCCCCTTAAAATATTTAGATGCACATTGTAAAGTGGTTGTTCCACTGATGTCATAAGGTGAATGCACCATTTCTAAGGCTCTGATAAAGCTGCTAAATGACTTAAATGTAAATGTAAATGTAAAATGGTAGGAACTGAAAAAAAGACCCTGGGTCTCGACCCCAACCTGTGCGACTGGGTCCTGGACTTTCTAACTTCTAACCCCGAAGTGGTGAGGGTAGAAAACAACATCTCCACCCCGCAACACTGGGGCCCGACAAGGGTGCATTCCCGGCACTCTCCTGTACTCCTTGTTCACCCATGACTGCATGGCCATGTAAGCCTCCATCTCAATCCTCAAGTTTGCAGGTGTTGCTACAGTGGTAGGCTTGATTACCAACAACGATGAGACGGCCTACAGGGTGGTGGTGAGGTCTCTCGGAGTGCGGTGTCAAGAAAATAACCTCACACTCAACATCTACAAAACAAACGAGATTATCGTGGACTTCAGGAAACAGCAGAGGGAGCACCCCCCTATCCATATCAACAGGACACTAGTGGAGAAGGTGGAAAGTATTAAGTTCCTTGGCGTGCACATCACGGACAAACTGAAATGGGCCACCCACACAGACAGCATGGTGAAGAAGGCACAACAGCGTCTCTTCAACCTCAAGAGGCTGAAGAAATTTGTTTTGTCACCTAAAATATTCACACACTTTCACAGATGCACAATCGAGAGCATCCTCCTGGGCTGTTTCACCGCCTGGTACGGAAACTGCTCCACCCACAACCGTAAGGCTCTCCAGAAGGGAGTGCGGTCTGCACAATGCATCACCGGGGGCAAACTACCTTCCCTCCAGGAGACCTACACCACCCGATGTCACAGGAAGGCCAAAAAGATCATAAAGGACAAGAACAACCCGAGCCACTGTTCACCCTGCAATTATCCAGAAGGCGAGGTCAGTACAGGTGCATCAAAGTTGGGACCGAGAGACTGAAAAACAGCTTCTATCTCAAGGCCATCAGACTGTTAAACAGCCATCACTAACATATTGACTCAAATATCTAGCCACTTTAATAATTAAAAATTTGATGTATTTAATGTATCACTAATCACTTTAAACAATGTCACTTCATATGTTTACATACCCTACATTACTCATCTCATATGTATATACTGTAGTCTTTACCATCTACTGCATCTTGCCTATCTTGTTCGGCCATTACTCATCCATATATTTATATGTACATACAGTATTCTTATTCTTCCCTTTACACTTGTGTGTATAAGGTAATTGTAGTGAAATTGTTAGATTACTTGTTAGATATTACTGCACTGTCGAAACGAGAATCACAAGCATTTCGCTTAACATCTGCTAAACATGTGTATGTGACCAATTACATTTGATTTGATTTGATGCCAAGTTTTCCAAGTCCTGTGCCCTCCTAATGGCAGACGAGGAATTATATTTACCTAGAATGGACTGCATTCAAACACTTATACAATCAAAATCCCACACGATTTCATAAAATTATCATTGCACTTTGCAGTGCTATTCAGCTCCTTGGAAAGCCTTGGTTTCCTCAAAAATCACTGTCATGAGAGCTCAGACGTGTGTGTGTGTGTGAATGCACATCTGGTGAGAAGCACTACAGAAATACGGGGCAGAGGGACAAAGCCAAGGGCCGAATCTGTTTGAGAGGAGACTGTGGAGCCATAACGGGGCCGCTAAACGTCACAATCAAGAGTCCCTGTCAAAGCATATCCTGCAGTCTGTTCCATAACCCACTCCCCCCTATAGCAGCCTCCAATAATCCCAACCCACAGCCATCTATCTTTATAGTAGTCAGGGGAATTGGTTACCTGCGCCACATTGTTGGCTGGGCCGGATAATGCGATTTGGTGCTGAATTAAAGATCCAGGATCCCCAGTCGGAAAGGCAGCCGTGTGTAACTATATACTTCCCCACTGAACTGGGTCTATCAGTCAAACCCCACGCTTTCACCCACTCTGACTGGATAAATGATTCCTAGTTCGACTAAAGCTGTTGCCTTGGCACCTGGGTATAAATCTCAGCCTTTAATTTAATAAAGAAAGCCGGGAGAGTTGAGGCACCTGGGAGGCAATTGGTCAGGGGGAATGGAAGGCACAGAGGGGGGTCCTTGTTACTATTTCCCCCATAATAGTCCCTGGTTGTCATCCGCCCATATTGTAATGTCAGCCCCTTGACACTTTGTAGATTGATGTGATTAACAGCGCTTCGTTTTTCACATTGGGGCGGCAGGGTAGCCTAGTGGTTAGAGCGTTGGACTAGTAACCGAAAGGTTGCAAGTTCAAATCCCCGAGCTGACAAGGTACAAATCTGTCGTTCTGCCCTGAACAGGCAGTTAACCCATTTGCCATTTGAAAATAAGAATTTGATTCTTAACTGACTTGCCTAGTAAAATAAATGATAAAAAATTGTTCCCATCTTACCACAGAGAAATCACTCATGATTCAAGATGAAATCTGATGTCAGAAAACACCTTGAAAACCATCCACTAGGGCCAAAAATAAAGAACTCAATGCCCAGAGCTGGGATTGAAACTGTGGTCTATGGAGCAGAAACACACTGCTTACACAACTTTGCCATCCATCCACAGTGAGTTAACAAGGTGGGTCTTAGTTAATGGCTGAACTTAAACTTGAAGTTGCTTTTTTCTTTAACCCTATCCCAAACCTTAATTTGAGCAATCTGTTTTAATGCCTTAACTAAACCATAGAGTTGTTTCTGTTTTTCTAATATGCCTAAAACTCATGAGGGAGTTGTGTGCATAAATACAGGACGTCGCCACTTGGGCTAAACTTGGGTTTTGCTAGGGTGTTGTAGACAGGGGTTGTGTGTTGGTGTAATCCATGAACTCTGGCTCCTAGTGATAGTCTCTCGTATTTACAATTTAGAAATTGGACAGGTGCTCCGGCTCTGAGGGTCACGTGTTCAATCCCAGGGATAGGCACTTGTTTTAGCAATTTTGAAATATGACGTTTCAACCAAAACGTTTGGAGCAACTTCTAAATTTACTTGGAAAATACTAATTCTGCCCTTTTCTCTTTTCTCCATCTCCCAACCTAATGCCTAAAGTTCAAAGGGATATTTTTCACTTTATGGACCCCAGATTCATCTACAGTTTAATGTGCATAGGTTCTCAATTTTTTTAACTACCCATAATGCTTCTCACGGACTCAGATCTGGTTTCGCCAGGCTGGTTTCAATTGAGTGACCCATAATCACCATTCCTGAGGAGTCTCCATTTTATGACTCCCCCTTCCCCATCCTGCCCGACAACAGCCGCTAATCTCAAAAAAATCATTGGCTGGTTTTTGTTCACTTTGATTGTAAGGGAAGGTGCTGATAGAAGAGCAACAGAACAGGCAACGCTTTGTTATGCATGACCATTTCCTTTTGTTTGGAAGGTTGGAGCCCATTCAAATTCGGAGATCACATGGCTTCCATACAATGTCGTGAGGATCCTGAGGAATTAAAATCCCTTAGTAAAGCAGGTGCTGGGTGCTGAGTTTTTGCCCAATTCTATATTTTTGACAGTAGTAATCATTGCGTATGGATTAAGCTAATCGCTACCATATGAAGGGGGTTTAGTGTACCACCGAACCATGTAACTTTTCAAATGACAGTCCTGGTGTTGTGCGGTTATGAAAGCACATAGTATCTCTGATTATCAGGTCCAGGGCATTTTGATGTTTCCTGAAGATGTTTTACATGGAAAGAAGCCTTACTTTGAAGGCTAGCCCAGGGAATTCGGCCGTGTTTCAGACGTTACATTTACATTTACATTTAAGTCATTTAGCAGACGCTCTTATCCAGAGCGACTTACAAATTGGGTTATTACAAAGTGAGGAATCACTGTGACAAATCACAGACTGAACATGTGGATTCCTCCAGTTTTTTGTTTCATTCGTTCTGTTACCTTTCAGTTTTATGAAATGTTTTGTTCCTTTTGTGTGTGTGTAGCCTAGTGTGTAACCTGTTCCTTTTGGCGGCAGGGTAGCCTAGTGGTTGGATTGTTGGGCAAGTAAATGAAAGGTTGCAGGTTTGTGTCCCTGAGCTGACAAGGTACAAATCTGTCATTCTGCCCCTGAACAAGGCAGTTAACCCACTGTTCCTAGTCCGTTATTGAAAATAAGAATTTGTTCTTAACTGACTTGCCTTGTTAAAAAATGTGTTTAAGTGAGCGGTTCTCATTTCCAATCTTCCATTGAAAAAAAGAGTACCATGAACCTCTGTACATTGAATATGGCTTTTGAGACATATAGGAAAAGTAGAACAACCATTTATTTGGTTGAACATTGTTTTTACCCCTTCAATTGGTCACTTTCTCTTTATTGTAGGAGCCCCCCACATTTAGACCCCCTCATCACTTCTTAGGAGCTTTACATCATGTTACACAATAAACCACCTGTGTGTGTGTGTGTGTGTGTGTGTGTGTGTGTGTGTGTGTGTGTGTGTGTGTGTGTGTGTGTGTGTGTGTGTGTGTGTGTGTGTGTGTGTGTGTGTGTGTGTGTGTGTGTGTGTGTGTGTGTGTGTGTGTGTGTTTATCTATGTCTATGAGACACATGTCTGTGAGAACATGTGTCTATGGAGATGGTGTTAATTGCCTGATCCTGTGTTTGATTTGTCTAAAGGTCAGGGATGACCTCATCCCGGGGCTGATTTTCTTATGGGCTATTAGGCCGAACTAAGCCCTTCCATCCTCCTGCCTATTTCCATCCTACAGACAACCCATGGAGACACTCCGAGGACCACAGGATATCTGATGTCCAATTAATACCCACACACCACTACTTTTTTCAGGGAGAGAAACGATCGGCAGAGCCTAAAGTGGTGTCCCACAGCGCCGGCTAAAGGAAGCACTTCACTGAAAAGACGGAAAGAGGAGTGAGAAAGAAAGAAACAATGAGAAATCAAATAAACAAAACAAATATTTGGCTCGGTGGCCATGTCTTAAAATCCGCTAACCAGGTGACTCTGGGAAGGAGGTGGTCAGGGAGAGGATAGGGAAGCAACATGTGCCCACATCTGTGAGGTGTGGGCATGCTTTGCCACGCCGTGTTTGCAGAGTGCCGACAGTGTCCCTAAAACGCCCTACAGAGGTGATGGGAATGGAGTCAGGAGGAGAGAGAACAGGGGATAGACTGATTTGACTTCAGCTGAGAGTATTTTCTCTTTCTCACAGACACCCTGACATTCCTCTCTCAGTTTCTTTGATCAATACTGCTGTATCAGACGCGTCTGTGGACATTCAAACTTAACTGCATCGTGGGGGATTAGATCAAGTCTATCAACAGACTGAGTGATTGGTCGGGCAAATAGATGTTCTCTCTCTGGCTGAAGAGAATTGAAGTAGGTCCAACAAAGGCAGGCCTCAGGCAACAGTAGACACACAACACAAGTAGATAAACTTAGAGTCCACTCACTGAGAATCCAAATACTGGGTTAGGGAAATGTAGATGTGTGTCTAACATGATCACTACATTTGGGCAGTTGATAATGCAGATAGTTTATCATTTGGAAAATGTACGTTCTTTAATGGAATTATTACCAGTTTCATCTTTGAATATGGCTTTGAGGTGTATATTTTGTCAGATTGCTACAGATATTGTGCTACTTTCGTATGCTCTAGTCTAGTAAGCCACACAACAAGCCATGCAGGTCACTCATTCAATATGGCTAAAACACAACCAGAATATGTTTGTCCCACAACCTTTAAAACTCTAGAATGGCCGTAACTTCATTATTTTTTTAAATGATGATCATTTCTGAGAAACAAACATAAAATCCTTGACTCCTTGCTTCCAGAACGATGATGTAGGGTGGTTTTCAAGAGGGTCAAAGGTCATAGCTTGAACTCAGGTGCCGTATATTGAGGCCTGAGGCCTCCAGGCATAAAACCCAAGACTATCTCACCCAATAAAGGTTTGACAAACTCCACCGGCCTTTGCGTATGACAGCTGTGTTACTGAACAGACCAATGGTTGAAAATCAAAACGACAGCTGTAAAAATACCAAAAGGCTAGGTGTCATCCCCGAGACCTGGACTACATAACTCGCAATCACTGTTATGGCCTTTTAAGAGAAAAAATCAGTTAAAATCTGGAAGACCAGAATACAAAACGAGCGCTATTAGCTCATGACCTGGGTATCTTGTGTCTTGATGCATTGATGAGATGTGTGGGTTATTTATGTGAGCACTCCCTTAGAGGGCACTACCAAAGCAAACATTTCAAAGGAGTTGTCTCTATGCATGGATTCTCCGGGTTCCTCAGAATCATTTTCAGGCCTCAGAATAATTTATTTTATTTAACTATGCAAGTCAGTTAAGAACAAATTCTTATTTACAATGACTGCCTACCCCAGCCCAAACCCTCCCCTAAACCAGACAACGCTGGGCCAGTTGTGCGCCGCCCTATGGGACTCCTGATCACGGCCAGTTGTGATACAGCCAGGGATCGAACTAGAGTCTGTAGTGACAACTCCAGCAGTGAGATGCAGTGCCTTATTCTGCTGCACTACTCGGGAGCAAATACCACACTGTAAAACAGAAGAAAGAAAACATCTTTGATGACCAAAGGGAATAGAAATATCAAAACAAAAAAAGTTGTCTCGAAAAAATGAGTAGACAACTCACAAGGTCGTCTCCAAGAACTCTTGGACAAGGTTTAAAACAAGGATCAATATCTCAACCTGTGAGGGAAAATCCAACATTTATTTGATCTGTAGACCGTGGTAATAGCATTTCAAAACCCAGCAAAATGATATAAAGCTTGTTCTTTGCTTGATCTCTGCCCTATACAAATATATATTTTACTAACTGACATCATGTGATTCAAAACTGACTACTGGTATATATTCCTGTCATAATGACATCTCATTTATCAGAACAGTATAAGTGGGTCTATCCACCAATTCGGTGCCTTTTGAGAAGTGTAACTTGGTCGAGAAATTTTGATTTCACAAAATGTTTACGTTCTGTCAAAGAAAACATTTTTTGTTGGGCTAAGTAAACAAGGGTATTGAACAGACATTCAGAGTCAGGGTCAAACACAACGTTACAATTAAAGTAGAGAAAATATAAATTAGGTTAAAAAGCAAATTGTCTACCCAAGATCTTCTGGATGTGTAAATGAATATCATTGCAATAAGACTGGATTCTGCTACAGTACCAAAAAACGTACATGAAGGTGCCAGTATCATGTTTATATTTGAAACACAAATGTGATGCATTGGAAAACATTCTGTAAAGGTGAACAGGTGTAAAGTAGGTTCTATGAAATCATTTGAAATGTAGTTATTGTATGCTTATGGAGGTGCATTTGGGGTAGACCCTTTTGCAGATAGAAGCCCATTATTCCTCACCAAATGCATGTCCAATGTCTCTCTCCCAAACATGTCTCAACGCATCATAGGATAGGTTAAACAGTACCAGAAAAAAATGTTTGGACACACTTACTAATTCAAGGGTTTTTCTACATTGAAGAATAATTACATTTACATTTAAGTCATTTAGCAGACGCTCTTATCCAGAGCGACTTACAAATTGGTGCATTCACCTTATGACATCCAGTAGAACAGTCACTTTACAATAGTGCATCTAAATCTTAAAGGGGGGGGGTGAGAAGGATTACTTATCCTATCCTAGGTATTCCTTAAAGAGGTGGGGTTTCAGGTGTCTCCGGAAGGTGGTGATTGACTCCGCTGTCCTGGCGTCGTGAGGGAGTTTGTTCCACCATTGGGGGGCCAGAGCAGCGAACAGTTTTGACTGGGCTGAGCGGGAACTGTACTTCCTCAGTGGTAGGGAGGCGAGCAGGCCAGAGGTGGATGAACGCAGTGCCCTTGTTTGGGTGTAGGGCCTGATCAGAGCCTGGAGGTACTGAGGTGCCGTTCCCCTCACAGCTCCGTAGGCAAGCACCATGGTCTTGTAGCGGATGCGAGCTTCAACTGGAAGCCAGTGGAGAGAGCGGAGGAGCGGGGTGACGTGAGAGAACTTGGGAAGGTTGAACACCAGACGGGCTGCGGCGTTCTGGATGAGTTGTAGGGCTTTAATGGCACAGGCAGGGAGCCCAGCCAACAGCGAGTTGCAGTAATCCAGACGGGAGATGACAAGTGCCTGGATTAGGACCTGCGCCGCTTCCAGTGTGAGGCAGGGTCGTACTCTGCGGATGTTGTAGAGCATGAACCTACAGGAACGGGCCACCGCCTTGATGTTAGTTGAGAACGACAGGGTGTTGTCCAGGATCACGCCAAGGTTCTTAGCGCTCTGGGAGGAGGACACAATGGAGTTGTCAACCGTGATGGCGAGATCATGGAACGGGCAGTCCTTCCCCGGGAGGAAGAGTAGCTCCGTCTTGCCGAGGTTCAGCTTGAGGTGGTGATCCATCATCCACACTGATATGTCTGCCAGACATGCAGAGATGCGATTCGATTAATTGTGTGTCGTCTGCATAGCAATGATAGGAGAGACCATGTGAGGTTATGACAGAGCCAAGTGACTTGGTGTATAGCGAGAATAGGAGAGGGCCTAGAACAGAGCCCTGGGGGACACCAGTGGTGAGAGCGCGTGGTGAGGAGACAGATTCTCGCCACGCCACCTGGTAGGAGCGACCTGTCAGGTAGGACGCAATCCAAGCGTGGGCCGCGCCGGAGATGCCCAACTCGGAGAGGGTGGAGAGGAGGATCTGATGGTTCACAGTATCGAAGGCAGCCGATAGGTCTAGAAGGATGAGAGCAGAGGAGAGAGAGTTAGCTTTAGCAGTGCGGAGCACCTCCGTGATACAGAGAAGAGCAGTCTCAGTTGAATGACTAGTCTTGAAAGAAATCAAAACTATGAAATTACACAATTAGTAACTACACATGTAGTAATCATGTAGTAACCAAAAAAAGTGTTAAATAAATCAAAATATATTTAATATTTTAGAAATATATTTAATATTTTAGATTCTCCAAAGTACCGACAGCGTTGCACACTCTTGGCATTCTCTCAACCAGCTTCTGGAATGCATTTAAATTAACAAGTGAGCCTTGTTAAAAGTACATTTGTGGAATTGCGTTTGAGCCAATCAGTTATGTTGTGACAAGGTAGGGGTGGTACACAGACGATAACTCTATTTGGTAAAATACCAAGTCCATATAATGGCAAGAACAGCTCAAATAATCAAAGAGAAATGACAGTCCATCATTACTTAACTTCTTGGTGACGGGGCAGTATTTTCACGTCGCGATGAAATGCATGCCCAGATTCAGCTGCCTGCTACTCATCCCCAGAAGATAAGATATGCATATTATTAGTAGATTCGGATACGCTCTGAAGTTTCTAAAACTGTTTGAATCATGTCTGTGAGTATAAAATAACTTATTTAGCAGGCGAAGCCCCGAGGACAAACCATTCAGATTAATTTTATGAGCTCACTCTCTTTTCATTGGGAATCCAGATTTCTAAGGGACCTTCTTGCAGTTCCTACCGCTTCCACTGGATGTCAACAGTCTTTAGAAATTGGTTGAGGTTTTTACTTTGTGTAATGAAGAAGTAGCCCTGTTCAGAACGAGGGTCACTTCAAGTGTACTGTTAGATAGAGGCGCATGACCAGAAAGCTAGCTACAGTTTGTTTCCCTCCTGTATTGAACACAGATCATCCCGTCTTCAATTTTATTGATTATTTACAATAAAAAAAAAACTAAAGTTGTATTACAAAAGTAGTTTGAAATGTTTTGGCAAAGTTTACAGGTAACTTTTGACATATTTTGTAGTCACATTGTGCAAGTTGGAACCGTTTTTTTTCTGGATCAAATGCACCAAATAAATGGTAATTTTAGATATATATATATATCGATGGAATTAATCGAACAAAAGGACCATTTGTGATGTGTATGGAACATACTGGAGTGCCAATAAAAGAAGCTCGTCAAAGGTAAGACATTAATTATATTTTTACTTCTGCGTTTTGTGTCGCGGCTGCAGGGTTGAAATACGCTTTACTGTCTTTGTTCACGGAGGTGCAATCCTCAGATATTAGTATGTTTGCTTTCGCCGAAAAGCCTTTTTTGAAATCTGACATGTTGGCTGAATTTACAACGAGTGTAGCTTTAATTTGATATATTACATGTGTGAATTCATGAAAATTTGATTTTTATATTTTCACTGGCTTTTGGCCAGGTGGGACGTTACCGTCCTACATATCCCAGAGAGATTAAGACATGAAGATCAGTCAATATGGAACTTTTCAGGAACTTTGAAAGTTTCTTCAAGAGCAGCCGGAAAAACCATCAAGCGCTATGATGAAACTGGCTCTCATGAGGACCGCCACAGGAAAGGAAGACCCAGAGTTACCTCTGCTGCAGAGGATAAGTTCATTAGTTACCAGCCTCAGAAAATGCAGCCCAAATAAATGCTTCACAGAGTTCAAGTAACAGATACGTCTCAACATCAACTGTTCAGAAGAACCTGCGTGAATCAGGCGTTCATGGTCAAATTGCTGCAAAGAAACCACTGCTAATGGACACCAATAATAAGAAGAGACTTCTTACTTCTCCAAGAAACAAGAGTCCTTCTGTAGCTCAGTTGGTAAAGCATGGCGCTTGTAACGCAAGTGTAGTGGGTTCGATCCCCGGGACCACCCATACGTAGAATGTATGCACACATGTCTGTAAGTCGCTTTGGATAAAAGCGTCTGCTAAATGGCATATATATATATAAGAGCAATGGACATTAGACTGTCCTTTGGTCTGCTTTGAAATCTGTCCTTTTGTCTGATGAGTCCAAATTGGAGATTTTTTTGTTCCAACCAGCGTGTCTTTGTGAGACGTAGAGTAGGTGAAAGGATGTTCTCCGCATGTGTGGTTCCCACCGTGAAGCATGGAGGAGGAGGTGTGATAGTGTGGGAGTGCTTTACTGGTGACACTGTCTGTGATTTATTTGGAATTCAAGGCACACTTAACCAGCATGCCTGGCACAGCATTCTGCAGCGATACGCCATCCCAAGTGGTGTGCACTTATTGGAACATTCATTCATTTTTCAACAAGACAATGACCCAACACACCTCCATGCTTTGTAATGGGCTATTTGACTAAGAAGGAGATGACTTGTCCTCCACAATCAACCGACCTCAAACAAATTGAGATGGTTTGGGATGAGTTGGACTGCAGATTGAAGGAAAAGCAGCCAACAAATGCTCAGCATATGTGGGAACTCCTTCAAGACTGTTGGAAAAGCATTTCACGTGAAGATGGTTGAGAGAATGCCAAGAGTGTGCAAAGCTGTCATCAAGGCAAAGGGTGACTACTTTGAAGAATCTTAAATATAAAATATATTTAGATTTGTTTCACACTTTTTTGGTTGCTACATGATTCCATATGTGTTATTTCAAAGTTTTGATGTGTTCACTATTATGCTAGAATGTAGAAAAGAAAAGTACACCTGGCCCACCCAGTCCCTTTTCAGCTTAGCATGTTCTGTTGAAGATCAATGGGTCTCCTGTTGCATAGCATTTGAAACCCTTTACTTTTTTAAGAATGTTTTCTTCCTCTTGACCACATGTCCACTGCCCTGAACATTCCAGGAGACTGCTTTAAAATAACTGTTTCTGTTACAGTAGTATTAAAGGATAACTTAAACCCAGACTGAGAAGTGCATCACAAAAACAAAACAATTAATAAGACGTTTGTTTAACCCTAAGCTAAAATAAAATACAATACAATATAGAAAACTCCAATGCAGAGTCCCCAAATTAAACAGTATCTACCCTGTTTTCTGTCACGTTACTAACAGGGAGCCCACTAAGGGTTTTTCAAGAATATTTTGTAACGGAGGTGTTGAGAGTCAGGAAGTAAGTTCAGGGAGTGTATTTAATAACTTAATGAACATGAACAAAACCAGAAACATGAGCAGCACACAGACAAGAAATAGAGACATAAACAAAAACTCCTGGGGGAAGGAACCAAGGGGAGTGACAGATATAGGGAAGGTAATCAGGAAGGTGATGAAGTCCAGTTGAGTCTGATTAGGCGCTGGTGCCCATAACGATGGTGAAAGGTGTGTGTAATAATGAGCAGCCTGGTGACCTAGAGTGCCGGAGAGGGAATATACGTGACTGTATCCCCCTCCCTGACGCATGGCTCCAGACTCAGGACACCGACCAAAGGAATGATCCCGGTGACCAGGAGTGGACCGGTCGCCGCTGCTGAGGCGTGGGAACCTGTCGAGCCGGCTGAGGAGTGGGAACCTGACGAGCCGGCAGAGGTGCGGGAATCTGAGGAGCCGGCAGAGGCATGGGAGCCTGCCGAGCCTACCGAGTCTTGTGAACCTGGCGAGCCAGCTAAGGCATGGAAGCCTGATGAGCAAGCTGGAGGCTTCCTGGGTAGACTCGGCAGCAGACGCTTGACCGGCCAACCGAGTCTTGTGAACCTGACGCGATGAAGACTAGATGAGGTGCTGGTGTATGTAACGATCATGACATGTGTGTGTAATAATAGCAGCCTGGTGACCTAGAGTGCCGGAGAGTGAGTATACAGTACGTGAAACCAATGTTGAATGAAGTGGAAGTAACATAGAACTAAAACTAATAACCTAATATTTTTAAGTTGTACTAAGCATTATCTCTATTGCACTCGTATACACATGTCAGAACACAAACAGCATAGAATAAAAAACAAACACAAATTGTAAAAGTAAATGGGAAATAGCCTAGACATTACAACCCTTTGCCTACCTTGAGACCCAACTAAAGGATCAAATTATTCATTCATGAAAAAATAAACTCAGTTCTATAAATGAAAGGCTTAGTTACATTACACCATAATGATTACTTTATATACCATGGCATGGTAGACAGTTCCATCCCGAGGTAGTCAGTCATCTATATGCGGTGCACGGACAGCCCAAATAGGGCAAATAAAAGTTACTCACGTTCACGTCCATAAACTGACCAAGTGTGCACCCTAATAACATAACTAGCAGCCTTCACAGATCTGGGTTCTATGCCGCCGTTGAGGGGATATTGTCCCGGTAGAAGGTGAGCGCAGACTGGGTGTTGTCAAATATGTGGCCAGCCCCCTGGAAAGTAATCCTCAGTTTAGCCGGGAGTATCAGGCTAAATCTGGCTCAGCAGGGCAGACACAGTCGGAGGTTTCTAGTGGAGAGCCAGACTCGATCACCAGGATGGAACACAGGAGCCTCCCTGCTGTGGCGATCCCCTTGCTCTTTCTGATGGTGGACCGGGCACTGGAGTCTCACGTGGGCATCATTCCACATTTCTTTTGTGCACCCCAACCACTCATCCACTGCAGGAGCTTCAGTCTGGCCTGGGGTCACAGAGTCAGTGCCGGCTAATAACCCAGAACACACTGGAATGGAGTCAGCCCGGTGGAGGAGAGACGTAACGAATTCTGGGCGTACTCTGCCCAGAGAAGGAACCAGTCCCACTCCCCCTGCCGGTCCTGACAGTGGCTCCTCAGTAACCACCCTAGCTGCTGGTTCATCCTCTCTACCTGCCCGTTGGACTGAGGCCTAAACCCAGAAGTGAGGCTTCCTGTGACCCTGAGCTTCTCCATGAAGGCTCTCCATACCCGTGATGTGGGTCCATGGTCAGAGATGATGTGTCGGAAGACCTGCTGGAACTGTGACTTAGAGACCTGGAGAGCAGTAGGTAGACCAGAGAGAGGGATAAAATGAACAGGATTTGGAGAATCTATCCACAACCACCAAAATGGTGGTGAACGCATCAAAGGAGGGGAGATCTATTTTTCTAACTTAATTGAGGAAAATAAGAACAATCTGAAATTCCTTTTTGATACTGTCACAAAGCTAACTAAAAAGCAGCATTCCCCAAGAGAGGGTGGCTTTCACTTCAGCAGTGATAAATTCATGAACTTCTTTGAGGAAAAGATCATGATTATTAGAAAGCAAATTATGGACTCCTCTTTAAATCTGCGTATTCCTTCAAAGCTCAGTTATCCTGAGTCTGCACAACTCTGCCAGGACCTAGGATCAAGAGAGACGCTCAAGTGTTTTAGTACTATATCTCTTGACACAATGATGAAAATAATCATGGCCTCTAAACCTTCAAGCTGCATACTGGACCCTATTCTAACTAAACTACTGAAAGAGCTGCTTCCTGTGCTTGGCCCTCCTATGTTGAACATAATAAACGTCTCTCTATCCACCGGATGTGTACCAAACTCACTAAAAGTGGCAGTAATAAAGCCTCTCTTGAAAAAGCCAAACCTTGACCCAGAAAATATAAAAAACTATCGGCCTATATCGAATCTTCCATTCCTCTCAAAACTTTTAGAAAAGGTTGTTGCGCAGCAACTTACTGCCTCCCTGAAGACAAACAATGTATACGAAATGCTTCAGTCTGGTTTTAGACCCCATCATAGCACTGAGAAGGCACTTGTGAAGGTGGTAAATTACATTTTAATGGCATCGGACCGAGGCTCTGCATCTGTCCTCGTGCTCCTAGACCTTAGTGCTGCTTTTGATATCATCGATCACCACATTCTTTTGGAGAGATTGGAAACCCAAATTGGTCTACACGGACATGTTCTGGCCTGGTTTAGATCTTATCTCTCGGAAAGATATCAGTTTGTCTCTGTGAATGATTTGTCCTCGGACAAATTGACTGTAAATTTCGGTGTTCCTCAAGGTTCCGTTTTAAGACCACTATTGTTTTCACTATATATTTTTACCTCTTGGGGATGTCATGCTATGCGGATGACACAGGGCTGTACATTTCAATGAAACATGGTGAAGCCCCAAAATTGCCCTCACTAGAAGCATGTGTTTCAGACATAAGGAAGTGGATGGCTGCAAATGTTCTACTTTTAAACTCAGACAAAACAGAGATGCTTGCTCTAGGTCCCAAGAAACAAGGAGATCTTCTGTTGAATCTGACAATTAATCTTAATGGTTGTACAGTCGTCTCAAATAAAACTGTGAAGGACCTCGGCGTTACTCTGGACCCTGATCTCTCTTTTGACGAACATATCAAGACCATTTCAAGGACAGCTTTTTTCCATCTATGTAACATTGCAAAAATCAGAAACTTTCTGTCCAAAAATGATGCAGAAAAATGAATCTGTGCTTTTGTCACTTCTAGGTTAGACTACTAATGCTCTACTTTCCGGCTACCCGGATAAAGCAATAAATAAACTTCAGTTAGTGCTAAATACGGCTGCTAGAATCCTGACTAAAACCAAAATATTTCATCATATTACTCCAGTGCTAGCCTCCCTACACTGGCTTCCTTTCAAGACAAGGGCTGATTTAAAGGTTTTACTGCTAACCTACAAAGCATTACATGGGCTTGCTCCTACCTATCTCTCTGATTTGGTCCTGCCGTTCATACCTACACGTACGCTACGGTCACAAGACGCAGGCCTCCTAATTGTCCCTAGAATTTCTAAGCAAACAGCTGGAGGCAGGGCTTTCTCCTATAGAGCTCAATTTTTATGGAACGGTCTGCCTACCCATGTAAGAGAGGCAAACTCTGTCTCAACCTTTAAGGCTTTACTGAAGACTCATCTCTTCAGTGGGTCATATGATTGAGTGTAGTCTGGCCCAGGAGTGGGAAGGTGAACGGAAAGGCTCTGGAGCAACGAACCGCCCTTGCTGTCTCTGCCTGGCCGGTTCCCCTCTTTCCACTGGTATTCTCTGCCTCTAACCCTATTACAGGGGCTGAGTCACTGGCTTACTGGGGCTCTTTCATACCGTCCCTAGGAGGGGTGCGTCACCTGAATGGGTTGAGTCACTGATGTGATCTTCCTGTCTGGATTGGCGCCCCCACCTTGGGTTGTGCCGTGGCGGAGATCTTTGTGGGCTATACTCGGCCTTGTCTCAGGATGGTAAGTTGGTGGTTGAAGATATCCCTCTAGTGGTGTGGGGGCTGTGCTTTGGCAAAGTGGATGGGGTTATATCCATCCTGTTTGGCCCTGCCTGGGGCTTCCTCGGATGGGGCCACAGTGTCTCCTGACCCCTCCTGTCTCAGCCTCCAGTATTTATGTTGCAGTAGTTTATGTGTTGGGGGCTAGGGTCAGTTTGTTATATCTGGAGTACTTCTCCTGTCCTATTCGGTGTCCTGTGTGAATTTAAGTGTGCTCTCTCTAATTCTCTCTTTCTTTCTCTCTCTCTTGGAGGACCTGAGCCCTAGGACCATGCATCAGGACTACCTGACATGATGACTCCTTGCTGTCCCCAGTCCACCTGGCCGTGCTGCTGCTCCAGTTTCAACTGTTCTGCCTTATTATTCTTGGAACCATGCTGGTCATTTATGAACATTTGAACATCTTGGCCATGTTCTGTTATTATCTCCACCAGGCACAGCCAGAAGAGGACTGGCCACCCCACATAGCCTGGTTCCTCTCTAGGTTTCTTCCTAGGTTTTGGCCTTTCTAGGGAGTATTTCCTAGCCACCGTGCTTCTACACCTGCATTGCTTGCTGTTTTGGGTTTTAGGCTGAGTTTCTGTACAGCACTTATATCAGCTGATGTACGAAGGGCTATATAAAAATACATTTGATTTTAAATTTGATTTGATCAGTTACAAAATCAATGGATAGATGAGACCAGGGATGCAGAGACACGGGAAGGGGTAGGAGTTTCCCTGCGGGGTGTGCCTGGGGGACTTAGTTTTGGCACACACAGAACAGGAGTTGACCTAGCAAATAACATCCTGCGCCAAGGTGGACCACCAATACTTTTTGCAGAGCGATTGAATAGGTTGGCAGAATCGATTGGCAGAATCGATGTAGGAACATTACATGAGGGACAGCCAGCTAGTGTGATCAACACCAACAAGGGTTTGGCAGAAGATTATGAAGATGGGATACTCACACCTGCCCCTGGAGGTGGAAGATCACGTGACCGTCCCTCTGGTCTCGTGGATACCGAGTTGATACGTATCACTGCTGAAGCTAGTGCCCCACGACCACAATAGAGACAGATCCCCAGATGTCTCGGTCTGTGTCATTCCAATGCGGGGAGGCTTGTGACCTCCATAGATTCAGACTCTGATACAGAATGTTCACTGAGGGAGGGTTAGAAGAAATGCGGGTACCAATGGTCCGAAGTAGGCTATCCAAACGGATGGCCATCATGATGAGTGCGTCCAAGGAGAGGTTGAAATCATGACATACCTGTTCTGTTTGGACCTCCTCACGCAGTCCTCTTTGGAATAGCGTACGGAGCACTGGCTCATTCCATTCGCTGGATGCTGCTACTGTCCGGAAAGTGAGTGTGTACTCGGCAGTGGCCTCGTCATTCTACCGTAGTTGGAGTAGGCACATACCCCTTCTCTGCCCTTCTGTGGATGATCGAAGATACCTCTGAACCGAGCTATGAATCCCTCATACGAAGCCAGCTCCTCCTCTCTCCAAGACCACCCATAGCCCACATCAATGCTCACCCTGGACCTCTCGATGGTGGGGGCTCCAATCTGGTGCACAAAATAGACGGAGCCACAGCATTTAGATGGGGTTCCATCATATTTATCCAGGAAGGACAAATGGGCATCACTGACCTGGGCGGACTGCTGAATGGACTGGTGTGCTGGCTCCCTGGGTCGACTGGTGGCAGAGTATCCTCTGCTAGTTGAAGGCAACGCCTTCAAGATGTTGAAGACCGCGAAGAACCTCTTCCATAACTGTCTCCAGTTGCGTCATCTGGTTGCGGTGATGACGAAGTAGGTATCCCTGTTTGTCGACCGTCTGGGAGATGTCCTGATTTCCTGCTCCTTCCATTTGTCAAGGCAGTATTCTGTAACAGAGAAGCTGGGAGTCGAGAAGCATATGCCAGTGGTGAGTTTAATAATATAATGAACATAGAACGTTACAAGACAAGAGTAGCGTCTAGACATGAAACACATAGTTCCATTCCACAGGCAGTATTGCCTAAGGGAGTGACAGATATAGGGGAGGTAATCAAGTGATGGAGTCCAGGTGTGTCTAATGATGAGGCGCAGGTGTGCGTAAGAGGGGGAGCCAGAGTAGACGTAAGAGCCTTGTGAAGGTGAGCTTTCACATCTTTGTATGCAGCTCTGCGTCTTGCCAGGTCTGCCGAGTAACCTGTGAAGATATGGATCTGCTTGCCACGGTAGCTCAGCTGTCCTCTTTCGTGGGAGGTCCAAATAATGTTCTCTTTGGTCAGGAAGTAATGTATGCGGACCAGCATTGCTCTGGGAGGGCAACCAGGCTGTGGTTATGCCGCTAGAGTGCAATGCATCCTGTCATTCTTCCTCCCCCCGCGGTTATGAAAAGGACAATTCTAGGGGAAAAGGACAAAAAAACGAAACAGACAATGCCTTTATCAAACAACACTTAACAACGCATCACTCAAATGGCAGGAGATGTTTTCAAACATTTACTGATTCGCATACAAGCCAATGAATTAAATGTGTTACAGCTGGATGAGTCAACAGACGTGGCGGGCATGGCACAGCTCCTAAATGTCCGTTAGGTTTATGGGGGGTCGTTTAAGGAAGACCTCTTCTGGAAACCAGGACAACAGCTTTGTGACATCAAATGGACTTTAGTGTTCAAGATGTGTTGGTATCTGTACTGATGGCGCAAATGCCATGACAGTGAAATGGTATCACGCATGCAAGCAGTTGCTCCCGATGTCACTTGGGTACACTGCAGCATCCACCAAGAGGACCTTGCTGCCAAGGGAAATGCCTGATGGCTTGAAAGATGCTTTGGACACTACTATACAGTAAAAGCATGGCCCCAGAATTCTCAACTAAATTCTGCATAATGCAATGATATGGGCTGCGACCATACAACACTTTTCAAGGGGCAAAGTGTTGACAGGTTTTTTTTTTTTAAATTGAGAGACAAGCTTAAATGTTCTTTACTGACCATAATTTTGCCTTGTCTGACTGCTTGCATGACGACAAGTTTCTTACACGACTGGCCAATATAGGTGATGTTTTTTCTCGCCTGAATGTTCTGAATCTAGGATTACAGGGACTCTCCCCAACTATATTCAAAATTGTGCGGGACAAAATTGAGGCTATGATTAAGAAGTTGGAGCTCGTTTGTGTCTGCATTAACAAGACAACACACAGGTCTTTCCATCATTGTATGACTTTTTTGTGTGGAAATGCACTCACGCTACAGACAATGTCAAATGTGATATAGCGAAGCACCCGAGTGTGTTGGAATCGCAATTAAGCAGGTACTTTTATAAAACGGATACATTGGACCTTTAAAAAATAATGAAAGATTAAGTGCCTATTAAGTGCCAAATAAAGTAACAGAGTTGACTGTAATAGGGTTGACTGGGTTGGCTGATATTCAATTAGCCATCAATCCCCTTGTCACAGGGCATATGGAATCTTGTTGTGTGCAAGCTTCACAATAAAATGTAATTGTAAAAAAATGTCTAGCCTGTCTATCTATGGCTAACAGTGTTGACGTGTTATGCTCGACCAGCTCAGTGTCCACCACAAAACACCAGAAAATGGCCAAAAAGAGTAGAACCGGCTCACCTGCTTTTACAGTATGATTCACTATTAGACCAGTTCAGTGTTGTTTTGAAATAAATATTTAAAAAGGAAAAGTATCACCACATTGAAGCGAGTTCAGTTCACGTAACACGTTTGACCTTAAAATAAGATACAAAAATAAATGACTAATCACTAATCACATGAAATAAAAATGACTTTGTAAAATCAACAAATAAGGCCTTTATATTATATTACCTTTATTTATCTTAGACAGACCTCTCTCTCTCTCTCTCTCTCTCTCTCTCTCTCTCTCTCTCTCTCTCTCTCTCTCTCTCCCTCCTCTAATCCCCCTCTCCATCTCCCACTTCTTTATCTCTCTCCCTCCCTTCTATCTCTTTATTTCCCCGTCCTATAACCCTCCTCCTCTCTCCCACCTCCATCCATCCGTCACCCTCTCACCCTCCATTCTCTCTCCCTCCTTCTTTCCCTTCCTCCCCCACCTCTCATCTCTCTCCCCTCCCCACTCTCCCTCTTCTCCCCCCAGCATTTTCTCTCCCTCCTTCTTTCCCTTCCTCCACCTCCTCTCATCTCTCTCTCCTACCTCTGTCTGTCTGTTAACTCTCTCTCCCCTTCCTCCTCTCTCACCATCTCCCACTCTCTCCCCCTCGCTGACTCTCTTCCTTCTCACTCTCCCTGCTCTATTCTCTCTCCCTCCTTCTGTCCCCCCTGCTCTCATCACTCTCTCCCCTCCCTCCTCTCTCTCCCACCTCTCTCTGTCACCTTTTCCCCTTCCTTCCCCCTCCTCACTTTCCACCTTCTCTCTCTTTCCCCCCTCCATTCTCTCACCTTCCTCTTTCCCGTCCCCTTACTCTCTCTCCCACCTCCCTCTATCACCCTCTCCCCCTCACTATCCACCTTCTCTCTCTTTCCCTCCCCCTCCATTCTCTCCCCCTCTCATCTCGCTCCCTCCTCTCTCTCCCACCCCTGTCTGTCTGTTGACTCTCTCTCCCCTCCCTCCTCTCACTCCCCTCCCTCCTTCACCCTTTCCCACTCTCTCCAATCTCTCCCCGACTCTCCCCCTTCTCTCTCCCCTCCTCTCATCATTCTCTCTCTCACTCCTTCACCCTTTCCCACTCTCTCCACCTCCCTGACTCTCCCCCTTCTCACTCTCCCTCCTCTAATTTCTCTCCCTCCTTCCTTCCCCCCTCCTCTCATCACTCTCTCTGTCTCCCCCTCGACCCTCCCACCTCCACAGACAGATGCATAAATCAATACATTGCATTCAAGGCAATGAAAGTTAATACAGCTGGTCAGGTGTAGGCTTGAGTTCATCGGGAGCGTCTGTTGAATGATCCCATTCGTGAATTTGGTTTCTAGCCCAAACCGTTCTGCCGATGTCATTCAAAGCACATTAACTCTAGATCAGGCTTCAAGTGAGGCCTACCTTTCTGCCATGTAGTGGGGGGAGGGACAAATTCATTCATTGTTAATTGGATTTAGGTTAAAGGTTGTGTCTAGGATTGAGGCCCTAACCCTAGCTTCATGTCCATTACCAGTTCAAACCTAACCCTTACTCTAGCTTCATGTCCATTTTGTGTGTTTCTTTGCTCTGATCCTAACTTTTTTGGTATATAATGTTTCATATGAGCGAAATTACACTATATATACAACAGTATGTGGACACCCCTTCAAATTAGTTGATGTCAGCCGTACCCGTTGCTGACATGTGTATAAAACCGAGCACACAGCCATGCAATCACCATAGACAAACATTGACAGTAGAATGGCCTTACGGAAGAGCTCAGTAACTTTCAACGTGGCTCGTCAAATTTCTGCCCTGCTTTAGCTGCCCCAGTGAACTGTAAGTGCAGTTATCTAAGTGAAAATGTCTAAGATCAACATTGGCTCATCCGCCAAAGTTGTAGGCCACACAAGCTCACAGAAGGGGACAGCCTGAGTGCTGAAGCACGTAATGTGTAAAAATGTCTGTCCTCGGTTGCAACACTCACTACCGAGTTCCAAACTGCCTCTGGAAGCAACATCAGCACAAGAAGCCTAAGATCTCCATGCGCAATGCCAAGCTTTTGCTGGAGTTGTGTAAAGTTAGCCGCAGTTTAAACACGTTTCTCTGGAGTGATAAATCACGCTTCCCCATCTGGCAGTCCGCTGGATGAATCTGGGTTTGGCGGAAGCCAGGAGAATGCTACCTGCCCCAATGCATAGTGCCAATTGTACATTTTAGTGGAGGAGGAATAATGGTCTGGGGCTGTTTTTCATGGTTCAGGTTAGACCCATTAGTTCCAGTGAAGGGAAATCTTAACGCTATAGCATACAATCAAATTCTGCAGGATTCTGTGCTTCCAACTTTGTGGCAGCAGTTTGGGGAAGGCCCTTTCCTCTTTCAACTTGACAATGCCCACTGTGCACATGGCGAGGTCCATACAGAAATGGCTTATTGAGATCGGTGTGGAAGAAGTTGACTGGTCTGCACAGAGCCCTGACCTCAACCCCATCGAACACCTTTGGGATGAATCAGAATTCCGACTGTGAGTTCTTCAATGTGTTCTGAAGACCTGTAATATACTATGTTTCACCGAGTCGTGGCTGAACAAGGACATGGAAAAAATAAATCTGTCTGGGGTGTATCGTTGTCAACAACATTTGGTGACCAATCTCTAATATTAAGGAGATTTTTAATGCAGGGAAACTGAAATACACTTTACATAATTTCTACATGTATGTCTCCTGTGCAACTACAGGAGAAGAAAACTCTAGATCACCTACCTTTACACACAGAGACAAATACAAAGCTCTCGCTCACCCTCCATTTGGCAAATCTGACCATAACTCCATCCTCTTAATTCCTGATTACAAGCAACAACTCAAACAAGTATTACCAGTGATGCGCTCAATACGGAAGTGGTCCGAAGGAGGGAAAGAAGGAGGGAGAGAGAATGGAGGGGGGAGGGAGCGAGAGAAAAGGGGGAGAGGGAGAGAGAAGGAGAAGGTGAAAGAGGGAGGGGGGAAAGAAAGTAGGGAGGGAAGGGAGAGAGAGGAGGGTGTCATGTCCGTGAAGCATTTCTCTAGGCATCCATATTGTGATGCTAATCGTCCACCATTGAATACAATGTATTGACTTTTGCATCATGTCCGTGATGCATTTCTCTAGGGATTCTCTATGATGCTAATCTTCCCCCCATTGAATGCAATGTTTCCACTTAGGCATCAAACCCTGTGATGCTACTCTTTTCACATGAAATGCAATGTGTTGACTTACGCATTATGTCTGTGATGCCGTTTTCTAGGCATCAATATTGTGAGGTTAATCTCCCCCCATTGAATAAAATGTATTGACTTAGGCATTAACCCTGTGATGCTTATCTTTTCGCATTGAATGCAATTTATTGATTTAGACATTATGTCCGTAAACCTGTTCTCTAGGCATCAATAGTGTGAGGATAATCTCCCCCTTCACTTAGGCATCAACCCTGTGATGCTCATCTTTTCACATTGAATTCAGTGTATTTACATAAGCATAAAACACTGTGACGCTCATCTTTTCCCATTGACTGCAATTTATTGACATAGCATCACAACATATGATGCCTATCTTTCAGAAAAATCCTCGCAAGATGTTTTGAGGCTGATATTAGGCTGCCATCATGCTTTCTTTTTTTCCACCTCATCTTTAAAAGGCAAATACTGGCTTATCAGTACTGATTCATTTCTCAATTTGTTTCATTTTATCCTGGAGAAACTTTCAGATTTCACAGAGATAATTGTTCTATGAGCTCATGAGTTTAGAGTCCAGAAACAGGTAAGGGTCAAAACCGGGAGGACTAGAAAACAGAGAATGCAGAAAGCAGGAGAACAGGAAAAACGCTGGTTGTCTTGGAAACATACAAGACAAACTGGCACAGAGAGACAGGAAACACAGGGATAAATACACCAAGGAAAATAAGCGACACCTGGAGGGCGTGGAGACAATCACAAGGACAGGTGAACCAGATCAGGGCGTGACAGTTGTCATTCTCACAAGGTGTATGTCATCATGTAAAGACAGATATTGATTAGTAATTCAATCAGTAGACCTAGATCTGTTGGCTTGGCCTTGTAAAATTATATTTTTTACAATATTTTACAACACCTTCCAAATACATTTAGGCATTTACCACATCATTCACTGGCTTCATGAATAGATGCATTGATGACATCGTCACTACAATGATCGTACGTACAGTGGTTCTTCCTGTAAAAGTCGCATCATACTGCAGCACACTTTCCGGGCTGCCGCAGAATTCTATGGCAGGTTATTTAATTGTCAGCCATTGTTACTGTTACGGATACAGTTATCCTGTGTGTGTGTGTGTGTTTATTTTCTCTCCTTCTCCCCTCACAGGTGAAAATCATCACTCCCCAATCAGTCAACAATCAATCATCAATCAGAAGACACACCTCCTATTTCCTGACCTATCACAGTTCCTTCCCCATGGTTTAAAAACCGCATCATTTGTTTGTTCTAAAGCCCAGCTCAGCTCAATCTCTCTGTAAATGCCATGTCTGTAGGTCTCTGTGTTTCACTCTCACTTTATGTCTTAACCTCTCTTTTGTTTAAGCACCTCATAGCACTTTGTCATCACCTGTGAGTATTGTTTTTGTTTATGGTGTTTGTGTTTGATTGCTGGTGGGAAAAGGGGGAAACCAAGACAAGTCGCCCATGGGCATACACTACCCTTAGGTGAACTTTGTTAAATACACTAGTTAGAACTGGGCGGACCACCCACTGTATCACTAAGCTCAAGATCCTGGGACTGAACACCTCCTTCCCTTAGGGGTGCGTGCTTAGTCCAAAATGACTGGGTGGCCGCGCACGACGCCAACACCATCATTAAGCTGCTGACAACATGATGGTGTTTGGCCTGATCACCGACGATGATGAGACAGCCTACAGGGAGGATGTCAGTGACCTGTGTGGTGCCAGGACAACAACCTCTTCCCTAACGTCAGAAAGACAAAGGAGATGATCGTGGACTACAGGGAATGGAGGGCTGTTTTTCCCTCATCCACATCGACGGTGGTGTAGTGTAGCAGCAGTTCGATAGCTTCAAGTTCACTGGTGCTGAGCTCCCTGCCATCCAAGACCTTTATTCCATGCAGTGACAGACAAAAGCCCTAAACATTGCTAAAGACTCCAGACACCCAAGACAGACTATTCCCTCTGCTGCTGCAAGGCAAGCCATACAGATGCACCAATCTACCTAAATTATCTCGTACCCCTGCACATTGACTCAGTACTTACCCTTTGCATTTTGCCAAGTTATCTTTACATATTGTGTATTTATTCCTTGTGTTATTATTTTCTATTACTTCTCTATTTTTCTCTCTGCCTTGTTGGGAAAGGCCCATAAGTAGCATTTCACTGTTAGTCTACACCTGTTATTTATGAAGCATGCGACAAATATAATTAGATTTTTTACCAGATTATTAAATAACTCTCCCACATTGTGTTTATTGAAGGCAGTAGCCCTTGCCAAGGATGTATCCTCTGGTGTCCGCCATGATAGATGTTGACGTTTCTTGAATGACTCAAACCAATTAAGCCCTAGAAAAATGAATTTGAGTTTAATTAATGGAATGGGGGTGTGATATACTGTATATCTTAAATGTATATCTACATTCAGATATACATTTGAAGCCGGAAGTTTACATAGACTAAGGTTGGAGTCATTAAAACTCATTTTTCAACCACTCCACACATTTTTGTTTTTTTGGCAAGTCGGTTATGACATCTACTTTGTGCATGACACAAGTAACTTTTCTACAGACATATTATTTCACTTATATTTCACTGTATCACAATTCCAGATACCATGGGACCATACAGCATTCATACCGCTCAGCAAGGAGACACCCTCTGTCTCCTAGAGATGAATGTACTTTGGTGCGAAAAGTGCAAATCAATCCCAGAACAACAGCAAAAGACCTTGTGAAGATGCTGGAGGAAACAGCTACAAAAGTATCTATATCCACAGTAAAATGAATCCTATATCAACATAACCTGAAAGCCCTCTCAGCAAGGAAGAAGCCACTGCTCCAAAACCACCATAAAAAAGCCAGACTACAGTTTAAAACTGCACATGGGGACAAAGATCATACCTTTTGGAGAAATGTCCTCTGGTCTGATGAAACAAAAATATAACTATTTGTCCAAATTGACCACCGTTATATTTGGAGGTAAAAGGGGGAGCCTTGCAAGCCGAAGAACACCATCCCATCCATGAAGCACAGGGTGGCAGCATCATGTTGTGGGGGTGCTTTGCTGCAGGAGGGACTGGTGCACTTCACAAAATAGATGGTCTCATGAGGGAGGAAAAGTATGTGAATATATTGAAGCAACATCTCAAGACATCATTCAGGAAGTTAAAGCTTGGTCACAAATGGGCCTTCCACATGGACAATGACCCCAAGCATTCTTCCAAAGTTGTGGCAAAATGGCTTAAGGACAACAAAGTCAAGGTTTTGGAGTGGCCATCACAAAGCCCTGACCTCAATCCAATGGAAAATGTGTTGGCAGAACTGAAAAAGTGTGTGCGAGCAAGGAGGCCTAGAAACCTGACTCAGTTACACCAACTCTGTCAGCAGGAATGAGCCAAAATGCACCCAACTTATTGTGGGAAGCTTGTGAAAGGCTACCTGAAACGTTTGACCCAAGTTAAATAATTTAAAGGCAATGCTACCAAATACTAATTGAGTGTATTTTAAACTTCTGACCCACTAGGAATGTGATGAAAGAAATAAAAGCTGAAACAAATTATTCTCTCGGCTATTATTCTGACATTTCACAGTCTTAAAATAAAGTGGTGATCCAAACTGACCTAAGACAGGACATTTTTACTTGGATTAAATGTCAGGAATTGTGAAAACGGAGTTTAAATGTTTTTGGCTGTGGTGTATGTAAATTTTACCCTTCAACTGTAGATACCTCTTCAATATCACTTACCCGCTCTTCCATCTCTTGACCAGTTGTCTGGGACAGGGATGCTGTTTCGTTGTGCCAATTCATAAGCAAGTTTTCCGCCTTTGAGGCTACTAAGACCAGGAAACTGGTCCGCAAGATTCTTGATGTGTTTAGCAAGCTCAGATTCCATGCCATCAGACAAGACATTGTGTGCCTCTGAAACTCTCTGTACCTCTCTTTCGCAAAGGTACATGTTTGTTTATTTTCTTTGTCAATGTACCACTTCAGTGTTATTCAGTCAATTTGCTCATCCCTGGCTGATGCTCGAATCTACTTCTTCCCTTCTCCCACTTCCTTGGCTGCTCTTTCAATAATCAAGCTTAAAGAACCCTGCTTGTTTTACGTTTGCATACACGGGTCATGATGGTGTCTGCTCTGTAACAATACAAATGCATATCTTGAGTTCATATGCATGACACATTGCAAAAATGCTATGCATTTAATTTATAAAACGGATCAAATGTAATCACCATTTGTATCGAGTATGTTGAGCCACTCTCTCAGCAGTGTAGCCTAGTGGTTGGACTAGTAGCGTTGGACTAGTAACCGGAAGGTTGTGAGTTCAAACCCCCGAGCTGACAAGGTACTAATCTGTCGTTCTGCCCCTGAACAGGCAGTTAACCCACTGTTCCCAGGCCGTCATTGAAAATAAGAATATGTTCTTAACTGACTTGCCTGGTTAAATAAAGGTAAAAAAAAAAATGGCACAATTGACCTCAAAGCAACCATTTTGACTATATTAACCCACGCAGCTACAAGGATGCACTTTCAAGCTAGGTTTAGGGCCTGGTATTGTAGCATATAGACCCCCCCCAATGTATGTATTAAACAGTCTTAAAACTATCTACTTTGGTTTAGATACAAGCATCATGAAACTTATAACATAATAAATTAATGAGCCATTGAATTGAGATTCCACTTTGTCTCTGTACTGCTTAGCTTGTTTAATAGCCTTACGCAGGCAGTTTAACCCACTGTTCCAGACGTCATTGGAATATGTTCTTATTTTTTTTGAAAATTGTTTTTTTGCTTACCACTTGTTTCATGTGGTATCTTCCTTCACATACTTCATGAAATGATTACTTCTTCCTAAATATTTGTTGAAATTATTAATTTGTGTATGGTTTCCTAGAAACAAGGGACTAATGTTTTGGCATGACTTACCCCACTCTTATGTAAGGTTAGATAGGGAGTTGGGTGGGTGGGAACCAACCCTAATTTTAGGGGTTGAGGAAATCTAAAACTGTGACTTTGCTATGGCTATGGTACAGCATTTATGAGTACAAGAGCTCAGGCTATAACTTTACTGTACAAAGAGTTGAGTTGGAGCTATAAGGTTCAAGTCTTGGGATCAGACTTTAAACCAACAGTTAACATAAAAAAATGGTTATACTTGAGTAAAAGTAAAGATACCTCAATAGAAAATTACTCAAATTAAAGTGAGTCACCCAGTAAAATTATACGTGAGAAAAAGTCTAAAAGTATTTGTTTTTAAATATATGTAATTGCTAAAATATACTTAAGTGTCAAAAGTAAAAGTATGAATCATATAAAAAAAACTTATATTAAGCAAACCAGACACCAACATTTTCTTGTTTTTGTTTAGTTAATCCGACAGATCAGAGGCAGTAGGGATGACAAGGGATGTTCTCTTGATAAATGTGTGAATTGGACAATTGTCCTGTCCTGCTAAGCATTCAAAATATAATGAGTACTTTTGGGTGTCAGGGAAAATGTATGGTGTAAAAAGTACATCATTTTCTTTAAGAATGTTGTGAAGTAAAAGTTGTCAAAAATATATATATAGTAAAGTACAGCACCCTAAAAAACTACTAAAGTATTTTGTCTTACTCAGTACTTTTACACCACTGCATTATTGTCAGCGCTATGGCTATAAGAGACAAGGCCCAATGGTGGGGTTTGCACTTAATTGATATCCAGCTAGAATTCTGGTTGGGGCCAGAACCAGGAGCGCTCAAGGACTCCATTACGGTTGGAGAGCTGTGAGGGAACAAACAATTGAGCTGAGGCCAGTTGTTGGAATTGGCTCACAACAGTTCACTGGTCTGAGATCAGAGGCTGACTTCAAATGTAATATGTTGAATAATGTCTATGCTTTGATTCAACCCATCATTATTACTCAAATCATAGGGGATGTGGCCAGTTGTATAATATATATATATATATATATATATATATATATATATATATATATATATATAATCCTGGCACTGCACAAAACATGAATTTCTATTTCATGGATTTCCAAGTGAATAGTTGGCAGGTTAACACATTATGTTCCAGAATGTGTGTGTGTGCTCGTGTGCATTCGTGCATGTACTATTGTGTGTTTGCTCTCCATTGTAAATGTGCCAGGGAGCAGTCAACACCTGGATCAGCACGTCTCTCGCTCATGCTCATCTACTCTTACACTGTCGAGTGATCTTCATTCGCCTGCAGAAAACAGACTGCATGGCTGCTGACTTTCCCAGGATTGGACATCCAGCTCCTTGCAGGAGGCTATTGAAACTGAACTCCAAGCTGCTTCACCAAGTCCACAATCCCTTGATTGTGTTGAAGTAAAGGGTTGCATCACCCTTTGCAATTTGTTTTACATTGCTTTTTCGGATGCATGGAGTTTTCATGAGGTTGATGTCCTGTTGTCGTGAGATCAGCTATGCAGGGATGTCTGGACTGCATTTGTTATTTGTGCAAATGCATCATTATCAAACAGCTTTTTGGATTAATCTCTGCAAGACAAATACATACTGTCTTTGTTCAATAATTCAGTTTAGCCCCAGGTCCGCTTTCAGTGGGGTTAATGCTTCTCTCTCTCCAGTCCCTTGCCTCTGAAGGTGGGTTTGTTCATCATTAATGCCAGCTCATGGGGTCTTTTCAAGTGACAGCAGATGTCCTGCACTTTGGTTCTGAGGAGCAGCGGACTCTGAGAGGACTCTGAAAGGATGGAGTTGAGGAGGCCCAGTAGTATTTATTACAACTTCAATTACATGACTACCGACTATGTCTCACCTGAGCTGAATACTAGCATGGTTTCTCCATTATCTCTCGGCACAAAGAGACCGAGAAATTATAGTACTCTCCGAGTTTCTGTGAAGGAGTGTGTTGAAATGACCCTGATTGTCATTTTATAAATGTGGTCATCATTGTGTCACACCCTGATCTGTTTCACCTGTCTTTGTGCTTGTCTCCACCCCCCTCCATGTGTCGGCCATTATCCCTGTGTATTTATGCCTGTGTTCTCTGTTTGTCTGTTGCCAGTTCGTCTTGTCAGGTTTTACAAGTGTGCTTTCCCATCTTCCTGGTTCTCAAGTTCTGTTTCCTATTTTTTCCCGGTTCTGACCATTCTGCCTCCCCTGGCTCCGTTCCTGCCTGTCGTACTGTACCTGATCACAAACCTCTGCCTGTTCTGGACCTGCCCTTTGCCTGTCCTGTGTTTATAATAAATGATCTGAGAACTTTACTATCTGCCTCCCGTGTCTGCATCTGGATCATATTCTGTGTCGTGATATTGGGGCATCTGAATCTTCCCCTGAAACCCAGCAAGTAGTGTTTCTGATATGTACTAGTAGTTGGACTCAGAGATACAACTCTTTCTATGGGAGACTTGCAGTGCTAAGGGCACGGAGAGGTTGGTCAACTGTCTACAAGGGCTTCTGTTGAAGGGAATAGGGCATATCTCGGCTGATGTTATTATTTATTTGAACTCATATCAATACACTCATATCAACGATCCTCTATAATCAAAGAATAGCACTGCATATACTCCTCAGACTCCTTCAAAGAACTCAAAGACAGTATTAAACTGAATTATCAGTATGTGTCAGTACACATTAGCAGTGAAAAGGCACCCACATGTTGCTGAAGACGTAATTGATAGAGGAGGGTGGAATGAATGAGAGAAGCTGGGATAGAAGCATAGATTAGTTTCAGATGAGTTGGCGGTGCCACCATAATATACTAATAATATTAATACACTGTATATATTTTTTTATATATCGAGAGCTGTAAAGTAAATCATGTAAAATATATTATCAATATATTTCATTTATGTAAGGGCAACAGGCCCTTGGGACACAGACAGGGCTGGCTACAGGCATAAGTGACATAAGCGATTGCTTCGGGACTCAGCGGCCGCTTAGGGCCCACTTAATAAATAAAAAAACTCAGTTGAGGTCTCAAGTTACTGTTGAGAGTTAGAATAGTAGAATACACAATGTGCAAGTTTGAAATGTGGTTGTACATCAGCAATTCTTCTGTTGTTACGTCAGTCACTGACAGTCACTCAATTAGCCATGTCAGCTAACCATTTTTAGATTGGTAAATTAGTCTAGCCAACTATCTAAACTTGTAGTAATCATGGCTGAATACCGACCAGACATGCAGGGCACGTGCCCAGTGCCCACTTTGATTTTGTCTCTCTGCCCCATGACAAATGAATAGAATTGCATAAAATTAACTTTAAAATGTAATTGTTTCTCTACACTATCAAGAGGGGGGCCACTAAAATGTTTTGCCCGTGAGGTGGGGAGGGTGCAACCAAGTAGCAGTTGCAGCAGCAGACAAGAGGACAGGAATACTTATTCACCAGCAAAAATGTTTTATGGCACACAGTGCCCACAGTGCATTGAAAAAGCTCCAAAAAGCACCAGAAGGCTCCTTCAAGAGGTACCCTAGAAATAGTGACCTCATCATCCTGCAGAGCTCTGAGGAGCAGCCTGAAGAGTGAAGCAGCTGTAGCCCGCAGCAGTTGCTGAGCCATGGACAGATGTTTTTAAGGAACAGGTGGTTGTGGGCAGTCCTGTGGATTAGCATGGCTTTGACAGACACATCAGACCTCACAGACATCAAAGACCCAGCGCAGGATTCGCTAATGATCTGCAGAAATGAGTGGGGAGAGGAGTGTGAGACAGAGCGTGGAGGGCATCCTCCTCAACGTTCATTTCAAACGTTTTTCCTCTGTGTTTCATATGATGTCGTAATTTCTTTGTGATGAATGTTGTCTAGAGTTGATGTCTGCACCCCCACGGAAATCAGTTTAAGCTAGAGATATCAATTTTTTTGCAATCCACCACATCTGCACTTCCGCATCTGCGGTAAAAGGTGACAGAGCTAAAGCGATCATGAAACATCTGAAAATTGGTCTACTCACAAAATCATCTGTAGCTTCTGAACAGATGACAGATGACAGATGAGATTAAAAAAATGTCGTGGAACTCGTCTGAAGTTGGTACAGCCAATCTGCCCATTTCTGTCTGTAGCGTCCGAACAGTTTGGGCTACACACTTATATGATCCTTCTGTGGAAAGAGACATTCACGAACAAGTACATGTCAGTTGTTTTGCTGAAGGACGCCCACAGGCCTCACAAGCCTCATTTGAAGGTCCCCTGGCACCAGTTGAAAAAATGTATGGAAGTATATACGTGACTCGTTTCAGGAAACTTATTTTTCATAATACGGTTTTTGGCAGAAATTTCTTCTGGAACACTTGTACTTTCATGTGCATTAATAACAAACGTGTATGCCATCTGTCATGTTCTGACCTTTATTTCCTTTGTTTTGTCATTATTTAGTATGGTCAGGGTGTGAGTTGGGGTGGGCAGTCTATGTTTGTTTTTCTATGATTTGGGGATTTCTATGTTTCGGCCTAGTATGGTTCTCAATCAGAGGAAGGTGTCATTAGTTGAGAATCATACTTAGGTAGCCTGGGTTGCACTGTTTGTTTGTGGGTGATTGTCTATGTTGATTGCTTGTTTCAGCGCAGTTTGCATTAGCTTCACGGTTGTTATTTAGTTTATTGTGTTTGTATAGGGGTTCAGTGTTTTCTTTATTAAAATTAATGATGAACACATACCACACCTGATGAAGAGGAGGACGACCGAGACACCATCTTGTAAATACAAATACAATTGTTAAATAGCCAATGTTCCTTTTTTCCCAAAATATTATTTTTGTTGGTGAAATAGCTCCATTTGTTCTTCACGTTTGGCTGAGAAATCGCCCGGAAATTGCAGTGATGAAAACACCGAAAAATATTCAAAATTAACTCCATAATATTGACAGAAACATGGCACCGGGACAATTGGTTTTTCAGTAGGACCGATTGGAATAATGGCTACCTCTGTATTTTACACGAGAATCACTCTGAGAGCATCAGGTGACCACTTGCGCAATGTAGCCACTTACGGGTATTCTTCAACATAAATGCGTAAAACTATGTTACAATGCTGTAGACACCTTGGGGAATCCGGAGAAAAAGTAATCTGGTTGATAGCCCATTCACTGCTCAATAGGGACGCATTGGAACGCAAGTGCTTTCAAAAGAAGAGGCACTTTCGGATTGGATTTTTCTCAGGCTTTCGCCTGCAATATCAGTTCTGTTATACTCACTGACAATATTTTTACAGTTTTGGAAACTTTAGAGTGTTTTATATCCCAAGCCGACAATTATATGCATGTTCTAGCATCTTGTCCTGACAAAAATATCCCGTTTACTACGGGAACGTTATTTTTCCAAACATTTAAATACAGCCCCCTAGTCACAAAAGGTTCAATGAAGAGCCTACTTGGTTTAACCAGCAACCTTCCCGCTAGCCATGATTAGCTGAGATAATGAGAGGGCTGGGCATGCGGAGAAATTAGTTTGGATTGGTCTGCGATATAGCACGCTTCAGTCTATTTGAGCTGGTCTGTACGTCTAGGTAAATCTGTCTAACACAGCTTTTTATTAAACTTTTCTAGCGCAGGAACCCTTCGACAACATTCCGCCGAAAAGGCATTGCGCGAAATTCAAAAATATATTTTTAGAAATATGTAACTTTCACACATTAACAAGTCCAATACAGTAAATGAAAGATAAGCATCTTGTTAATCTACCCATCGTGTCCGATTTCAAAAATGCTTTACAGCTAAAGCACAACATATGATTATGTTAGATCACCGCCAAGTTTAAAGCCAAAAATAGGAGTCACAAAAAACAGAAATATAGATAAAATTAATCACTAACCTTTGATGATCTTGATCAGATGACACTCATAGGACATCATGTTACACAATACATGTATGTTTTGTTCGATAATGTGCATATTTATATCCAAAAACTTCAGTTTACATTGGCGAGTTACGTGCAGTAATGTTTTGATTCCAAAATATCCGGTGATTTTGCAGAAATACTCATAATAAACATTGATGAAAGATACTAGTGTTATTCACAGAATTAAAGATACATTTTCCTTAATGCAACCACTGTGTCATATTTCAAAATAACTTAAATGAAAAGCATAATCTGAGAACGGCGCTCAGAGCCCAAAAAAGGCTAGAGGAATGTCCGCCATTTTGGAATCAACACCATAAATATTCACTTACCTTTGATGATCTTCATCAGAAGGCACTCCCAGGAATAACAGTTCACAATAATTGACTGATTTGTTCCATAAAGTTCCATGATTTATGTCCAAATAGCCACTTTTTGTTAGCGTGTTCATCCAGTAATCCATTTTCATGAGGCGCGAGCATTTCATCCAGACAAAAACTCGAAAAGTTCCGTTACAGTCGTTTAGAAACATGTCAAACGATGTACGGAATCAATCATTAGGATGATTTTAACATAAAACTTCCTTTGTCTTCAGAAAAAGCACTGGAACGCGAGGTAACTCTGTCGGGAGCGTGCGGCATGAGACCAAGGCTCTCTGCCAGGCCACTGACTCAAAGAGGTCTCATGAGCCCCTCCTTTAGAGTAGAATCCTCATTCAAGTTTCAAAAGACGGGTGACATCTAGTGGAAGCCGTAGGAAGTGCAACCTCATCCATATCTCAATGTGTATTCGGTAGGCCAAGCTTTGAAAAACTACAAACCTCAGATGTCCCACATCCTGGTTCGATTTTTCTCAGGTTTTCACCTGCCATATACGTTCTGTTATACTCACAGATATCATTCAAACAGTTTTAGAAAATGTAGTGTTTCCTATCCAATACTAAAACTTATATGCATATATTAGTATCTGGGCATGGTAGAATAGATTCAAGTCATAATGTACAGACAAAACTATGGTAGAGTGTGAGTATAGTGGAGGTAAACCTAGGCGTAGAGTGACGATGAGAGAGTTTTCATCTCTGGAGGCACCAGTTAAGTCAGGTGACGTCTCCACATGTGTGTTGGGTGGGACAAAAGAGCTATCTGAGGCATTTTGAGCGAGTCTGTGGGCTCTACAGTGAAATAAAACAATAAGAACTAGCCAAGACAGCAGTAGACAAGGCATATTGACATTAGAGAGAAGCATAACGTAATCACAGGTGTTGATCAGGAGATCTAAGACAACAACGGGTAAATGGCGATGAATGGGCAGAGCGTTTCAATTAGGTACATACAGGACCTGAGTTTGAGGCTGGGGCCGACAGGTTAACAAAATGTGGTACCATGTTATTGTCCAAGGGGCAATAATATGGTACCTGTACCTCAGTCCAGGGGGCATCAGCTGTGTAGCCGAGTGATCATAGTGTCAAAGCGGGAATTAGTAGATGGTTCTTCTGCGACATCATAACAGTTGTTGAGCCTGTTGAGACCACATCGGGCGATCACATCGATAGTCGTGATGGATCGGCGGGGCTCCAGGCAAATTGCCCTAGAATTAGCTGGTACATAGCTCGGAACTAGCTCAAGGATAGCTGGTGCTTGCTTCGGGACAGAGGCGTTAGCTAACCGTAGACGGTTTGATTCGAGACATCCGTATATCCCTGACACATACACTGGTTCAGTGGTTCCTAATATCCAAAGCAAATACACCACTCCCAGCATATTTCTATGGAGTATTTGTAAATATGAGGTCAATCAAAGTTGATTTCATTGGGTCCTTTAAGTTTGGATGTGTGGGCTTTGTAATCACCTGGGTCAAATTTAGTACAAAAATCATTTAAACAGCCAGCATCCTAAGTTCCCTATGCAAGATTACATTCTCAAGTGATAAAAATGGCAATTAAATCAATGAGTTTGTTTAGTACACACTTCATGGCGGAGGGTGGATGACAGATTCCTATAACTGTTATTTTTGAGTTTGAACCCAACTGAAGACTTAAAGCCAAATTTAAATTGTTTATGATTGGATATAGCCTTTAACAGAGGCACAGGAAGAATATTCCTTGTGTAAATAGCAACACCACCACCTTTGCCTTTCCTATCTGCCGTAAACACATTGTAACCATCGATAGAAACATCAGCGTCCAGGGTTTTATCATTTAACCATGTCTCAAAATCAATAAATATATAAGGGTAGCCTGAGAGGCCCGGATCTTGACATGATCCATTTTAGGTAATAAACTACAAATATTAAGATGTAAAAATGTCAAACTATTTTCGCATTTAAAATCATACAGAGATTCAATACAATAGATTACTTTGAGATTTCAGCACAACATGAGACTCAAAGATGGAGGAAAATGAGAAATTCACAGGTCATGATTTTCCCAGGAGCCTGTGAGATTCAGCTATTTGTATGCCCAGCATAGAGACTTCTTCTCTGTAGCCCTTCATGAGCAAGCACTTGTCATACTGAAAATCAGGGTGTTTCGAATTCATCCCGGAACAGGGCAAAGTATACACAATTCCTGCAGCGTTGATAGCGCAACAAGTCTTCCATTTGTGCTAAACCCGTGTTAGCTTTTTTGCTTTTTGCAAACACTAAAACACCTTACCAAGACCCAAAACTCACAACAGCTAGGAGGATGAGAACTCTCTCCCCTCTAACACATACTTAAATCGGATGCCTAAATCTCATAGTTTTCGTGTGTTTGAAAATATTGTAAATTGCGTAACACGTTCTTTCTTCAGGTGAGCCAGCTACTGTTTCAACATGCAATATATGTCCAGATAAGGTGAGGAAGAGCTGGGCCATACATTAACATGCAGTATATGTCCAGTAGGTGCCAGGCGCACCGGTTTGTGTCAAGAACTGCAACGCAGCTGGGTTTTTCACGCTCAACCATCCATCATGGTCCACCATCCAAAGGGGGGTTTGGAAGATGGGCCGGGACTCATGTCCTGATTTTAGATTGAAGCATGTTCTAATATAGGGGTGCCAGGACAGAGACCTTTGATCTTGGAACTAATCAAAATCAAAATATAGTTTTATAAATAGAATACTGAAGTGTGTTATTTCACTGTTCAATCATATGCATTGGGCTTCTAGTGTACATTATCGTTAGGTATTTGACCTCTTATCTTTTTGGGTTATGCAGAGGTCCCCAAAACGTCTGGGTTATGTAGTGATCCCATGACTATTTGTTCTGTCTGTTTTGGGAATTTAACTGTGAATGGTTAAACATGAGCGATATAAACCTGATTATGGTTAATATAAGACATTTTTGCTGACTTAATTTACGCTGCAAAACTACACCTATCACATCTGAAAATAAGCAACCGTTTGAACATGGATATGTCTTACAGCCTGTTCCAACGGTACTCTAGAGTAATTGGAAAACTATGAACCTTCAAAGTGAACAGAAATTTACAAATTAAACTCAGGTGCAAAAGTGCATTCATCTGTCTTTTGCCTGATTAAGAATGTATGAAACAAAACCTCCTCCGACCACGTCTGAAACCAAGCGTGAACTCTTCAAAACTTGACTTGATTAGATTTTTCCCTGGCCAGACAGCAATTAGGCAAGACAAGCCCGAATCTCTCAGCCTATCCCCTTCGCCCCGTCATAATTCTCCTCTTTGATCTCCACTAACTCTATTCATTAAGCAAATACAACACACTTCCACTTAAAGTTCACAATGGAGCCCTTAACATCTCATAAATTACGTTTTACCCCTTGATCAAAATGTGAGACAAGTTTTGAGGGAAGCACATGCACATGTTAGCTCTGTTTCAGTTGAAGGGGAAACTGAGGAGTACAGATGAGGGTTTACGTAAGCGTTGGATTACTTGGAGTTATTAGGATGTAGAGGTTGTTTGTTTCAACTCGTCAATTGATGCTGTGTACAGTGTGAGTGGCGTGGTGGTGTAGGTGAAAGGTTAGCCTAAGTGGAAATCTTAATGCTGTGTATTGTGCCACGTTATATTTGAGGATACATGGCCAGACAAGCTGTTCTGGGTTGTCCTCCTGAGAGACTGAATGTCGGTAAACAAAATGTGAGAGGGATGCTAGTGTCCCTCAATATTAGATGGACTCAATTGAAAGAGAGCTCAATTGTAGGCTACAAACTCCATTGTTGCTAAAGGAAAGTTTTATCCACCATACAATCTATTAGCAGCTCAATTGTCTTTTCAAGCAACTCTGGATTTGGAAAACTACAGATTCAGTAAAACCACCAAACGCTTAATTAATGCTCTCTGAAAGTTAAATTCTCTCTGGGCAGAGAATGTGTTATTTACTTAAACATGGCATCCGATCCCAGTTCGTGGTGGCCTTACTGCAGCATGTTGACCAGAGCCGGTAGAGGGTATTTTATTCCAGCTTGACTTCATTACTCCCAAACCTTAGTCCTCCTGTGCCCTCTCCCTCTACTCTGACATGTACAAATAAACAGCCAGCTAAAACTATTATTCCCCTCCCTGCCCAGTAATGTTTGCTGTGGTCTATCCTAATTTTTCTCTCTCTTATTTGTTTTTCCCTCCTTCATCTTGTGATGGAAGAAGACATGCTATGTCCCCCTTCTCCATCTTAGTGGTTCAGGCCAGTGAAGGGGTTATGTTCCATGTTGACTTTGTGTCCACTTGGTGTGAGACCATAAGCATGATATTGCTCTCATATATTAATGACCCCCTATTGCAGTCAGCTAAGGCCTTGGTCTGGTCTAGAGGTGGGTGGGAAGGTTTGTTTTGTCTACAAGCTTTGTAAAGTCGCATCCCAAGCTTATTTGACATTCACACAGCGATGTTAAAATAATTATCTATTAAAAGCTTTAATTCTTGTTAATCTAACTGCATTGTCCGATTTACAATAGGCTTTATAGAAAAAGCATGCCATGCGATTGTTTGAGGACGGCTCCCCACATCAAAATATTTTTCGACCAGCACTGGCTTCATAAAATCACATAGCGATAAAATAACTTACTTACTTTTGAAAATCTTCCTGTGATTTTAATTCCAAGGGTCCCAGCTACAACATGAAGGGTTGTTTTGTTAGATAAAATCCTGTCTTTATATCGCAAAAAGTCAATTTAGTTGGCGCCATCGATTTCAGGAATCCACTCGTTCAACGTGCAGACAAAGGAATCCAAAAAGCTACCGCTTAACTAATTTCAAACAAGTCAAACTACATTTGTATTTAATCCTCAGGTACCCTAAAATGTAAATAAACTATAATATTTCATATGGAAAGAAGTATGTTCAATAGAAAATTAGCAAGTGCGCTTCCTCTTTCCTTGCTCCCACAGACTGATTTTCCACTGTGACTCTTTGTACCTAAACTAAAAATTCTTCCTCGTTTTGGAAGAGAAAACAAGCTTGAAACCTTGATCAAAGACTGTTGACATCTAGTGGAAGCCATAGGAATTGCAATCTGGTAGATGGAATTGCATAGGACCCATAGCTTTTCATTATAAGAGCCTGGGACCTAAACAAAAATCCAGGTTGGTTATTCTTTGAATGTTCTCCTACCAGATCAATTGTGTTATAGTCTCATACATTATTTTAACATTACCACAAACTTCAAAGTGTTTTCTACCCAATGATACCAAACGTATGCATATCCTGACTTCTGGACCTGAGTAACAGGCAGTTTACTTTGGGTATGTCAGTTAGGCCGGAAATTCTGAAAATAGGACCCTAGCCTGAAGAACTTTTTAAAGAAGCAATTCAACTGGCCTGGAGCAACTGGAGCATCAGCATTTGTGGGTTCGATTACAGGCTCAAAATGGCCAGAAACAAAGACTTTTTTCTGAAACTTGTCAGTCTATTCTTGTTCTGAGAAATAAAGGCTATTCCATGCGAAAAATTGCCAAGAAACTGAAGATTTCGTACAACGCTGTGTACTACTCCTTTCAAAGAACAGCACAAACTGTCTCTAAACAGAATAGAAAGAGGAGTGGGGGGCTCCGGTGCACAACTGAGCAAGAGGACATGTCTAGTTTGAGAAACAGATGCCTCACAAGTCCTCAACTGGCAGCTTTATTAAATAGTACCCGCAAAACACCAGCCTCAATGTCAACAGTGAAGAGGCGACTCCGAGATGCTCCGAGTTTAAAAGAAAAAGCCATATCTCAGACTGGCCAATAAAAAGAAAATATTAAGATGGGCAAAAGAACACAGACACTTGACAGAGGAACTCTGCCTACAAGGCAAGCATCCTGGAGTGGCCTCTTCACTGTTGATGTTGAGACTGGTGTTTTGCGGGAATTATCAATCTATGGTGAGAAACATCTCGGTTCCCAAGGGAAAAACCCTGTGCTACCCAGGAGCATGAGTACAGGACATCACAAGGCTGATTCGGACTGTTTTACGACAGATGCCAAGCTAGCATTCCATTTGGGAGGGCAAGCTCAGAACATCTGAAAATTGATTTCAAAGAATTGATTTTATTATTAAAACGGCCAATCATTTCAGGTCCAATACCATCGTTTGGCTGCGGGTGTGAAATATTCAGCAGGTTACTGGCCGTACACATCTGGCTAAAATATTACTGTAGCTCTGCTGGAGTCACTTTTATGGATAAGTTTGACATCTTTTGGAAATAGAAGATATTCTACAAGAATGTCGGAGCCATTCAAATCATCTTGGCTCCTGGAATCAATTACTTATCAATGACCCAAGACCAGCTCAGCTAATCACTACCATTGTGAAAATGACTCGTCATAATGCTGCATTAAATGTACATTCTCATAGGGTCGTTGGCAGACAAAATGTATGTAACTTAGTGTATGTCCCCCTAATTGTCTTGAATACCTTTGTTAATCCTACAGCTATTGGATGCAGTTATAAGCCTATGAACCAGAGTTACAATTACCACTGAGGTGGTGTGCCCTAGTAGGAAGACCACTTTGTGCAGCTCACCCTGGACTATCAAGTCTACTTCTAATAAGCTTCCCAGTAAAGCATTCAAAACAACCAAACAACCCAGAAAAGTGCTAAAAATATTCCATATTAATATATGCAGCCTGAGAAACAAGGTACATGAAGTCAATAATTTGCTTGTAATAGATGACATTCATATTCTGACTATCTCTGAAATTCACTTAGATAATACATTTGATGATACAGTGGTAGCAATTAATGGTTATAACATTTACCAAAAAGACAGAAACGTAAAGAACCACATTCCTGTAAAGCTTAGAGAAGATCTAATGTTAAATACTATTAAAGTAATTTGGCTACAGATTCATCTCCCTCACCTAAAGGAGGTTTTATCTCAATCTCTTCATTCAAAGACTCAATCAAGGACACTCTTACTGACAGTTGTGGCTGCTATGTGCGATGTATTGTTGTCTCTACCTTCTTGCCTTTTGTGCTGTTGTCTGTGACCAATAATGTTTGTACCATGTTTTGTGGTGCTACCATGTTGTGTTGCTACCGTGTTGTTGTTATGTTGTCTCGCTACTATGCTGTGTTTTCATGTGTTGCTGCCTTGCTATGTTGTTGTTTTATGTCTCTCTTTATGTAGTTTTGTATTGTCTCTTTTGTTGTGATGTGCGTTTTGTCCTATATTTATATATGTATATTGTGGCAAAGAAGGGGGTCGAGTGATAAGTGGCAGATATGTGAGAGCAGAGCTAGTAAACGGGCTCTGCCCGATCACTAAAATGGCCACCCCTGTCAGAACTACAGATCACAAAATGGCCGACCGCCAAAACTACAAGTCCCAGAAGCAAGGGGAACCCTCAGAAGGTGGAGCCGACTCACAGATAAAGGGTCAAGAGAAACCAGGAAGAGGAAGAGAGAGGGCTGGAAAGAGCTATGAACAATAGAGAAAGAGACTATAGAGATTGGCTGGATTTACCGTGTATGAGCTGGATTGTTTGGACTTACCTGTTGGCGTTTGGACCTGGACCTACCGAGAACCCGATTCGTGTACCGAACCCTGCTATCCTTGACCTTGCCTGAGGCCTGGGTGGACCAGGACGGAGAAACAAACACACAGGTACTGTCCTGTTCGAAAGAACTCTCATTCTTGGGTGATTTGGTGACAGTTTACCACTTAGTTTGTGACAAACGCTCCTAACCTTGAAGAGGTTTGCCACACGTGGTGGAGGATGCAGGTATGGACTAACATACCACTGGTTAGATAGAAGAAGAAAAATAAATAAATGTTCAGTTAGCACTCCAAGGGGAGTCAGGTTTTTTTTTGTTTTGGCTTTGTTTGGTTAGGACAGTTTTTCAGGAAAATTAGTATGGAGGGAGCCATACAGGCCCTGTTACAAGCGGCGGCAGCCCAACAAGAGGCAACTAGAGCTCAACAAATAGTTCATCAGGATGCAATGCGAATGTATCAGGACACGTTACAGATCCAGCATCGCACCAACCAGCTGCTCATAGAAGAGCAAGAGAGAAACACCCGGGAGTTAAGAGAAGGCCTAAAGGGGCTAGCGGACCAAATTGGGGCTCAATTACCAGCTGCAAATACCCAGAGGAGGGCCAATCATTTTCTTCAAAAAATGACAGCGCAGGATGATGTGGAAGCATATCTTACCACCTTCGAAAGGACGGCAGAGAGGGAGAAGTGGCCGAAAGAAGAATGGGCAGGGCTTCTGGCACCATACCTGGCAGGGGATGCTCAAAAAGCGTATTTCGACCTGGAGTTGAAAGAAGCACAGGATTACGATAAACTAAAGGGGGAGATCCTGACTAGACTGGGAGTGACAGATACCGTGAGGGCACACCGCTTCCACCAGTGGTCCTACCGACCGGGACAACCCCCACAAACACAGATGTTCGACTTGATTCACCTGGCACGGAAATGGTTGCGACCAGAGACCCGGTCATCCGCCGAGATTGTCGAGACCATCGTACTCAACCAGTTTCAGCGAGGTCTACCCCAAGAAGTGAGACGATGGGTTGGCCAGAACTAGGTATTTTCCGCCGACCATCTCGTGGGCCTGGTTGAACGGTATTGTACGGCAAGAACAGCTGAGCATGCACAGGAGGAAAGATTCCCGTTCCCCAGGCATGGGCGAACCAGCGGACAGGGTAAGGCTGTCCCAACATATAGAGGGGGAAGAGAGCAGCGTGTGGCCATGAGGAAAGAATCAGATTCAGGCCAAGACACTAAGGGAAAAAACGGAAACCGGGACTGGGTGTCGAGGGGGTCTCCCCCCCCGAACCCCTATTATCTGTTACAATTGTAATCAACCAGGACATATTGCAGCCTACTGCCCTATTAAAGAAGAGCCAATGCAATGTAACCTTGGTGAAAATGAAGATGATATACGGTATGCATGTCCTGTTGTAACCACTGTACTTGAAAGATCAAGAAACAAACATATTTGCAGGGTGAAGATTGAAGGGAAAGAGGTTGAAGCACTGCTGGATTCCGGCAGTATGCTAACCCTGGTCGTTGCAGGCCTAGTGCCGAATCATAAACTGGATACAAGACAGGATATCAGTGTTACATGCATTCATGGGGATACCCGTCTGTACCCCACGGCCTTAGTGAGCATACAAACAGAGGACGGTCTGCTGGATTATGAGGTCGGCGTGGTCCCAAAGATGCCATATGATGTAATATTGGGTAGAGACTTTCCTAACTTTGCGAAGTTAGGCCACAAGAGTGGCATATTTGAGAATCCAACAACCCTGACCAAGCAGGAAGAAGCATGGGGCCTTCAACCAAAGCCAAGAAAAGAGGTCTCCCAGGGGACAACATCACAGGTGCTAGTAGGGGAGGAAGAGGATGAAGTGACAAACCTCGCTGATGACGAACAGCCCGGTACTAGTGGGGCTGGGGTTGATCTGACTCCAGAGGACGACGATATAGAACCAGCAGACCTGGCAGAGTCCTTGACTAATTTTGGGACGGCCCAAAACCAGGATCCAACCCTGCAACAAGCCAGAGCAGATGTGCAGGTCGTAGATGGTACTCCCATAAATGGTGGGATGATGCCTAATAGTTTTCCCCACTTCATCATGAAAAAGGGTTTGGTGTACAGAGTCTCGAAAATAGGGGTTGATGTGGTGGAACAGTTGTTGGTTCCCACTCGGTACCGGAGGACAGTACTGGATCTAGCTCATGGGCACATTCTGGGTGGACACCTTGGTATCGATAAAACCCGAGACCAGATTGTAAGGAGGTTTTACTGGCCAGGAATTCAAGCTGAAGTGGCTCGGCATTGTGGAGAGTGCCCGGAGTGCCAGTTAACAGCTCCCCGGCCAGCTTTTAGAAGCACGTTAGTGCCACTCCCCATAATCGAAACGCCATTTGAGAGGATAGCGATGGATTTAGTGGGCCCACTACCCAAATCCGCCAGAGGGCACCAATACATTCTGGTCATTCTAGATTATGCCACTCGCTACCCAGAAGCCATTCCCCTTCGGACGATGACTTCCAAAAATATCGCAAAGGAATTAGTGCTCTTGTTCACCAGGGTAGGGGTTCCAAAGGAGATCCTTACCGACCAGGGGACCCCCTTTATGTCCCGCCTTATGGCGGACCTTTGTAAACTGTGGCAGGTGAAACAGTTGAGGACATCGGTTTACCATCCTCAGACGGACGGGCTGGTTGAGAGATTCAACCGAACCCTGAAGTCAATGCTCAGGAAGGTAATCGATAAGGATGGGAAAAACTGGGATTGCATGTTGCCGTATCTGATGTTTGCCATTAGAGAGGTTCCTCAAGCCTCGCTGTGGTTTTCTCCCTTTGAGCTGGTATATAGGAGGCATCCCCGGGGAATCTTAGACATCGCCCGGGAAACCTGGGAGCACCAATCCACCCCGTATACTAGTGTCATAGAGCACGTCACGGCAATGCAAGACAGGATAGCCACAGTCATGCCCATCGTCAGAGAGCACATGAGACAAACACAAGAACACCAGCGGCACACTTATAACCGGCAGGCTACCCTGAGGGAATTTCAACCGGGAGATAAGGTGTTAGTGCTGATCCCCACAGTAGAGTGTAAACTACTAGCCACATGGAGAGGGCCATATGAAGTACTGGAGAGAATAGGAGAAGTCAATTATCGGATCCGACAGCCAGGTCGACGGCCCCAGGAACAGATTTATCACATAAACCTGTTAAAAGCATGGAGAGAGAGAGAAACATTAATGGTCACATACCCCACACACATTCAGGAGACAGCCGAAGTAAATATTTCACCCACTCTGTCCCCAGCGCAAGTACAGGAAGTAAAGACCCTGATCCAGAAAAACAGAGATGTGTTTTCAGAGGTACCTGGCCGAACTGAGGTTACGGCTCATGATATCGTTTCCCTACCAGGGAGAAAAGTGAGTATGAGGCCATATCGGGTACCCGAGGCTCGACGGGCCGCGATTAGAGCAGAGACTGAGAAAATGTTGACAGCTGGAGTGGTTGAAGAGTCACATAGTGAGTGGTCTAGCCCAATTGTGATGGTCTCCAAGCCCGATGGGTCGTTGCGGTTCTGTAACGACTTTCGGAAGGTAAATGAAATCTCGAAGTTTGATGCCTACCCCATGCCCCGAGTAGATGAACTACTGGAGAAAATTGGTCATGCTCGGTACATTACGACCCTTGATCTGACAAAAGGGTACTGGCAAATTCCTCTGACCCCCAGGGCCAAAGAAAAGACAGCCTTTGCAACACCTGACGGTTTGTTTCAATACACTGTCATGCCATTCGGCTTACACGGGGCCCCAGCAACCTTTCAACGGCTCATGGACAAAGTCCTAAAACCGCACAAGGCATACGCCACAGCTTATTTAGATGACGTGGGGATCTACAGCCCAGATTGGGAATCCCACTTACCCCGGGTACAGGCAGTGTTAGATGCCCTTAGAAAGGCAGGGCTCACGGCAAACCCTGCCAAGTGTTATGTGGGGTTAGAGGAAACAGAGTATCTGGGATACACTGTGGGAAGAGGGTTAATCAAACCCCAACATAAGAAGGTGAAGGCAATTAGAGAATGGCCGAAACCAGTAAATAAGAAGCAGGTCCGAGCCTTCCTAGGGCTGACCGGTTACTACCGGAAGTTCATCCCAAGTTATGCCACAGTGGCCGCCCCACTTACCGACATGACTAGAGCCAGAGGGCCAAACATGATCAAATGGGATGAAAGGGCCACCAAAGCATTTAGGACATTACAGGAGGCTCTCTGTTGTAACCCAGTGCTGGTGGTACCAGACTTTGAGAGAGAGTTTGTGGTTCAGACAGATGCCTCAGAGGTCGGCTTGGGAGCAGTGCTATCCCAAGAGGTAGAAGGGGTGGAACACCCCATCCTGTTTTTAAGCAGGAAGCTGGAACCACGGAAAACCAACTACTCAGTCGTTGAGAAAGAGGCGCTGGCAGTAAAGTGGGCTCTAGAAAGCCTGAAGTACTACCTGCTGGGGCGCCACTTCACCCTCATCAGTGACCATGCCCCACTCACCTGGATGCATAGGGCTAAAGAGAAGAACGCTCGGGTGATGCGGTGGTTTTTGAGTCTCCAACCGTTTCATTTTGACTTGAAACACAGAGCAGGGAAGGAAATGGGAAACGTGGATGGGTTATCCCGCATGCACGCATATTTTGCTGCGGTAGCCCGACCTAGGGGTCGGATCTAGGGGGAGAGATATGTGGCAAAGAAGGGGTCGAGTGATAAGTGGCAGATATGTGAGAGCAGAGCTAGTAAACGGGCTCTGCCCGATCACTAAAATGGCCACCCCTGTCAGAACTACAGATCACAAAATGTCCGACCGCCAAAACTACAAGTCCCAGAAGCAAGGGGAACCCTCAGAAGGTGGAGCCGACTCACAGATAAAGGGTCAAGAGAAACCAGGAAGAGGAAGAGAGAGGGCTGGAAGGAGCTATGAACAATAGAGAAAGAGACTATAGAGATTGGCTGGATTTACCGTGTATGAGCTGGATTGTTTGGACTTACCTGTTGGCGTTTGGACCTGGACCTACTGAGAACCCGATTCGTGTACCGAACCCTGCTATCCTTGACCTTGCCTGAGGCCTGGGTGGACCAGGACGGAGAAACAAACACACAGGTACTGTCCTGTTCGAAAGAACTCTCATTCTTGGGTGATTTGGTGACAGTTTACCACTTAGTTTGTGACAAACGCTCCTAACCTTGAAGAGGTTTGCCACAATATATATATATTTTTAATGCCAGCCCCCATCTTCGCAGCAGGCCTTTTGCCTTTTGGTAGGCCGTCATTGTAAATAAGGATTTATTCTTCTTTAACTGACTTGCCTAGTTAAATAAAGGTCTAAAAAAATACATTTGCCGATCAGATTTGCCTATCAATGCTCCTTATAGGACACATCACTGTACTCTATACTCCTTTGTAAATTGCTCATCTCTGTATACCAGTCGCAAGACCAACTGGTTGATGCTTATTATAAAACCCTCTTAGGCCTCACTCCCCCCTTTCTGAGATATCTACTGCAGCCCTCATCCTCCACATAAACACCCTTTCTGCCAGTCACATTCTGTTAAAGGTCCCCAAAGCTCACACATTCCTGAGTCGCTCCTCTTTTCAGTTTGACTGGAGCGAGTGCAGCTAGCGACTGGAACGAGCTGCAACAAAACACTCAAACTAGAAAGTTTTATCTCAATCTCATCATTCAAAGACTCAATCATAGACACTTACTGACAGTTGTGGCTGCTATGTGCGATGTATTGTTGTCTCTACCTTCTTGCCTTTTGTGCTGTTGTCTGTGACCAATAATGTTTGTACCATGTTTTGTGGTGCTACCATGTTGTGTCACTACCATGCTGTGTTGTCATGTGTTGCTGCCTTGCTATGTTGTTGTTTTAGGTCTCTCTTTATGTAATTTTGTGTTGTCTCTCTTGTTGTGATGTGTGTTTGTCATATATTTATATTGTATTTTATTTTTTATTTTTAATCCCAGGCCCCCGTCCCCGCAGGAGGCCTTTTGCCTTTTGGTAGGCCATCATTGCAAATTAGAATGTATTCTTAACTGACTTGCCTTGTAAAATAAAGGTTCAGAAAAACTAAACATCTTATGTAATGGCCATTCTTGTGGGAAGCTGCTATAGACCATCAAGTGCTAATAGTCAGTATCTGGAATATATGTGTGAAATGCTTGATAATGTATGTGAAATCGACAGAGAAGTATATTTTCTGGGTGATTTAAGTATTGACGGGTTCTCATCAAGCTGCCCACTCAAGAACAAACTTCAAACTGTAACCAGTGACTGCAACCTGCAACCTAACAGGGTATTTACAAATAGCACAGGAATGAAATCATCAAGATGTATTGATCACATCTATACTAATGCTGCAGAAATTTGCTTTAAAGCAGTATCCAAATCCTGAGGATGTAGTGATCACAATATAATAGCCATATCTAGGAAAACCAAAGTTCCAAAGGCTGGGCCTAATATACGGTATAAGAGGTCATACAAAATGATTTGTAGTGATTAATATATTGATAATGTAAAGAATATTTGCTGTACATTTTCTTTAATGAGAAGCAACCAGGCGTTGCACTTGACACATTTATGAAATTGCTTATTCCAGTTACTAATAAGCATGCACCCATTAAAAACTGTTAAATCAGTAAACAAATTGACAACAGACTTTCAGCACGCTTATGTGGACAATCAACAAGCACAGCACTTACAACTTACACAAAAGACTGATGATTGGCTGAGAGAAATTGACGAAACAATGATTGTGGGGCTGTCTTGTTAGACTTCAGTGCAGTTTTTGAAAATATTGATCATAGTCTGCTGCTGGAAAACATGTATGTGTTATGGTTTTACACCCCCTGCTACAATGTGGATAAAGAGTTACTTGTCTAACAGAACACAGAGGGTGTTCTTTAATGGAAGCTCTCAAACATAATCCAGGGAGAAGCAGGAATTCCCTAGGGTAGCTGTTTAGGCCCCTTGCTTTTTTCAATCTTTACTAACGATATGCCACTGGCTTTGAGTAAGGCCAGTGCGTCTCTGTATGCGGATGACTCAACACTATACACGTCAGCTACTACAGCGACTAAAATGACTGCAACACTTTACAAAGAGTTCGTTTGGGAAGGGTTAGCAAGGAATAAGTTAGTCATAAATATATCCAAAACTAAAAGCATTGTATTTGGGACAAATCATTCACTAAACCCTTAACCTCAACAACATCTCATAATGAATATTGTGGAAATTGAGCAAACTGTTATGTTCAAAACGTATTGATACAACAGTAGCTAAGATGGGGAGAAGTCTGTCCATAATAAAGTGCTGCTCTGCCTTCTTAACACTCAACAAGGCAGGTCCTACAGGCCCTGGTTTTGTCACACCTGGACTACTGTTCAGTAGTGTGGTCAGGTGCCACAAAGAGGGACTTGGGAAAATTGCAGTTGGCTCAGAACTGTGAAGTTCTGTGAAGTTCTGTGAAGTACTGTGAAATACTGGGAAGTACTGTGAAGTACTGGGACTGTGAAGTAACACAAACAGGCACAGTCACATGCATACTGTACACACACATGATAACATGTGCACTATACACACGTACACATGAATTTTGCATTGTAGATATGTGGTTGTGGAGTATGGGCCTGAGGGCACATACTAGTGTGTTGTGACTTCTGTAATGAATGTATTGTTTATGTTTTTTTTAATTATATAACTGTCTTATTTTTGCCAGACCCCAGGAATAGTAGCAAATGCCTATAACATGTACAGCCACCACCATGCTTGAAAATATGAAGAGTGGTACTCAGTGATGTGTTGGATATGCCCCAAACATAACGCTTTGTATTCACACAAAAAAAAAGTTATTTGCCACATTTTTTGCAATATTACTTAAGTGCCTGGTTGCAAACAGGATGCATGTTTTGGATAATGTGTTGTTGTTGTTGTTGTTGTACAGGCTTCCTTCTTTTAACTCTGTCAATTAGGTTAGTATTGTGGAGTAACTACTGTGTTGTTGACCCATCCTTAGTTTTCTCATATCACAACCATTAACCTTTGTAACTGTTTTAAAATCACCATTGGTCTCGCTGTGAAATTTCTGAACAGCTCCTTCCTCTCCAGCAAATGAGTTAGAAGGACACCTGTATCTTTGTAGTGACTAGGTGTATTGGATCGGGAGGCAATACTCAATAAATCCGGTATCATCCAACCAGGATTTCTGGAAAACCTGGGAATTTGGGAAAGTAACTGGAATTTTGAAACCCTACGAAGAACACTCAAAAACCTATTACAATCAACCACATCTCTAAGTCTGAGCCTTGTCAATGACCTCTGGAATCTGAGCCTATCTCAGTTATGACACCACTTGATCATAATTCAACTGTCATATGTGAAATATGGGAGTATGTCCATGGACAATGCATCAGGGAACTAGGCTGACACTGAATTCTCAACTTTTCACTGGTCTATAGAGAACTGTAAGATCACCAGTTATTGTTGTTTTGATCTCCTGACTTCACAGATTGCCACTGTAACATAAAGGAACAGGCATCAAAGCTGCTCAATGATATATCGGCACTTGGAGGATTTTGCCCTTCTGTCCTCCGGAGGGGCAGATTTTCTCAACACAATGGAAGGTCACTCCTCCTGTGTCCATACACTGAGTATACAAAACATTAAGAACACCTACTCTTTCCATGACAGACTGACCAGGTGAATCCAGGTGAAAGCTATGATCCCTTATTGATGTCACCTGTTAAATCCACTTCAATCTGTTTAGATGAAGGGGAGGAGACAGGTTAAATCATTATTTTTAAGCCTTGAGACAATTGAGACATGGATTGTGTATGTGTGCCATTCAGAGGTAGAATGGGCAAGACAACATATTTAAGTGCCATTGAACGGGGTATGGTAGTAAGTGCCAGACCAACAGATTTGTGTCAACTTGCCACGCTGCTGAGTTTTTCACACTCAACAGTTCCCGTGTGTCTCAAGAACGGTCCTCCAGCGAACTTGACACATCTGTGGGAAGCATTGGATTCAACATGGGCTAGCATCCATGTGGAATGCTTTCAACAAAGTGGAGGATTCTCGATTGATAATCGCTTGGCCACTGCCCTCAACAACGTCTTGTGACTCAGAGTGGAGGATGGTGGCGGGAGGGGTGGGTGTTGTTTTATGGTGGCTTGGTGTTGTGCTCCTGGTATCCCAGTCAATTTTGATTAGTGTGCAGGTTCAGAAAGGGAGTAGTAGAGGCATACGTATGGGGCTAAAGCTTGGAGCTTGGGCCAGGTGCACTCCCCAGAGGCCACAGCCTGCAAATGAGCAGATAAACCCCCTCCGTCCCCTTCTCTCTGGTAAATCCTTCAGTAAACAATGGCTGAGAAAGTAGCTCCTTTCTCACTTGAAGAATGCCCCACACCTTAGACCATACAGTTCCCTGCTCCTTATGGAATGGATGGAGTGCGAATTTGGTGATTGTTTTTTTACGGACTGAACTTTTATTGGAGGTGACTTACAAGCATCAACATCCATCGAATTATATAAACAGTAAAAGCTTGATGGCAGTCTGGAATGAGATTCATTTTACAATAGCACTAGCATTGATTGCATACAATGGTATACCTGAACACAGACCTTCAGCACTTTACATACCAGTCCAGGAAAAATATATCCATTATTTCATGTAATGCTGACGTATATTACATATACCATTACATCTCATATATTACAAGATAAATATACAAAATAAATGTGAAATCAATAATATATAGTAGGTGCCTATCTGTAACATAACTGAAACATAACTTATTATGATTAGCAAATAGCAAGTAACAATCGAGAGGACAACTGTGATGGAACGATATTAAGGAGGCTGAGAAACACAGTAAGGGGAGGAGAGTGCATTATAAAGACTTAGAGTAAGGGAATCACTTCCATCCGGAGTGGGCCTACACCCCCAGTCCCCTTAGCACACTAGTGCGCACACACACTCCCTCTCTCTTTCTCACACACACCTCTTGCCAGCTCTGCACAGACCTGATGGAAACCATAACAAGAAGCTGGAGTCCTCTGGTGGGTTCAAGAGCGCCGCACACTAACACAGCTCCAGTTACCCTGTAACCCAAGCCCTGTAGAGAGAGAGAGAGAGAGAGATTGCTTGTGAAAGTATGGAGAGATGGGAGCGATGGGAGAGAAAAGGGACAGAATCAATAAAAACAGAGATGGGAAGTAATAAAAAGTCAAGCTGTCTACTGCTTAAAAGAAAGGGAGAAAGAGGGGGAGAGAAAAAAAGAGGAAGGAAGCGAGGTTGATAGGTGAGTAGATAAGAATATCCATCCTCTGTGACTAATCAGTGCCTATAGCTATAGCAGTAAACCTGTTCCTTTACTCCTAATTCACTAAGCAATGCTCTTATCATTATGCCTGTATTTGGTTACATTATCTCATTCTCTCTATCATTCCTCTCTCTTTCCATTGGCAAGGTATTTATCTGAGGAGAAAAGTATGGGAGTCAAGATGGAATAGTTTGGAAATAATGTTATTTTAATCAACCTTAGAGGTACAAATGAGGCAAGCATTTTGGAGTTTGGAAAGGAGTAAGCATGTATGTGAATCTCCTAAAGTATTCTTCATCTTACCAGTCAAATGAGTGAAAAATACTCCTCCAATATACAGTAGATTTGAATCTGAACCCTTTTAAGAGTGGTTTAGACATGTATCTGCAAAGTTTAGCGATATAGACTTACAACTTGATTATTTGTGAATATTACATGATCCTTTGTTACTGTTTTCAATGGACTTGCCAGCACTGAAACAACGACAGGTTTAACATTACACATGTACCTACAGTAGTTGAATAAGCCATCTACCCAGTCAATAGGCGTTTTAAAATCACTTCCCCATCAGTTCAATTCAACAGTTAGATTTGTACGGTCTGTCTCGGTGGCCCCCGTGGCGGGGTAAGAGGTCACCAGGCTCCCAGCCTGTTAGGTGTGTAAACATAGACAACAAAAGAAGTTGTGCCAAACTAATCCCAGACGCCTCATCCCTCACCCCTCCCTCTGTCTGCTGGGGGATCCCGTTCCATGTGGAACCCATGGTTCTGGTCGCTGCCAGGACTTTGACACGCGTCTCCACTTCTCAGGACCTTGACTTTTTAAACTTTGTGGCCCTGGCTTTTGAGGTCTCAAAGATGTCAGATTTCTTGGCTAAAAGGACAATCTCCTAGGTCCCCTGGGTAGACTGAAACTTGGGTAGGTGAGGGTCATAAGCAGAGAGTTTACGCCATGTGTACGTTCCCATGCCTCCAAAATTAAGTTATGCTAATGATGCACGTTCGTGCTTTATTTTCCAATCAAGGCTAATACTACACAGTGACCTCATCACTACTGTTTCACCCTCATCACAACACTTGTAGCTCTGCCAGACAGACAGGTCTTGGCACTCCGGCTGCATTTCAGGATTAAGCTAATAAATGTCAATTTAATCGATTAGAAACATCTGTCAGTGCCTTCACCCATTTTCCAGGACAAATTGTGCCATCAAGTGAAATTAAAGGCAAACTTCATGCTAATATGCAGGCATGATCTCATTGAACTAAGAGGGTTAGACTGTTAGTATCAGTTGCAACTAGATGGGAGCGCTCTCATTTTGAGAGTCACAAATGTAATGCATGTAGTTTGGAGGGAAGAGCTCTTTTCTATGTAATTACAATAAAGTTGTTCTTTCCTGCAGCCAAATGGCTTTTTTTTGCCATGCATGAGGAACAGAGAGAAGGAAAAGCCGTCTAGTTAGGATTTTAGCAGCCCTGCAGAATGCATGCACGACTAAGTCGTTTTGGATAAAAGGAGTCTGCTAAATGGCATATATTAATATAAGTTTATAATAAAAGGCATATATTATTATAAGTCTATAATAAAGTAACAAATAAGAAATACAAATTTTTGCAGGTACTCTGACGATTATCAAACTGTTCAGTGAGCCACTGATTTCCTGAAATCACTATCGGCTTTTTGTTGTGTTATTATACACATGCAGCCATGTGTGAAATATTCCCATGTTGACTATTTGCCTGTTGACACAAAAGTATTTAACTTCTTACACAAATAAAAATGAATACAAGCACACTGATACACACACACCACTGCACACATGAGAACATACGTCGGCCATGGTTTAATGGTTTAACTATCCAAATTACCCTGTTTATGGAAAACAAAGTGAAATGTAATGAATTATATTAAATGGTGCATGCGTTGACATGATATTACACAGAAATACAGTAGATTTATAAATGTATAACAGGGAAACAATATACCTAATACAACACATACTATCTGTAGCTTTGGGCACTATGTAGCCATACTATGCCACCTTGAAAGGTGAGGGCCTCGGATAAATATGAACAATAATACCAAGAAATATAAAATGACAGGTTATCTGATCAAGGGTGGAGAATGGGGGGTGGCAGTTTAGTTTGCAATGCTGAAATAACATGTTAATGACAGGGAAATAACCAGAAACGACAGGGAACTAAGATGGTAAAAATATGATAACCCTTTCATATTTAGTATATAGTTGCCAAATAACTACATAGTGTGCCAAAATTATAGTAAATGTGACATATTTCCCTGGTTGTTATGTAGAAATAATTATTTGGAACTTATGAGCAAGTTATCATAAATATTCAATAACCTTCCAACTGGAGAATTCCTTTGTGTCTATAGAAGTAATGGAACGCAAGTCGATATCATGTGGAATGCGCGTGACCAGGACCTGGCTCTCTGCCAGACCACTGACTCATTCCCCTCTCATCCGGCCCCACATCAGAGTAGAAGCTTCATTCAAGGTTCTACAGACTGTTGACATCTAGTGGAAGCCATAGGAAGTGCAAACAGATTCATATCCCACTGGGATTTCAATCGGCGATGAGTTGAAAATCGACTCACCTCAGATATGCCACTTCCTGGTTGGATTTTTCTAAGGTTTTCGCCTGCCATATGAGTTCTGTTATACTCACAGACATCATTCAAACAGTTTTAGAAACGCCAGTGTTTTCTATCCAATAGTAATAATAATATGCATATATTAGCATCTGGGACAGAGTAGGAGGCAGTTCACTCTGTGCACACTATTCATCCAAATGAAAATGATGCCCCCAATCCCTAAAAATGCATGTAATAAGTATTCCAGGCTATTTCGACTGTTATTAACAGCATCATCTATATACTTATATACAGTGCCTTGCGAAAGTATTCGGCCCCCTTGAACTTTGCGACCTTTTGCCAAATTTCAGGCTTTAAACATAAATATATAAAACTATATAAGAATCAACAACAAGTAGGACACAATCATGAAGTAGAATGACATTTATTGGATTTTTCAAACTTTTTTAACAAATCAAAAACTGAAAACTTGGGCGTGCAAAATTATTCAGCCCCCTTAAGTTAATACTTTGTAGCGCCACCTTTTGCTGCGATTACAGCTGTAAGTCGCTTGGGGTATGTCTCTATCAGTTTTGCACATCGAGAGACTGAATTTTTTTCCCATTCCTCCTTGCAAAATAGCTCGAGCTCAGTGAGGTTGGATGGAGAGCATTTGTGAACAGCAGTTTTCAGTTCTTTCCACAGATTCTCGATTGGATTCAGGTCTGGACTTTGACTTGGCCATTCTAACACCTGGATATGTTTATTTTTGAACCATTCCATTGTAGATTTTGCTTTATGTTTTGGATCATTGTCTTGTTGGAAGACAAATCTCAGTCCCAGTCTCAGGTCTTTTGCAGACTCCATCAGGTTTTCTTCCAGAATGGTCCTGTATTTGGCTCCATCCATCTTCCCATCAATTTTAACCATCGTCCCTGTCCCTGCTGAAGAAAAGCAGACCCAAACCATGATGCTGCCACCACCATGTTTGACAGTGGGGATGGTGTGTTCAGGGTGATGAGCTGTGTTGCTTTTACGCCAAACATAACATTTTGCATTGTTGCCAAAAAGTTCAATTTTGGTTTCATCTGACCAGAGCACCTTCTTCCACATGTTTGGTGTGTCTCCCAGGTGGCTTGTGGCAAACTTTAAACAACACTTTTTATGGATATCTTTAAGAAATGGCTTTCTTCTTGCCACTCAAATCAAATCAAATCTAATTTTATTTGTCACATACACATGGTTAGCAGATGTTAATGCGAGTGTAGCGAAATGCTTGTGCTTCTAGTTCCGACAATGCAGTGATAACCAACAAGTAATCTAACTAACAATTCCAAAACTACTGTCTTATACACAGTGTAAGGGGATAAGGAATATGTACATAAGGATATATGAATGAGTGATGGTACAGAGCAGCATACAGTAGATGGTATCGAGTACAGTATATACATATGAGATGAGTGTGTAGACAAAGTAAACAAAGTGGCATAGTTAAAGTGGCTAGTGATACATGTATTACATAAGGATGCAGTCGATGATGTAGAGTACAGTATATACGTATGCATATGAGATTAATAATGTAGGGTAAGTAACATTATATAAGGTAGCATTGTTTAAAGTGGCTAGTGATATATTTACATCATTTCCCATCAATTCCCATTATTAAAATGGCTGGAGTTGGGTCAGTGTCAATGACAGTGTGTTGGCAGCAGCCACTCAATGCTAGTGGTGGCTGTTTAACAGTCTGATGGCCTTGAGATAGAAGCTGTTTTTCAGTCTCTCGGTCCCAGCTTTGATGCACCTGTACTGACCTCGCCTTCTGGATGATAGCGGAGTGAACAGGCAGTGGTTCGGGTGGTTGATATCCTTGATGATCTTTATGGCCTTCCTGTAACAACGGGTGGTGTAGGTGTCCTGGAGGGCAGGTAGTTTGCCCCCGGTGATGCGTTGTGCAGTCCTCACTACCCTCTGGAGAGCCTTACGGTTGAGGGCGGAGCATTTGCCGTATCAGGCGGTGATACAGCCCGCCAGGATGCTCTCGATTGTGCATCTGTAGAAGTTTGTGAGTGCTTTTGGTGACAAGCCGAATTTCTTCAGCCTCCTGAGGTTGAATAGGCGCTGCTGCGCCTTCTTCACGAATCTGTCAGTGTGAGTGGACCAATTCAGTTTGTCTGTGATGTGTATGCCGAGGAACTTAAAACTAGCTACCCTCTCCACTACTGTTCCATCGATGTGGATAGGGGGGTGTTCCCTCTGCTGTTTCCTGAAGTCCACTATCATCTCCTTAGTTTTGTTGACGTTGAGTGTGAGGTTATTTTCCTGACACCACACTCCGAGGGCCCTCACCTCCTCCCTGTAGGCCGTCTCGTCGTTGTTGGTAATCAAGCCTACCACTGTTGTGTCGTCCGCAAACTTGATGATTGAGTTGGAGGCGTGCGTGGCCACGCAGTCGTGGGTGAACAGGGAGTACAGGAGACTGCTCAGAACGCACCCTTGTGGGGCCCCCCGTGTTGAGGATCAGCGGGGAGGAGATATTGTTGCCTACCCTCACCACCTGGGGGCGGCCCGTCAGGAAGTCCAGTACACAGTTGCACAGGGCGGGGTCGAGACCCAGGGTCTCGAGCTTGATGACGAGCTTGGAGGGTACTATGGTGTTGAATGCCGAGCTGTAGTCGATGAACAGCATTCTCACATAGGTATTCCTCTTGTCCAGGTGGGTTAGGGCAGTGTGCAGTGTGGTTGAGATTGCATCGTCTGTGGACCTATTTGGGCGGTAAGCAAATTGGAGTGGGTCTAGGGTGTCAGGTAGGGTGGAGGTGATATGGTCCTTGACTAGTCTCTCAAAGCACTTCATGATGACGGAAGTGAGTGCTATGGGGCGGTAGTCGTTTAGCTCAGTTACCTTAGCTTTCTTGGGAACAGGAACAATGGTGGCCCTCTTGAAGCATGTGGGAACAGCAGACTGGTATAGGGATTGATTGAATATGTCCGTAAACACACCGGCCAGCTGGTCTGCGCATGCTCTGAGGGCGCGGCTGGGGATGCCGTCTGGGCCTGCAGCCTTGCGAGGGTTAACACGTTTAAATGTCTTACTCACCTCGGCTGCAGTGAAGGAGAGACCGCATGTTTTCGTTGCAGGCCGTGTCAGTGGCACTGTATTGTCCTCAAAGCGGGCAAAAAAGTTATTTAGTCTGCCTGGGAGCAAGACATCCTGGTCCGTGACTGGGCTGGATTTCTTCTTGTAGTCCGTGATTGACTGTAGACCCTGCCACATGCCTCTTGTGTCTGAGCCATTGAATTGAGATTCCACTTTGTCTCTGTACTGATGCTTAGCTTGTTTAATAGCCTTGCGGAGGGAATAGCTGCATTGTTTATATTCAGACATGTTACCAGACACCTTGACCTGATTAAAAGCAGTGGTACGCGCTTTCAGTTTCACGCGAATGCTGCCATCAATCCACGGTTTCTGGTTTGGGAATGTTTTTATCATTGCTATGGGAACGACATCTTCGACGCACGTTCTAATGAACTCGCACACCGAATCAGCGTATTCGTCAATATTTCCATCTGACGCAATACGAAACATGTCCCAGTCCACGTGATGGAAGCAGTCTTGGAGTGTAGAGTCAGCTTGGTCTGACCAGCGTTGGACAGACCTCAGCGTAGGAGCCTCTTGTTTTAATTTCTGCCTGTAGGCAGGGATCAGCAAAATGGAGTAGTGGTCAGCTTTCCCGAAAGGGGGGCGGGGCAGGGCCTTATATGCGTCGCGGAAGTTAGAGTAACAATGATCCAAGGTTTTACCACCCCTGGTTGCGCAATCGATATGCTGATAAAATTTAGGGAGTCTTGTTTTCAGATTAGCTTTGTTAAAATCCCCAGCTACAATGAATGCAGCCTCCGGATAAATGGTTTCCAGTTTGCAAAGAGTTAAATAAAGTTTGTTCAGAGCCATCGATGTGTCTGCTTGGGGGGGGATATATACGGCTGTGATTATAATCGAAGAGAATTCTCTTGGAAGATAATGCAGTCTACATTTGATTGTGAGGAATTCTAAATCAGGTGAACAGAAGGATTTGAGTTCCTGTATGTTTCCTTCATCACACCATGTCCCGTTAGTCATGAGGCATACGCCCCCGCCACTATTCTTACCAGAGAGATGTATGTTTCTGTCGGCGCGATGCGTGGAGAAACCCGCTGGCTGCACCGCCCTGGATAGCGTCTTCCCAGTAAGCCATGTTTCCATGAAGCAGAGAACGTTGCAGTCTCTGATGTCCCTCTGGAATGCCACCCTTGCTCGGATTTCGTCAACCTTGTTGTCGAGAGGCTGGACATTGGCAAGAAGAATGCTGGGAAGTGGTGCGCGATGTGCCCTATTTCGGAGTCTGACCAGTACACAGCCGCGTTTCCCTCTTTTTCGGAGTCGTTTCCTTGGGTCGCTGCATGCGATCCATTCCGTTGTCCTGTTTGTAAGGCAGAACACAGGATCCGCGTCGCAGAAAACATATTCTTGGTCGTACTGATGGTGAGTTGACGCTGATCTTATATTCAGTAGTTCTTCTCGACTGTATGTAATGAAACCTAAGATGACCTGGGGTACTAATGTAAGAAATAACACGTAAAAAAACCAAAAACTGCATAGTTTCCTAGGAACGCGAAGCGAGGCGGCCATCTCAGTCGGCGCCGGAAGGCCAGTGCAATATACGACTGAGTCTCCCACCTCAGCTGTAGATCTCTGCAGTTCATCCAGAGTGATCATGGACCTCTTGGCTGCGTCTCTGATCAGTCTTCTCCTTGTATGAGCTGAAAGTTTAGAGGGACGGCCAGGTCTTGGTAGATTTGCAGTGGTCTGATACTCCTTCCATTTCAATATTACCGCTTGCACAGTGCTCCTTGGGATGTTTAAAGCTTGGGAAATGTTTTTGTATCCAAATCCGGCTTTAAACTTCTTCACAACAGTATCTCGGACCTGCCTGGTGTGTTCCTTGTTCTTCATGATGCTCTCTGCGCTTTTAACGGACCTCTGAGACTATCACAGTGCAGGTGCATTTATACGGAGACTTGATTGTATTTATCATCATTAGTCATTTAGGTCAACATTGGATCATTCAGAGATCCTCACTGAACTTCTGGAGAGAGTTTGCTGCATTGAAAGTAAAGGGGCTGAATAATTTTGCACGCCCAATTTTTCAGTTTTTGATTTGTTAACCTGTTAAGACTCTAGGGGCAGTATTTCATTTTTGGATAAAAAGACGTGCCCGTTTTTAGCACAATATTTTGTCACGAAAAGATGCTCGACTATGCTTGGAATTGATAGTTTTGGAAAGAAGACACTCTGACGTTTCCAGAACTGCAAAGATTTTCACTGTGAGTGCCTTAGAACAAAACCTACAGGCAAAACCAAGATGTTTGAGCGACCAGGAAATCAACAGGATTTCTGATGGCACGTTTTCCATGATCGCCTTATATGGCTGTGAATGCGACAGGAATGAACGGACACTTCCTATCGTTTCCCCAAGGTGTCTGCAGCATTGTGACGTATTTGTAGGCATATCATTGGAAGATTGACCATAAGAGACTACATTTACCAGGGGTCCCGCACGGTGTCTGCGTGGAAATTGGTGCGCAAAAAGTCAGGTACCAGTATTTTTCCATCCGAATCTGAGAACAATGCAGGCTTCCAGGAATGGCATTTCAATGAAGAGATATATGACAAAACACCTTGAGGATGGATTCAAACAACGTTTTCCATGTTTCAGTCGATATTATGGAGTTAATTCGGAAAAAAGTTTGACGTGTAGGTGACTGAATTTTCGGTTAGTTTCGGTAGCCAAATGCATAGTAACAAAACGGAACGTTGTGTCCTACACAAGCATCTTTTAGGAAAAACTGGACATCTGCTATGTAACTGAGAGTCTCCTCATTGAAACATCTGAAGTTCTTCAAAGGTAAATTATTTTATTTGATCCCTTTGCTGGTTTTTGTGAATATGTTGCGTGCTAAATGCTAACGCTAAATGCTAAGCTAGCTATCTCCACTCTTACACAAATTATTGATTTTCTCTGGTTCTAAAGCATATTTTGAAAATCTGAGACGACAGGATTGTTAAGAAAAGGATAAGCTTGAGGATAGGCATATTTATTTCATTTCATTTGCGATTTTTAGAAATCGCTAACGTTGCGTTATGGTAATGAGCTTGAGGCTATGATTACGCTACCGAATACGGTGTGGGTAGGACTAAGAGGTTAAAAAAAGTTTGAAATATACAATAAATGTCGTTCCACTTCATGATTGTGTCCCACTTGTTGTTGATTCTTCACAAAAAAAATACAGTTTTATATCTTTATGTTTAAAGCCTGAAATGTGGCAAAAGGTTGCAAAGTTCAAGGGGGCCGAATACTTTCGCAAGGCACTGTATCATATCATGTTGTATTAGTCACATGTGGGGCAGCAGGGTAGCCTAGTGGTTAGAGCGTTGGACTAGTACCCGAAAGGTTGAAAGTTCGAATCCCCCAGACGACAAGGTACAAATCTGTCGTTCTGCCCCTGAACAGGCAGTTAACCCACTGTTTCTAGGCCGCCATTGAAAATAAGAATTTGTTCTTAACTGACTTGCCTAGTAAAAAAAAAGAAGTGGCTTCTATTTTGAAAACTCCATGTTCCATTTCATTTCATTTAAGTCATTTAGCAGACGCTCTTATCCAGAGCGACTTTGCTCCATTTAAAGGGATATCAACCAGATTCCTTTTCCTATCGCTTCCTCAAGGTGTCAACAGTCTTCAGACATAGTTTCAGGCTTTTATTTTAAAAATGAACCAGAAAGATAACATCGCGTCATGTGGTCACATGAGTTTTGCTCGCGCAACAGAGTTTGGACAGCTATTGTTTTTCCCTCTCCTACTGTGAAAGACATTTGCGGTTGATATATTATCGATTATATATTTTAAAAACAACCTGAGGATTGATTATAAAAAACATTTGACATGTTTCTGTGGACATTATGGAAACTATTTGGAATTTGTCTGTGTTGTTGTGACCGCTCTTTCCTGTGGATTTCTGAACACAATGAGCCAAACAAACAGAGGTATTTTGGGTGTAAAAATAATCTTTATGGAACAAAAGGAACATATGTTGTGTAACTGGGAGTCTCGTGAGTGAAAACATCCGAAGATCATCAAAGGTAAAAGATAAATATGATTGTTTTTCTGATTTTTGTGACCAAGCTACTTAATGCTAAGTGTACATAATGTTTTGTCATGCGATCGATAAACTTACACAAACACTTGGATTGCTTTCGCTGTAGAGCATAATTTCAAAATCTGACACAACAGGGGGATTAACAAAAGGCTAAGCTGTGTTTTCCTATATTGCACTTGTGATTTCATGAATATAAATATTTTTAGTAATATTCATTGAATGTAGCACTATGCTATTCAGCGGTTGTTGATGACACTTATCCCGTTAACGGGATTGCAGCCATAACAAGTTAAGAACAAAACCGTATATACAATGACGGCCTACCCGGGCCAAACCTGGATGACGCTGGGCCAATTGTGCACCGCCCTATGGGACTCCCAATCACGGTCGGATGTGATGCAGCCTGGATTCAAACCAGGGTTTGCAGTGACCCCTCTTGCGCTGAGATGCAGTGCCTTAGAAAGCTGGACCACTCGGAAGCCCAAGTGGCTCCATGTCCTATAGGCAGAAACAACACAAACAGGAAGTACCCGTGCTAAGGACAATTCAACACTGATCTGACCAACTGGAATCCACGCTTTAAGATTGTTTTGATCACGCGGACTGGGATATGTTCTGGGTAGCCTCCGAAAATAACATTGACGTACACTATCGTTCAAAAGTTGGGGTCTCTTAGAAATGTCCTTGTTTTTGAAAGAAAAACACATTTTGTTTGATTACAAATATGTGGAAGGAGTAAAAAAAGAGAACACACAGGCTGTATTAAACACACCCGGATTACATCTTCATACTAAGGGCAACCATGGAGTCCGTGACAGAGAGGGAGTAACGTTCATCCATATACAGTGCATTCGGAAAGTATTCCGACCCCTTCACTTTTGCCACATTTTGTTTCATTAGCCTTATTCTAAAACATTTTTTTTTATCAGCAATCTACAGACAATACCCTAAAATTACAAAAAAGAAGAACAGGTTTTTATAGATTTTTGCAAATGTATTAAAAATAAAAATAGAACCTTATTTACATAAGTATTCAGAGATTTAGCTCAGGTACATCCTGCTTCCATTGATCATCCTTGAGCTGTTTCTACAACTTGATCGGAGTCCACCTGTGGTAAATTCAATTGATTGGACATGATTTGGAAAGGCACACACCTACATGAGGTCTCACAGTTGACAGTGCATGTCAGAGCAAAAACCAAGCCATGAGGTCGAAAGAAATGTAAGTAGAGCTCCGAGACAGGATGGTGTCGAGGCACAGATCTGGGGAAGGGTACTGAAAAATGTCTGTAGCATTGAAGGTCTCCAAGACACTGTCCTCCATCAATCTTAAATCAAAAAAGGTTTGGAACCACCTAGACTCTTCCTAGAGCTGTCCGCCCGACGAAACTGAGCAGTCAGGGGGATTGTTAGCCTTGATCAGGGAGGTGAACAAGAACCAAATGGTCACTCTGACAGAGCTCCAAAGTTTCTCTGTGGAGATGGGAGAACCTTTCAAAAGGACAACTCCTCAACTACCACTCCTCAGTAAAAGGCACATGACAGTCCACATGGAGTTTGCCAAAAGCCACTCAAACCATGAGAAACAAGATTCTCTTGTCTGATGAAACTAAGATTGAACACTTTGGCCTGAATGCCAAATGTCACATCTGGAGGAAACCAGGGATCGCTTATCACCTGGCCAATACCATCCCTATAGTCAAGCATGGTGGTGGCAGCATCATGCTGTGGGGATGTTTTTCTCCGGCAGGGACTGGGACTCTAGTCAGGATTGAGAGAAAGATGAACTGCGCAAAGTACAGAGAGATCCTTGATGAAAACTTGCTCCAGAGTGCGTAGGACCTCAGACTGGGCCAAAGGTTCACCTTCCAACAGGACAACTACTTTAAGCACACAGCCAACAACACTTTGGAGTGGTTCCGGGACAAGTCCATGCTTCTCCTTGAGTGGCCCAGCCAGAGCCCAGACTTGGACCTGATCAAACATCTCTGAAGAGACCTGAAAATAGCTGTGCAGCGACACTCCACATCCAACCTAACAAGCTTGAGAGGATCTGCAGAAAAGAATGAGAGAAACTCCCCCAATACAGGTGTGCCAAGCTTGTATAATCATGCCCAAGAAGACTCAAGGCTCGAATCCCTGGAAAAGGTGCAAACAAAATGCTGAATAAAGGGTCTGAATACTTGCAAAGAAATACATTAAAACCTGTTTTTGCTTCGTCATTATGTGCTATTGTGTGTAGATTGATGAGGGAAAAACTATTTAATCCATTTAAGATGCTTTCCAATACTTTCTCAATACTTTCCAAATGCACTGTATACGGGTAGTTAGGTACATTTTCAGATATTATAGTATTCAATCAGTCCCTATCCCAGTCTGCTGTCCCCACATGCTTCAAGATGGCCACCATTGTTCCTGTTCCCAAGAAAGTGAAGGTAACATAACTAAATGACTATCGCCACGTAGCACTCACTTCTTTCATCATGAAGTGCTTTGTGAGACGAGTCAAGGATCATATCACCTCCACCCTACCTGTCACCCAAGACCCACTTCAAATTTCGTCTGTGGACCCAATAGGTCCACAGACGATTTTATTTTAATTTTATTTATTTTACCTTTATTTAACCAGGCAAGTCAGTTAAGAACATATTCTTATTTTCAATGACGGCCTGGGAACAGTGGGTTAACTGCCTGTTCAGGGGCAGAATGACAGAATGACAGAATTGTACCTTGTCAGCTCGGGGGTTTGAACTCACAACCTTCCAGTTACTAGTCCAACGCTCTAACCACTAGGCTACGCTGCCGCCCACGATGCAATTGCCATTACAATGCACACTGCCCAATCCAATTTGGACAAAAGGAATACCTATGTAAGAATGCTGTTCACTGACTACAGCTCAGCATTCAACACCATAGTACTCCAAACTCATCATTAAACTTGAGACCCTGGGTCTCGACCACTTCCTGTGCCACTAGGTCCTGGACTCTCTGACGGGCCGCCCCCAGGTGGTGAAGGTAGGAAACAATATCTCCTCTCTGCTGATCCTCAACACTGGGTCCCCAAAAGGGTGCGTTCTCAGCCCTCTCCTGTACTCCCTGTTCACCCATGACTGCGTGGCCATGCACACCTCCAACTCAATCATCAAGTTTGCAGATGGCACAATAGTGGTAGGCTTGATTACCAACATTGACCAGACAGCCTACAGGTGAGGGTCCTCGGAGTGTGGTGTCAGGATAATAACCTCTCACTCAATGTCAGCAAAACAAAAGAGATGATTGTGTACTTCAGGAAACAGCAAAGGGAGCACCCCCCCTATCCACATTGATGGGACAGCAGTGGAGAAGTTTTAAAGTTTTAAGTTCCTCGGTGTACATAACACCGACAAACTGACATGGTCCACGCACACAGTCCGTGTGGTGAAGAAGGCGCAACAGCATCTCTTCAACCTCAGGGGTCTGAAAAAATGTGGCTTGTCACAGAAAACCCTCACTAACTTTTACAGGTACACAACAACTACAACAAGGCAATAAAGATAATCAAGGACAATTACCACCCGAGCCACTGCCTGTTCACCCTGCTTCCATCCAGAAGCTGAGATCAGTACAGGTGCATCAAACCTGGGAAAGAGAGATTGAAAAACAGCTTTTATCTCAAGGCCATCAGATTGTCAAACAGCCCCCACTATCACAGAGAGATGGCTGCCTATCTACAGACTTGATATCATTGGCCACTTGAATAAATGGAACACTAGTCATTTAATAATGTCACTTTAAGAATGTTTACATACTGTATATGTTTCAAATTTAGTCAGAATGTGTTAAGGTTTTCTTCCTCCTCCTCTGAAGAGGAAGTGTAGCAGGGATTGGACCAAAATGCAGCGTGGTTATCTTCATACATCTTTAATAAAGATAATGACGATACAATACAAAAACACTAAACGTAACGTGAAAACCCTAAACAGCCTTATCTGGTGCAAACAAACACAGAGACAGGAACAATCATCCACAAAACCCAACACCAAACAGGCTACCTAAATATGGTTCCCAATCAGAGACAATGACTAACACCTGCCTCTGATTGAGAAACATATCAGGCCAAACATAGAAATAGGCAAACTAGACATGTAACAGAATGTCCACTCAGATCACACCCTGACCAAACAAAACATAGAAACATACAAAGCAAACTATGGTCAGGGTGTGACAGAATGTAATTTTCATTGCAAGATAAAGTGTACTGTTAGCTAGCTAGCTAACGTTCCTTCCGTGGCCTCCAACTGCTCTTAAACGCTAATAAAACCAAATGCATGCTTTTCAACCGATCGCTGCCTGCACCCGCATGCCCGACTAGCATCACCACCCTGGATGGTTCCGACCTTGAATATGTGGACATCTATAAGTACCTAGGTGTCTGGCTAGACTGCAAACTCTCATTCCAGACTCATATCAAACATCTCCAATCGAGAATCAAATCAAGAGTCGTCTTTCTATTCCGCAACAAAGCCTCCTTCACTCACGTCGCCAAGCTTACCCTAGTAAAACTGACTATCCTACCGATCCTCGACTTCGGCGATGTCATCTACAAAATTGCTTCCAACACTCTACTCAGCAAACTGGATGCAGTTTATCACAGTGCCATCCGTTTTGTCACTAAAGCACCTTATACCACCCACCACTGCAAATTGTATGCTCTAGTCGGCTGGCCCTCGCTACATATTCGTCGCCAGACCCACTGGCTCCAGGTCATCTACAAGTCCATGCTAGGTAAAGCTCCGCCTTATCTCAGTTCACTGGTCACGATGGCAACACCCATCCGTAGCACGCGCTCCAGCAGGTGTATCTCACTGATATATCCCTAAAGCCTACACCTCATTTGGCCGCCTTTCGTTCCAGAACTCTGCTGCCTGTGACTGGAACGAATTGCAAAAATCGCTGAAGTTGGAGACTTTCATCTCCCTCACCAACTTCAAACATCAGCTATCTGAGTAGCTAACCGATCGCTGCAGCTGTACATAGTCTATTGGTAAATAGCCCACCCATTTTCACCTACCTCATCCCCACACTGTTTTTATTTATTTACTTTTCTGCTCTTTTGCACACCAATATCTCTACCTGTACATGACCATCTGATCATTTATCACTCCAGTGTTAATCTGCAAAATTGTAATTATTATTTTTCTACCGTGTTATTGACTTGTTAATTGTTTACTCCATGTGTAACTCTGTGTTGTCTGTTCACACTGCTATGCTTTATCTTGGCCAGGTCGCAGTTGCAAATGAGAACTTGTTCTCAACTAGCCTACCTGGTTAAATAAAGGTGAAAAAAAAAAGAAAAAAAAAAAAAAACGTTAGGTGTTTTATCTGTGTAGTAGTATTAGTCATATCTCCGAGCCATTTTCATTACTAGTTATATTCTAATGTTAGCTAGCTAGTTAACATTGAACCTATCTGGGTTGTTTTAGCTGCAGGATAGTAACGTTATGAGTTAGGGATTATGGTTCATTGTTTAGCTAGCTAGCTACATGTCTAAACAAAAGACTTCACTTTGCTAGTAACTATTTCACTGTACCGTTTACACCTTCTGTATCCTGTGAATGTGACAAATAAACTTTGATTTAATTTGATATAGTGTGTGTTAACCAGATGGTAATGTTAAGAACAACATGAACTTAACCAAAGTCAAATTGGTATATAATGTTAGGCCAACGAGACAGTGTCCAAGTTTTAAAACTCTCCGGTAGAATAACCTGCTTTTATTTTCCTGTAATTATGAATAGATATTAGCTAAAGTTAAGATCTTGGAGGCTACTGTACATGATATGGTCATTATTTGGATAGACAGCTTTTTTGGGATTCAGTTTTACTTTTGTGCCTTATTGCAAACAGTATGCATGTTTTGGAAAAAATGTAATCTGTAAGGCTTTCTTCTTTTTACTCTATCATTTAGGAGTATTGTGGAGTAACTACAATGTTGTTGATCCACCCTCAGTTTTCTCCTATCACAGCCATTAAACTCTGTAAATGTTTTAAAGTCACCATTGGCCTCATTGTGAAATCCTTGAGCGGTTTCCTTCTTCTTCAGCAATAAAGACGCCTGTATTTATGTAGTAAATGGGTATATTGATACACCATCCAAAGTATAATTAACACCATGTTCAAAGGGATATTCAATGTCTGTTTTTTATTAAACATTGTCCTTTTGGTGAGGCATTGGAAAACCTCCCTGGTCTTTGTGGTTAAATCTGTGTTTGAAATGCACTGCTCGACTGAGGGACCTTACAGATAATTGTATGTATGGGGTACAGAGATGAGGTAGTCATTAAAAAATAAAGTTAAACACTTTCATTGCACACAGATTGAGTCAATTCAACGTATGAGACTTTTCCCCTGAACTTATTTAGGCTTGCCAAAACAAAGGGGTTGACTCAAAAAAAAATCAGATTTACATTTTGAATTCATTTGTGAATACTTTCTAAAAAAACTGTTTTCTGTCATGTTATGTCTTGTCCCTGTGCTTTCTCTTCTCTTCGTTTCCCCCTGCTGGTCGTATTAGGTTACTTTCTCTCTCTCTATCTCTCTCTATCGTTCCGTTCCTGCTCCCAGCTGTTCCTCATTCTTCTAACGACCTCGTTTACGCTCTCACACCTGTCTCCTCTTTTGCCCTCTGATTAAGTCTCTATTTCTTGCTCTGTTTCTGCTTCTGTCCTTGTCGGATTCTTGTTTGCTTTGCCCTTGTTCCGTCCTGTTGTAATCTGCCTCTTCATCAGATACTGCGTGTGAGCAGGTGTCTCTATCCTCTACGGCCCGCACCTACCCGAAGGGACCTGCAGTCTGTTGCCGCTAGCCCTGCAATTCTCCTCAACTACTAGAAGGGGACTCTCCTGTTAAGCTAGAGGATTTATGTTTTCCCTGTTTGGACATCTCCTGTAAAGATTGAGGATTTATGTTTTCCCTGTTTGGACATTAAAAGACTCTGTTTCTGTTATATCGCTTTTGGGTCCTCACTCACCTGCATAATAGAAGAATCCGACCAAGAATGGACCCAGCGACTTCGGATCCTCTCTACTCAGCCGTCGAGTTCCAGGGAGCGATGCTAGGCAGACACGAGCAGGAATTGTCTGCTGCTCGACATGCCGTTGAGACCCTGGCCGCCCAAGTCTCCGACCTCTCGAAACATATTCACTATCACCGCCTCGATCCACCGGCTACTTCCAGGGCTTCCGAGTCTCCGGAGCCCAGAATTAATAACCCACCGTGTTACTCTGGGGAGCCCACTGAATGCCGCTCGTTCCTCACCCAGTGTGATATTGTGTTCTCTCTCCAGCCCAACACGTACTCCAGGGGTACAACTCGTATCGCCTACGTCATATCTCTCCTTACTGGACGGGCTCGTGAGTGGAGCACGGCAATCTGGGAGGCAAGGGCTGAGTGTACTAACCAGTATCAGAACTTTAAGGAGGAGATGATACGGGTTTTTGATCGTTCAGTTTTTGGGAAAGAAGCTTCCAAGGCCTTGTCTTCCCTATGTCAAGGTAATCGATCCATAACGGATTACTCTATAGAGTTTCGCACTCTTGCTGCCTCCAGTGACTGGAACGAGCCGGCGTTGCTCGCTCGTTTTCTGGAGGGTCTCCACGCGGAGGTAAAGGATGAGATTCTCTCCCGGGAGGTTCCTTCCAGCGTGGATTCTTTGATTGAACTCGCTATTCGCATAGAACGACGGGTAGATCTTCGTCACCGAGCTCGTGGAAGAGAGCTCGCGTTATCCGTTTCCCCCCTCTCCGCATCACTACCATCTTCCTCCACTGGCTCAGGTGCTGAGCCCATGCAGCTGGGGGGTATTCGCATCTCGACTAAGGAGAGGGAACGGAGAATCACCAACCGCCTCTGTCTCTATTGCGGTTCCGCTGGTCATTTTGTCTTTTCATGTCCAGTAAAAGGCCAGAGCTCATCAGTAATCGGAGCTACTGGTGAGCGCTACTACTCAGGTCTCTCCTTCAAGATCCTGTACTACCTTGTCGGTCCATCTACGCTGGACCGGTTCGGCAGCTTCCTGCAGTGCCTTGATAGACTCGGGGGCGGAGGGCTGTTTTATGGACGAAGCCTGGGCTCGGGAACATGACATTCCTCTCAGACAGTTAGGGGAGCCCACGGCCATGTTCGCCTTGGATGGTAGTCCTCTCCCCAGGATTCAGCGTGAAACGCTACCTTTAACCCTTACTGTCTCTGGTAATCATAGCGAAACCATTTCTTTTTTGATTTTTCGTTCACCTTTTACACCTGTTGTTTTGGGCCATCCCTGGCTAGTGTGTCATAATCCTTCTATTAATTGGTCTAGTAATTCTATCCTCTCCTGGAACGTCTCTTGTCATGTTAAGTGTTTAATGTCTGCTATCCCTCCTGTTTCTTCTGCCCCCTCTTCACAGGAGGAGCCTAGTGATTTGACAGGGGTGCCGGAGGAATATCATAATCTGCGCACGGTCTTCAGTCGGTCCAGGGCCACCTCCCTTCCTCTCTCTATCTCTCTCTATCGTTCCGTTCCTGCTCCCAGCTGTTCCTCATTCTCCTAACGACCTTGTTTACGCTCTCACACCTGTCTCCTCTTTTGCCCTCTGATTAAGTCTCTATTTCTCGCTCTGTTTCTGCTTCTGTCCTTGTCGGATTCTTGTTTGCTTTGCCCTTGTTCCGTCCTGTTGTCTGCCTCTTCATCAGATACTGCGTGTGAGCAGGTGTCTCTATCCTCTACGGCCCGCACCTACCCGAAGGGACCTGCAGTCTGTTGCCGCTAGCCCTGCAATTCTCCTCAACTACTAGAAGGGGGACTCTCCTGTTAAGCTAGAGGATTTATGTTTTCCCTGTTTGGACATCTCCTGTAAAGATTGAGGATTTATGTTATCCCTGCTTGGACATTAAAAGACTCTGTTTCTGTTATATCGCTTTTGGGTCCTCACTCACCTGCATAACAGTTTTCACTTTGTCATTATGGGGGTATTTTGTGTTGATTGATAAGGGACTCATCATGCCAAAAGGTCAAGGTTTCTGAGTTATTTACAAATGCACTGTAAGAGTGTTTTTAATGGGTAAAAATATGGCTATTTATTATATTTCACTGTTATTTGTCTATATGCCATTTGGTTTAGGCATAAGGGCAATGAAATGTACTAATATTTTTGTATAGTTGCATGTTTCATAAGCTTGGGTACCAGGAAAACAGACTTTCTAATTTGGGTCCCAGACTAAAAAGGATTAAGAACCCCTGGTCTAATGTCATATTTAGGGCATTCCTACTCAGCAGTGTGTTGCTTAGGGCACTATCCAAAGTTGATAACTACATGATAAGTCTCCAGCTGTAATGCACCAGCTTCGGACAGTCTACAGGGATGACCTATGGACCTGTGGGGAGAAACTGGTGATTAATGTAGCTGTAGAGTCAAAAGCCTCAGGGTAAATGTTCAACTATTTTGCTTGGACCCTTAAGTGATCCTAGCATTAATCCTTATTAACTTCTTGATGCTACCCATCCCTTAACCTCTTGAAGCTAAAAAAATAACGTTCCCAAAGTAAACGGCCTATTTCTCAGGACCAGATGCTAGAATATGCATGTAATTGACAGATTAGGATGGAAAACACTCTAAAGTTTCCAAACTGTCAAAATATTGTCTGTGACCATAACAGAACTGATATTGCAGGCGAAACCCTGAGAAAAATCAAACCAGAAAGTGGCTTCTATTTTGAAAACTCCATGTTTCATTGTCTCCCATTGCTCCAGATTCCATTTCCTGTCTTCCTCAAGGTGTCAGCAGTCTTCAGACATAGTTTCAGGCTTTTATTTTGAAGAATGAGCGTGAACAACCACATTGCGTAAGTGGATAGGTGTGGGCTCTCAGAGTGAGTTGTGCGCAAAAGAGAAAGGCTGCTATTGTTACTCCCGGTCATAGTGAAAAGCCAACTGTCCCGGTTGATATATTATTGAATAGATATTTGAAAAACACCCTGAGGATTGATTATAAAAAACGTCTGACATGTTTCTGTGGACATTATGGATATAATTTGGAATTTTTATCTGCGTTGTCGTAACCACTCTTTCCGGTGGATTCCTGGGCATAACGCACCAAAATAACGGAGGTATTTGGATATAAAAAATATCTTTATGGAACAAAAGGAACATTTGTTGTCTAACTGGGAGTCTCGTGAGTGAAAACATCCGAAGATCATCAAAGGCAAACGATTAATTTGATTGCTTTTCTGATTTTCGTGACCAAGTTACCTGATGCTAAGTGTACTTATTGGTTTTGTCGAGCGATTGATAAACTTACACAAACGCTTGTATTGCTTTCGCTGTAAAGCATCATTTCAAAATCTGAGACGACAGGTGGATTAACAAAAGGCTAAACTGTGTTTTGCAATATTGCACTTGTGATTTCATGAATATGAATATTTTCTAGTAATATTATTTGACTGTGGTGCTATGCTATTCAGCGTTGTTGTGATATCGCACAGTGTTTCACCAGTGGGAGTCATTGGGTGGGTGGTGGGACTGACGCCGAGTCCACTCCGCCTGTTGATGGTTTTATTCCTGAGACGGCGATAGTGCTTGCGGAAGTGTCCAAAGAACAAGAGAAGTTAATCTCAGCTACAATATCGCATGACTCCAAGGAGGAGGCAAGTTGCTCAATCACAGAGACTGCAGGCACAACATGATGAAAAGAATAGTCAATCAGGTTTACTGATTGAATATGACGAGATATCATAATATCTGCTTGAGTCAGATTCTGCACCAAGAGGTGTAGAAAGGTCTTGTGGATGACTGTCACAGTCAGCGTTAGGAGAAGACAGTGTGGTCATTGGAGACGGCATGGTTACCTGTGACCATACTTGGTTGATTTTACAATCCATAGTGGGATCAAATGATCCATCAAGTCTGCTCCGAGAAGCAGGGATTCAGATTCGAGGCTGGTGACATACACAGGATAAACAAGCAATACGTCTTGGAAGTGTAGTTTCATGAGTCTCAATGTGAGGCAAGATAGTCTGAGTGAACCCTCAAAGTTTAGTGTCTCATCATTCTGTTTTTAACCAACATTTAGCTGGGTTCAATGCCCTTTTGAGATCAAAACGTTTGAGAGATGAGTGTAATTGTCAAGCCTGAATCAATTAGTAAGCAGTCCCCCAGGACTGTTTCCAGGTATGGGCTTTTTAAGTTGCGTTTTGTGGTCATATTTCTCACAAAGTGGAGTGGTTGTTCACAACGGCATGATGTGTCATTTGTGTCCATGGTGAAGACAGATCAACTAATTGAGGTTTGAGTGGAATTGACTATTGAAATGGTTTTGACCTTTTGCTGCACAGCATTTGTATTAGAGTCTATTGACAAAGCCATTGAATTGCGACGCCACTTTGTCTTTATACTGACGTTTTGCCTGTTTGATTGCCTTACAGAGGGATAACTGATTCACAGTCACAATATTCCCAGTCACCTTGCTTTTGTTAAATGCGGTGGTTCGCACTTTCAGTTTTGCGCGAATGCTGCCATCCATCCACTGTTCTTGGTTTGTATAGGTTTTAATAGTCACAGTGGGAACAACATCCTGGAAACACTTTGTGATGAACTCACAGGATGTCCGTGGATACGTCAATGTTATTCTCAGAGGCAACCCAGAACATATCCCAGTCCGCATGATCAAAATAATCTTGAAGCATTGATTCTGACTGGTCAGATCAGCTTTGAATAGACCTTAGCACGGGTACATCCTGTTTGAGTTTCAGCTTTGCTGAAGGGAGGGCGGGGGAGGGCCTTGTAGCCATCCCGCGAAGGTGAAGTAACCATGGTTGAGAGTTTTTTTGAAGTGCGAGTACTGCAAGCAATCTATTGATATGCTAAATATGTGTATGTGACCAATACAATTTGATTTGATTTGATAAAATTTCCCTAGCATTTTCTTCAGATTTGCTTTATTGAAGTCCCCAGCCACAATAAATGCGCCCTCAGGATATGCAGTTTCCAGTTTCCACAAAGTCCAGTGTAGTTCCTTGAGAGCTGTTGTGGTATCAGCTTGAGGAGGAATGTACATGACTGTGACGATGACCTAATAGCTTTTAATTCATTTGAGATTTTTTTATAACTGAGATTTTACTCGAAATAAAAAGTTCTATACACTATACTGAACAAACATTTTAATGCAAAATGCAACAATTCAAAGTTTTTACTGAGTTACAGTTCATATAAGGAAATGAGTCATTTGAAATGAAATCATTAGGCACTATCCTATGAAAATCATATGACTGGGAATGCAGAAATTAATCTAATACCTTTAAAAATAAAGTAGGACCACCATTTGCCTCATGCAGCATGACACATACTGTATCCTTTGCATAGAGTTGATCAGGCTGTTGATTATGGCCTGTGGAATGTTGTCCCATTCCTCTTCAATGGATGTGTGAAGTTGCTGGATTTTGGCGAGAACTGGAACACGCTGTCGTACACATCAATCCAGAACATCCCAAACATATTCAATGGGTGACATGTCTGATAAGTATTCAGGCCACGGAAGAATTGGGACATTTTCAGCTGCCAGGAATTTTGTACATATCTTTGTAACATGGGGCTATGCATTATCATGCTGAAACATGAGGTGATGGCAGCGGATGAATGGCACGACAATGGGCCTCAGGATCTCATCACGGTATCTCTATGCATTCCAATTGCCATCAGTAAAATGCAATTGTGTTCGTTGTCTGTAGCTTATGACTGCCCATACCATTACCCCAACACCACCATGGGTCACTCTGTTCACAACGTTGACATCAGCAAACCGCTTACCCACATTTCTGCCTGGTACAGTTGAAACCGGGATTCATCTGTGAAGAGCGCACTTCTCCAGCGTGCCGGCGGCCATTGAAGGTGAGCATTTGCCCACTGAAGTCGGTTACGACGCCGAACTGCAGTCAGGTCAAGACCCTGGTGAATACGACGAGCATGCAGATGAGCTTCCCTGAGATGGTTTCTCACAGTTTGTGCCAAAAGTCTATGTTTGTGCAAACCCACAGTTTCATCCGGGTGGCTAGTCTCAGATGATCCTACAGGTGAAGAAGCCGGATATGGAGGTCCTGGGCTGCCATGGCTACATGTGGTCTGCAGTTGTGAGGCTGGTTGGACGTACTGACACATTTTCTAAAATGGCTTATGGTATAGAAATGAACAATCAATTCCATTGCAACAGCTCTGGTGGACATTCCTGCAGTCAACATGCCAACTGCACACTCGCTGAAAAATTTACACATCTGTGGCATTGGGTTGTGTGACAAAACTGCACATTTTAGAGTGGTCTTTTATTGTACCCAGCACAAGGTGCACCTGTGTAATGATCATGCTTAATCTGCTTCTTGATGTGCCACACCTGGTGGATTGATTATCTTTGTAAATGTGAAATGCTCACTAAAAGGGATATAAACTAATTTGTGGAAAAAAAAACGTTTGAGAGAAATACGCTTTTTGTGCATATTGAACATTTCCAGGATGTTTTATTTCAGCTCATGAATCATGGACCCACAATTTTGTTATATATATATATATATATATACTGCTCAAAAAAATTAAGGGAACACTTAAACATCACAATGTAACTCCAAGTTAATCACACTTCTATGAAATCAAACTGTCCACTTAGGAAGCAACACTGATTGACAATAAATGTCACATGCTGTTGTGCAAATAGAATAGACAATAGGTGGAAATTATAGGCAATTAGCAAGACACCCCCAATAAAGGAGTGGTTCAGCAGGTGATAACCACAGACCACTTCTCAGTTACTATGCTTCCTGGCTGATGTTTTGGTCACTTTTGAATGCTGGCGGTGCTTTCACTCTAGTGGTAGCATGAGACGGAGTCTACAACCCACACAAGTGGCTCAGGTAGTGCATCTCATCTAGGATGGCACATCAATGCGAGCTGTGGCAAGAAGGTTTTCTGTGTCTGCCAGCGTAGTGTCCAGAGCATGGAGGCGCTACCAGGAGACAGGCCGGTACATCAGGAGATGTGTAGGAGGCCGTAGGAGGGCAACAACCCAGCAGCAGGAAAGCTACCTCCACCTTTGTGCAAGGAGGAGCAGGAGAAGCACTGCCAGAGCCCTGAAAAATGACCTCCAGCAGGCCACAAATGTGCATGTGACTGCTCAAACGGTCAGAAACAGACTCCATGAGGGTGGTATAAGTGCCCGATGTCCACAGGTGGGGGTTGTGCTTTACAGCCCAACACCGTGCAGGACGTTTGGCATTTGCCAGAGAACACCAAGATTGGCAAATTCACCACCGGCACCCTGTGCTCTTCACAGATGAAAGCAGGTTCACACTGAACACGTGACAGCCGTGACAGTCTGGAGACGCTGTGGAGAATGTTCGGCGGTGGGTCAGTCATGGTGTGGGGTGGCATTTCTTTGGGGGACCACACAGCCCTCCATGTGCTCGCCAGAGGTAGCCTGACTGCCATTAGGTACCGAGATGAGATCCTCAGACCCCTTGTGAGACCATATGCTGGTGCCTTTGGCCCTGCGTTCCTCCTAATGCAAGACAATGCTAGACCTCATGTGGCTGGAGTGTGTCAGCAGTTCCTGCAAGAGGAAGGCATTGATGCTATGGACTGGCCCGCCCGTTCCCCAGACCTGAATCCAATTGAGCACTTCTGGGACATCATGTCTCACTCCATCCACCAACGCCACGTTGCACCACAGACTGTCCAGGAGTTGGCGGATGCTTTAGTCCAGGTCTGGGAGGAGATCCCTCAGGAGACCATCTGCCACCTCATCAGGAGCATGCCCAGGCATTGTAAGGTCATACAGGCACGTGGAGGCCACACACACTACTGAGCCTCATTTTGACTTGTTTTAAGGACATTACATCAACGTTGGATCAGCCTGTAGTGTGGTTTTCCACTTTAATTTTGCGTGTGACTCCAAATCCAGACCTCCATGGGTTGATAAATTTGATTTCCATTGATCATTTGTGTGTGATTTTGTTTTCAGCACATTCAACTGTGTAAAGAAAAAAAGTATTTAATAAGAATATTTCATTCATTTAGATCTAGGATGTGTTATTTTAGTGTTCCCTTCATTTTTTTTGAGCAGTGTATATATATATAATATTTTTTACTTTCTTTGTACTTTGCTGACTGACAAATTGGAGTAGGGTGAAGTTACCCCTAGACGCTGCTCTTGGAACAGTTTAGCATTTCCCCCAGGATGATTAGGATTGGAGGAGGGAGAGCTGATCCTAGATCTTTACCTATAGGGAAAACTTCACAGTGGAGTGTGACATGACAACATCATCCCTTCAGATGGGCAGAGACATGTAGTAAGCACAGTGATGTCACAGGAGGCAGCCAGATGAATGCCTGTAAGTAATGACCACCTTGCTATCTACAGTACGGAGCCCCGGAGCCAAACATAATTCATAATAAATAAAAAACACAGGCCCACAATGGCACTGAGGAGCAGAGACCAATTAATTGATAAACATCAGGATGTGACGTCCCATCAGATTATGTGGATGTGCTTCTAAAGAGTACGCTGAAGTGTGAATTAAGGCCTTTGAATTTATTAAAGGCAGAGTTAGCAAAATTCCATTAACCTAACTGAACCCTCTCCACTGATGTTCTTGATGAGGAAAGCAATATAGTCTGTTTTAAATTGCGCCAAGCCCCCCGAGAATTTAACAAAGTCTGTATTCTTCTTCCTTGAAAACCCGAAAACCAATTTCGATTGGTCCTGACAAGCTGTTCCACAAGCAAGGATAGCTTCGAAGCCATAGGCCTTCATTAGATGTCATAATTGTTTTTAGACACTGCTTGAGTAGGGTGTACTCACTGATTTATAATCATGCAGATATTTTAGAAAATCATACATTGTTATGGACAATTGTACTGTAAATAGAACTGAGTGCTAGAATGACTGCATGCTCGACTCATTCCCTCTCCCACTATGGCATTGATACTAATCTCTTTCTAAGGGGCACCTCAACAAGACTCAGTGGTGACCCGTCATTCAGGGCAGGTGGGGCAGATCCTGTTTTGTCATCAAATCAAGTTATAGCTACAGTACCTTTGATTGGAATGATCATGTCAACATCATACTTACAAAATCTTAGCTCGCAAGCTAGCAGTTATCTTCATGATTCAAGTCGACCATGTACTGGCAAATCCTTTCATCCTTTCCTTGTCATATGAAGAGAAATAATGAAGAGAAATTATAGATAAAATGTATCAGTGCTCATCGGCCATTGGACATAAACATTACACAACATGTTGAAATCGCAAATTCAAAAATGAGTGGTTTGGAAGGAATCAGTGGCTGACTGCAAGCATTGCAAAGCAATCACTAGCCTGCTATTCAGTTGAATGGATGTGGAGTCTTTATTCCAAGAGTAAAAGGATAAAAATTCAATATTGGCCATGCTGTCAATCCGGCCTGATTTATGCCGCACTAAAAAACAACTGAAAACTCAGAACTGGGAAATCTCAGACTTCAGTGGGAACTTGGAAAACTCAACTGGGAACTCTGGGAAAAAAACAAACTCCGACTAGGAACATATGCTTTCAACGGTCATCCAACTCAGAATTGCAAGTCGGGAACTCTGGCCTCTTTCTAGAGCTCTGACCTGAAGATCTAGAGCTCTGTGCTGAATATCATGATTCAACATGTTTTTTTCCAAGTTTCCAGTTGTCATAAATCCAGAGATTGCCAGACTTTGATGACAAAGTTTGATGACAAAATTTTCCCACGATGGAAGCCGCGCCACCTTCATGTTTAATTAAGTTAGCACATCACAAGCCAAGGCGAGTCCAAAAATGTCTTGTATGCTGCTGCATAAATTATGTAATATGCCATGGAGATATGTATATGTGGCTAAGAAAGTAAAACTAAGTGTATGTTGTGTAGAAAGCTGTTAGTAGCCCATGTGCATCAACCTAATAATTTGGTCCCTTTCCCTCATAATTTAGCCTACTGTTCTAACTTGGTGGTGCACATGTAGCCTATAGCCTGTTTTAGAGCAATGTAATCATTGGATATTGCAAGTGACTTTGTTGTCTGCTTATATGCCTCCTTTATTTATCCTATGGTTCATACTTGGTGTACAGGGTACCAGCAATCAAGGTATGACTCAGATGCAGACTGTCGAAGTAAAACTGCTTATTGTAACAACAGGGGCAGGCAAAGACAGGTCAAGGCAGGCAGGGGTCGAAAATCCAGGGTAAGGCAAAGGTACAGGACGGCAGGAAGGCAACGGGTCAGGCAGAGAGGTCAGGCGGGCGGGTACAGGGTCAGGACAAGCAAAGGTCAAAACCCGGGAGGACTAGCAAAGAGAGGCTCGGAAACGACAGGAAAAACGCTGCTAAGCTTGAACGAACAAGACGAACTGGCAACAAACAGACTGAGAGCACAAGCACAAGGAAAGGTGAAACAGATCAGGGTGTGACATGGAGAATACTGTAAGAATGTTCTGAATTCTGAGTGCTGAGTGCTCAACATATACTTATATTGACTACGTGCATCCTAGCTCGCTCATTAATGGCTTAATTTAAATTACAGATTGCCTCTTATCTGCTTGTCGTCCCCTTATGCCATACTTTGTACACCTTAATTGTCAGTAGAAACCACATTTGTTTAAGCAAGTCAGCCATATCAGTAGTTTAAAAAAAAAGTAGTAAATGAGGCTGTGTGAACTGTCTTGCTGCCAAGTGCAGCAGCAGTGGTAAGGTGTTGGGACTCTGCTGTTTGGACAGCTTTTTGTAGGCCCTAACACTTTGTGTGCACCGTTTGTCACCGTTATAGTGTAAATTATGTATTGTTCAGTGGTGTGTTGTGCTGTGTTGTGTAGTGGCTTTGCTGGCGTGAATCTAAAATAAAAAATACATTTGTTTTCCCCACCAAGATTTACATGCTAAAATCGCTACTGGCAAGACTCAAATTCCTCCTCTGGGCAGCGAACAATATATATAAGACTTGGAAGAGAGGAGAAGACCTCCTCCATGAAAGGATAGAGACATAGACAAGAACTGGACTAACACTAAAACAATTTCTGTAATTTTACAGGACATTACTAAGAACTGATTGCAGTAAATGTACTATACATATTCTACAGTACTCTTGCCATAGTCATAATAAAACAATTTACTGTATTATATGCATAACTGCTCTAAAATAACACTGTTGTTGTTTTCTGATTACAGTGAAAAGTTACTGTATTTTTACTGCAACTCAATACTGTAAATTCACAGGATAATTAATACAGTTAACACTTGAAATGTATTATATTTACTACACTCACTGCAACTCAGTTGCAGATTGCCTCTTATCTGCTTGTCGTCCCCTTATGCCATAGTTACAGATTACTGGCATTTCACTGGATTAATACTACAGTAAAAACAACTAGTTATATTTTCCGGCAACTCTGTTGACAATAGAACATTGTAATTTTACAATGGAATTATTACAGTAACTACAGTAAGCTATGTTTGTTACATTGAGACAGTTAACATGAATGGAAAGAAAGAAAAGGTCTGCAATCAAAAAGAGAAATGAAGATGCTAAACTATTTTGCTGTTTTTTATTCACATGCAGTATTTAGATTTCTATGTGTATTTCTCCACTGAATCTTCTGTTCTGTGAAAATAAACATAAACCCAAACTTGACCAAACACATTTATTTACCATAATGTAAAAAAAAAAAAAAAAATTCATTTGGATCTCTGAAGTAAACCTTTAGCAGACTGTAAACAATGATGCCAGTAGGGCATACAAGTCCATTCGAAACAGATTGAGACAGTGCTAAACTGAAAAAGAAACAGAATACCCATTATAAACATGTAACAAAGGTGTATTAACTTGATCTGTAATTCCTGAGAATGTGTGTGAGTGTATGTGCATTGAAGTACTAATGCAGATTTTTGACGCACTTCAAAACATTCTGTGAACAAATTGTAGTCGGAGAAATCTTCTCAACACTGCAGTATTGAAGCCCTGGCTCCGGGGGCGCCGGGGCGGCAGCATAGCCTAGTGGTTAGAGCGTTGGACTAGTAACCGGAAGGTTGTGAGTTCAAACCCCCGAGCTGACAAGGTACAAATCTGTCGTTCTGCCCCTGAACAGGCAGTTAACCCACTGTTCCCAGGCCATCATTGAAAATAAGAATGTGTTCTTAACTGACTTGCCTGGTTAAATAAAGGTAAAATAAAATAAATAAAATAAAAAACAATGTTGACATATCATTCATTGACATCCCCTGTAAGGGTACACTAATATTAGCTTAATAAACCACACTACTCATCTCTACTCTATGCACTATTTGTCCCTGGGATGTCGCTGAAATGGTTAGCTAAATATAAGCCGTCCCTGGATGATCAACAAAACAAGTTGTGAATTTACAGGATTACCAATAAATTATTTTTTGAACAACCCTGCCTATGCAACCTATCAAGGGGTTGAAACATTACACCTCGGCAACTCATCTATCATCAAACCAGGAACAGGAACTGTAGTGGTAAAACATTTGAGGTGCAGAAAACTGTTCCTGACAGCTCCTTGAACTGTTCCGTGTTACATTCCCATCGGTTCACAGTCTATCGTCTTCTTCAAAAGGGTTAGGACATGTGGAGTATTAGTGGCATGTTTTTTCTCCACAACTTTTTCAAACTTTCTGCCCACCACCTACCCAGAAGCTGCCTTGGAGCCCGTCTGAGATTTGATGCTCATCAGGCCTCTAAAAGCAATAAAACAGAGAAAGAGGGAGAGAGACACAGAGGGAGAGAATGAGAAAAATGGAATAGCTGTAAGCAATATTCTTCTATCCAAGTAAACAAACTATGTGTGCTGTGTGCATGCGCCTTCGTCAGAGGCGGTGTCAGAAACAACCTCTAGGTAGAGGTTGAGTAGGTGTAAGAGGCCTGGGTAGGTGCAATTCATGTATGTCTGGACTATCAGAGAGCAAGGTGGAGCTACAACCATAATTCCTAAAAAACAATTAAATCAAAATCCTACATGATATATCAACACACTCCACCCAGGGTACACTGCTGCACAAATCCAGCATAATGACTACACAGTACTAAAACCCACATTCTGCAATTATGTGAATAGGAGGCCCAGCGTGCTGCCTACAGCTCTATAAGGCGTTTACACAGGCAGACTAATTCTGATCTTTTGGCCAATAATTCACAGAAGAGCGAATCTGATCTGACTTCCACCAATTAGTGGAAATATATTTTGAATTGGGCTGCTTGTGTAAACTAGATGTAAATGAGTTCGGCCTCCTCCAGATACCACAGATTTAAGTAGTAGCTTGCGAACAGTGCAGCCATCCCATTCACAAAATTGGTATGTGGCCCCATCACTACCTGACTTCCTTTATATCCCCATGTAAGGACTGTAAAAATTATAAAAACACACCAACAGAGGGGTGCTGGGTAAGGCAACAGGTCTCTGGATATCGGCAGCTGTGGCAGAAGGCTGGAAAATAATACAATAAAATATATTACAACTGAATGGTATACGTGTTGTGTGTGTGTGTGTGTTTACTATCAGAATGACAAACATGATGCACATGGTTATTGTCCTCGTTTTCTGGAAAGGCAGACAAGACTTCTTCAACCCATGGCTTGGTTTTGTTGACTTGGGGAAGTTGGTTATGAAATTGAAGTGGGTGTACAGGCCCCTCTGTGAGAACATAAATGGCCACCCTTCCTTGACATCTGATATAGGGGTTAGAGGGCTCCCATTTATTTATCCATCATTTTACCAGGTAAGTTGACTGAGAACACGTTCTCATTTGCAGCAACGAGCTGGGGAATAGTTACAGGGGAATTAATGAGCCAATTGTATACTGGGGATTATTGGGTGACCGTAATGGTTTGAGGGACAGATTGGGAATTTAGCCAGGAGACCGGGGTTAACACCTCTACTCTTACGATAAGTGCCATGGGATCTAATAATAATAATAATAATAATAATATATGCCATTTAGCAGACGCTTTTATCCAAAGCGACTTACAGTCATGTGTGCATACATTCTACGTATGGGTGGTCCCGGGGATCTAACCCACTATCCTGGCGTTACAAGTGCCATGCTCTACCAACTGAGCTACAGAAGAACCTCTTTAATGACCTCAGAGAGTCAGGACACCCGTTTAACGTCCCATCTGAAAGACGGCTCCCTACACAGGGCAGTGTCCCCAATCACTGCCCAGGGGCATTGGGATATTTCTTTAGACCAGAGGAAAGAGTGCCTCCTACTGGCCCTCCAACACCACTTCCAGCAGCATTTGGTCTCCCATCTAGGAACTGAACAGGACCAACCCTACTTAGTTTCAGAAGCAAGCCAGCAGTGGAATGCAGGGTGGTATGCTGCTGCCATTCAGGTTGCGCCGCTGTAGTATTCGCAACAAAGCATCCTTCACTCATGCTGCCAAACATAAACTCGTAAAAGTGACCATCCTACCGATCCTCGACATCGGCGATGTCATTTACAAAATAGCCTCCAACACTCTACTCAACATATTGGATGCAGTCTATCACAGTGTCATACGTTTTATCACCAAAGCCCCACACACTACTGACCACTGCTACCTGTACACTCTTGTTGGCTGGCCCTCACTTCATACTCGTTGCCAAACACACTAGCTCCAGGTCATCTACAACTCTTTGCTAGGTAAAGCCCAGCCTTATCTCAGCTCACTGGTCACCATAGCAGCACCCACCCGTAGCACATGCTCCAGCAGGCATATCTCACTGGTCAACCCCAAAGCCAATTCCTCCTTTGGCTGCATTCCCTTCCAGTTCTCTGCTACCAATGACTGGAACGAACTGCAAAAATCACTGAAGCTGGAGACTCATACTGTATCTCCCTCACTAGCTATAAGCACCAGCTGTCAGAGCTGCTCACAGATCACTGCACCCGTACAAAGCCCATCTGTAAATAGCCCATCCAACTACCTCATCCCCATACTGTATTAATTTATCTATCTTGCTTCTTGCTTTCACATCTATGACTCCAGTGTTTAATTGGTATATTGTAATTACTTCACCACCATGGCCTATTTATTGCCTTACCTCCCTTATTTTACCTAATTTGCACACGCTGTATATAGACTTTTTCTACTTTATTGTTAACTGTATGTTTGTTTATTCCATGTGTAAGTCTGTGTTGTTGTATGTGTCGAACTGCTTTGCTATATCTTGGCCAGGTCGAAGTTGTAAATGAGAACTTGTTCTCAACTAGCCTACCTGGTTGACCAAATGGTGGCGGAGGAGATGGCCGCCGTTTTAACTGTCTCCTAACCAATCGTGCTATTATGTGTTTCTTTTCGCGATATTTGTCATAATATTTCTGCAACTGTATCTTATGGAAGAAAAGAGCATCTAGATATCAGGACAGGGATCACTCACCTCGGATTAGACAAAGATTTCTTCAACAAAGGGGAGCACAGCCGCGAGCTGCCCAGTGACACGAGCCTGCCAGATGAGCTAAATCACTTCTATGCTCACTTCGAGGAAACCAACACTGAGGCATGCATGAGAGCATCAGCTGTTCCGGACGACTGTGTGATCACGCTCTCCATAGCCGACGTCAGTAAGACCTTTAAACATACATTTACATTTACATTTAAGTCATTTAGCAGACGCTCTTATCCCGAGCGACTTACAAATTGGTGCATTCACCTTATGACATCCAGTGGAACAGTCACTTTACCATAGTGCATCTAAATCTTAAAGGGGGGGGGTGAGAGGGATTACTTATCCTATCCTAGGTATTCCATACACAATGCTGCGGGGCTAAATGGATTACCAGGACGTGTGCTCCGTGCATGTGCTGACCAACTGGCAGGTGTGTTCACTGACATTTTCAAAATGTCCCTGATTGAGTCTGTAAAACCAACATGCTTCAAGCAGACCACCATAGTCCCTGTGCCCAAGAACACAAAGGCAACCTGCCTAAATGACTACAGACCCGTAGCACTCACATCCGTAGCCATGAATTGCTTTGAACGGCTGGTAATGGCTCACATCAACACCACAGATCCACAGATGATGCAATCTCTATTGCACTCCACACTGCCCTTCCCTACCTGGACAAGAGGAACACCTATGTGAGAATGCTGTTCATTGACTACAGCTCAGCGTTCAACACCATAGTACCCTCAAAGCTCATCACCAAGCTAAGGAACCTGGGACTAAACACCTCCCTCTGTAACTGGATCCTGGAATTCTTGACAGGCCGCCCCCAGGTGGTGAGGGTAGGTAGCAACACATCTGCCTCGCTGATCCTCAACACTGGAGATCCCCACGGGTGCGTTCTCAGTCCCCATCTGTACTCCCTGTTCACCCATGACTGCATGGCCAGGCACGACTCCAACACCATCATTGAGTTTGCTGACAACACAACAGTGGTAGGCCTGATCAACGCCAACAACGAGACAGCCTACAGGGAGGAGGTCAGAGTCCTGGCCGGGTGGTGCCAGAATAACAACCTATCCCTCAACGTAACCAAGACTAAGGAGATGATTGTGGACTACAGGAAAAGGAACACTGAGCATGTCCCCATTCTCATCGACAGGGAGCAGGTTGAGAGCTTCCAGTTCCTTGGTGTTCACATCAACAACAAACCAGATTGGTCCAAACACACCAAGACATTCGTGAAGAAGGCACGACAAAGCCTATTCCCCTTCAGGAAACTAAAATGATTTAGCATGGGTCCTGAGATACTCAAAAGGTTCTATAGCTGCAACATCGAGAGCATCCTGACCGGTTGCATCACTGCCTGGTACGGCAATTGCTCAGCCTCTGACCGCAAGGCACTTCAGAGGATAGTGCGTAAGGCCCAATACATCACTGGGGCAAAGCTACCGGCCATCCAGGACCTCTACACCAGGCGGTGTCAGAGGAAGGCCCTAAAAATTGTCAAAGACCCCAGCCACCCCAGTCATAGACTGTTATCTCTACTACCACATGACAAGCAGTACCGGAGTGCCAAGTCTAGGACAAAAAGGCTTCTCAACAGTTTTTACCCCCAAGCCATAAGACTCCTGATCAGGTATACACTATTTGCATTGTGTGCCTCCCCAACACCTCTTTTACACTGCTGCTACTCTTGCACCATCTGTGTCTTCAGGTTATCCAAGGTGTCCTCTGTTTCCCCTGGGGTCTAATGGGGAGTGGGGATACAGGTAACATCCTTAAGTTGCTCGGAGTGCTAGAAGTGCTCAAGGTTGAGAGGGGTGAGGAAGGGCCAGGTTCTGAGTCTGATTTAAGTAGTCTGTTCTGGAAGAACAAAACACAAAGTACAAAATAAACGCATCAGTTATATTTTTCTGAAAATGTAGGATTATTAGCAGTCATCATTAGTCCAACATACTGTATCTTATATGTATGTACAAAGCTCCCTATATGTACACTCCCCTCCACATGTATTAGGACGGTGAAGCTTTTCTTATTTTGCGGGGTTCTATACTCCAGCATTTTGGATTTGAGAAGACATTTTTCATATGAGGCAACAGTACAGAATGTCACCTTTTATTTGAGATTATTTTCATATATATGTCTGTTTTTACCATTTCGAAATGAAGGCACTCCATGTCAGGCAGTTCACCAGTGATACAAGTCAGTATTCAACGTCCATCATAGTCTGAGGACATAGGGAGATGTGAAAACCGGCCAATAGGGGCAACATTGAGTGCTGTTAGCTTCAAGTAAGCATCTGCCACTGGTTCCAAAGGTTGCGTGATTCAATCCATGTTGCATGTTTTTCATATTTTTGTCCCTGCTCATCTGCGTGAACGTGCCTTAGGCATGATGCAAGGAGGAATGAGGACTGCAGATGTGGTCAGGGCAATAAATTGCCATGTCCATACTGTGAGATGCCTAAGACAGCGCTACAGGGAGGCAGGACAGACACATGATTGTCCTCACAGTTTACTCCTTACATTTTCCCTGACTGTAACGATCGTCTTCCTCCTCGTCTAAGGAGGAGTAGGAAATGCGGACCAATGCGCAACGTGGTACGTGTTCATGATGTTTATTTTTTTTTAAGAATCACCCTACAAAACAGGTGGGAAAAGGATACCTAAGTATGATTCTCAATCAGAGACAACGAACGACACCTGCCTCTGATTGAGAACCATACCAAACACATAAACCAAACACATAACCACAATATAGAAAAAGGAACATAGACTACCCACCCCAACTTACGCCCTGACCATACTAAAACAAAGACATAACAAAATAACTAAGGTCAGAACGTGACAGTACCTCCCCCCAAAGGTGCGGACTCCGGCCGCAAAACCTGAACCTATAGGGGAGGGTCTGGGTGGGCATCTGTGCTGTTTGGTTTGCTTAATATAAGGAATTTGAAATTATTTATACTTTACTTTTGATGCTTAAGTATATTTAAAATCAAATACCTTTACATTTTTACTCAAGTAGTATTTTACTGATTGACTTTTACTTGTGTGTCTATTTAGACATTTTTACTTCGACTCAAGTATGAAAATGTGACCGGAGAAGAACATGAGGTCATGAAAACTAGTAGGTGTGAGAACAGTTACAGGAAAATATTTTACGGAAAATAAATGTATCTAAAAAGCATTATTTGAACAAATGCGGTGGTCAAGGCTACTATGGCGCCAGGTGTTCAAAAAGCGCATATCAGACCGAGAATCTCTCTATCCTTAGGATAGTTCTGTATGAGGTCGAAATGTCAACATATTCTGCATTTACCGTGATGCTGTAAAGCTGAACTTCCACGATACAAATTGAATAGAGCCCTTAGTTTAGAAAACAATCTCTCCACAAAAGTGACAGTTACAGGGATGGTGAAAAACAATGTGATTGCCGTAGCAACACTAGGGAAACTGGGCAGATGCGAGTATTGCTTCAAATACAGGAGTTCTTTACAGTGGTGATTTTAGCATGTAAATCTTGGAGGGGCAAAAAAAGCCACTACGCAACACTAAAAAATACATTAATTGCACTATAACGGTGACAGACGGTGCACACAAACTGTTAGGGCCTACAGCAGAGTTCCAACAGCAGTCCCAACACCTTACCACTGCTACTGTTCTTTCAGCCTCATTTGCTGCTTTTGAAAAACTACTGATATGCAGACTTGCTTGAACAAATGTGGTTTCTACTGACAAATTATGGCATAAGGGGACGACAAGCGGATAAGAGGCAAGCGATGACGGACGTAGCCAATATATCTATTTGGTTAGGGACAGAATTCAGAACATGGGCCGTTCTTACAGTGTACTCCCTGTACTAGTCAGAACCGTAGGGACATAGAGTGCCTTGAAAAAGTATTCATCCCCCTTGACGTTTTTTCTATTTTGTTGCATTACAACCTGGAATATACTGTAAATGGATTCCATGGAATGGACCTACACAAAATAGTCAAAATTGGTGAAGTGAAAAAAATAAAAACGTTTTTTTTTTTTATAATTAGTTAATAATTAGTAATTAGTTAAATAAAGGTTACATGTGTGCAATATGTGTCACTTGATCGCAGGATATATACACCTTTTCTGAAAGGCCCCAGAGTCTGCAACACAACTAAGCAAGGGGCTGTCAGGATTTGGCCAGGGATGTTCCGGTTTTTGGTCACTAGATGCCCCCATTGTGCCTTTTGACCTTTTGTTTTCCCTTGATCCCCATTATTATTTGCACCTGTGCCTCGTTTCCCCTGATTGTATTTAAACCCTTTGTTTTCCTCTGTTCTTTGCTCTGTGTTTGTATGTTAGCACCCAGCCCTAGTACTCTGAGAACTCTTGTTGATCCCGGTGGACTCTCTTGTGGAATTCAGTTTTTTTTGTTCTTGTTTGCTTGTTTTTTGAGTATCTTTTGAGGCTTTTTGTGCTTTACCTTCCACCTTGTGGATTTACCTTTTTTGTCTTGGAGGATTACCTTTGTTCTTGTAGGATTCCTTTTGAGGTTGTGGAGTTACATGTTTTCCTGAAGAACTTCACTTTTTACTTCATTAAATACACCGTCTCAAGTACTGCTGTGTCTGCCTCATCTTCTGGGTTCTGCCGACTATTCGTGGCTCAGTTGGTTTAGTGACTGTTTCTCACTCCGGAGACCTGGGTTCGTAACCGGGTCCTGACAGGGGCACCACCAAGCAAGCAGCACCATGAAGACCAAGGAGCTCTCAAAACAGGTCAGGGACAAAGTTGTGAAGAAGTACAGATCAGGGTTGGCTTAAATACAGGGAAATTTGTGAGGGAAACCTGTTTTAGTCTTCCAGAGATTTGGGACTGGGACTGAGGTTCACCGTCCAGCAGGACAATGACCCTAAGCATACTGCTAAAGCAAAACTTGAGTGGTTTAAGAGAAAACATTTAAATGTCTTGGAATCCCAGTGGCTAGATTTACCAAGCTTATTGAGACATACCCCAAAAGACTTGTAGCTGTAATTGCTCCAAAAGGTGGATCTACAAAGTATTGACTTTGGAGGGGTGAATAGTTATGCACGCTCAAGTTTTCTGGTTTTCTGTTTCACAATAAAAACATATTTTGCATTTTCAAAGTGGTTGTGTAAGTCAATTGATACAAACCCCAAGACATCTATTTTTTAATTCCAGGTTGTAGGCAACAAAATAGGAAAAATGCCAAGGGGGTGAGTACTTTAGCAAGCTTCTTTATACTGTAAACAGACAATGAATCTCTTACAATATTCAATGATTACATTTCTCTAAAACAGGTTATAGGCTATTTGTGCACCACCAAGTTAGATCAGTAGGCAAAATTAAGAGGTGAAAATACACCAAATGATTAGGGTGAGGCACATTGAATGCTGTTTGGGTCTTTGCGTGTCAAAAAGATACACGTCATATAACACCATTTTACGTTTTAAATAAGCTTTTCATTTGACACGTCACATAACACAATTCTATGACAGAATGTTGTGTGTGCTGAATTTGCATGTGCAAGCCAAACATCACAACGACTAACGTTATGTGTTTACAATACCGCATTGGTGAAAATAGACAGCACATGAGCAACTAACAGTTTACTATACAACATACACTTAAAATGAATTTCTAATCTACACTATACATTTCTCCTTTGCATATTACATCATTTATGCAGCAGCCTATAAGACATTTTTGGCCTCACCTTGTGAAGGTGGCACAGCAGTCCTTTGTAGGCAACTTATGTAATCAAACATTGTCATCAATGTCTGGCATTCTCTAGATTTATGGTGGGAACTCGAAGAAAAAACACACCCACTCCATTGAATACCAGTCAACGTTACTGTTTACTTTGCAATGCTTGCAGCTAGCCACTGATTCCTTCCAAACAACTCATTGTTGAATTTGCGATTTCCCACTTGTTGTGTAATCTTGATATACAATGGCCGATGAGCGCCGAAACGTTTTATCTGTAATTTCTCTTCAGTGTTTCTTTTCATATGACAAGGATTAAAAAGGATTTGCCATTAGATTGTTGACTTGGTGACGACTGCTAGCTAAGACTTTGAAAGTAAGATGTAAGACAAAGTCCAATCAAAGCTGCTGTAGGTATAATGTGATTTGATGTCATTCTATCTGTGGCCAATGACCTTGAGCCTTCTTGAATGGGCACCTCTAATATAACTCTATGGCAGAACCCAAGGGGCAAAAATGTTCAAGCACTAACCTTAGAATTGGGGATAACGTACTGTCCCATGAGTGACAGAAACTGAGCACCTGCATTTTGGAGATGCCTTACTCAAGAAAGCAAAAAGAGATCATGTTGTATGTGACTTTATTAACTCAATTTTTTTTACATTGTTCGCAAACTGATATGTGACACGTATTAATGCCAAAATAACAAGCAAAAAAATAATATATATATATATATTTTACCTTAAAGTGTGGTGCTCAATACAGAATTTGTCCTCAAGCCAAATACTTTTATCTTCATTATTATGCTATTTGTTATGTAATTTTTACACAAAGTTTATAGTAAATAGCAGTTAAATAGCAGCTAAATACTGTATATAATGTAGCTATACAGTAAATAATATACTATAATGCATAATTAAACAATTCAGGGTAAGCTAGTGTTTTGAGGGTGGACTGACTATTATTTGGCATTAATAGACTGATTTTACGCCCAACTTTCTGTCCAACCTGGGAGAGAGATCGAGGATGGCTTATGTCATGCAGGTTCAAGCAGCCTGTACATATATTTTTTTAATATATTTTGTTGCTAAATTTGTATGCTGACGCAACTCTTTAGGCTATTTGAGTATCTGAACAATAATGAATGCAAATGTCTTGTTTTGTCTACTATAGGCTTTATTAGGAAAGAAAGCTAATTATAAGGCCCTTTTTAAAGAGTGATTTGAGTGTTTCTCTTTCCTATACACTCTCTATTTCTCTCACCCTAACCCCCTCTTACTCTCTCACCCTCTATCGCTCTTCCACCTCCTCCCCCCTCCACCCTTCTCTCGTGTTGCGTGGGGAGAGATTCCTTGGGCTTTGATTAATCTCTGCTGTCAGGGGAAGGTTCCTGTGTGTGGGTCCCAACAGGCAGGTTGCCCACTCCACATCTGGAACCTCTCCCTCTGCGGTCCCCTGCACACACACACACACACACACACACACACACACACACACACACACACACACACACACACACACACACACACACACACACACACACACACACACACACACACACGCGCGCACACACACACACACACACACACACACACACACACACACACACACACACACACACACACACACACAAACACAAACACAAACACAAACAGACACACACACACACACTTCTCCAGTCCTACTGTCACTACCCTCTGCAATAAACACACCTTCCCTCCATTATTGGTTCCTATTTGTTTTTCATTGTTTCTTGTATATGAGTTGCAGAGTTTGAAAATTCAGGTAAAGATGTCAGTTTTAACTTTGACCTCTTTTTCCCTTGTAGTTATAGAAATAACTAAAAGGGTTAACATATTTAAACTGTGACAGAATACCAACAGTGGAATCACTCTGGTATCTCTCAAATTAATGACGCAGAGTAGTGGTTCCCAAACTTTTTATAGTTCCATACACCTTCAAACATTCAACCTCCAGCTGCATACCCCCTCTAGCACCAGGGTCAGCACACTCTCAAATGTTGTTTTTTGCCATCATAGTAAGCCTGCCACACACACACTATATGATACATGTATTAAACATAATAATGAGTGTGAGTTTTTGTCACAACCCAGCTCGTCTGAAGTGACAAAGAGCTCTTATAGGATCAGGGCACAAATAACAATATAATAATAGTAATCAATAATTTTGCTCTTTATTTAGCCATCTTACATATACAACCTTTATTGTTCATCAAGGGCATGCTTGAAGGATACACATAACTCTGTAATGTTGGGTTGTATTGGAGAGAGTCTCAGTCTTAAATCATTTTCCACACACATTTTGTGCCTGTATTTCCTTTTCATGCTCGTGAGGGGCGCGAATCCACTCTCAGATAGGTACGTGGTTGCAAAGGGCATCAGTGTCTTAACAGCAAGATATGCCAAGGGCAAGAAACTTTGAGCACAGCCCTATCCATAAATCTGGCAGTGGCTTTTCACAGAACCACTTTTTGCAATTTCGATGAGGCTCTCTTGTTCAGATATCAGTAAGTGGACTGGAGGCAAGGCAGTAGCTACATTAAATTTGCTTGAAACAGCAGAAATGCATAGCAGTACAGCACTCTGAGTATGTACACCGTGATAAAACCTCATGTAAAAGCAACACTTACCGCTTCATCAGCAATTGTGGTATAGACAATAGAGTCCCAAGTAACTTTGACATTGTAATGATTCATATTATAATGTAATGATTATGGCACACCATGGTTTATTTGACTTTACCCCACTATATGTATAATAACATTGCTCTTTCTGACCTATCAATATCTTACTGTTATTAGTCTGGTTTGAGACCAAAATGCATCCCAAATGGAACCCTATTCTCTGGTCAAAAGTAGTGGACTTTGAAGGGAATAGGGTGCCATTTGGGACTCATTCCAACTCAATGGACTATTCAGTTCATGTTCTTAATGTAAATCTCCCTCTTTGGTCTTCCCTGTACATATACATCCCAAATGTGGTTCTGGTTATAAAGAGAAACAGGGAGACAGAAAACGGGAGAGCACCCATGTAAATGTTCCTTTAAATCAACATGTTTGAGCACACTTTCGCTGAGATTTTGACATACCGAACTATAAACAGTGTAAAATAAATACCTGAAAATGATAAAGGAGCACTTTGGGCTTTATCAGTCCCATATGTTATTGTGTGTGTGTACGCGAGTGCGAGTGTGAGTGCGAGACAGAACGTACGTGCTGCAGGGCTAAGGAAAGTTGCTTTCTCCAGCTAAAGTATGGCATCCTTTTCAGGGCTCTTATGTGTAAATATCCATTAAACCCACAGCCAAGCAGGCAGCCAGACAGCTTCACACACTGCCAGACATTCCAGCATGGTCTTTTTCCCCGAGGTCCTCCTTCACTACCAGTAATACTGACTTGTTATAATATGAAGGTGAAATACTCCAATCTCCATATTTAGATGCTGTGCTTACCTGTTTCTTTTATCCAAATGAGAAAAGCACAATTATTTTGATGTGAGTGTTTCTTTGGACAGGTGGTATGCTATCACATTTTGACCTTACAAGGAAAACACAAGGAAGAAGACACAGATAGAACAATAGTGTTATCATCAACAGTGCTTGGGAGTACGGTGTATATTTTAGGACATCCTCAGCCTCAAGCCTTACGCTTTCAAACCTTGAGTCAATCGTAATAATAATTCAAATGACCACAGTAAAAAGTATCCATAAAGTTTTGCTAGTCGACAACGGCACAACAAACAAAACATAAAGTTGAATACTACCTGACAACATCGAATCCAGGTCAACACTTTTTGCTCAACAGACACTACTTATCTCCTATCACAGCCTTGTATCACAGAATACATTCGCTGTTTGATTGACACACCGTAGAGCAGTGAGGGTGGAATTAGCGTTCGGGAGCACCAACGGTTTCTAGTCACAGACCCCTGCACATGACCCAAGAATTGTTGTTCCCTCTCACGTGAGGAGGAGGGGCGACAGGGGTTTCCAGGGGAGAACGACTGCCCCCTCTCATTGAAGCCAATGAAGTTCAAGGCCGACCGCAGTACTGCAGGCATTGTTAGCAGAAATTAGGATCCCCATTATAGCAAATGAAAAAATTGCAGTCTCTGTGGTCAATCTTTGCATACTTTTTAATCAAAGACAATATTAGTACTAATAATTGCTTCAAATACACCAGATACATGTCCTAGAACCAATTTATTTGAAAATCGCATCCAGATGAAAAGTTAGAAAGGATAGCATACAGACAAAAAAGGAAGAAAGGACTTATCTAGAAAGTCTGATTTTCTAGGAGACTTCTAAAACACATAGAGGAATAGAGACCGCAGCAGTTCAACAACCAGGACAAAAGAAAGATGAGTGTTATAAGGATAATTCAGTTGCCAATGGCAGCCTGCAATACCCCGTTCAACCTTCACAACTTGACTTACGCATTGAGTGGAGGCAAGTTCACTTCCTGGAGTAGCTCAAATGACGCATGTTATGTTTCCATGAGATCTTAGCCAACCTAAATTTGTCTTCAATGTGCTATTAACTCTTCACATAGGAATGAATGCTGTCACGTGATCGTTGGCTTTGGTTATTCATTTTCAGTGCCTTCAGAAGTATTCACACGTCTTAACTTTTTCTACATTTTGTTGTGTTACAACCTGAATCTGAGATGTATTAAATTTAGATTTTGGTTTACTAATCTACATACAATACCACATAATGTCAAAGTGGAATTTTGTTTGTTAAACATATTTGAAATTAAGAAAAAATGAAAAGGTGAAATGTCTCAAGCCAATAAGTATCCAACCCCTTTGTTATGGCAAGTCTAAATAAGTTCAGGAGTAAAAATATGCTTAACAAATCCCATAATAAGATGCATGGACTCATTCTGTGTTCAATAAAACTGGTTAACATAATTTTTGAATGACTACTGAATGGACTATTCAGTTCATGTTCTTCATGTAAATCTCCCTCTTTGGTCTTCCCTGTACATATACATCACAAATGTGGTTCTGATTATAAAGAGAAAAAGGGAGACAGAGAAGGGGAGAGCCCCTATGTAAATGTTCCTTTAAATCAACATGTTTGAGCACACTTAAATTTGTCTGTACCCCTCACATACAATTATCTGCAAGATCCCTATATCGAGTAGTGATGTCAAGCACAGATTCACCCACAAAGACCAGGGAGGTTTTTCAATGTCTTGCAAAAAAGGGCACCGATTGGTAGATGGGTAAGAAATAAAAATAAACAGACACATAAATATCCCTTTGAGCATTGTGAAGTTATTAATTAGGCTTTGGATGGTACACCCAGTAACTGCACAGAAACAGGCGTCCTTCTTAACTCAGTTGCCAGAAATGAAGGAAACTGTTCAGGGATTTCACCATGAGGCCAATGGTGATTTTAAAACAGTTACAGGACGGTTGAAATAATGTAGGGTAATGTAAAAAAATCCCAGGACATAGACATATCTGATATGGGCAGAAAGCTTAAATTCTTGCTAATCTAACTGTACTGTCCAATTTACAGTATATATTACAGTGAAAGAATGCCATGCTATTGTTTGAGGAGAGTGCACAATTATGAACTTTAGGGCAGTCTTGATACAACCTTTTGAACAGATATACAATGGTTCATTGGATCAGTCTAAACCTTTGCACATACACTGCTGCCATCTAGTGGCCACAATATAAGTTGTGCCTGGGCCGGAATAATACATTATGGCCTTTCTCTTGCATTTCAAAGATGATGAAAAAACTAAACAAAACAAATTATGTTTTTTAATTTATATTATCTTTTACCAGATCGAATGTGTTATATTCTCCTACATTCATTTCACATTTCCACAAACTTCAAATTGGTGCCATTCAAATGGTATCAATAATATGCATATCCTTGCTTCAGGTCTTGAGCTGCAGGCAGTTGGATTTGGCTATGTCATTTTAGGCAAAAATTGAAAAAGGGTTGGATCCTTAAGAGGTTTAAATAGTTGTGATATGAAAACTGAGGATGGGCCAAGAACAGTGTAGTTACTCCACCATACTAACCTAAATTGAAGAGCGAAAATAGGTACGCCTGTACAGAATGAAACATCAACAAGGCACATAAGTACTACTGCAAACAATTTGGCAAAGAAATTAATGTTTTACCCTGAATACAAAGCACTATGTTTGGGGAAAATTAAACACAACACAGATATTCTTCATATTTTCAATGATGGTGGTGGCTGCATCATGTTATGGGTGTGCTTGTCATTGGCAAGGACTAGGGAGTATTTTTATGATAAAAAGCAACAGAATACTGCTAAGAACAAAATCCTAATGATTATTCTTTCCAACAGACACTGGGAGAGCTGTATTCAGGAGGACAATACCCTAAAACAAAAGGCCATATCTATACTAGGGTTGCAAAACCAAGATGACTTTGAATGTTCCTGAGTGGAAAGTTACAGTTTTGACTTTATAGCAATGATCAACAACAAACTTGACAGAGCTTGAAGATTTTTTTTAAAGAATAACATTGTACAATCCAGGTGTGCAAATCTCTTAGAGACTTGACCAAAAAGACTCACAGCTCTAATCACTGCCAAACGTGTTTCGAACATGCATTGTCTCAGGGGGTGAATACTTATCAAGATATACAAGTACATTTCTTTCTTCTACTTTGACATTAATTAAGTTTAATCCCACCTTGTAACAACAAAATGTGAAAAATGTCAAGGGGTCTGAATACTTTCTGAAGGCACTGAAGCCACCTGGAAGTAATGCTGCCTGGTCCCCAGTGCAGGGTTATAAGGAGACCTGTGGACAGCAGTGATCTCGTTAGTGTAGCCTGTAATTATGAGCAACACTTGACACACTGAACAGGGGAACTTGAACATCCACCTCTTCCTGTAACTGTAATACAGCTCTGCATCGAGAAGGGTTTTTTGCTTTTATTTCTGTCCATGGTCGATCAAGTTTATTTTTGTGGAGATGTGACGTTAGTGTGTAATGGGGTGAGAAGGGAAAATCATATATTTTTTTAAGGGATTTATGAGAAACTTTACTATCCTTTAAGATAGGTTATGTTTATCCTGCTGTGTTTTAACAATGCCTTGCAATGTTTTACTGCAATGGATGAAATCTTTGATTTGTATTTAGTATTCTATTCATTTGTGTGTGTGTGTGTGTGCGTGCGCGCAGGCATATGTGTCTGTTTGTGTATACAGCATGTGTGTCTGTGTTTTTGAGCGTGTGTCTGTCCGTCTCTGTTTCTGTCTGTGTCTGTGTGTATGTTTTATATATGCAGCTCAGGTCACCACACTCTAATGCAGTACGCAAGAGGATGTTTTTGTGCTGATCAAAGGCAGTCAGGTCTGGAGTGAACCAAGGGCAATATATGTTGCTGTTTCTACATTTTTTGAACGGGGCATGCTTATTTAAGATGGTGAGGAAAGCACTTTTAAAGAATAACTAGGCATCCTCTACTGATGGAATGAGGTCAATATCTTTCCAGGATACCGGGCCAGGTAGATTAGAAAGGCCTGCTCGCTGAAGTGTTTCAGGGAGCGTTTGACAGTGATGAGAGGTGGTTGTTTGACCGCGGACCCATTACGGACGCAGGCAATGAGGCTGTGATCGCTGAGATCCTGGTTGAAGACAGCATAGGTTTGTTTAGAGGGTAGGTTAGTCAGTATGATATCTAAGAGGGTGCTCGAGTTTACGGATTTGGGACTGTACCTGGTTCTATGATAATTTGTGTGAGATAGAGGGCATCTAGTTTAGATTGTTGGTCGGCCGGGGTGTTAAGCACATACCAGTTTAGGTCACCCAACAGTACAAACTCTGAAGATAAATGGAGGGCAATTCATTCACATATGGTGTCCAGGGTGCAGATGGGGGCTGAAGGGCATCTGTAACAAGCGGCAACAGTGAGAGACTTGTTTCTGGAATGGTGGATTTTTAAAAGTAGAAGCTCAAACTGTTTTAGCACAGACCTGGGTAGCATGACAGAACTCTTCAGGCTGTCTCTGCAGCAGATTGCAACTCCACCCCCTTCGGCAGTTCGATCTTGGCGGAAATTTGTATAGTTGGGAATGGAAATCCTGGCCTTCCTAAGCCAGGATTCAGACATCAGGGTTGGCGGAGTGTGCTAAAGCAGTGAACAAAAAAAACTTAGGGTGAATGCTTATGATGTTAATATGCATGAAACCAAGGCTTTTGCGGTTACAGACGTCAAAAAATGATACCGCCTGTGGAATAGGAGTGGAACTGGGGTCTACAGTTGCAACCTTTTTGGGATAGGGGGCCACATTTTCACTTTTGGATGAATAGCGTGCCCAGAGTGAACCGCCTCCTACTCTGTCCCAGATGCTAATATATGCATATTATTATTAATATTGGATAGAAACACTCTGAAGTTTCTAAAACTGTTTGAATGATGTATGTGAGTATAACAAGTGGGAGTGAAGTGGGACATCTGAGACATCTGAGGTTTGTAGTTTTTCAAAGCTTGGCCTACCGAATACACATTGAGGTATGGATAAAGTTGCACTTCCTACGGCTTCCAATAGATGTCAACCATCTTTAGAAACTTGAATGAGGATTCTACTATAAAGGAGGGGCTCAGGAGACCTCTTTGAGTCAGTGGTCTGGCAGAGTGCCTTGGTCTCATGACGCGTGGTCCCGACAGAGTTAGCTCTCGTTCCAGTGCTTTTCTGAAGACAAAGGAATTCTCCGGTTGGAACATTATTGATGTTTCATGTTAAAAACATCCTAAAGATTGATTGCATACATCGTTTGACATTTTTCTAAAGGACTGTAATGGAACCTTTCAAGTTTTGGATGAAGTGCCTGCACCTCATGAAGATGGATTACTGGGCTGAACACAACAAGTGGCTATTTGGATATAAATTATGGACTTTATGGAACAAATCGGTAATTTATTGTCGAACTGGGATTCCTGGGAGTGCCTTCTGATGAAGATCATCAAAGGTAAGGGAATATGTATGGTGTTGTTTCTAACTTCTGTTGACTCCAAAATGGTGGATATTCCTCTGGCTGTCAAAAAGAAAGAAGGCACTCTTCATATAATTAATTAAATAGCCTTTATTAGTATGGCATGTTCAATAGAAACAATGTTTTCTGGCTGTTTTGGGTTCTGAGCGCCGTTCTCAGATTATGCTTTTTCCGTAAAGGTTTTTTGAAACTGACACAGCGGTTGCTTAAAGGAGAAGTCTATCTTTAATTCTATGAATAACACTTGTATCTTTTATCAATGTTTATTATGAGTTTTTCTGTAAAATCACCGGATGTTTTGTAACCAAAACATTACTGCACGTAAGGCGCCAATGTAAACTGAGATTTTTTGATATAAATATGCACATTAGCGAATAAAACATACATGTATTGTGTACATGATGTCCTATGAGTGTTAAACACCCATCCGTAGCACGCGCTCCAGGTGGTGTATCTCACTGATCATCCCTAAAGCCAACACCTCATTTGGCCGCCTTTCGTTCCAGTACTCTGCTGCCTGTGACTGAAACTAATTGCAAAAATCGCTGAAGTTGGAGACTTTTATCTCCCTCACCAACTTCAAACATCAGCTATCTGAGCAGCTAACCGATCGCTGCAGCTGTACATAGTCTATTGGTAAATAGCCCACCCATTTTCACCTTCCTCATCCCCACACTGTTTTTATTTATTTACTTTTCTGCTCTTTTGCACACCAGTATCTCTACCTGTACATGACCATCTGATCATTTATCACTCCAGTGTTAATCTGCAAAATTGTAATTATTCGCCTACCTCCTCATGCCTTTTGCACACATTGTATATAGACTCCCCTTTTTTTCTACTGTGTTATTGACTTGTTAATTGTTTACTCCATGTGTAACTCTGTGTTGTCTGTTCACACTGCTATGCTTTATCTTGGCCAGGTCGCAGTTGCAAATGAGAACTTGTTCTCAACTAGCCTACCTGGTTAAATAAAGGTGAAATATATATTTATTTTTTTAATAAAAAAATCCCACCAAAGTGTCCGATTTCAAATATGCGTTTATGACGAAGAGAGAGGTTTCATCTCTGAAGGCATCAATTAACATATTTGAGGTCTCCGCATGTGTGTGGGGTTGGAATAAAGAGCTTCTTTTTTTTTAGCGGGACTGTGGGCCCTACAGTGAAATAAAACAAATAAAACTAGCCAAGATAGCAGTAGACAAGGTGTATTGACATTAGAGAGAGGCATAAAGCAATCACAGGTGTTGATCAGGAGAGTTAAGACATCAACGGGTAAATGGCGATGAACGGGCAGAGCGGTTCAGTTAGATACATACAGGACCTGGGTTCGAGGCTGGGTCCGACATGTAAACAAAATGAGGTACCGTGTATTGAAATAGTCCAGGGGGCATCAGCTGTGTAGAGTAGTGATCATAGGATCAAAAGAGTAGCAATGGGTGAGTCAGGGTGCTGTATGGTATTCACTACTATGCTGGGCGAGCAGGGGACACACCATTCCGAAAAAGCTACTGGGCCAGTGCTAGTAGATGGTTCTGTGGCGATATCGTATCACAATAGCCTGTTGAGACCACATCCGGCGATCACGTCGGCAGTCCAGTCGTGATGGATCGGCGTGGCTTTGTGTCGACAATAAAGGGTCCAGGCTATTTGGCAAAGGAGGTATTGTAGTACTAGAATTAGTTGGTATATGGGCCTAGCTTGAGGCTAGCTCAAGTCTAGCTGGTGTTTTCTTCGGGACAGAGGTGTTAGCTAACAGTAGCCACTCTGGCAGCTAGCTAGGAGTAATGATCCAGTGTAATGATCCAGAGCGGCAGTAATCTGGTGATATGGTAGAGAGAAGCAGTCCGATATGCTCTGGGTTGATATTGCCGTGTGTAAGACAAGCAGGTGTTGTCCGAGCTAAGGGTGGCTGATGCCGTGGGAAATAAGGCGAGGACCGCTAGCCGTGGCTAACAAAGAATAGTAGCTAGTTAGCAGGCTAGCTCTTGATGGAAGTTTCAGCTATAAGGAATAAAAATAGCAGATCCGTCCACATTGGGTGAGGCGGGTTGCAGGAAAGTATATTTAGTTTGTAGGTAGAAGTGAGAATAAGGTATATACGAAAAAAGAACAGCTATTTACAAGGGATAAGACACAGGATAAGAAAAAGCCAGATATACACGTCCGACTGCGCCACCATCTTGGATTCTTTTTTTTTCACCTCGTGTTGAGGTTAAATGTTTTAACCACTTCAAACATGTTGCTACAGCCTCACGTTTCCTGATCTAATATTATTCTCTGTTGACAATCATTTTATTCCCTCTGGCTAAAGGGGATGGTTCCGTCAGTATGACACGCTCTCTGATCTCACTTGGGGTGTGGCTCCTTAATTATGCACAGTTTATAGGAGATATATTATCTTATACCTCCTAAAATCACATTCATATCTTAACAAAAATATTTGTATCATTTTTCATATTATATGCACGTATTACATGGAAACTTGACAGATAAAGGGGATATAATTTCCAAGTTACAGTATTTCATCTATACAGTTTTTAAATGACTACACAAAATGAAAAACAAGATTACATTAATTTTCTATAGCTCTCCACTGACCATTCCCCACATTTTTATGTTGGAATTATTGTTCAACTATTCACGTTTGACCGTGCATGAGTTTCAACGGGTAAACTTTTGTGAAACAAAGAACTTTCCTTGGGTTAAATACTCGAGGGGGAGAGAAAGTCTCCTTTTCCTGTAATTTATGACAGGGTGTGAACTGTCAACCATCCAGCAGCTCTCTCTGTGGGCGAGAGAAGGCCTGGTTACTGTCAGCTTTTGCCAAGCTGACCCATTCTGATCCTCACAGGACAGTCATGACCTTCCTCTCCCCTGAATTATTGATTCCAGACTCAGCCCTGAAGTATGTGAGTATAATATAGGCATAGCCTGGTCCCAGAGCTGTTTAAAAATAAGCTAAATCAAAAAGGGTAGAAAATATATGAATATTTTTAATGTTAAAATGTACGTGAAAACGTGTATTTCAGAATCTAAACAAAATCCATATTTGAGAGAACACTATAATGAGCATAATGACAGCAAGATGTTGTCTGAATCATGTACGGTTCACAGGTCATAGGGTCTTACAGGAGGCATACAAAGGGTCTAAAATTGCAAATTTCATCACGATTTTCCATCATGTTTGTGATACAAATGTAAAAAGCATGTTAAACATCCTTCCTCCCAGTGAAGTTCCTATGTAAGAATTGCCAGAAAAATCTGAGATACCAAATATTTTTCGCTCCCACTAATGTGTAATCACCCGGTAATGGTGATGGCAGAGTGCAGCAACTTAGCGGTTTTTGCCAGAATCAGGGAAGCCAGTCTGGTCTGGTATGTGTTTGGTTTAATGGAGGTGGAGAAGTAGGGGATGGAGTGAGTATGGTGTGGAGAGCTAGTGAGTAATGGGGCTCTCCTTGGGGAGACCAACTTCCAGGCCTACGACTACAGTCCGGGGAGCCCCACCTGGCACAGCTACCATAAATGCCCCTGTTTTTATGCCATGAATCGAACAAACACTTTTGGTTTCATATTGGTTGTGGGAACAAAGCCATACATTTCCATACCGGTAAAACTGATAATTTTTTACAATTAAAATGTTGCCTGTTCTGGGAACATACATTTTAGGTTGCAGGGAGGTTCTGAGAACATTTTCCTCTGGTTCCTTTAAAGTGTTTCTGGTAGGTTTTATAAATGCTCTGAGAATGGAAAGTAAAGGTCATTTTGAGATTTTTTTTAAAGTTCTTAAAACCTTCACTGCATGTTTCAAAAACACTTTCAATAACACTGCTAGCTTATTTTGGGTTAACTTTTTTTCCGCTCCTAGCACAGATAGGACACATGGAAATTAATTTCATTAGGCATTAATCAAGCAAACACCATTTTGTTTTGCTGTGACACGATCAATGAGATTGAAACCTGTGATCGATATTCTGATCTCAATCCTTGGAATTAATCTACTGCGCCACCAGGATGTAGCATGCCATGTTTTTTCTACCCATACGAAACTGTTCATTTTCGTCTATTCAATTTCAAAGAAAACAAGCACTCAACCTCTTAGAGCCTCCTCCCTACTTTTTTTCAATTTCCGCCTGAATACATACCCAAATCTAACTGCCTGTAGCTCTGGCCCAGAAGCAAGGATATGCATATTCTTGGTACCATTTGAAAGAAAACAGTCATCATGCCAGGTAGTCCTGACGCATGGTCCTAGGGCTCAGGTCCTCCGAGAGAGAGAAAGAGAGAATTAGAGAGAGCATACTTAAATTCACACAGGACACCGGATAAGACAGAAGTACTCCAGATATAACAAACTGACCCTAGCCCCCCGACACATAAACTACTGCAGCATAAATACTAGAGGCTGAGACAAGAGGGGTCAGGAGACACTATGGCCCCATCCGATGAGACACCCGGACAGGGCCAAACAGGAAGGATATAACCCCACTCACTTTGCCAAAGCTCTACACATTGTTGTGCTGCTGATACCATAGCAGTCTCTTTCTGCTGTAAAGCAGAGGGTCACCAAGCATAAACTCAGCCCAATCTGCCTGACCCAGCTCCAGTTGCCGGAAGAGGACGACAGCGGAGAGTCCTTGGGAAGCAGAAATTACTCATATTAGCTAAATGTAGTAATGAATAAATTGGCTAAATGTATTTAAATTGACGATTCTGTGAACTTTCTTGTGCAAGTTTTAGATTGACACAATACCTGTTAGCAAAGGTGTCAGCTAATGTGATAACGTGTCAGATAACGTGCAGGAGCTGGCAGGGATTTGTTGTCTTGCATGATGTCTACATTGATAATAGTTAGCATTATTTATTTAGAGTAAATAGAGGTGAATATATTGATAAAGGTCACCTTGTCCGAGAGAGATTTACATGGTTATCAAAACATCAAGACAAGGTAAGCCTACACGAAACACAGCCCTTATTTTAAGTGTTTCAGAAATTGATTGCTGGAAAAACCCTTGGAACCATTTCCTTCTTTGACCGCTAGGTTTTATGGGTATTATGACATCTATATCTATAATGTGGGGCTCTACAGAACCATGGCTGGTGCATCTTCCTCCTGACAGAGCCCCCGCTCCCCGTCTCACCCCAAAAACTAAGTTTCCCCACAAATGTAAGTTGTGCACTAAAGGTATTTGTACAGATGCTGGTGTTTAACATGTTTTTCTGTATTGCTTGTTTTTTCTCTTATTGACAAGTTATGTTTGTGGGTAATTTACCGGGGGTATTTTGCATGTTTTTTGGGGAGGGGGCATTGGCTTATTTTATCATTCATTCATGTTAAGGTAGTGGGTAATTTATTGCTTTGCCCTTGTGGATTTTGTCTTATTCCCCCTTCTCTTATTTCCCCTTTGCACAATATTCTTAATACACCTTTTGGTTGACACACAGGTGTTCTTATTTGCACCCTGTGTTTTATATTGCTTGATTTTTTTTCTTGGTACATTTCTTTTCATTTACATAAGTACATTTTGTACTCGTGGCAGAAAAATACTTTTGGAGGATGGCCTGGTGTCATGAAGGGAATCGAAGAAGCCACTTTTCTCCAGGAAAAACATCAGAGACAGACTGATATTCTGCAAAAGTTACGGGATTTGGATCGCTGAGTACTGGGGTAAAATCATTTTCTCTGATGAATCCCGTTTCCCATTGTTTGGGGCATCCGGGAAAAATGATTGTCTGGAGAAGACAAAGTGAGCGTTACCATCAGTCCTGTGTCATGCCAACAATAAAGAATGCTGAGACCATTCATGTGTGGGGTTGCTTCTCAGCTAAGGGCTCACTCACAATTTTGCCTAAGAACACAGCCATGAATAAAGAATGGTACCAACACATCCTCCGAGAGCAACTTCTCCCAACCATCCAGGAACAGTTTGGTGACAGACAATGCCTTTTCCAGCATGATGGAGCACCTTGCCATAATGCAAAAGTGGCTCAGGGAACAATACATTGATATTTTGGGTCCATGGCCAGGAAACTCCCCAGACCTTAATCCCATTGAGAACTTGTGGTCAATCCTTAACTTTTTATTAAATCAATTTCTGTAGAACTGAATATTCAAAAGGTCTAGGGTTCTTGCAGATCCACGGATTATGTGACGTTCAGAATGAGACTGATGAGGTAATATTGAATAATTGACTGTTGATGTTAGAGATATCTGCATATCTTTAGAGTTTAAGTTGGGAGATAGTAACTCGTTAAAACAACTTTTCCCATGGTGCCCCAAATTCCTAATGAGTTAATTGTTACATGATTCATTTAATCGAGCAACAACTAAAGATAGTTAGTTGATGAAATAAATAACAGTGATCAGATCAATTATAGTCAGGTCATGACAGTGCACACACATGTTCTTTTCATCTGGGTGATGACCGTGTCATTGTAGGATACCTGCTAAAAATAACTTGTAAGCAAACCAAGTTTTGAAAATATATATATTTTTTTGGTTTTGCTATTTGGATTTTTCTGTTTTTCTTATTTACAATGAACAAATAACAATAAGGCACTTTCATCCTTGTGTTGATTTTGTTTGTCACATATTTTTTACGTGGCACCCCCCTTCCCCCAACAAAATGATGTTTCCAACGTCTTTAGTCTGAGAGAGGCCTAACAGTGGAAGTATTCAGACAATGAGAGAAATGTTGGTTCCTATCCATTTACAAATCACAATAAAGACTACTATATAAAGACAGACTTCATTCATGTTTTTGTTTGTCATATATTTTTAATGCTAGTACAGACTACAGGGTTTAGCATGGTTCTGTTACATGTAACAACAGAATGACTGTCCGACACTAAGGACAGACCGCCAAGACATCTACAGTCTTCGCCAAACATTTTGAGAATGACACAAATATTAATTTCCACAAAGTTTGCTGCTTCACTGTCTTTAGATATTTTTTGTCAGATGTTACTATGGAATACTGAAGTCTAATTACAAACATTTCATAAGTATTAAAGGCTTTAATTGACAATTACATGAAGTTGATGCAAAGAGTCAATATTTGCAGTGTTGACCCTTCATTTTCAAGTCCTCTGCAATCCGCCCTGGCATGCTTCAATTAAATTCTGGGCCACATCCTGACTGATGGCAGCCCATTCTTGCATAATAAATGCTTGAAGTTTGTCAGAATTTGTGGGGTTTTGTTTGTCCACCCACCTCTTAAGGCTGCATCCCTTCTTCTCAATTTCCACCTGAAGACATACCCTAATCTAACTGCCTGTAGCTCAGGCCCAGAGGCAAGGATATGCATATTCTTGGTATCATTTGAATGGGAACATTCTAAAGTTTGTGGAAATGTTAATTGAATGTAGGAGAATATAACACAATAGATCTGGTACAAGAAAAGAGAAATAAACAGCATACGTTTTCTGTTTTTTTATTGTTGTAGCATCATCTTTCACATGTACTAGAATAGCCATACAGTCAATAGGATGCTGGAGATAATTTCGATGGATAACGAAAGAGGGCAACTGTAGTTGTGCAGTTTCAGACTGATAACTTCAGGAATGGGTGAGCTACATGACATTTAGCCGAATTGGTGAAATTATATATAACTATATACAACAGTGCAAATAACTATGTACAACATATCAAAAAGCAATTATAACACACAAAAACAATTATAAAATGTTTTTAAAAATATTTGAATTAAAAAAAAAAAAATCAGGTGTAGACCCTTTGGAAGACCTTCGGTCCTCTACACAATATTTTGCTGCTGGTGCCATGTCCCATAGTAGTCTCTATCTGCTGTAAAGCAGAGGCAAACTGAACAAGTGGTGCAGGTGATGGGGGACTTCATGTGACACAGAACACAACGACGCCTCCATGCTGTGCCCTTTTGGCCCTGAGGCACATTCATGCCTGCAGTTATGAGTTTTGGCATATGAACACCACTGGAGGCAGGAGTAGAGGGGGTAGAGGGGCCAGAGGTAGAGGGGCAGAGGTAGAGGGGGCAGAATGTGATGCAGTGAACTTCCTGCTATAGCCAGCAAGCTCCCGGATGAGCAGCTCCCTGAAGGCTAGCTGTGAGAAGAGGGGCTGTCCACAGCTCTTCGCCATTTCCTTCTGCAGGATGAAGGAATTCACCACAGAAATGTCAATGAAATGGTAAAACAATGTCCTGTACTATTTCTTTGTCTTATGGAGAATATTGTAGTACCCTATCAGTACGTCTGATAGGTCTACACCTCCCATGCCCTTGTTGTAGTCCTTGATAGCTGCAGGAATGGGGACATTTTCGGTGGTCCATGCCCCAGTAGCGTCCTTCACACGCCTGATGACGTGATCGCCACTGAAGGACTTGTGGAGCACATCACCGCCTCTCTGGTATCCATCCACTTCACAAACAGCAGGCCATCTTCACGGATCCATCGCATGGTACCCCGCTCAGCCCGCTTAAGCATGTTGTTCACCTTTGTCTTCAGAAAGCCCTGTTAGTTCGAATGGTGCCACAAGCCCACATCTTCCTCAGGCCTGCAAACAGGGTAGGGCTTGTGTAAAAGTTGTCCACAAAAAGTTTGTAGCCCTTTAACAGCAGTTGAAAATCCAATATCTCCATGACGGAATCGTAACTGAGTCCCTTACCTGTTGGAAAACTGCTTTTCCCCTCATAACCAAAACAAGTGCATGTGTATGCACACACAGAATCATCCAAAACAAACAGTTTGTAACCCCATTTTGTTGGTTTGTTACGCATGTATTGTTTTAGGCCCATTCTGGCCTTTGAGGCTACCATCCTCTCATCTATGGACAAGTTCTGGGCGGGCTGAAAATGAGTCTTGCAGGACCCCGCCATGCTGGGGTAGAGAGGTTTGACTTTGCAGAGCCTGTCAAACCTTGTGATGCCTCTCCTCCTGTCATTCTCCTCATCAACTTCTGGGTCACTGATGTGAAGCGCCCGTGAGATATTTAGAAACCTTGTAGAGGACATGACAGTGGGGGGGAAAGGTAGTTGATAGAGTGGGGATGTTTTCCAGTAAACCTTTAGGGTTTTTAACTTCACCTGCCCCATGTAAATGACCAGTGAAAGGTAGCAGAAAAGGTCTGACATGGAAATGGGCTTCCATGCCTCTTTCTTTCCTGTTGCTTCCTAGCCCTATACTTGTTTGTATTACACACCAGGGAATCAACAACTGACGGGGTGAAAAACAGTTGAAAAAGTTGCATGGGGCTGTATTTCGAGGTCATGTCCTGCTGAGGTCCTGGTGGCCTTTTTGGGCCGAATATTGAAGGACGTGTCTCCTCATCCTCCTCCAGCACAGAGTGCCATTGTCCCTCTACCTCTCTGACAGCAGGTTCCACACTTCCCTTCCTCCGGTTCTTTGTTTGTGTCTTCACACCTCTAGATGGCCAGGCGGGGGTAGGTGTGGAGCAGGAGACAGCGGGGTCCGGCTGGATGAACCCGCTTCAGTGGGGGATGGGCACCTTGGCACCGGGGGCTCCCAGTCGGAGTCGCTATCACTGTGAAAGAAAACATTACAAAAATATATTTGTTATGTATGAGCCTTTAATCATCACGTAAAATAAAAAGATATGTATTGTATAGAGCAGAGGGAACAGTCACTAACGTGAAGTGCTGTTCCATTCAACTCCGGTTGTGGGCCTGCCCTCCCCATAACAGCACCCAATGGCTATTTCATATGGAAATGGAGTGGAGCAGCAGGCGCAGTGGCCATGTGTGTTTTTGCTGTTTTACTCCATTCCATTTTAATAAAACATTTAAAATATATATATCTGACATGGAATATATATATATACACATACATACACACACACACACACACACACACACACACACACACACACACACACACACACACACACACACACACACACACACACACACACACACACACACACACACAAACAAACAAACAAAAACAAACAAACAAACAAACAAACACAAACAAACACAAACAAACAAACAAACAAACAAACAAACAAACAAACAAACAAACAAACAAACAAACAACACACACACACACACAGGTTATGGGTCATACATATACGCTCACTCAAAGATTCTTCAAACAACAAATCTGTCTCACTTTCTCGATCAATTTCTTCTATAATCTGGTGCAAATCTGTATACTTAGACTTGGACTTCGCTTTGGCTGATTTATACGCCATTATGTCTTCAATGAAATCGTTGAAAAAACACTTTCCAAAATACTGCTGTGCGTAACGCGCCTGACTGCAACAAGTCTGATGGTCAATGGCGAATGAAGTTTGTTACGTGTGCGTTTACAAACAAGGGATGATGGTCCAACCCATAACCATCACATACAGGCGTTTACCTCAGCTCATTGGCTATTTACCAAGCTAGATTTCAAGAAGATCAGTGGTCATTGGGCAGAAATACAGTCAATCAACGAAACTTCGCTAATATTATTGGTGCGCAATGAGGTCATTGCTCGTTGTCTTCAAATCAGTTATTTTCGGTCAATACGCCCCGCACAAAGAACAATCAACTATGGCTGTGTTACAAACATCAAGAGGATTGCAATGAAACCAACCATGACTAGCAAAACGATTGTTTAGTGTGTGTAATTATGTCGAATTCTTCATCAAAAGTTGATAGAGATGGAATTTACGACACAAGCGGTTTACAAAATGTTTCGTGTTAGGCTATAAAAATGGATTTTATCAAAGACAACGGCACTTCATTTGATCACTGGGACCCTCAGGAGGAGAAATAAGAGCAAGATCATAAATCATAATTTTACCTTCATATGTGAACGTATCAAAACTGTCATGGAGGAAAAAGTTTGTTGTTGTTGATCGCTCTTCTCAAACAAAAGCATGGTATTTGTTCTCTGTAATAGCTATTGTAAATCGGAAAACGCAGTTTGATTACCAAGATTCAAATCTTTTGAAAGATGTAAGACACTTGAAATTTCAAGAATGTTTAATATTACGACGTTGTATTTTTAATTTGTCGCTCTGAAATTTCCCCGGATGTTGATCCCGTTAACGGGATCACAGCCATAAGACGTTAACCTCTCTAGGGTAGGGGGTAGCATTTGGAATTTTAGATGAAAAGCATTCCCAAATTAAACGGCCTGTTACTCGGGCCAAACAAAACTGAGGTTTTTAGATATAAAGACACTTTATCGAACAAAAGGAACCTTTATTGAGTAAAGGAATGTCTTCTGAGTGCCACCATAGGAAGATCATCAAAGGTAAGGGATTCATTTTATCTCTTTATCTGAGTTTTGTAACGCTTCAGCTTGGCTGGTTACTGTTTGTAATAATTTGTCACCTGGGCTATGTTCTGGGCTAGGTATGTTCTGGGCTAGGTATGCTTTCGCCGAAAGCATTTTATAAATCTGACACCGTGGTTGGATTAACAAAAATGTAAGCTTTAACCTCTTCAACCTATGGGGGCGCTATGTCATTATTGGATAAAAAAACGTGCCCGTTTTAAGCGCAATATTTTGTCATGAAAAGATGCTCGACTATGCATATAATTGGCAGCTTTGGAAAGAAAACACTCTGACGTTTCCAAAACTGCAAAGATATTATCTGTGAGTGCCCCAGAACTGATGCAACAGGTGAAACCAAGATGAAACTTCAAACAGGAAATGAGCAGGATTTTTGAAGTTCTGTTTTTCATTGTCTCCTTATATGGCTGTGAAAGCGCCACGAATTAGCCTGCCCTTTCTATCGTTTCTCCAAGTTGTCTGCAGCATTGTGACGTATTTGTAGGCATATCATTGGAAGAATGGCCATAAGAGACTACATTTACCAGGGGTCCGCCCGGTGTCCTTTGTTGAAATTGTTGCGTAATCTCCAAGCTGCTCGCATTCATCCATGTGATTGAGACAGAGAGGAGACTTCCAGGAATGATATATCATGAAGAGATATGTGAAAAACACCTTGGGGATTGATTCTAAACAACGTTTACCATGTTTCAGTCGATATTATGGAGTTAATGTGGAAGAAAGATTGGCGTTTGGATGAATGAATTTTCTTTTTTTTTTTTGGTAGCCAAACATGACGCAGAAAACGGACCGATTTCTCCTGCGCAACTAATCTTTCAGGAAAACTGAACATTTGCTAACTGAGAGTCTCCTCATTGAAAACATCCGAAGTTCTTCAAAGGTAAATGATTTCTTGAATGTTTTTGCTGGTTTTTGTGAAAATGTTGCCTGCTAATGAGTAAGTTAACAGAAGAAAGGAAGACAAAATAAGGACAAAAGAAGGACAGAAGAAAAAGGAAAAGAAAGAGGACAACAAAGTGAAACAGTCAGCACTTCTATTGCAACTTCGTATTTCGTCGTCCTAACGTAGTCTACACTGCTATCTGCCCAGCAGCTAGCCAGCTAGCAAACGTCCACCGTCTACCGAATAGCAGCACTGTAGAAACTATTACACTCAACTGAACGACTTGATTAGTGTAGTGTTAGCTAGCTACATAGTTGTCTTTGCTGTCTTCGTATCCAAGATAATTGTGTAGTTTAGAGCGTGTAGTCTTAGAGTGATTATCTTAATTTACCGAGGTTAGCTAGCCAGCTATTTGTCGTCCTTAACGTAGGAGACACTGCTAGCTAGCCAACAGCTAGCCAACGTCTACTGAATAGAACTTCCTCACTAAACAACCCGGTCGCATTCCGCTTCGCTCCACAGGTAGTATCACATTTTTCATTTCATTTCATTACAGCACAACGGTTTGATTTGTTTGATCGTAGCTAGCTACATAGCTAGCTACATAGCCGTCTGTGTATCAAAGATAATTGTGTAGTCTAGAGCGATTTTCTAGGTTAGCTAGCCAGCTATTGTCGTTCTTTTAACGCAACGTAACGTAATCAACACTGCTAGCTAGCCAGCTAGCCCCCGAATAGCAGCACTGTAGAAACTACTACACTCAACGGAACGACTTGATTAGTGTAGTGTCAACAACGCAGCCACTGTCAGCTAGCCTACAAAGTCAACAACGCAGCCACTGCCAGCTAGCCTACTTCAGCAGTACTGTATCATTTTTAATAATTTTAGTCAATAAGATTTTTGCTACGTAAGCTTAACTTTCTGAACATTCGAGACGTGTAGTCCACTTGTCATTCCAATCTCCTTGCATTAGCGTAGCCTCTTCTGTAGCCTGTCAACTATGTGTCTGTCTATCCCTGTTCTCTCCTCTCTGCACAGACCATACAAACGCTCCACACCGCGTGGCCGCTGCCACCCTAATCTGGTGGTCCCAGCGTGCACGACCCACGTGGAGTTCCAGGTCTCCGGTAGCCTCTGGAACTGCCGATCTGCAGCCAACAAGGCAGAGTTCATCTCAGCCTATGCCTCCCTCCAGTCCCTCGACTTCTTGGCACTGACAGAAACATGGATCACCACAGATAACACTGCTACTCCTACTGCTCTCTCTTCGTCCGCCCACGTGTTCTCGCACACCCCGAGAGCTTCTGGTCAGCGGGGTGGTGGCATAGGGATCCTTATCTCTCCCATGTGGTCATTCTCTCTTTCTCCCCTTACCCATCTGTCTATCGCCTCCTTTGAATTTCATGCTGTCACAGTTACCAGCCCTTTCAAGCTTAACATCCTTATCATTTATCGCCCTCCAGGTCCCCTCGGAGAGTTCATCAATGAGCTTGATGCCTTGATAAGCTCCTTTCCTGAGGACGGCTCACCTCTCACAGTTCTGGGCGACTTTAACCTCCCCACGTCTACCTTTGACTCATTCCTCTCTGCCTCCTTCTTTCCACTCCTCTCCTCTTTTGACCTCACCCTCTCACCTTCCCCCTACTCACAAGGCAGGCAATGCGCTCGACCTCATCTTTACTAGATGCTGTTCTTCCACTAACCTCATTGCAACTCCCCTCCAAGTCTCCGACCACTACCTTGTATCCTTTTCCCTCTCGCTCTCATCCAACACTTCCCACACTGCCCCTACTCGGATGGTATCGCGCCGTCCCAACCTTCGCTCTCTCTCCCCCGCTACTCTCTCCTCTTCCATCCTATCATCTCTTCCCTCTGCTCAAACCTTCTCCAACCTATCTCCTGATTCTGCCTCCTCAACCCTCCTCTCCTCCCTTTCTGCATCCTTTGACTCTCTATGTCCCCTATCTTTCAGGCCGGCTCGGTCCTCCCTCCTCCCGCTCCGTGGCTTGACGACTCAATGCGAGCTCACAGAACAGGGCTCCGGAAGGCCGAGCGGAAATGGAGGAAAACTCGCCTCCCTGCGGACCTGGCATCCTTTCACTCCCTCCTCTCTACATTTTCCTCCTCTGTCTCTGCTGCTAAAGCCACTTTCTACCACTCTAAATTCCAAGCATCTGCCTCTAACCCTAGGAAGCTCTTTGCCACATTCTCCTCCCTCCTGAATCCTCCTCCCCCTCCCCCCTCCTCCCTCTCTGCAGATGACTTCGTCAACCATTTTGAAAAGAAGATCGACGACATCCGATCCTTGTTTGCTAAGTCAAACAACACCGCTGGTTCTGCTCACACTGCCCTACCCTGTGCTCTGACCTCTTTCTCCCCTCTCTCTCCAGATGAAATCTCGCGTCTTGTGACGGCCGGCCGCCCAACAACCTGCCCGCTCGACCCTATCCCCTCCTCTCTTCTCCAGACCATTTCCGGAGACCTTCTCCCTTACCTCACCTCGCTCATCAACTTATCCCTGACCGCTGGCTACGTCCCTTCCGTCTTCAAGAGAGCGAGAGTTGCACCCCTTCTGAAAAAACCTACACTCGATCCCTCCGATGTCAACAACTACAGACCAGTATCCCTTCTTTCTTTTCTCTCCAAAACTCTTGAACGTGCCGTCCTTGGTCAGCTCTCCCGCTATCTCTCTCAGAATGACCTTCTTGATCCAAATCAGTCAGGTTTCAAGACTAGTCATTCAACTGAGACTGCTCTTCTCTGTATCACGGAGGCGCTCCGCACCGCTAAAGCTAACTCTCTCTCCTCTGCTCTCATCCTTCTAGACCTATCGGCTGCCTTTGATACTGTGAACCATCAGATCCTCCTCTCCACCCTCTCCGAGTTGGGCATCTCCGGCGCGGCCCACGCTTGGATTGCGTCCTACCTGACAGGTCGCTCCTACCAGGTGGCGTGGCGAGAATCTGTCTCCTCACCACGCGCTCTCACCACTGGTGTCCCCCAGGTCTCTGTTCTAGGCCCTCTCCTATTCTCGCTATACACCAAGTCACTTGGCTCTGTCATAACCTCACATGGTCTCTCCTATCATTGCTATGCAGACGACACACATTTAATCTTCTCCTTTCCCCCTTCTGATGACCAGGTGGCGAATCGCATCTCTGCATGTCTGGCAGACATATCAGTGTGGATGACGGATCACCACCTCAAGCTGAACTTCGGCAAGACGGAGCTGCTCTTCCTCCCGGGAAGGACTGCCCGTTCCATGATCTCGCCATCACGGTTGACAACTCCATTGTGTCCTCCTCCCAGAGCGCTAAGAACCTTGGCGTGATCCTGGACAACAAACTGTCGTTCTCAACTAACATCAAGGCGGTGGCCCGTTCCTGTAGGTTCATGCTCTACAACATCCGCAGAGTACGACCCTGCCTCACACAGGAAGCGGCGCAGGTCCTAATCCAGGCACTTGTCATCTCCCGTCTGGATTACTGCAACTCGCTGTTGGCTGGGCTCCCTGCCTGTGCCATTAAACCCCTACAACTCATCCAGAACGCCGCAGCCCGTCTAGTGTTCAACCTTCCCAAGTTCTCTCACGTCACCCCGCTCCTCCGCTCTCTCCACTGGCTTCCAGTTGAAGCTCGCATCCGCTACAAGACCATGGTGCTTGCCTACGGAGCTGTGAGGGGAACGGCACCTCAGTACCTCCAGGCTCTGATCAGGCCCTACACCCAAATAAGGGCACTGCGTTCATCCACCTCTGGCCTGCTCGCCTCCCTACCACTGAGGAAGTACAGTTCCCGCTCAGCCCAGTCAAAACTGTTCGCTGCTCTGGCTCCCCAATGGTGGAACAAACTCCCTCACGACGCCAGGATAGCGGAGTCAATCACCACCTTCCGGAGACACCTGAAACCCCACCTCTTTAAGGAATACCTAGGATAGGATAAAGTAATCCTTCTCACCCCCCCCCCCCCTTAAAATATTAGATGCACTATTGTAAAGTGGTTGTTCCACTGGATGTCATAAGGTGAATGCACCAATTTGTAAGTCGCTCTGGATAAGAGCGTCTGCTAAATGACTTAAATGTAAATGTAAATGTCTAATGCTAACGCAAAATGCTAATGCTAATGCTAAATGCTAACGCTAAATGCTAAATGCTAGTTTGTATGGTTGAGAAGCATATTTTTGAAAATCTGAGATGACAGTGTTGTTAACAAAAGGCTAAGCTTGAGAGCTAGAATATTGATTTCATTTCATTTGCTATTTTCATGAATAGTTAACGTTGCATTATGGTAATGGACTTGAGGCTGTAGTCATGATCCCGGATCCGGGTTGGCTCGACGCAAGAAGTTAAACCTATTTAAAATATGTTTTTTTTCTGAATTTTTATAATGAACATTTCTTTATTTGAATTTGGCGCTCTGCAATCTCACTGGATGTTGTCCAGATGGGACGCTAGCGTTACACATACCCTAGAGAGTTTAAACATTTATTTATTAACTAACTAAATAGCCCGCTTGACCCTATCCCCTCCCCTCTTCTCCAGACCATTTCCGGAGACCTTCTCCCTTACCTCACCTCGCTCATCAACTCATCCCTGACCGCTGGCTACGTCCCTTCCGTCTTCAAGAGAGCGAGAGTTGCACCCCTTCTGAAAAAACCTACACTCGATCCCTCCGATGTCAACAATTACAGACCAGTATCCCTTCTTTCTTTTCTCTCCAAAACTCTTGAACGTGCCGTCCTTGGCCAGCTCTCCCGCTATCTTTATATGCCATTTATCTCTCTGAATGACCTTCTTGATCCAAATCAGTCAGGTTTCAAGACTAGTCATTCAACTGAGACTGCTCTCCTCTGTATCAAAGAGGCGCTCCGCACTGCTAAAGCTAACTCTCTCTCCTCTGCTCTCATCCTTCTAGATCTATCGGCTGCCTTCGATACTGTGAACCATCAGATCCTCCTCTCCACCCTCTCCGAGTTGGGCATCTCCGGCGCGGCCCACGCTTGGATTGCTTCCTACCTGACAGGTCGCTCCTACCAGGTGGCGTGGCGAGAATCTGTCTCCTCACCACGCGCTCTCACCACTGGTGTCCCCAGGGCTCTGTTCTAGGCCCTCTCCTATTCTCGCTATACACCAAGTCACTTGGCTCTGTCATAACCTCACATGGTCTCTCCTATCATTGCTATGCAGACGACACACAACTAATCTTCTCCTTTCCCCCTTCTGATGACCAGGTGGCGAATCGCATCTCTGCATGTCTGGCAGACATATCAGTGTGGATGACGGATCACCACCTCAAGCTGAACCTCGGCAAGACGGAGCTGCTCTTCCTCCCGGGGAAGGACTGCCCGTTCCATGATCTCGCCATCACGGTTGACAACTCCATTGTGTCCTCCTCCCAGAGCGCTAAGAACCTTGGTGTGATCCTGGACAACACCCTGTCGTTCTCAACCAACATCAAGGCGGTGGCCCGTTCCTGTAGGTTCATGCTCTACAACATCCACAGAGTACGACCCTGCCTCACACAGGAAGCGGCGCAGGTCCTAATCCAGGCACTTGTCATCTCCCGTCTGGATTACTGCAACTCGCTGTTGGCTGGGCTCCCTGCCTGTGCCATTAAACCCCTTCAACTCATCCAGAACGCCGCAGCTCGTCTGGTGTTCAACCTTCCCAAGTTCTCTCACGTCACCCCACTCCTCCGTTCTCTCCACTGGCTTCCAGTTGAAGCTCGCATCCGCTACAAGACCATGGTGCTTGCCTACGGAGCTGTGAGGGGAACGGCACCTCAGTACCTCCAGGCTCTGATCAGGCCCTACACCCAAACAAGGGCACTGTGTTCATCCACCTCTGGCCTGCTCGCCTCCCTACCACTGAGGAAGTACAGCTCCCGCTCAGCCCAGTCAAAACTGTCCGCTGCTCTGGCCCCCCAATGGTGGAACAAACTCCCTCACGACGCCAGGACAGCGGAGTCAATCACCACCTTCCGGAGACACCTGAAACCCCACCTCTTTAAGGAATACCTAGGATAGGATAAGTATTCCCTCTCACCCCCCCTTTAAGATTTAGATGCACTATTGTAAAGTGACTGTTCCACTGGATGTCATAAGGTGAATGCACCAATTTGTAAGTCGCTCTGGATAAGAGCGTCTGCTAAATGACTTAAATGTAAATGTAAATGTATAACACGGAATACCATACACACTCACATGAAATAAAAGTCACTAGTTGACTGACTTGATTTGACAGCTGGAAAGGGAGCTGGGGAAAGATTCAGAGTGGGAGAGACAAAGAGAGTCAACTTATCGTACATACATTTGGAAACTACGCTCACGGAAATACGAATACTTAGCACCCTAACCACTGCTCATTCGGATTAGAAATTAAAAATATATTTACGAGTAGATGAATTTCTCTGTCACCTCTCTGTTGAAACCAATCGATACGTCTATTGGTAGTGGCTCGATGTAAGGCTCTGGTTGTCCACCAGAGGTCACAATGTCCTTCTTAGTTGTAGAACTTCTCTGGTCTTGGAGTTAATCTAGATACTTCAGATGCACCAGTGATAGTCTAAGATGGGGTTTCTTCCTTCCAACCCCATGTCTTGAGACAAAGTTCTAGGACCACTTGTGTAATTATTTAGTTAGTTAATCACTGGTGCATCTGAAATATCAGAGTGCTTAAAAGCGAGTCATTTTACTCACTCTGGCCGAAGGGGGCCTTCCATCATGCTGGCATGAACTCTGAGCTCACTGGGGCGTGGCTACTGACTGGGCACAAGTTTAGATTTCTAAAAATATAATTGAGAAGGCTAAGATCACATTGCTATGTGAACCTAATACATAGGACACAAACACTTTCAGAGTTACTATTACCTTGATATACCATCCCTAATGACATCACAAAATAATAAACAATGTGACAGGATTATTCTTTAGAACCCCCCCCCGACCATTATTAACATTTGGACGTCTAAAATTAATGTTCCAATGTTCACTCTTTTGATGTTAGAGTTTTTATGCGGGCCACACTCTCTGTAGACAAAGTATTCCTTTGGTGGATACTGAAAGGCAGAGAGGAAGTGTTAAGGTGTCAAGACCGGCACAGCCCACCTACCCCTCTTCTGTGGGAGAGAGGAGGTCTTCAAACATTTGTCTAGCTGATGGGGCTTTTGATCCACTGTCAGTGTAACAGTACTATTCTTGCGTTGTGTACAATCAGTCATCGACACGGAACTCCAACATGTAGCCCCAGTCATGTAGATTTATTCTGATAGGAACGACACAAAATTGCACGTCATGCAATGCTCGTCTCACCATCCAACTCTGCACTCACGCACGCTGGTTTGGTGCTTGTTCACTGGGCTAGTTACCAAAATAATACAATTACAATATATAATATCTTTAACAATGTACCTGATAGGAACGACACAAAATTGCACGTCATGCAATGCTCGTCTCACCATCCAACTCTGCACTCACGCACTGTACAAAAACCGTTGCATCTTATGTGTGATGTTCGAATAACATTTACAAACAATTTGATATAAATTGTACATTTAAATCATCACTTAAAAATATAAAAATCACTTTTGATGTACAGTGCTTTGCAACCAACAACTTACCGCTGGTTTGGTGCTTGTTCACTGGGACGATTCTAACTGGAACATCCCCCCTCGTAAGCAAGCTACGCAAACCAGCCAATAAGATGCCATGTTGAGTATGTGAAGGCAAGACAAACTCAAACCAAAAATCCATTGGCTTAACAATAAAGTGGCAACGGGAATCACCAATATAACCCTGTTACATCAGGAGAGTCATGACAGTGCACATGTTTTCTAAACCACACTCCAACATTTACTGCAGGGTGCCGTGCGTGACAGCAGCATCCTGGAAAGACACCCGACCAGCTGGTGTGAGGAAGTAGTCCTTGAGGTTGTTGCACATGTCTATAGCAACTCTAGTTGCACTGTCTACTGACATTTTTATTGTATTTTAAGAAGCCGGTGTCCTCTTGTACCACCTGTTTCCACGACGCAGGTCCTCAGTGGGTGCGGAGTAGTCAACAAATGTGTGGTGGGTGTACAAAGTTGATGACTGTTGTAAGTGTCTGTGGTGCATAGGTAGTTGTCGAGGGCTACGCAGGCCTTCACAATGGTCTCAGCTTTCTCTGGGGCAATCTCAAGGTCTCGTCCCAGGATCCTCCATCGCACAGCAAGGATGCCAAAGCAGTTAGTTCTCTGAAATTCTTCTGGCTCTTGAGTGACATTAGTTGTAAATCTTCTTGGCATCAAAGGCCAGAAGAAGCTTTGAAAATTAACATTTCATTAGTATTGAACAGGAACATGAAGGCTATCAAATGTGTACTGTAATAACATGTGTAGTCTATATTTTCTCCTCCTACTGGGATGCCAGAGCACTTTTTTGTGAGACATATCATTACAACTGCTATTCACATTGGTATACTTTTCACATACGATTACAAGTCACATGCATTTACAGTATCTTATGGTCGCATCATGTTGACCTTCAGAGGGAACTTGCTTCACAAGAAAATTCCCTCATCTCCCACCCTCCCAAATGCGCCCATGTCGACCATGGTCATCAAGTCATTAAATCTGCCAGCTGACATCCAAAATTATTGAAAATGTATTTCATCATCAATGCTTTGATTAGGTTGGACAAGAGACATGTATTCTCCATCATCCCAACTTGTAGTGTTAAGTAGACAAACATGCCATTTTCTCCCTCATTTGTTTTTCAAGTTCAAGCTCTTCCAATTTGGAGACAGACATGTTTGCTTTGGCTTCTGTAGCTAGTTAAATCCTTAAAGTAGTGTTAAAGACACAGAATACCAGAATGTAGCTAGCTAGCTAGTATTTGCAAACAGGCAAGAACAAACCGGATCCAGATTTTCAAAAGTGTCGACCCCTCTTGTTTGGTAAGCTACTCTAGCACCCCAAGCCCCCTAGTGGATATATACACTCCACAAGGTGGACTTCCTCTCTGGGTGAAACGGAAGGAAAAGTATCCACTGACCCAAAAACTCCACTACGAACATGCACATCCATAAATCTATGCATGCAAACAGTGTAGCAGCCTTAACCCTAATTGTAACCTTAACCCTAAACCTAAAATAGCCTTTTCCCTTGTGGGGACCAACGAAATGTACCCAAAAATACACACAATTTATTCACAGTTAGAGTTAGGCTGAAGGGCTCCCGAGTGGCACAGCGGTCTAAGGCACTGCATCCTCAGTGCTAGAGGCATCACTACAGACCCTGGTTTGATTCCAGGCTGTATCACAAACATCTGTGTTTTTGTGTCCCATAGGGCGGTGCACAATTGGCCCAGTGTCGTCCGTATTAACACTTGGCCGGGGTAGACTGTCATTTTATTTAATAGTTTGTTTTTAACTCACTTGCCTAGTTAAATAAAGGTTAAATAAATGGGCAGTCCTGTAAGAGAGGGGGTGTGCGTGCATATCTGTGTCTGTGTGAGGCCCCGACTTGATCCACTCCTTATCTTTATACTGCATCTGAACTTCTGACTGTCTGGCCGAGAGCTCACTGAACTGACCTTTAGCAGCTCTCTACTATATGGTCTGGTCTCTACTATATGTCATAAACGAAGGGAATTTTCCTTTTAAATTTAATGACAGCTTATCACCAGGGGATCAGTTAAGATCAGATGCAGATGGTTGTGCTGGAGGTGGCAGGCAGGGGTATGACTGGATGGTATTGTAAGACACTTGAGAAAACACCAATGTCAGGCTTAATGTGGGAGAGAGGTTAATGGGAGAGAAAGTGAGAGAAGGGAGAGAAAGCGAGAGGCACTCCACATTGTTTGGTTCTTATGGTTAGTGGACTTGTGGTCGGCTGATGACAGTAGCCTGGCTTTCGCAACTACTACAGAAATATGGAAAACGATCTGGCCCACTCAGAGGGGGGTCTCGGCTCCCTAGATTGCGCCGTTAGCCTGGCTCTGCTAATTATGTATGTCGTTCCTAGTTGCGGTGACCAAGGCTGGGGACCAGAAACTGTCAGGATCTTACCTGGGACGGCAGCTTTCCCTTGCCCACCAGCACTCTCCCTGGCTCGCCCCCAACCGGCCCACACGGCTTGCCTGACCGCTGTTTTGACAAGTGCTTCAGACATTGCCCGAATGTCACCGAGAACCCCACCGGCCTGCCAAAAATGCTAACTAAACATAACAATAATTAAGAAGAGAATGGGGAGAAAGGAGAGGCTGAAACGCAAACAGAAGCAGAGTTGGAGGCAGCAGTGGTGGTGGTCATTGTGGGGAGGCTTAGAAGCAGGCCTGATTGACTGAGGGGAAAGTGAGACCAAGGGGGGGACGGGGCCAGATTGGAATTTCAGGGGGATGCCATGGAGCTGTGCTGGGAATGGTGGGAATGGTGGGACATTTAATGGTTTCATTGCCTGGGTCTCCAAGACATTCTGTATAATGACTAAAATTCTCTCTCTCGTTACCCACAGGTTTAATATTCCTTAAAGATAGATCTTTTTTAAGTCACAGCTAATGCAAATTCCTAAGCCTTATTGAGGAACACATTTACAATTGCTCAATAAGACCCACAATTGATATATAGATTTTTTTTTAAATAATCCTTTGTGAAGCCAATTCTGCTCATTTAGTGCAATGCATACAAAATCAGCGCTTTGCTTCTGAAGTCCTCCAGCTGGATACATAACACAGGAGATGTCTTGGGTCATCTTTTAATTTACAACAGCCTTAATTTTCTTGGAGCTTGCTGAATTTTGCAAATCCAAGGAGGGAGTTATCACATTTAGATTTAGTTTGTTTTCTTATATCTAAAACATGTGGGGAGAGGAAGAGTCAACAAGGGTGTCTGGGGCCGCGTTGGAACGGTAAACATGTGTAGTCACCAGATAATGACAAGCTGATTGTGCACTTTCGCACATGAGGAATACACTATGGAGCACGACAACATATCCAACTGTCGACTGTAACATTGTGGCAATAACAAGGAAGCCAAGGTTGGCTTAAAGTATGTAGATTAATTGACTGCTAACCTACAAAGCATTGCATGGGCTTGCTCCTACCTTTCTTTCTGATTTGGTCCTGCCGTACATACCTACACGTACGCTATGGTCACAAGACGCAGGCCTCCTTACTGTCCCTAGAATTTCTAAGCAAACAGATGGAGGCTTTCTCCATTTTTATGGAATGGTCTGCCTACCCATGTGAGACACAGACTCAGTCTCAACCTTTAAATCTTTATTGAAGACTCATTTCTTCAGTAGGTCCTATGATTGAGTGTAGTCTGGCCCAGAAGTGTGAAGATGAACGCAAAGGCACTGGAGCAACGAACCACCCTTGCTGTTTCTGCCTGGCTGGTTCTCCTCTCTCCACTGGGATTCTCTGCCTCTAACCCTATTACAGGGGCTGAGCCACTGGCTTACTGGTGCTCTTCCTTGCCGCCCTAGGAGGGGTGCGTCACTTGAGTGGGTTGAGTCACTTACGTGATCTTCCTGTCCGGGTTGGCGGCCCCCCTTGGGTTGTGCCGTGGCGGAGGTCTTTGTGGGCTAAACTCTGCCTTGTCTTAGGATGGTAAGTTGGTGGTTGAAGATATCCCTCTAGTGGTGTGGGGGCTGTGCTTTGGCAAAGTGGGTGGGGTTATATCCTACCTGTTTGGCCCTGTCAGGGGGTATCGTAGGATGGGGCCACAGTGTCTTCTGACCCCTCATGTCTCAGCCTCCAGTATATATGACATAGTAGTTTATGTATCGGGGGCTAGGGTCAGTCTGTTATATCTGGAGTGTTTCTCCTGTCTTATCCGGTGTCCTGTGTGAATTTAAGTATGCTCCCTCTAATTCTCTCTCTTTCTTTATTTCTTTCTTTATTTTTTTCTTTCTCTCTCTCGGAGGACCTGAGCCCTAGGACCATGCCTCAGGACTACCTGGCCTGATGACTCCGTGCTATCCCCAGTCCACCTGGCTGTGCTGCTGCTCCAGTTTCAACTGTTCTGCCTGCGGCTATGGAACCTGTTCACCGGACATCCTACCTGTCCCAGACCTGCTGTTTTCAACTCTCTAGAGACAACAGGAGCGGTATAGATACTCTGAATGATCAGCTATGAAAAGCCAACTGACATTTACTCCTGAGGTGCTGACCTGTTGCACCCTCAACAACCACTGTGATTATTATTATTTGACCCTGCTGGTCATCTATGAACATTTGAACATCTTTGCCTTGTTCTGTTATAATCTCCACCCGGCACAGCCAGAAGAGGACTGGCCATCCCTCATAGCCTGGTTCCTCTCTAGGTTTCTTCCTAGGTTCTGGCCTTTCTAGGGAGTTTTTTCTAGCCACCATGCTTCTACACCTGCATTGCTTGCTGTTTGGGGTTTTAGGCTGGGTTTCTTTACAGCACTTTGTGACATCAGCTGATGTAGGAAGGATTGTGAAGATAGGAGAGGATTGTGTTTGAAAAAATACAAAGATATTTTTCAAAGAACAATTTAATAACTACTGACTTTCAGCATGCATTTGTGACCGCTTTTAGGAAACTAGGCGTATGTCGCAAGTCGCTTCTTCACAGGAGAGCCATTTGAACAAAACTTTTTTGAGGTTGATCAAAATGCATTTTTGGGCAGAAATGCCTTCTCAAACATGTGAACTTTCATGTGCTTTAATAACAAACTTGTATGCCATCTGTAAATACAAATAAATTGTTAAATTACGAGCCTAGTTGGTTTAACCAAAGAAAAAGCAGCAACCTTCCCGCTAGCCGTGATTGACTGAGATAATGAGTGGGCTGGACATGCTGAGAGATGAGTTTGGATTGGTCTGCCATATAGCATGCCTCTGTCTATTTGAGCTGGTCAGTATGTCTATGTAATCCTGCCTAACGTGGCTTTTTTTAAATGTATCGTGTATTAAAACTGCACAAGTGCTGTTCTCCACTTTCTGGAGGACTGAGTTTGGAAATCAGTGGAATTCCAGTATGATAGCTTCCGGATAACATCTTCAAACTGAACTAGCTAGATAACATTGAACCTGGTTGGTTAGCCACCTGCAGATACAATCAGGGTAGTAAAGTAATGAGTTGTGATTACGGTTCGTTGTTTACCAAGCTAGCTGTCTGGCTCACTAGTTAACATTACATGTATGACATTATGTGTAACAGACAATCTTACAACACAGTTGCAGCCACCAATGGCAGCCACCATAACAGCCTAACCAGCTCCACTAGGGTGAGTAATGTTCAGTGAGCTGTTCCCTTGTCACGTTCTGACCTTAGTTCTTTTGTTATGTCTTTGTTTTAGTATGGTCAGGGCGTGAGTTGGGTGGGTTGTCTATGTTCCTTTTTCTATGATTTGGGATTTCTGTGTTTGGCCTGGTATGGTTCTCAATCAGAGGCAGCTGTCATTCGTTGTCCCTGATTGAGAACCATACTTAGGTAGCCTGGTTTCACTTTTGAGTTTGGGTTATTGTTTCCTGTGTCTGTGTTTGTACCACACGGAACTGTTTCGATATTTATTTTGTAGTGTTCAGTTTTCTATATTAAAATGGACACCTACCACGCTGCACATTGGTCTGACCTCTCTTACTCCTCGTCAGAAGAAGAGGACCATTGTTACATCTCTCTCACTTCTGAGCTTTACTGCTGTCATTCGGATCAACCCTTAAAGACATGGGTAGTAGAGCGCCTTGCAAAAGTATTCATACCCTTTGGTGTTTTTCCTACCTGTAATTTAAAAAAATGTGTTATTTCATGTAATGGACATACACAAAATGGTCCAAATTGGTAAAGTGAAATGGAAAAAAAATACCTTGTTTCAAAAAAATCAATAATAATACAACCGGAAAATTGGAGCATGCATATGTATTCACCCCATTTGCTACGAAAGGCCCTAAATACGATCTGGTGCAACCAATTACCTTCAGAAGTCACATAATTAGTTAAATAAAGTCTACCTGTGTGTAATCTAAGTGTCACACCTGTTCTGAAAGGCCCCAGAGTCTGCAACACCACCAAGCAAGCGGCACCATGAAGATCAGGCTCTCCAAACAGGTCAGCGACAAAGTTGTGGAGAAGTACAGATCAGGGTTGGGTTATAAAAAAATATCAGAAACTTGAATATCCCACGGAGCACCATTAAATCCGTTATTAAAAAATGGAAGGAATATGGCACCACAACAAACCTGCCAAGAGAGGGCCGCCCACCAAAACTCACGAACCAGGCAAGGAGAGCATTAATCTAAGAGGCAACAAAGACACCAAAGATAACCCTGAAGGATCCGCAAAGCTCCAAAGCGGAAATTGGAGTATCTGTTCATAGGACCACTTTAAGCCGTACACTCCACAGAGCAGGGCTTTACGGAAGAGTGACCAGTAAAAAGCCATTGCTTAAAGAACAAAATAAGCAAATATGTTTGGTGTACGCCAAAAAGCATGTGGGAGACTCCCAAAACATATGGAAGAAGGTACTCTGGTCAGATGAGACTAAAATTGAGCTTTTTGGCCAGCAAGGAAAACGCTACGTTTGGTGCAAACCCAACACCTCTCATTACACCGAGAGCACCATCCCCACAGTGAAGCATGGTGGTGGCAGCATCTTGCTGTGGGGATGTTTTTCATCGGCAAGGACTGGGAAACTGGTCATATTTGAAGGAATGATGGATGGAGCTAAATACAGGGAAATTCTTGAGGGAAACCTGTTTCAGTCTTCCAGAGATTTGAGACTGGGACGGAGGTTCACCTTCCAGCAGGACAATGACCCTAAGCATACTGCTAAAGCAACACTCGAGTGGTTTAAGGGGAAACATTTACATGTCTTGGAATGGCCTAGTCAAAGCCCAGACCTCAATCCAATTGACAATCTGTGGTATGACTTAAATATTGCTGTATACCAGCGTAACCCATCCGACTTGAAGGAGCAGTTTTGCTTTGAAGAATGGGCACGCTTATAGAGACATACACTGAGAGACTTGCGGTAATTGCTGTAATTGCGACTTTACAAATTATTGGCTTTGGGGGGTGAATAGTTATGCACGTTCAAGTCTTCCGTTTTTTTTGTCTTATTTCTTGGTTGTGTCACAATTAAAAAATATTTTGCACCTTCAAAGTGTTAGCCATGTTATGAGAGCTCCCCCCTACTTTGTGCATTTCGCCTGAAGACATACCCAAATCTAACAGCCTGTAGCTCAGGCACAGAACCAAGGATATGCATATATCCATTTGAAAGAAAACACTCTGAAGTTTGTGTAAATGTGAATTGAATATTGGAGAATATAACACAATAGATCTGGTTTAGATAAAACAATGGAAAAAAACATGTTTTTATTTTTATTTCATCATTAAAATGAACAAGATAAAACAAACATTCAGATAGGATGATGGGGACAATTTCAGTGACAAATATAAGAGGGCAACAGTACTTATGCAAAGTTTCAGAATGATAACTTCCAAAATGAGTGTGCTACATGACATGAAGTCACCCAGGTGTCCCACACAAGTAGCCAAAATGTACCCAATTTGTACCCACATTGGTGAGGGTATACATTTTGAAAGAAATAACTATATACAAAATACCAAAATGGTATTCTAACACACCCCCCCCCAAATAAAAAATTGAGAAAAATAAATTAACCAAAAAAAAATTGTGAAAAAAATAATTATTGATAAAAAAAATTTATATGTACACATTTACAAAATAACATGGGTAACTATTTACACACTTTCAATATTTGGAAGACCCTCAGTCCTCTATCAAATCAAATCTATTTATATAGCCCCAGTCTAAAATCCCAAACAGCAAGCAATGCAGGTGTAGAAGCATGGTGGCTAGGAAAAACTCCCTAGAAAGGAAAAAACCTAGGAAGAAACCTAGAGAGGAACCAGGCTATGAGGGGTGGCCAGTCCTCTTCTGGCTGTGCCGGTTGGAGATCACAGTGGTTGTAGAGGGTGCAACAGGACAGCACCTCAAGAGTAAAAATGAACAGTTTAGGGTTCCATCGCCGCAGGCAGAACAGTTTAAACTGGAACAGCAGCAAGGCTGGGTGGACTGGGGACAGCAAGGAGTCAACATGGCAGGTAGTCCTGAAGCATGGTCCAAGGGCTCAGGTCCTCCGAGAGAAAGAAGGTGAGAAAGAGAGAGCAGACTTAAATTCACACAAGACACCGGATAAGACAGGAAAAGTACTCCAGATATAACATACTGACCCTAGCCCCCACCCACTTTATTATGTCCATAATATCGACAGAAACATGGTAAACGTTTTTTATAAACAACCCTCAAGGTGTTTTTCAAATATCTATTTAATATATCAACCGAGCGAGAGGAAAAATGACTACCTCTGTCTTTTACGCTAGAATCACTCTGAGAGCCCTGAGCTGGGCACTTACGCAATGTAGTCGTTCACGGTCATTCTTCAACATAAAGGTGTGAAACTACAAAATGCTTTAGACACCGTAGGGAATACGTAGAACAGGAAATTTGTTGATATCCCTTTCAATGGCCAATAGGGGTGCATAGGAACATAACGGTTTCAAAATAAGAGGCACTTCCTGATTGGATTTTCCTCAGGGTTTCGCCTGCAATATCAGTTCTGTTATACTCACAGACAATATTTTGACAGTTTTGGAAACTTTCGGGTGTTTTCTATCCTAAGCTGTCAATTATATTCATATTCTAGCATCTGGTCCTGAGAAATAGGCGGTTTACTTTGGGAATGTAATTTTTCCAAAAATAAAAATAGTGCCCCCTAGTTTCAAGAGGTTAAACGAAGTACCAATGTACAAACACACACATCACTGATTACATTATCAATGGTAGTTATGATAGGTGAATTGCAGGAGAGACACGTGATAGTACCTTGAGCAACCTGATTCAAGTGTCCTCCACTACTCTGAAACGGGACTGGCTCAGCCTTATTTTGCTGTTGGCATGTTGTTTTGGTTTATCTAACGCTATCGAATGCTAGTTAGCTAGCAGTGATCTTAGCTAGCCAGTTTGAGTTGAAACATTATTGAAACCAAGCTAGCTACATTCTATCTAATCTGAAATGCCAATGAATAGGCTACAGTTGCCATGATCTGGCATGATAGCCAATCGAGATCCCTCCACCATGCAGTTGAAGAAGCTGTTGTTAGCAAGATAGCTAATATTCCTCTGACATTACATCACACATTCGGGAGAAGCTTTGTATTTAGCTATTCACAGTATCATGGCTAGCCTGGCTAGCTAGCATTATTAAATAATACACTGCACAAAAATGTAAACACAGCATGTGAAGTGTTGGTCCGATGTTTCATTAGCTGAAATACAATATCCCAGTAATGTTCCATCAAACAAGAAAATGTATATCTGTCAAATGTTGTGCACATATTTGTTTACATCCCTGTTAGTGAGCATTTATCCTTTGCCAATATAATCCATCCACCTGACAGGTGTGGCATAATTAAGAAACTGATTAAACAGCATGATCATTACACAGGTGAACCTTGTGCTAGGGACAATAAAAGGCCACTATAAAATGTGCAGTTTTGTCACACAACACAATGCCACAGATGTATCAAGTTTTGAGGGAGGGTGCAATTGGTATGCTGACTGCAGGAATGTCCACCAGAGCGGTTGCCAGATAATTTAATGTTAATTTCTCTACACTACGCTGCCTCCAACATCATTTTAGAGAAGTTGTCAGTACGTCTAACCGGCCTCACAACTGCAGACCACGTGTAACCACGCCAGCCCAGGACCTCCACATCCGGCTTTTTCACCTGCGGGATCGTCTGGGACCAGCCACCCGGACAGCTGATGAAACTGTGGGTTTCCACAACCGAAGAATTTCTTAACAAACTGTCCGAAACAGTTCTTTCAATGTCCTGCATACTCACCAGACATGCAACCCATTGACCATGTTTGGGATGCTCTGGATCGATGTGTACGACAGCGTGTTCCAGTTCCTGTCAATATCCTGTCAATAACTTCACACAACCATTGAAGAGGAGTGGGACAACATTCCACAGGCCATAATAAACAGCCTGTTCAACTCTATGTGAAGGAGATGTGTCATGCTGCATGAGGCAAATCGTGGTCACACCATATACTGACTGGTTTTCTGATCCATGCCCCTAATTTTCTTTAATGTATCTGTGACCAACAGATACATATCTGTATTCCACGTCATGTGAAATTAATACCATGTGTTAATGGAAAAAGGGGGACATGTATGTTGACATAATTGCGATCCCAACCTCTCATGTAAATTCAGACGAACTCACTTCCAAAACTCAGTTTCATATTTACACTATTGTAGTCAAATTTGACAGTAGAATAAATGTTTCTGAATCAAATCGATGTCACATAGGTCGTTTTCAAATAGAGAAGGTACTTTTTAGATTCAGTCGCCCTTTAACAGCAATCATTATGAGAGAATATATGATTGATAAAAACATCACAGTTGGAAATGGGCTGAGGGGAAATCTGCAAAGGCTGACTGGAGATCTGCAGAATTATTGAAATTACACTTTAAATAAAAATGTATTGAATTGAAACAGAAGGGTTCAGAAAAAAAGTGTAATGTTGGCAACATCCTTGAGCAGGCTTAACTACTTGAACCATCCTTTCAAATTCAAATTTCTCATTTGAGTAAAAATGGTTTCTTTCCCTCCACTCTCTTCATTTTTGGGACTTTTCTTTTAATGGATCTCACTTGTCTAGCCAGAAGAGATACATACTTTTGGCTGTGGCCTTCATAGAAAAATATATTGTTTTTTTCTCACTAAAAAACAACCCTTCTAGATGAGTGTTATTACTCCTTTGTCTGTTCCTATTCAATGATTCCTAAATCCCCCCTCTGTTCCAACTCCTGCAGTCCCAGTTCACTTTGGCAGGAGAGAACAGGCATCTGTCCAAAACGTCAACCCGTCCGTCTGACCTCACCATGCCCCCCCACTTAATACACACACACGCAATCAACTCATACTCACATTAGGGATATTGTAATGATCTTGGCCTGACTAGTGGAAGCTGGCTTAGTGTGGAATGGCCCCATTTGATAGTCTATGAACGTTCCAATAAATCACAGACACCAAGGACCAAGTACTCTTGCTTACCCACATATGAAAAGCATCGCCACGTTGCTCCAGTACCTCTCCAACTCTCTCTATCTTGCTTTCTCTCTCTCTATCCTTCCTCTCTCTATCCCCCCCCCTCTTTCTACCGCACCCTACCTCCCTCTATTTTCTCTCTCTAATTGGAGACAGTGTCCGGTCTGGAGAGCTTCACTCTATTTCATCTCTTTCTCCTGTCTGACAGAAAATCTACCAACACATCTGTCTCATTCAAGAGTCAGCAACTTTAGACGGTTCACCAGGGGGGAAATTCCAACATCAAGCTTTTTCTGATGATGTTCTTGCTTTTATTTGTTTTTATCAGGTTACAAAGAAGTGTTACCTAAACAGCCCTTAAACACTCTGTGGCCTATATACCAGAAAAGGAGGTTGAAATTACTATTTCTTTCTGAAAGATCGTATCTTATCCAGGCCATATTTGAGAACAGAGTGGCTCCGCTGGCTAGTTTGAGAGGTTGGGTGATGTTAACCTGTTGCGACTCTAGGGGCAGTATTTTCATTTTTGGATAAAAAAGTTCCCCTTTTTAAACAAGATATTTTGTAACGAAAAGATGCTCGACTATGCATACAATTGACAGCTGAAGAATAGCCGTAAGGGAATAGCCGTAAGGGACCACATTGAGCAAGTGGTCACATGACGGCTCCAGCAGAAAATCTTGCGTAAAGTACACAAGTAGCCATTTTTCCAATCGCTTCTTATGAGAAACCAATTGTCCCGACGGATATTTTATCGAATAGATATGTGAAAAACATCTTGAGGTTTGATTCTAAACAACGTTTGCCATGTTTCTGTCGATATTAAGGAGCTAATTTGGAAAAAAGTTTGGCGTTGTAGTGACTGCATTTTCCGGTCGATTTCTCAGCCAAACGTGAAGAACATATTTCGCCTACAAAAATAATATTTTGGAAAAAAAGGAACATTTGCTATCTAACTGAGTGAAAACATCCAAAGTTCTTCAAAGGTAAATGATTTAATTTGATTGCTTTACTTATTTTCGTGAAAATGTTGCCTGCTGGTAGCAGAGCCTAGCATAGCATTATGCCATGATAAACGTACACAAATGCTTGTCTAGCGTTGGCTGTAAAGCATATTTTGAAAATCTGAGATGACAGTGTGATTAACAAAAGGCTAAGCTGTGTCTCAATATATTTAATTTGTGATTTTCATGAATAGGAAGATTTTCTAGGAAGATTTATGTCCGCTGCGTTATGCTAATTCGTTTGAGGTTATGATTACGCTCCCGGATCCGGGTTTGAGAGTAACAAGAAGTTATTAACATCCCAATCTCATTTAGTAACACAAGCAGGTGATCTGTGTGCCATGCTTAATTAATGAGCCTGTTTGTGTGGTAACAATGAGTAGGTGAAGAAAGGAGGCCTTATTTTCCCTCACGCCACAATGAGCAGAAAACTGAGAAAATTATACTTTAAGGCTCAAGTGCATCACACCTTTACAATATGTGGTACCGAGAATTGAACTATTGACTCTTTCATGAACCCTGGCACGTTGATATCCATTTAGCTGAAAGGGTCAATCTTTTGAACAAAGAGCTAGTTCTAATTCTACTTAATAAGATAGCTCAAAGAAACTGGGTGGCAAACTTTGATCTGTGGTATCCTGGAAGGTCTACCCCGGGGGTTTGTGATAGAGGGAGGGTACGTGCCATGATGTTGGCTCCCTCTGCTGGGAGAATACGGGCTCGGCACCCCAACGCTGATGCCCCAAGTAGAGGTAATGAGTGGAGAGTGCCAACCAGCAGTGCAGGCCACATAAAGTGAGCACCTCGAGGGAAGACAGAGAGACAGACATGGAGCCGAATCTGAGAAGAAGGACTGAGCTAAGTTATATTGTTGTTATGTTTATTTTGTTGGAGGTGGAGGCACCAGACGGACCAGCTGACACAGGAATCCTCAAGGGCCAGCTCGGGATGGTCCAGTTAGAAGACCCCAACCTCCAGAATGTGAGAGGCCAGGTTATCGTGGTGGAGGGCACACTATTACCCGGGGTAAGTGAGTGGCGCTACCCCCTCATCGCCATCAAGCATAATTGATTGTATCAGGTAGTAAAGCACAATGGGGAGACAAAGACTTACTTCTCATACCCACCCAGTATGTTAGGACTGTCTTGCAGCTCGCCCACACCCACCTGCTCGGGACACACCTGGGATGGAGAAAACCATGGAGCGGATTAGGAATCGGTTCCACTGGCCCGGAGTCAAGCGCGCCATGGAGGACTACTGTCGTACCTGCCCAGAGTGCCAGATCACAGCTCAGAGGACACATTATAGGAACCATTTGGTTCCCTTGCCGATTATAGGGGTGCCGTTTGAGCGGATGGCAATGGATCTGGTGGGTCCGTTGGTGAAGACCGCGAGGGGGCACCAATACATCCTGGTAATCGTGGATTATTCCACCTGGTATCTGGAGGAGATCCCATTACACATGGCGGCAGCGAAAGGTATCACACGGGAGCCAATTATTCAGCCGGGAGGGTATTCCTTGGGAAATCGTGATGGACTAGGGCACCGCATTCATGTCTCGTGTAATAAAAGATGTCTGCAATCTTTTACGAATCAAACAGGTGAGGACCAGTGTGTACCATCCACAAAAGGATGGGCTAGTCGAACACTTCAAGAAGACCCTAAAGCAGATGCCATCAGAAGAAGGGCATCGGGAGAGATAGGAGGAACTGGGACCAGTTGCTGCCCCACCTGATGTTCTCGGTGCACAAGGTACCCCAAGTGTCTACTGGGTTCTCCCCCTTTGAGCTCCTGTATTACTGTTGGCCCCACAGACTGCTGGACCTAGTCAAGGAGATCTGGAAGGAGCAACTGACCTCCCTTCGCAGCATGTTCAAACCCGTGGAGGAGATGAGGGAGATGATGACAGCTATTTGGCCAGTGGTACGGAGCACATGGCCCAGGTGCAAGACGCCCTGGGGCGCGTATACAACCGGTGGGCCCAACCTTGAGAGTTCCACCCAGGTAAGAAGATCTTAGTGTTGATCCCCACTACAGAGAGCAAATTCCTGGCTATGTGGTATGGGCCCTAAGACATTGTCGAGCGCAAGGCAATGTTAATTATAAGGTCCGCTAACTTGGGCAGAGAAAACATCTCCAGCTTTATCATGTGACCCTACTAAAGAAGAGAGGTGCTTTGCGCAACGTGGACCTGGCCACAGCAGAACCCACCCTCTGTTGAAGTTTCCATGGGGATATACCTCAGTGCAACCCAACGACAAGCGCTCCGAGAGTTGGCCCAGCCGAATACAGCCATGTTCTCGGGGAGCACGGATCTCGTGGAACATCATATCCACAGACGTCTGGGAGAAAAAGTGCGTAAACAGCCATACCAGATACCAGAAGCCCGGAGGTCGAAGGTCCAGAGGGAAATTATGACAATGCTAGAGATGGGGGTACTGGAGGAGTCCCATAGTTAGTGGTCTAGCCCAATAGTGCTGGCACTGAAACCGGACAAACCCGTCCGCTTCTGCAACGACTTCCAGGGCCTGAATGAGGTCAGTGAATTCGATGCCTACCCCATGCCCCCAGGTGGACCGCTTGGGGAAGGCAAGATACATCAGCACCCTGGACCTGACAAAGGGGTACTGGCAGGTGCCGCTGGCAGCGGCCTCCTGGGAGAAGACGGCCTTCTCCACCCCAGAGGGGCTGTACCACTACCGGGTTCTTCCTTTTGGGCTGCACGGGGCCCCAGCAACCTTTCAGCGACTCATGGACTGTGTCCCGTGCTCGCGCTGTGATCACGCTGCTTATTTGGATGACATAATCGTACATGGTGACAGTTGGGAGTCTCATCTCTGTAGGTTACAGGCGCTAAGGGATACGGGGCTGACCGCAAACCCCCACAAGTGCAAGCTGGGCTATACCGAGGAGGACTACCTGGGCAATTGAAACGGGCGGGGAAATTTGAAACCCCAAGAACCAAGAGGTAGGTGAAGTTGTTCCTGGGGTTAGCAGACTACTACAGTCGATTTGTACCTAACTTTTCCGCAATAGCTTCTCCCCTCAAATACATAATGAAGGCATGCCTACCCCAGATGGTGCGAAGGACAGAGTACACAGAGGCGGCATTCCAGGCCCTGAAGGACTCATTATGTTCGCACCCAGTACTCGTCTCCCCAGACTTCTTAAAAAAACCTCCTGGTCCAGACAGACGTGTCCGACACGGGTAGGGGCCATCTTGTTCCAAGAGCAGGAAGGCGAGGAACACCCCATCATGTATGTCAGCAGGAAGCTCCTCCCGAGGGAGAAGAAATATCGAATTGTTGAGTTGCCTCGCCATGAATTATTACCTCCTCGGGAGGAAGTTCACCCTGATCACTGACCATGCCCCTCTTGTGTGAATGGCAAGAGGTAAGGACACAAATTACCACTGGTTCCGATTTTCTTTCTCTGTCATCCACAGGTCAGGGGCCCAGCACGGCAATGCGGACGCCCTCTACGGGAGGGATGCAAACCTAGTCCTGACCGCGCCTCCCTCTCGGTTGCTTAGAAAAGTTGTGTTTTCTGACTAGAACCTCCCTGTCTCTGTGTTCATCTCTGCAACCCAACACAACCCAACACATCTCTCAACCAACACAGCACAGTTTACCACAGATCTTATATCACATCAAGGTGTGTATACTTCCATCGCTGCCCTGCCCAGCCACCTCTTTTAGGGGACGGTTAAGTGCATTGCTACCTGAGACCTTAAAAGTACAGCCGCCCCATTTCCAGAAGGTCAGGGGTATTGATAGTACTTCTTGAGTATGTTGTGTTAGGGTGGGAAGGGTTGCGGCTTTGTGCTCCAATTAATGGGGAATTTACACTTGGTTACATCTGGAACATACACTTTCTTTTAGGTAACTTGCAGTCACTGAAAGGTTGATAGGGCCAGAATATGTATTCCTCTGTTTGCCGTTACCTGATTAATTTAGCTGTCGTGGTCATACAATGAGATTGTGGAACATGCAGAACTGTCAAAAATTCCTCTGTCCTTGACACTCGAGTTCCCGTGAGGCTCTGTGATACAATGAATCCAGGGCTGTCCAATCGATGAGCGACTACTTTCTAAGCACCTTGCAGAGTTTATTAAAAGCTTGCTTCGCCTTCACCCGTTCAGAACAGATAGAGAAAAGGTGTCATGGTTCTCTAACATGCAGAGTGGAGGAGAAGGAGCTGCCTCGTTTATGTTAAATTTCAATTAATTAATGTTGTCTTGGCTACCTCCCTCAATAAGCATGCAGTTCAGACGGGAGGTTTGGGATACATTACATTTAAGTCATTTACCAGACGCTCTTATCCAGAGCGACTTACAAATTGGATACTTTTGTTCCAGATATAAAACTGTGCACAGCCCTGGCCAATGAAGTCCAGGCTCTCTGAAACCAACTGATAATAGCTAGAGGAAGATGCTAGACTGCATCAACTGCCTGCTAATGTAGGTCATCTTGTTGTTTTCATACTTATTAACACCCCCTTGAGTTGCAAAGAGCATCCTCTTGTAGAGTATATTGTTGAGTGGTGGGCAAACAGCTAAACCAGTTTAATCAAATCAAATCAAATCAACTTTATTTATATAGCCCTTCGTACATCAGCTGATATCTCTAAGTGCTTTACAGAAACCCAGCTTAAAACCCCAAACAGCAAGCAATGCAGGTGTAGAAGCACGGTGGCTAGGAAAAACTCCCTAGAAAGGCCAAAACCTAGGAAGAAACCAAGAGAGGAACCAGGCTATGTGGGGTGACCAGTCCTCTTCTGGCTGTGCCGGGTGGAGATTATAACAGAACATGGCCAAGATTTTCAAATGTTCATAAATGACCAGCATGGTCCAATAATAATAAGGCAGAACAGTTGAAACTGGAGCAGCAGTACGGTCAGGTGGACTGGGGACAGCAAGGAGTCATCATGTCAGGTAGTCCTGGGGCATGGTCCTAGGGCTCAGGTCCTCCAAGAGAGAGAAAGAAAGAGAGAATTAGAGAGAGCATATGTGGGGTGGCCAGTCCTCTTCTGGCTGTGCAGGGTGGAGATTATAACAGAACATGGCCAAGATGTTCAAATATGACCAGCATGATCGAATAATAATAAGGCAGAACAGTTGAAACTGGAGCAGCAGCACGGCCAGGTGGACTGGGGACCGCAAGGAGTCATCATGTCAGGTAGTCCTGGGGCATGGTCCTAGGTCCTCCGAGAGAGAGAAAGAAAGAGAGAAGGAGAGAATTAGAGAACGCACACTTAGATTCACACAGGACACAGAATAGGAGAAGTACTCCAGATATAACAAACTGACCCTAGCCCTCCGACACATAAACTACTGCAGCACAAATACTGGAGGCTGAGACAGGAGGGGTCAGGAGACACTGTGGCCTCATCCGAGGACACCCCCGGACAGGGCCAAACAGGAAGGATATAACCACACCCACTGTGCCAAAGCACAGACCCCACACCACTAGAGGGATATCTTCAACTACCAACTTACCATCCTGAGACAAGGCTGAGTATAACCCACAAAGATCTCCGCCATGGCACAACCCAAGGGGGGCGCCAACCCAGACAGGATGACCACATCAGTGACACACCCCTTCCAGGGATGGCATGAGAGAGCCCCAGCAAGCCAGTGACTCAGCCCCTGTAATAGGGTTAGAGGCAGAGAATCCCAGTGGAAAGAGGGGAACCGGCAGACAGCAAGGGCGGTTCGTTGCTCCAGAGCCTTTCCATTCACCTTCCCACTCCTGGGCCAGACTACACTCAATCATATGACCCACTGAAGAGTTGAGTCTTCAGTAAAGACTTAAAGGTTGAGACCGAGTTTGCGTCTCTGACATGGGCAGACCGTTCCATAAAAATGGAGCTCTATTGGGGAAAGCCCTTCCTCCAGCTGTTTGCTTAGAAATTCTAGGGACAATTAGGAGGCCTGCGTCTTGTGACCGTAGCGTACGTGTAGGTATGTACGGCAGGACCAAATCAGAGAGATAGGTAGGAGCAAGCCCATGTAATGCTTTGTAGGTTAGCAGTAAAACCTTGAAATCAGCCCTTGCTTTGACAGGAAGCCAGTGTAGAGAGGCTAGCACTGGAGTAATATGATCAAATATTTTGGTTCTAGTCAGGATTCCAACAGCCGTATTTAGCATTAACTGAGGTTTAATTAGTGCTTTATACAGGTAGCCGGAATGTGCTCCAGTTTCAACTGAAATAGCTGTATTTCCAAGATGGCGTAGCAGTCGAACGTGTGTTTAGTCTTGTCCCGTCCTGTCTAGTGTAAATATAGTTTTATTCGTTTTTCGTTCTGTATATATTTCGTACATATTTTAATCTCACTTTCCAACTAGAGCTGAATATACTCTCCTGCAACCCGCATCACCCAATGTGGTACGGATCTGCTTTTTCTATACTTTACTTTAGAACCGGAACCCCCATCAGAAGCTAGCCAGCTAACTAGCTACTAGCTAGTACTCAGTTAGCCATTGCTAGCGGTCTTCAAAGCTAACTAGGACACCAGCGCGACATCAACCCAGAGCACATCAGACTGCTTTTCTCCGGATTCCTACCGCAAGCTCTGAACCTTTACACCGGATCATCGCAACTAGCTAGCTGCAATCCGAGTGGCTACTCCTGGCTAACGTCTCTGTCCCAAAACAAGCACCAATTAGCCTTGAGCTAGCCTCGAGCTAAGCCCATCTCCCGACTAGCCGAAGAGGCCCAACAATACCTCTTTTGCCAATTGGCCTGGACCCTTTACTGCCGACACGGAGCCCCGCCGATCCATCACGACTGGTCCGCCGACATAATCGTCCGAGGTGGTTTCAACAGGCTTTTCCGTTGCGACATCGCCAAAGATCCATCTGCCGGCCAAGGCCCGCAAGCTTTCTGAAACGCTGTGTCTCCAGCTCACCTAGCGCACTAGAGCACCTGTAGCATACTCCTGGGCTACAATTACCCGGGCCCACGACCGGTCTGTCGATGTCACCGCATGAAGAGGAATAAACAGACTCACCCCATCGCGACGTCCCCCCAAAGGTTAACTCTCTAGCCCTCGCTATCTCCCTGCTTGCTAATTCGGCCTGCTAACGGCTAGCTTGTCTAGCCCGGGCCTACGAACTGTTAGCTTGTTAGCACAGGCCTGCTAACCATCTGAATCACTGCATCCCAAACTCTCTGAACCCATTTACTTTCTATCTCTTTTTGATTTTGATTTTGTTTATACCTTCCGGAAACTTGCCTCACCCACTGTGGTACGGAATCGCTGTTACTTTTAATTTTAATTTTATTTTTATGACACACTCAAGAACCTCCAGACGCTAACCAGCTAACTAGCTACAAGCTATTTAGTCATTGTTAGTTTAAAAAAATTAAAAAATAAAAAAAAACCTGGATAACACTCGCCAGCCCAGCCCCCCCTGCCCCATCCACCGCTGCCCCCTGGACACTGATTTCTTGGCTACATAGCTGACGCACACTGGACTGCCCATTAATCACGGTACTCCACTCTGCTTGTTTGTTTTATCTGTCGGCCCTGTTGCCTAGTCAACGCCATTTTACCTGCTGTTTGTTGTGCTAGCTGATTAGCCTTGCCCACTGTTTTTAGCTAGCTTTCTCAATTCAACACCTGTGACTACTGTATGCCTCGCTGTATGTCTCTCCCAAATGTCAATATGCCTTGTATACTGTTGTTCAGGTTAGTTATCATTGTTTTAGTTCACAATGGAGCCCCTAGATCCACTCTGCATACCCCTGTTACCTCCCTTATCCCACCCCCCACACATGCGGTGACCTCACCCATTACAACCAGCATTTCCAGAGATACAACCTCTCTCATCATCACCCAGTGCCTGGGCTTACCTCCGCTGTACCCGCACCCCACCATACCCCTGTCTGCGCATTATGCCCTGAATATATTCTACCATGCCCAGAAACCTGCTCCTCTTATCCTCTGCCCCCAACGCTCTAGGCGACCAGTTTTGATAGCCTTTAGCCGTACCCTCATACTACTCCTTCTCTGTTCCGCGGGTGATGTGGAGGTAAACCCAGGCCCCGCATGTCCCCAGGTACCCTCATTTGTTGACTTCTGTGATCGAAAAAGTCTTGGTTTTATGCATGTCAACATCAGAAGCCTCCTCCCTAAGTTTGTTTTACTCACTGCATTAGCACACTCTGCTAACCCTGATGTCCTTGCCGTGTCTGAATCCTGGCTCAGGAAGGCCACCAAAAATTCAGAGATTTCCATACCCAACTATAACATCTTCTGTCAAGATAGAACTGCTAAAGGGGGAGGAGTTGTAGTCTACTGCAGAGATAGCCTGCAAAGTAATGTCATACTTTCCAGGTCCATACCCAAACAGTTTGAACTACTAATTTTGAAAATTACTCTCTCCAGAAACAAGTCTCTCACTGTTGCCGCCTGCTACCGACCCCCCTCAGCTCCCAGCTGTGCCCTGGACACCATTTGTGAATTGATCGCCCCCCATCTAGCTTCAGAGTTCGTTCTGTTAGGTGACCTAAACTGGGATATGCTTAACACCCCGACAGTCCTACAATCTAAGCTAGATGCCCTCAATCTCACTCAAATCATCAAGGAACCCACCAGGTACAACCCTAACTCTGTAAACAAGGGCACCCTCATAGACGTCATCCTGACCAACTGGCCCTCCAAATATACCTCTGCTGTCTTCAACCAGGATCTCAGCGATCACTGCCTCATCGCCTGTATCCGCCACGGAGCCGCAGTCAAACGACCACCCCTCATCACTGTCAAACGCTCCCTAAAACACTTCTGTGAGCAGGCCTTTCTAATCGACATGGCCCGGGTATCCTGGAAGGACATTGACCTCATCCCGTCAGTTGAGGATGCATGGTCATTCTTTAAAAGTAACTTCCTCACCATTTTAGATAAGCATGCTCCGTTCAAAAAATGCAGAACCAAGAACAGATACAGCCCTTGGTTCACTCCAGACCTGACTGCCCTCGACCAGCACAAAAACATCCTGTGGCGGACTGCAATAGCATCGAATAGCCCCCGTGATATGCAACTGTTCAGGGAAGTCAGGAACCAATATACGCAGTCAGTCAGGAAAGCTAAGGCCAGCTTCTTCAGGCAGAAGTTTGCATCCTGTAGCTCCAACTCCAAAAAGTTCTGGGACACTGCGAAGTCCATGGAGAACAAGAGCACCTCCTCCCAGCTGCCCACTGCTCTGAGGCTAGGAAACACGGTCTCCACCGATAAATCCATGATTATCGAAAACTTCAATAAACACTTCTCAACGGCTGGCCATGCCTTCCGCCTGGCTACTCCAACCTCGGCCAACAGCTCCGCCCCCGTAGCTCCTCACCCAAGCCTCTCCAGGTTCTCCTTTACCCAAATCCAGATAGTAGATGTTCTGAAAGAGCTGCAAAACCTGGACCCGTACAAATCAGCTGGGCTTGACAATCTGGACCCGCTATTTCTGAAACTATCTGCCGCCATTGTCGCAACCCCTATTACCAGCCTGTTCAACCTCTCTTTCATATCGTCTGAGATCCCCAAGGATTGGAAAGCTGCCGCAGTCATCCCCCTCTTCAAAGGGGGAGACACCCTGGACCCAAACTGTTACAGACCTATATCCATCCTGCCCTGCCTATCTAAGGTCTTCGAAAGCCAAGTCAACAAACAGGTCACTGACCATCTCGAATCCCACCGTACCTTCTCCGCTGTGCAATCTGGTTTCCGAGCCGGTCACGGGTGCACCTCAGCCACACTCAAGGTACTAAACGATATCATAACCGCCATCGATAAAAGACAGTACTGTGCAGCCGTCTTCATCGACCTCGCCAAGGCTTTCGACTCTGTCAATCACCATATTCTTATCGGCAGACTCTACAGCCTCGGTTTTTCGGATGACTGCCTTGCCTGGTTCACCAATTACTTTGCAGACAGAGTTCAGTGTGTCAAATCGGAGGGCATGCTGTCCGGTCCTCTGGCAGTCTCTATGGGGGTGCCACAGGGTTCAATTCTCGGGCCGACTCTTTTCTCTGTGTATATCAATGATGTTGCTCTTGCTGCGGGCGATTCCCCGATCCACCTCTACGCAGACGACACCATTCTATATACTTTCGGCCCGTCATTGGACACTGTGCTATCTAACCTCCAAACGAGCGTCAATGCCATACAGCACTCCTTCCGTGGCCTCCAACTGCTCTTAAATGTGAGTAAAACCAAATGCATGCTTTTCAACCGATCGCTGCCTGCACCCGCATGCCCGACTAGCATCACCACCCTGGATGGTTCCGACCTTGAATATGTGGACATCTATAAGTACCTAGGTGTCTGGCTAGACTGCAAACTCTCCTTCCAGACCCACATCAAACATCTCCAATCGAAAATCAAATCAAGAGTCGGCTTTCTATTCCGCAACAAAGCCTCCTTCACTCACGCTGCCAAGCTTACCCTAGTTAAACTGACTATCCTACCGATCCTCGACTTCGGCGATGTCATCTACAAAATGGCTTCCAACACTCTACTCAGCAAACTGGATGCAGTCTATCACAGTGCCATCCGTTTTGTCACTAAAGCACCTTATACCACCCACCACTGCGACTTGTATGCTCTAGTCGGCTGGCCCTCACTACATATTCGTCGCCAGACCCACTGACTCCAGGTCATCTACAAGTCCATGCTAGGTAAAGCTCCGCCTTATCTCAGTTCACTGGTCACGATGGCAACACCCATCCGTAGCACGCGCTCCAGCAGGTGTATCTCACTGATCATCCCTAAAGCCAACACATCATTTGGCCGCCTTTCGTTCCAGTACTCTGCTGCCTGTGACTGGAACGAATTGCAAAAATCGCTGAAGTTGGAGACTTTTATCTCCCTCACCAACTTCAAACATCAGCTATCCGAGCAGCTAACCGATCGCTGCAGCTGTACATAGTCTATAGGAAAATAGCCCACCCATTTTCACCTACCTCATTCCCATACTGTTTTTTATACTGTTTTTATTTATTTATTTTTCTGCTCTTTTGCACACCAATATCTCTACCTGTACATGACCTGATCATTTATCACTCCAGTGTTAATCTGCAAAACTGTATTATTCGCCTACCTCCTCATGCCTTTTGCACACATTGTATATAGACTGCCCATTTTTTTCTACTGTGTTATTGACTTGTTAATTGTTTATTCCATGTGTAACTCTGTGTTGTCTGTTCACACTGCTATGCTTTTATCTTGGCCAGGTCGCAGTTGCAAATGAGAACTTGTTCTCAACTAGCCTACCTGGTTAAATAAAGGTGAAATAAAAAAAATAAAAAAATGTAGAGCATTGCAGTAGTCTAACCTAGAAGTGACAAAAGCATGGATTAATTTTTCTGCATCATTTTTGGACAAAAAGTTTCTGATTTTTGCAATGTTACGTTGATGGAAAAAAGCTGTCCTTGAAATGGTATTGATATGTTCTTCAAAAGAGAGATCAGGGTCCAGAGTAACGCCGAGGTCCTTCACAGTTTTATTTGAGAAGACTGTACAACCATTAAGATTAATTGTCAGATTCAATAAAAGATCTCTTTGTTTCTTGGGACCTAGAACAAGCATCTCTGTTTTAAAAGTAGAAAGTTTGCAGCCATCCACTTCCTTTTGTCTGAAACACATGTTTCTAGCAAGGGCAATTTTGGGGCTTCATCATGTTTCATTGAAATGTACAGCTGTGTGTCATCCGCATAGCAGTGAAAGTTAACATTATGTTTTCGAATAACATCCCCAAGAGGTAAAATATGTAGTGAAAACAATAGTGATCCTAAAATGGAACCTTGAGGAACACCGAAATTTACAGTTGATTTGTCAGAGGATAAACCATTCACAGAGACAAACTGATATCTTTCCGACAGATAAGATCTAAACCAGGCCAGAACTTGTCCGTGTAGACCAATTTGGGTTTCCAATCTCTCCAAAAGAATGTGGTGATCGATGGTATCAAAAGCAGCACTAAGGTCTAGGAGCACGAGGACAGATGCCATTCAAATGTCATTTACCACCTTCACAAGTGCCGTCTCAGTGCTATGATGGGGTCTAAAACCAGACTGAAGCATTTTGTGTACATTGTTTTTCTTCAGGAAGGCAGTGAGTTGCTGCGCAACAGCCTTTTCTAACATTTTTGAGCGGAATGGAAGATTTGATATAGGCCGATAGTTTTTTTATATTTTCTGGGTCAAGGTTTGGCTTTTTCAAGAGAGGCTTTATTACTGCCACTTTTAGTGAGTTTGGTACACATCCGGTGGATAGAGAGCCGTTTATTATGTTCAACATATCTGGGCCAAGTGTGGAAGCTGTAGGCAACGTGTGGAAGCTGTAGGCACTGCAACCTCGGCCTCATTTAATTCGATTCACTTTGAACAATTCCTTGAAGTCGCGGATGGATATTTATTTCCTTTTTCAGTGATCAGATATACATGCACTTTTCGATGAAACGCACGTTCTGTTATAGTCACAGCCGTGATTTAACCAGTTTTATAAACGTCTGAGTGTTTTCTATCCACACATACTAATCATATGCATATACTATATTCCTGGCCTGAGTAGCAGGGCGCTGAAATGTTGCGCGATTTTTAACAGAATGTTCGAAAAAGTAGAGGGTCGACTTAACAGGTTAACTGACTTTTGTCCTCTGGCGTCCTTGGGTAGATAGAGGGAATCTGGAAGGACATCAAGGAATCTTTGTGTTGTCTGTGAATTTATAGCACGACTTTTGATGTTCCTTGGTTGGGGTCTGAGCAGATTATTTGTTGCAATTGCAAACGTAATAAAATGGTGGTCCGATAGTCCAGGATTATGAGGAAAAACATTAAGATCCACAACATTTATTCCATGGGACAAAACTAGGTCCAGGGTATGACTGTGACAGTGAGTGGGTCCAGAGACATGTTGGACAAAACCCACTGAGTCGATGATGGCTCCGAAAGCCTTTTGGAGTGGGTGTGTGGACTTTTCCATGTGAATATTAAAGTCACCAAAGATTAGAATATTATCTGCTATGACTACAAGGTCCGATAGGAATTCAGGGAACTCAGTGAGGAACACTGTATATGGCCCAGGAGGCCTGTAAACAGTAGCTATAAAAAGTGATTGAGTAGGCTGCATAGATTTCATGACTAGAAGCTCAAAAGACGAAAACGTCATTTTTTCTTTTGTAAATTTAAATTTGCTATCGTAAATGTTAGCAACACCTCCGCCTTTGCGGGATGCACGGGGGAAATGGTCACTAGTGTAGCCAGGAGGTGAGGCCTCATTTAACACAGTAAATTCATCAGGCTTAAGCCATGTTTCTTTCAGGCCAATCACATCAAGATTATGATCAGTGATTAGTTCATTGACTATAATTGCCTTTGAAGTAAGGGATCTAACATTAAGTAGCCCTATTTTGAGATGTGAGGTATCATGATCTCTTTCAATAATGACAGGAATGGAGGTGGTCTTTATCCTAGTGAGATTGCTAAGGCGAACACCGCCATGTTTAGTTTTGCCCAACCTAGGTCGAGGCACAGACACGGTCTCAATGGTGATCGCTGAGCTGACTACACTGACTGTGCTAGTGGCAGACTCCACTATGCTGGCAGGCTGGCTAACAGCCTGCTCCCTGGCCTGCACCCTCACTCAGCTTACTCATTTCTTTACTTAAATTTGAAACGATATAACAATTATAACAATTATGTTCTGTTGGATGGTGTCAAACAATCATTTAAGGTTACCCAATTTGACTGAGTGGTATATTTTTCATCACAGAACCACAATTTCCGCCTAAAATGACATACCCAAATCTAACTGCCTGTAGCTCAGGACCTGAAGCAAGGATATGCATATTCTTGATTCCATTTGAAAGGAAACACTTGTGGATATGTAAAATTGATGTAGGAGAATATAACACATTCGGTCCAGTAAAAGATCATACGAAGAAATAAACATGTGTTTTAATTTACAATTTTCACCGTTGAAATGCAAGAGAAAGGCCATAGTATCATATAGGAGTTCAGTTGTAATTTAGATTTTGGCCAGCATATGGCAGCAGTGTGTGTGCAAAGTTTCAGACTGATCCAATAAACGTTACAATACTACACTATATTTTGTATCAAGTCTGCCAGGAGAATGCCCAAATGTGCCAAATTGGTCAGTTGATACGTTTTCCAGTACATAACTATAGAGAACATATACATGTAAGAATACATTTAAGATGTACTTTTAGTTACATCCAGGAATGTCGTACATGATAGATAAGTACCTTCCCTGCAGAAAAAAACACTAACACACATCTAGATGGCCGGGCAGGGTGAGTGTGGGGCCAGAGACATCAGGGGCTCAAACTGTAGAACCCAGTTCAGACATTTGAATATAAAAATGTATTTTATCAAACAAAACTATGCTGCATTTTATCTCTGGGACCATCAGGATGACAAATCAGAGCAAGGTTACTGAATGTAAGTACATTATTTACCTTCAGAGGTGAATGTATCAGACCAGTTGCCATGATTAAAGTGTTTGGTTGTTATGCACTCTCCTCAAACAATAGCATGGTATTTTTACACTGTAATAGCGACTATGAATTGGACACTGCAGTTAGGTTACGCAGATTTAAGCTTTCTGCCCATATAACACATGTCTATGTCCTGGAAAGTTGGCTGTTACTTACAACATCGTCTAATCGTATTAGCGCACGTTAGCATCCACCATCCCGGTTTAGGGACACTGATTGTTATGCTGGTGAATGAGGACCCAAAAGCGACTTAACGGAAACAGAGTCTTTATTCACGTCTTAAACAAAAGCGATAATCCTAATGCAAAAACAGAAAAACTGAAATCCACTCGTCAGTAGAGAGGAATGACTGGAGACGCGACCACAGACTGCAAGTCGCTTCGGGAAGGCACCGGCCGTAGCTGACTTTGACACCTGCTCACACGCAGCATCTGAAGAAGGTAAAACACGACAGGGTGGAACAAGGACACAGAACAGCGAACATCAAGCAAGGATCTGACAAGGACAGAAGCGGAAAACAGAGGGAGAAATAGGGACTCTAATCAGAGGGCAAAATAGGGGACAGGTGTGAAAAGAGTAAATGAGGTAGTTAGGAGAATGAGGAACAGCTGGGAGCAGGAACGGAACGATAGAGAGAGAGAGAGAGAGAGGGAGAGAGGGAGGGGGAGAGAGAGGAATAGAAAGAGGGAAAGAACCTAATAAGACCAGCAGAGGGAAACGAATAGAAGGGAAGCACAGAGACAAGACATGATAATAAATGACAAAACATGACAGTACCCCCCCACTCACCGAGCGCCTCCTGGCGCACTCAAGGAGGAACCCTGGCGGCAACGGAGGAAATCATCAATCAATGACCGGTCCAGCACGTCCCGAGATGGAACCCAACTCCTCTCCTCAGGACCGTAACCCTCCCAATCCACTAAGTACTGGTGACCACGTCCCCGAGAACGCATGTCCATGATCTTCCGTACCTTGTAAATAGGTGCGCCCTCGACAAGGACGGGGGGGAGGGAAGACGAACGGGGGCGCGAAGAAAAGGCTTGACACAGGAGACATGGAAGACAGGGTGGACGCGACGAAGATGTCGCGGAAGAAGCAGTCGCACAGCGACAGGATTGATGACCTGAGAGACACGGAACGGACCAATGAACCGCGGAGTCAACTTGCGAGAAGCTGTCGTAAGGGGAAGGTTACGAGTGGAAAGCCACACTCTCTGACCGCGACAATACCTAGGACTCTTAATCCTACGTTTATTGGCGGCTCTCACAGTCTGCGCCCTGTAACGGCAAAGTGCAGACCTGACCCTCCTCCAGGTGCGCTCACAACGTTGGACAAAAGCCTGAGCGGAGGGAACGCTGGACTCGGCGAGCTGGGACGAGAACAGAGGAGGTTGGTACCCAAGACTACTCTGAAACGGAGATAGCCCGGTAGCAGACGAAGGAAGCGAGTTGTGAGCGTATTCTGCCCAGGGGAGCTGTTCTGCCCAAGACGCAGGGTTTCTAAAAGAAAGGCTGCGTAATATGCGACCAATCGTCTGATTGGCCCTTTCTGCTTGACCGTTAGACTGGAGATGAAAACCGGAAGAGAGACTGACGGAAGCACCAATCAAACGACAGAACTCCCTCCAAAACTGTGACGTGAATTGCGGACCTCTATCTGAAACGGCGTCTAACGGGAGGCCATGAATTCTGAACACATTCTCAATGATGATTTGTGCCGTCTCCTTAGCGGAAGGAAGCTTAGCGAGGGGAATAAAATGTGCCGCCTTAGAGAACCTATCGACAACCGTAAGAATCACAGTCTTCCCCGCAGACGAAGGCAGACCGGTAATAAAGTCTAAGGCGATGTGAGACCATGGTCGAGAAGGAATGGGAAGCGGTCTGAGACGACCGGCAGGAGGAGAGTTACCTGACTTAGTCTGCGCGCAGTCCGAACAAGCAGCCACGAAACGGCGCGTGTCACGCTCCTGAGTAGGCCACCAAAACCGCTGGCGAATAGAAGCAAGCGTGCCCCGAACGCCGGGGTGGCCAGCTAACTTGGCAGAGTGAGCCCACTGAAGAACAGCCAGACGAGTAGAGACAGGAACGAAAAGAAGGTTACTAGGACAAGCGCGCGGCGACGCAGTGTGAGTGAGTGCTTGCTTTACCTGTCTCTCAATTCCCCAGACAGTCAACCCGACAACACGCCCTTCAGGGAGAATCCCCTCGGGGTCGGTAGAAGCCACAGAAGAACTAAAGAGACGGGATAAGGCATCAGGCTTGGTGTTCTTATTACCCGGGCGATAAGAAATCACGAACTCGAAACGAGCGAAAAACAACGCCCAACGAGCTTGACGTGCATTAAGTCGTTTAGCAGAACGGATGTACTCAAGGTTCTTATGGTCAGTCCAAACGACAAAAGGAACGGTCGCCCCCTCCAACCACTGTCGCCATTCGCCTAGGGCTAAGCGGATGGCGAGCAGTTCGCGGTTACCCACATCATAGTTGCGTTCCGATGGCGACAGGCGATGAGAAAAATAAGCGCAAGGATGGACCTTATCGTCAGAATGGAAGCGCTGGGATAGAATGGCTCCCACGCCCACCTCTGAAGCGTCAACCTCGACAATGAATTGTTTAGTGACGTCAGGAGTAACAAGGATAGGAGCGGATGTAAAACGCTTCTTGAGGAGATCAAAAGCTCCCTGGGCAGAACCGGACCACTTAAAGCACGTCTTGACAGAAGTAAGAGCTGTGAGAGGGGCAGCAACTTGACCGAAATTACGAATGAAACGCCGATAGAAATTAGAGAAACCTAGAAAGCGCTGCAACTCGACACGTGACTTTGGAACGGGCCAATCACTGACAGCCTGGACCTTAGCGGGATCCATCTGAATGCCTTCAGCGGAAATAACAGAACCGAGAAATGTGACAGAGGAGACATGAAAGGCGCACTTCTCAGCCTTCACATAGAGACAATTCTCTAAAAGGCGCTGGAGTACACGTCGAACGTGCTGAACATGAATCTCGAGTGACGGTGAAAAAATCAGGATATCGTCAAGGTAGACGAAAACAAAGATGTTCAGCATGTCTCTCAGTACATCATTAACTAATGCCTGAAAGACAGCTGGAGCATTAGCGAGACCGAACGGCAGAACCCGGTATTCAAAATGCCCTAACGGAGTGTTAAACGCCGTTTTCCACTCGTCCCCCTCTCTGATGCGCACGAGATGGTAAGCGTTACGAAGGTCCAACTTAGTAAAGAACCTGGCTCCCTGCAGAATTTCGAAGGCTGACGACATAAGGGGAAGCGGATAACGATTCTTAACCGTAATGTCATTTAGCCCTCGATAATCCACGCAGGGGCGCAGAGTACCGTCCTTCTTCTTAACAAAAAAAACCCCGCTCCGGCGGGAGAGGAAGAAGGCACCACGGTACCGGCGTCGAGAGAAACAGACAAATAATCCTCGAGAGCCTTACGTTCGGGAGCCGACAGAGAGTATAGTCTACCCCGAGGGGGAGTGGTCCCCGGAAGGAGATCAATACAACAATCATACGACCGGTGAGGAGGAAGGGAGTTGGCTCTGGACCGACTGAAGACCGTGCGCAGATCATGATATTCCTCCGGCACTCCTGTCAAATCACCAGGTTCCTCCTGAGAAGAGGGGACAGAAGAAACAGGAGGGATAGCAGACATTAAACACTTCACATGACAAGAAACGTTCCAGGATAGGATAGAATTACTAGACCAATTAATAGAAGGATTATGACATACTAGCCAGGGATGACCCAAAACAACAGGTGTAAAAGGTGAACGAAAAATCAAAAAGGAAATGGTCTCACTGTGGTTACCAGATACTGTGAGGGTTAAAGGTAGTGTCTCACATCTGATACTGGGGAGAAGACTACCATCTAAGGCGAACATGGGCGTGGGCTTCCCTAACTGTCTGAGAGGAATGTCATGTTTCCGAGCCCATGCTTCGTCCATAAAACAACCCTCAGCCCCCGAGTCTATCAAGGCACTGCAGGAAGCAGCCGAACCGGTCCAGCGTAGATGGACCGACAAGGTAGTACAGGATCTTGATGGAGAGACCTGAGTAGTAGCGCTCACCAGTAGCCCTCCGCTTACTGATGAGCTCTGGCTTTTACTGGACATGAAATGACAAAATGTCCAGCAGAACCGCAATAGAGGCAAAGGTTGGTGATCCTCCGTTCCCTCTCCTTAGTCGAGATGCGAATACCTCCCAGCTGCATGGGCTCAGTCTCTGAGCCGGAGGGAGGAGATGGTTGAGATGCGGAGAGGGGGAACACCGTTAACGCGAGCTCTCTTCCACGAGCTCGGTGACGAAGATCTACCCGTCGTTCTATGCGGATGGCCAGTGCAATCAAAGAGTCCACGCTGGAAGGAACCTCCCGGGAGAGAATCTCATCTTTAACCTCAGCGTGGAGTCCCTCCAGAAAACGAGCGAGCAACGCCGGCTCGTTCCAGTCACTGGAGGCAGCAAGAGTGCGAAACTCTATAGAGTAATCCGTTATGGATCGATCACATTGACAAAGGGAAGCCAGGGCCCTAGAAGCCTCCTTACCAAAAACTGAACGATCAAAAACCCGTATCATCTCCTCTTTAAAGTTCAGATAATTGTTAGAACACTCAGCTCTTGCCTCCCAGATAGCTGTGCCCCACTCCCGAGCCCGACCAGTAAGGAGTGAAATGACGTAAGCAATCCGAGCTCTCTCTCTTGAGTATGTGTTGGGTTGGAGAGAGAACACAATATCACACTGGGTGAGAAAGGAGCGGCACTCAGTGGGCTGCCCAGAGTAACATGGTGGGTTATTAACCCTAGGTTCCGAAGACTCTGAAGACCAGGAAGTAGCTGGTGGCACGAGACGAAGACTCTGAAACTGTCCTGAGAGGTCGGAAACCTGAGCGGCCAGGGTCTCAACGGCATGACGAGCAGCAGACAATTTCTGCTCGTGTCTGCCGAGCATTGCTCCCTGGATCTCGACGGCAGTGTTGCGAGAATCCGTAGTCGCTGGGTCCATTCTTGGTCGGATCCTTCTGTTATGCTGGTGAATGAGGACCCAAAAGCGACTTAACGGAAACAGAGTCTGAAAGATTAGTGAAATCTGTGTGGGTAGCTGGACAGGTAGGATGACTGACAGTGAAGGTGAACAGGTGGTCACGTGTCAGGTGACAGAGGAATGTATGAGACTGAGGCAGGAATTCCTTTAACCATAAAGTGGTATATTTACTGGTAGTCTGTGCTGCATCACAAAGGAAACAAATAACATGTATACAATCAAATTCATAATCAAAGATCAAATCATAGCAGTCATTATTAACAATTCACATTACACAATATGTTTCAAGCGTGCGCTCCAAGCCGCGCTCCGCGGTGATAACTATAAACAATAACTGAATGGCCCACTCTCCCGATCACCACAGATCATTCTGATGAAAGGTAAGAGTCGGTGGACTTACGTGGATTCATGGACGCACAGAACTTCTGGATCAGATGGATTTAGGGAAGAGAAAGCAGCGAGACCAGGCGATGGCAATTTCCTCCTTTTATAGAGTTGAGATCTGTAGGACATTTCCACCTGACCTAATTAAAGCGCCCCTGGCCCAGCTGAGTAAATGGCAATTAAGTAAAGGAGTATTCCACCAACTCCATGGGCCTTTTCTACAGCCACCCCGGAAATTTGTTAATTTCCACATTCCTCAAAAAGGCTCATTGCTCCCCACCCTCTGTCATCTCAGGGAGAGGAATCAGTCGGGCAACTGGCCGGATATATGTCCGGTTCTTCACCTGGATTTCCACTGATCTAACACGACCATCGGTCCCAGGCATGGTCTTAGTTATACGGCCCACCGGCCAGGAGGCTCGAGGCAGCTGAGGGTCCACCATCATTACTACTTGGCCAGTTTCCAGGCTGGCCATTTCTCTCCGCCATTTCCCTCTGTGCTGTAGACTTGGTAGGTAATCCCGAATGAATCGGGCCCAAAAATGGTCAGCTAAGATTTGGCTGTGTCGCCACCGGCGTCTGCCTACGAGGTTGGTATCAGCATACATGGCTTGAGGAAGTGACGCATCTCGACGTCCCATCAAGAGCATATTCGGTGTAACCGGATCGGGGTCAGCGATGTCTGCAGAGAGATATCCCAAGGGTTTGGAGTTCAGAATCCCTTCCACCTCTATCAGGACAGTCCTCAAGACCGTTTCAGTGACAGTTTGGTCCCCTAGTACGACTCGTAAGGCCGTCTTTACAGATTTGATCTCTCGCTCCCATGTTCCTCCAAAATGAGGAGCGCCTGGAGGGTTAAATTTGAATGAGATTTGTTGGTCCATCAGCTGATCCTGGAGGCTGGGTTCCATGGCTTGGAAGGCTTCCTCCAACCTGGCTTCTCCTGCCTTGAAGTTCGTACCTCTGTCAGCCAGGATCTCGTAGGGTTTCCCCGTCGGGAGATAAACCGCCGTAGGGCCATGAGGAAGGCTTCCGTATCCAAACTCTCCAGTAGGTCCAGGTGGACACATCTGGTTGTCATACACTTGAATAGAATGCCCCAGCGCTTTTCCACACGACGACCTAACTTGATCATCAAGGAGCCGAAGCAATCTACTCCTGTTGACCAGAAGGGTGGTTTAAGGAGGCGCAAGCGAGCAGGGGGTAAATCTGCCATTTTGGGCACCGTAGCTCCGGCCCGCCATCTCTGACATTCTACGCAGGCGTATTGGTGCTTACGAATGGCTCCTCGTCCTCCAATTATCCAGTACTTCCGCCTCATCTCCCCATAGACCCTCTCTGGCCCTGGGTGGAGTAGCCGCTCATCATAACTCTTGATGAGGAGCCTGGTAAGAGGGTGTCTGGAGTCAAGGATAATTGGGTGGATAGCATCTGGGTCCAAAACCTCCGCTTGGCGCAGCCTCCCTCCGACTCTGATCACTCCAAGGATTGGATCATATTCTGGGGCAAGAGAGAGAAGACGGCTGTCCTTAGCCACTTCCCTACCGGCTTTCAGAGCTTTTAACTCCTCAGGGAAGCTAACTGCTTGTGCTTGCTGGAGGAGTAGTGTCTCTGCCGCGAGGGAGGTAGGTATAGAAGCCACCCCATCTGAGGTCTGGTTTGTGGCGGTGATCAGATCCGGCAGTGTTTGGGATTGTGTTAGGTCAGGGAGAGCAGTTGTTGGTTCCGTAGAAATGCTGTAGCATTGGGCAGACTTCCTTAACTCATGAGCTTCAGTCGGTCGCGGAGGGGCCGCACGCCTGGGGGCTGTCGGCCACTCGTTCTCTGGTTGGGACAAGAATGGTGGTCCCAAGCTCCAGCGATGGGGTTTAGCCAATTCCTTAAGGGTTTTACCTCTAGTAATGTCATCAGCAGGATTGTTTATGCTATCAACATACCTCCAGTCCTGGACTTCTGTTAGGTCTTGGATTTCCGCAATGCGAGTCCCGACAAACACCTTATACCTGCAGGACTCCGACTTGAGCCATGTCAATACAGTGGTCGAATCACTCCAGTAGATGATCCTTTGGATTGGCAAGGTGAGCTCGGCTCGCAAGGTAGAGGCCAACTGGGCTCCGGAAAGGGCAGCACTGAGTTCCAGCCTAGGCATTGACAACTGCTTCTTGGGTGCGACCCTGGACCTGGCCATGACAAAGGAGACATGGGTGTAGCCTGCCTCCATAAGGTTATGAATCTCTCGGTTATGAACTTCTGCAAGCTCAGGATTCTTCACCAGGCGTCGCTCTGTTCCACGCAGTAGTGGGAGTACAGCCCGTGTCGTGGTTGCCAGAGGAGGATGGTTGGGCACCCGTAGCAGTGGGGTTGCATACCTGCGAACGCCATCCATTTCAGTGGTGGTGGTGCTCTTCTCCAGGAGGTCTAATGCATAGGAGTCATTTTTCGAGCGAGTGACCTCCTGTAGCTTCCGGTTGGAGAAGGTGTCCATCTTCCTTAGCATCTCAACATTCCGAAGGAGGTCAGTGGCTGCATCTGGATTGCTTCTGGTGAAGAGGACTTGCTGTGACTGTACAGCTTGGGTGGAGAGAAGTAGATGGGATGGACCTTGCACAGCCCAACCCAAGGATGTATGGACAGCAATGGGTCCTCCTTCTGGTCCAGCTCGTATAGGCTCAGTCGGGGTGACGAGATGTGGGTGATCTGACCCAATTAGGATAAGTGGTGCTACTCTGGCCAGGTTAGGAAGAGGCAATCCTCGTAGATGAGGATATTGTTTCTGTAGAACACTTACCGGGCAGCAGTGCTCTGCGAGATTCAAGCCATCTGCCGTGAAGGCATTGGTGATGTTATAGGCCACGTCCCTGTTTCCTGAAGGTGAAATGCTAAAGGTTACAGCAGAGCCTTTCATTTGGATAACATCATGTCGCACCGTTCTGAGATTAAGGGTCTCGGGGGTCCCTTCCAGGTTAAGCTGACGGGTGGCCGCTGTGAGAATGATTGTTCTTTCTGACCCATCGTCTAGAACGGCGAATGTATCAATGCTTCTCCCTTCACTTTGCAGAGTGACCTTGACCACCTTCAACATGACCCTTGGAGACCGGTTCTGCTGGTCGAGATACAGCTCCTTTGCAGCTCCTACCATGAGCATACTCTGCTCCTTCTTTGCTTGGGGAAATAGATCATGCAACACGGTGAGATGGATTTCTTCACAGCGGTTGCAGGGTTTCCTCAATGTGCAGGTCTCCACCTTATGGCTACGGGCACACTTGTAGCATCGCTCGCCTGAAGTGATCCAGGCCTTCAATTGAGTTTGAGTGAGCTTTTTTACTCTGGGGCATGAGCCAAGGAAGTGCCCCTTACTATTGCAATATGGGCAGTAAGGCTGGAATTTGATGTTCTTGCTCTTGAGAGGGGTCTTCTTCCCGGGTTCCTCCCTGGCCTCACTATTTAAGTACATGGTAGTGGGATTTGGTCTTTTCTGTCCCTGCTGGCGTTCAAACTCCTTCCTTCCCCCTGTGGCTATGGCGGAGATTGTGGCCTGGTGAGCGATGCTCTTCGCCTTTGCCTTCACCTCCAACCATGTGGCCAGGTCTCTGAGAGCATAGGTGCTTCTCGAGCCCTCTTTCAGGATGCCCTTATTCAAACAATGTTCAATGAAACTGTCTCTGAGGTACACTGGAACTTTGCTGAGAAGCCTGTCCACGTGGGAGCCACATTTAAGCTCGTTCCCGTCTTCTCCTTCAACGGATTGGAGCATCGAGGTCAGGGATTGGACAGCCAGGGAGAATTCTTGGAAGGCAGCATGGTCTCCCATTTTAATTGGAGACGTGTTCAGGATGTTGTTTAGTTCATTCTGGACTAGCTGACGTGGCTCACCATATCTCGCCTTCAGGGCCTGGAGAGCTGTCGTGTATGGTGTTGCGGAGTGCATATAGGATTGGGCCAGCCTGTATGCACTTGGAAACCGCAAATGATCCATTAGTACTTGGTATTTGTAGCATTCTGACAGATGACCGTGAATACCCAGTAGACTCTCCAATGCCATTTCCAAAAGGACAAATTCACTCTCCTTTCCGTTTTCAAAGTATGGCAGTTTGGGTCTGGGAATTCCATAGGCTGAGGCTACTAGAAGTTTCATAATGTTGGCTCCCTCTTCTGGTTGCGTGAAGGATAAACCCGGGACTTCGGATGAGCCCACTGTGGCCTCATTGGGCCGGTCACCTACTGTCCGAGACCCACCATTTGTGGCAGCCGGAATTGGGCGAGAGCCCTCCGACCTGTTGTTTGAGGACTGGCCTGGCCCCGGATGAAAGGAACGATTTGCCTTGGTTGGTAATTGGCGGAAAGGCGAAGGAGTGATGCTTTGTCCAGATGGAGGAATGCTAACTTGTGTCACTGGCATAGAGGGCGTTGGCGGAGCGGCCCGTCTCCCGTGCTCCATGTTGGCTGTTGACCCCGGAGCCTCCGAGGACTGTGTGCCATGCTGTACCAGAGGGGCAGATTGGGAAAGAAAGGCAGACAGTTCAGGTCCATGTGGAGGGGTGGTCAGGTCAACTCCCTGTTCGTTCCTCTCCAGGAAGGATGAGACCATCCGTGCCTCTTCTAATTCCCTTCTGGCTTGACGGTGCCGTCGCTACTGTGCCAGGTCCTTGGCAATGGATTCCCTTTCCTGTAGAGCTCTACGGGCCTGCACATCCAATTGGTGACATCGTTCGTCAGCCTGTCGTTCCTCCTCAATCTGACGCTCAATTTCCTCCAAAGCTAATAGTTTCATCCTCTCTTGTAGGACAGCGTTCTGTGAATTGCTGAGGGCTAGTGAATGGCGGCTGCCATGGCCACTTCCAAAGGGGTATCCACTGGTTGAACTCCCACTCCGTCTAGAGTGCTTCGACGATTTCCCATTAGTTAAGGGGTGAGCGGAGCCTGCCTCTGGAAGCTGGTCGACCTGTGCAGTGGGAGTTACCTCTTCCATAGGTTCCTCACGTAGACCACTTTCCTGCTCCAAAGCAGTTTCCGGTCCTTGGCTCAGAGGGGATGGTTGATGGCTGAAACATACAGTTGATCCATCAACTCTTTGAGCTCTGGTGGGCTTGCCCTTTGATGTCGGAACCTCGACCACATAGTCCTTAAGATAACCAGGTGCTTGCCTGGTTCTTCTGGTGCTCCTGGTAGTTGAGGATGAAGCCTTTGTTGCTTTAGGCTTAGCTCCTGGATATTTCCTTTGTTCCAAGACCTTTCCCTCAGCTGCTCTCTCCTCCTCTCTTCTTCCTTCCAGTGGAGACAATTCTTCCCTCTCTGCCTCCATTTCCTTTTCACCTGTCTTTGGTTCAGTCATCATCCGGCTCAAAGGACCATTGAAAGATTAGTGAAATCTGTGTGGGTAGCTGGACAGGTAGGATGACTGACAGTGAAGGTGAACAGGTGGTCACGTGTCAGGTGACAGAGGAATGTATGAGACTGAGGCAGGAATTCCTTTAACCATAAAGTGGTATATTTACTGGTAGTCTGTGCTGCATCACAAAGGAAACAAATAACATGTATACAATCAAATTCATAATCAAAGATCAAATCATAGCAGTCATTATTAACAATTCACATTACACAATATGTTTCAAGCGTGCGCTCCAAGCCGCGCTCCGCGGTGATAACTATAAACAATAACTGAATGGCCCACTCTCCCGATCACCACAGATCATTCTGATGAAAGGTAAGAGTCGGTGGACTTACGTGGATTCATGGACGCACAGAACTTCTGGATCAGATGGATTTAGGGAAGAGAAAGCAGCGAGACCAGGCGATGGCAATTTCCTCCTTTTATAGAGTTGAGATCTGTAGGACATTTCCACCTGACCTAATTAAAGCGCCCCTGGCCCAGCTGAGTAAATGGCAATTAAGTAAAGGAGTATTCCACCAACTCCATGGGCCTTTTCTACAGAGTCTTTATTCACGTCTTAAGCAAAAGCGATAATCCTAATGCAAAAATAGAAAAACTGAAATCCACTCGTCAGTAGAGAGGAATGACTGGAGACGCGACCACAGACTGCAGGTCGCTTCGGGAAGGCACCGGCCGTAGCTGACTTTGACACCTGCTCACACGCAGCATCTGAAGAAGGTAAAACACGACAGGGCGGAACAAGGACACAGAACAGCGAACATCAAGCAAGGATCCGACAAGGACAGAAGCGGAAAACAGAGGGAGAAATAGGGACTCTAATCAGAGGGCAAAATAGGGAACAGGTGTGAAAAGAGTAAATGAGGTAGTTAGGAGAATGAGGAACAGCTGGGAGCAGGAACGGAACGATAGAGAGAGAGAGCGAGAGAGGGAGAGAGGGAGGGGGAGAGAGAGGAATAGAAAGAGGGAAAGAACCTAATAAGACCAGCAGAGGGAAACGAATAGAAGGGAAGCACAGAGACAAGACATGATAATAAATGACAAAACATGACACTGATCCTGTAGAGGATAAACACAAGGAAAAATAAAGAATGAAAATAATGTTTTCAACAAGCCTAAATGAAGATAGTGGTTCTCTGGTATTATAAAAACAATGGAGGTTTTGTATAGTATCAGAAATCTCAGCTTCACTGTAGATTAGCTCAAGCACTTGGAAATGATCATGTCAATGTAAATTAAAATTATACAACTTTAGTCATCTGGAAATAATGAGTACAGTAACAATACCTGCCCATGAAGCCAAGTCAGTCAACATTTACTGCTGCCATACTTCAAGGCTGTACATTCTCAAATAAGGGTACATAGAGATTTTGTCTTCAGTGCACGAATCTAATGTCTAGGCTGGATTCTTTTTAAACAGGTTGAACATCGGTAGGGACACCATTTTGACATGTCAAGGGGATTAATGGCCAATGATCAGTGGGATGGTGTATTAACTACTTTGAGTGTTGCCATTTCCATTTCAGGCATAATTTGTGGGATAATGGGAATTACAGTAGATCTAAAGTAGTAGGGTAGAAGGACTTTCAGTGAGGGACACAGATCCAAAAAACGTGCCAGTTTAGCTGAGCCAGACTATCAACAGCAAAACAGACGGCATACAAACATGCTCACAGACAGACACTCAAACATCTGCACGTTCACACACACACAAACACACACTATAACAGCTTTTGTATATGGCAGCATGAGCACTATGAGCCGAGGGTGTCTTCGTGGTGGGAGGGTGAAATGTAGGCAAGTTGGGAGTCTCTGTGTTTGCGCATGTGCACGGCTCACATATGTGCATGTATGTGTTGCAATGTTAGCATAAGCCAAGGCAGGACCCTCTGAAGTTCAGTGGTTTGGGGTGTTAATTATCTGATCAGCTTTTTTCTGATAATGTAAGTGAAAATGGCAGAGCCAACTCAGGATGCAAAACCCAGGTTCAAAGTAAAACCATTGACCATACGTATCAAACCTCTCAGAGTATGAGTGCTGCTCTAAGATCAGGTCTTGCCCGTCTATGTAGTCTTACTAATTGCAATCTAAAATGCAGAACTGATCCTAAATCAGCCCTCCTACTCTGAGACATTTGATAGATAAGGTTCCAGATCTTTTCACACGAGTGCATTTCTAACCTTGAGAGTAGACACACTTCTCAGAACCGTTCCCTTGTGAAGAATGCATACAGAAATGCCCAAATATAAAAGCCCAATTCGATGAACTGTCTTCATTCAGCTCGTTCGCCAGGTTTAACATTCTCCTAAACAGGCAGCCAGGAGAGCAAGACTTCAGGAAAGCACAAGGTAGCCTGTTTCCAGTAGTCGGCAGTATCGACTAACAGATACTGTATCATGCCTTGTCGAGCCAGTGTCCAACCAGAAAATGGGAATTACAGAGTAGCATGGCCTTGAAAGCATGCTATGCAGAGCCCTTCACAAGCATGAATTTTGATCCTGAGCCCTACCCATGCCCACGACATTCAGGCCCTACCATACCCAGGCTCGATTGCTTCTGTCAAATTTAAAGCCTGACCTTGCAGGGAATGACCTCAGCTTCAATATGTTTGTGATCAATTTTGTGATGCCCGAGCTCTAACCATACCCTAGTTATTGATGAAAAAACAGGCCCTACCCGGTCCTAACCCAATGTATAATGTCGGGGCCTGTTGGGCTCGGGGCAGGTAACAGAGCTCTAACACCACGCATTTAAGAGTGCCTTCTTTCCCGCACCTGTGTGAGTTCAAATAAATCCTGGAGGCTCTTGTAGTTACGCAAATGAAAATGCATCAATTTATACTGTAACTATATCAGAAAATAGAAAATTGTCTAGAAAGTGATGCAGAGCTGGGCCTGGGCATGCTGATTGGGGCTTGGCCTGGGTCATTTTAATGGAGCAAGAGGGACATCTAATGGTTGGATTTAGACAGTGTGCTCTTTTTCCACATTGTGTTCTCACTAGTATCTCAAGTTTCCCTTTGTCTATGGCTGTGAGTATAATTTGAGCCCATGTGCTACAGTATATTTATTCATATGCATCTTAAATGGCACCCTATCCCCTATGTAGTGTACTACTTTTGATCAGGGCCCACAAGGGTAGTATGTGAAGTTGTGCACTACATAGGGAATAAGGTGCCATTTGGGACTCAAACATGGTTATATGCTTAGGCTTAACTACATGTGTAGTGTAATGGTTTTGACTTGACTTGAGGTGATTGTTTGTTAGGGGTGCAAGCTAGGTCATCCCTACCAGAGAAACATTGGATTTCTCCTTTGTCTCATCTGTCAGTCATGTCTACACCAATACAAAGGATTCATGTAAAAGTCAGTATTGTGAAATACACTTTGCATAAACCCTTAAAACATTGGAAGCTGTAAGTAACTTCAAAACAAAGGTGTTCATTTCCTTTTCTTATAATATTCAAATGAAAATATCCCACAAACATAACAGAGTCTCAAAATAATAATAACTTAGGTTCCTTAGGAAAGGCACATTCCTCCGGCCTAAATGGTGTCTGGCTCAGTAAATGACTACAGTGAACCTATTTGACCTGTCTAGCAATGTTCATCAATACATAAGGGAGGATTCTGAGTCACAAGGTGAACAAGGTGATTAGCTCACGAAAGAACTCTTAAGCCAAATTTGGGTTTGGGCTGGACTCTACAAAGAGTCACCCACTAGCCCCACTACTAAGGTCACCAACACATTCATTGGTGGCGTTACCAATAGTCTGGAATAATGCAGATCTTTGTGAGGAACTACAGGCCCATTAGTATACTACCTGTGCTGTTGAAGGTTGGTGAAAAGTGTGTAGGAGAGCAACTGATTGCCCACTTCAACAACAGCTCCTTCACAGAAATTGCCAAATGCTTTCTTTGGAAAATGTGAAGTCCAAGATGGACAAAGGGGGCATTGTTGGGGATGTGTTTCTAGACCTAAGGAAAGTCTGTCACACTGTTAACCATGAGGTTCTCATCACAAAACTGTCCAAATTAAACTTTCCCCCCAATGTCTTTGCCACCCCACATAGCCTGGTTCCTCTCTAGGTTTCTTCCTAGGTTTTGGCCTTTCTAGTGATGGATGAAATCATACCTTGAAAGCAGAACCCAGTGTCAGAGTGAGCAATGAGATGTCGCCCACTCTCAGCTTTGATGTAGCCATGCCCCAAGGGTCAATCCTGGGGTCACTGCTGTTCAGCCTGTACATTAATGATCTGCCTGCCTGTTTGCACTGGGTCTGAAGTTCAAATGTATGCAGATGATACAGTGATTTATGTGCATGCAAAGAGCAAACAACAAGTTGCACAATAAGTCACTACTACAATGGTCCATGTTACCAAGTGGCTGTGTGAAAAACGGTCTGCATGTTAGTCACAAATAGGGCAACTTATGCTACTAAGCCAGATGTCTATGTGTCAGGGGAGAAGATCCAGTTGGTATCACATTTAAGTACCTTGGCATCATACTTGATTCCAACGTCTCTTATAAAAAGAAAGTGAAAAGGGAATCTCAAATAACCAAAATCAACCTGGCTAATTTCCGACACATACAGAATTGTTTGACTACAGAGGCAGCAAAACTGTACTTCAATGCTATGATACTCCCCTGATTGGAACAGCCGTAGCACTCAAAGAGAAATGCGCCACAACAAAATGGCATTCTCTTGCGACAACGACTATTTCCCCTCCCATTAGGTCAAAGTTCACAGCAAATGCTCGATTACACTTTCTACTGAATGAGGACATCTAGTGGAAGACGTGGAAAGTATTTCCAGATCCATAACTTGTTGGGTAGGGAGGGGGCGATGACGTCAAATTTGCCCCAACTTTCAGGATTTCAAAACTTGTTTGGAAAATTGCCTGTTCTGTTATACTCACAGACATAATTCAAATGGTTTTAGAAACTTCAGAGTGTTTTCTATCCAATATTAATAATAATATGCATATATTAGCAATTTAGGACAGATTTTGATGCAGTTCACTATGGGCACGCAATTCATCCAAAGTGGAAATACTGCCCCCTATCTCTAACAGGTTCATACTGCTTGACTACAAGCTTGCTGTACACCATTAAAACCTATTCAGTCTGTCTACAAACAGGCTCTCAAAGTGCTTGATAGAAAGACAAATCGCCATCATTACTGTTACATCCTCAGAAAGCATGAGTTCCTGAGTTGGGAAAATCTTGTGCAATACACAGAGGCATGTCTTGTATTCAAGATCCTAAATGGCCTGGCTCCACATCCACTTAGTACTTTAGTCAAACATAAACCAAAACCCATGGCAGCAGATCCACAAGGTCTGCCATGAGAGGTGACTGTATAGTTCCCTAAAGGAAAAGCAGCTTCAGTCAAACTGCTTTATCTTTGAGAGCATCCATGTCTGGAACACACTGTCATCCGACACACATACAGTACATACAGTGGCTTGCGAAAGCATTTTCCTTATTTTGTTGCCTTACAATCGGGAGGGGTTTGTATAATTTAATTTACAATTGAAGTCAGAAATGTACATGCATATACACATTTTGTTGCATTTTTTAAACATTGAATAAATTACATGTTACATTTACCACATTGGTAACACAACATTAAGTGTCCTTCAAATAATAATACTAAATAGTAATACATGTATTTATAGCACAGTAGTTACATGTAATTACTATATACATAATTTAAATTGAAGTGTGCTCTCTCTAACTCTTTCTTTCTCTCCCTCGGGGGACCTGAGCCCTAGGACCATGCCTCAGGACTACCTGACATGATCACTCGTTGCTGTCCCCAGTCCACCTGGCCGTGCTGCTGCTCCAGTTTCAACTGTTCTGCCTTATTATTATTGGACCATGCTGGTCATTTATGAACATTTGAACATCTTGGCCACGTTCTGTTATAATCTCCACCCGGCACAGCCAGAAGAGGACTGGCCACCCCACATAGCCTGGTTCCTCTCTAGGTTTCTTCCTAGGTTTTGGCCTTTCTAGTGAGTTTTTCCTAGCCACCGTGCTTCTACACCTGCATTGCTTGCTGTTTGGGGTTTTAGGCTAGGTTTCTGTACAGCACTTTGAAATATCAGCTGATGTACGAAGGGCTATATAAATAAATTTGATTTGATTTGATTCGACATACTATGTGATTACACTGTAATAGCGGTTTAGTGCTATAGGTTATTACACAAGTGGATATGTAATTACAAATCAGCTTGATGGCAGTCATTCGAACTCCCGAGCCCTACAATGGTAATCTTGGCACTTGCAGAGCCTTTCTTGTGCAATGCTCACTAGTATTTGAGCAACAGCCCTACACTGTGCTAGTGAACGAGCCAAGATTCAGTCACCTATCTGCTTCTTCTACGGTAGATTCACGGAGGAGATGAGGAAGGCCTTCGACCACACGGTCTGTGGGAAGGATGCCGATAAACGACTTCTGTCCCTTCGTCAAGGCTCCCAGAGTATAGCTGAAATAGCACCCTCGACGCAGAGAGAAGCTGGAATGAGGAGGCCCTTCAAGGAGCATTCCAAAACGCACTCACTGAGACCCCCAAAGACGATTTGGTGTCCAGAGAGGAGCCTAATGGACTTGATGAACTCATTTCTCTCACTATCCGCATTGACAACCATCTCTGTGAGTGTCGGAGGGAGAGGGGAGGTAGGGTTGCATGCCCCATAACATCTGCTTCAGTGCCTTGTTCTCCTTCTCCGACTGCATCACATCTCCAGGCATGTTCTAATCCTGAACACATGCAGCTCAGCCAGACCCGTCTATCTCCAGAGGAGAGGCAGCGGTGTATTAGTACTACGAGCTGTTTATATTGTGGCCAGGTTGGTCACCTGGTCTCCACTTGTTCCCTGTGTCCAGCAAAGAGGGGGCTCAGCAGTAGTGGGGGGATATACTGTTGAACCAAATGGTCTGTTCATCTCCCAGACCCCTGCTTGAGGCCAACCTTGTCTACTCTCCTCGATTCAGGTGCCGACGAGAGCGTCCTGGACCGAGGGGTCATTAACCAGTTAGGTCTGGATACTGTTTCTTTCGATTTATCTCTCGATGCCAACACTATCAATGGAAAGCTACTCTTCCGTGTTTTTGAGAGAACTGTTCTTGTTATCCTGCATCTCTCTGGAAATCACCAGGAAAAGTTCTGTTTCCACATAATCGACTGTCCTTACTCTCCCCTAGTTCTGTGTTATCCATGGTTAAAGCTACACAACCCACAGATTGACTGGTCCACCGGGAGGGTAACTACTTGAAGTACATTTTGTCATTCCAATCATCTACATTCTGCACTTCCACCTGCCTTGCACCCCAGTCCATTCCAGAACCCCCAGACCTGTCTTTTGTTCCTCCAGATTATCACGGTGTAGCTCCTATATTCAGTAAGCACCACACCCACCTCTGCCGTATGACTGCGCTATCAAGCTGCAGCCTGGAGCTCTTCTCTCTAGTAGTAGGTTGTATAACCTCGCTTGCCCCGAGCAAGAGGCTATGGAGGAATACATCCAGGATTTCCTGGCTGTCGGACATATCAGGCCTTCTTCCTCTCCAGTGGGAGATGGTTTTTCTTTGTCAAGAAAAAGGATGGGTCACTGAGGCCATGCATAGACTTCCGTGGGTTGAATAGTATCACTGTCAGGAACAAGTATCCCTTGCCACTCATCAGTGCTGCTTTTGCCTCCCTCCATGGTGCCACAGTGTTTACTAATCCTCCAGAATGCCTACCACCTTGTCCGCATCAGAGGGGGACGAGTGGAAAATGGCGTTCAACACATTTGGTCAAGCCTTTTGGTCTCACTAATGCCACTGCTGTTTTTCAGAGCCTGGTTAATGATGTCCTGAGGGATGTCATTGGGTGTTTGGTTTTTGTCTATGGATGACATTCTTATTTTTTCGAAGGACCTTGAGACTCACAAGCAACACGTTCTCCAAAGGCTGTCGGAGAATAAGCTGTTTGATAAGGCTGAGAAATGTGAGTTTCATGCTTCCTGTGTCCTTCTTGGGTTACATCACTGCTCAAGGACAGCTACAGATGGACCCTGCCAAGTTTAGAGCAGTCACAGAGTGGCCTGGAATGGCAAATCTGAAGCAGCAACAGCGTTTCCTGGGGTTTGCCCATTTTTATAGATGTTTCATCTGTGACTACAGTCGTTTGGCAGCTCCCCTCACCACTCACCTAACTCCATTTCACATGTCCCCCGAGGCAGAGGCAGAGTTCCCGGGAACTCAAGCACAGCTTCACTTCCGCTCCAATCCTTACCCATCCAGATCCAGAATTTCAGTTCGTTCTTGAGGTGGACGCTTCCGAGACTGGTGCAGATGAAACCTGTCTCAACGTCCTCCCTCGGATCAGAAGCTCCATCCTTGTGCCTTGTCCCGCAAGCTCTCACCTGCAGAGAGACATTTTGACATAGGAAACCGGGAACTCCTGGTTGTTAAGCTGGCTCTTGAGGAGTGTCGTCACTGGTTAGAGGGTTCGGTCCTTCCCTTCATTGTGTGGACGGATCACAAAAAATCTAGCCTACAGCCAGACCGCCAAATGTCTGAACTCTCGGCAGGCCAGGTGGGCATTGTTTTGAGGAAGATTCAACTTCACCCTCACATATCGCCCCGGATCTAAGAATGCCAAGCCTGACGCTCTCTCTCGTCAGTTCACCACAGAAAACACAGGTTCCGAGCCAGAAACCATTATGCCATCCTCCTGCATCGTTACTGCTGTCACCTGGGATATTGAGTCCTGTGTTCGTCAGACTCCGCTGAACCAACCTGATCCAAGACACGTACCTTGTAAGGCTCTGTTTGTGTCAGATTCAGTTTGTTCTGAAGTTCTTCAGTGAGCCCATTCTACCCACCTCACCTGTCACCCTGGCATGAACCAGACAGTTGCCTTCCTGCGTCAGTGATTTTGGTCACCCACCATGGGGAAAGACACTCGGGAATGAATCTCATTCTGCTCGTTCTGTGCCCGGAACAAAACCTCCACAAACCTACATCCGGTCTGCTTCGCCCTCTTCCCATACCCAGTCGCCCCTGGTCATACATAGCTCTGGACTTTGTCCCTGGCCTTCCCCCATCTAAGGGTAACTCAGTCATCCTCACTCATTTTTTATTATTATTATTTTTTTCTTCAAAGCGGCTCACTTCATTCCCCTCTCCATGCTTCCTTCCTCCTGGGAGACTGTGGACCTGCTGGTATCCCATGTGTTGCGGCTGCATGGCATCCCTATTGACATAATTTCTGACGGAGGACCCCAGTTTACATCCCAGGTATGGAGAGCCTTCTGCACAGCACTTGGTATAAATGTTAGCCAGACCAATGGAAAGACCAAGCTGTGTGACTTCGGCTAACCCTTCCACCTCGAGAGCCCAGCTACCCTGGGTGGAATATGCCCACAACACCCTCATCAATGCCTCATCAGGTATGTCACCCTTTGAGTGTGTTCTAGGTTACCAACATCCCTTGTTCCCTGCCCAAGAGGTTGAGGTAGCAGTGCCCTCAGTTCAAGACCACATGAACTGTTGGCATCGCACCTGGAGGAGGGCCCAGGCTGCTCTTCGTGCCTCCGCCAGGACCCAATTCCAGGCTAACCGCCAATGTGCATACACCCCAGTCTACACTCCAGGCCACAAGGTATGGCTTTCATCTAAGGACTTGCACTTGAAAGTGGTTTCCAGAAAACTAGCGTCCCAATCCATTGGTCCCTTTGAGATTAATTGTGTCATAAACCCCTCTGCGGTACATCTGAAACTCCCAGACTCTCTCAAAATCCACCCCACCTTCCATGTGTCCTTAATTAAACCAGTCTGCTCCAGTCCCCTGTCCCCTCCTGCAGCTGCTCATTGACGACCATCCTGCCTACACCATCTAGCGGCTTTTGGATGTGCGCCGTCATGGTTGGCAGTATCTGGTGGACTCGGAGGGATATGGATCTGAGGAGCGCTGCTGGGTTCCCCGTGATCACATTCTGGATCCCTCCCTCTTACAGGATTTTCATACCTCACACCCAGACAAGCTGGGTCGTGCGCCAGGTGGCAACCGTAGAGGGGGGTGTACTGTCACATCTGCTCCTGCTATGCCCTCTTGTGCTCATCCGGTTTCTGCTTGATCTGCGGTGTACTCCCCCAGTACACACACACTCTCTCTCTCTCTCTCTCTCTCTCTCTCTCTCTCTCTCTCTCCCTCTCTCTCTCTCTCTCTCTCTCTGTGTGTGTGTGATTGGAGACAGGTGTGCTGGAGTCAAAGCAGATCCCTACCAGCTGCAACTCATTCCATAATCAAGACTTCTACAAATACTCAGTCCTGCCAGATCATAATGTCTGCTCAGTCAGTTCATGCTTCTAGCTATTTATGATTATTCAATATCCTATTATGCTGCTGTGCCTGTTTCCCTGTCTGATGCTGTTTATCCTCTCATTGCAGTTTTACCGCTCTGTCTCTGGCGCCTGTCTCCGGTACCACAACACCCTACTACCCTGTTCTGGATTTAGCTCACCACCACTACTTTGGATTCCCCTCCGGACCTGTTTACCCAGTTCTACCCAGCTCACTCCAACCATGTGTTACAATAAATATCTTGGTTCATTCATCCCTGTTTCCTCATCTGAGTCTGCTCTTGGATTCCCCTGTGCCGCTCCGCCTAACAGATTACAACTGTGAGTCTTTCTGGGTAAGTCTCTAAAAGCTTTGCACACCTGGAGTGTACAATATTTGCACAATATTGTTTTTTTACAATATTTACACAATATTTGCACAATATTGTAAATTCTTAAATCTCAAGTTGGTCGGTCATTTTCAAGTCTTGCCATAGATTTAAGCCAATTTAAGTCAAAACTGTAACGAGGCCACTCAGGAACATTCAATGTCAACTTGGTATGCAACTCGAGTGTATTTAGCTTATTGTCCTGCTGAAAGGTGACTTCATCTCCCAGTGTCTGATGTAAAGCCGACAACCAGGTTGTTCACTAGGATTTTTCCCGTGCTTAGCCCCATTCCATTTATTTGTTATCCTGGAAAAAGTTCCCAGTCCTTAACAACCTCTTTCAGCTAGGGGGCAGTATTTTCACATATGGATGATGCTCGCAGGCCCAAAGTAAAGTGCCAGCTACTCAGGCCCAGAAGCTAACACTGAAGTCTCTAAACTGTTTGAATAATGTCTGAGTATAACATAACTGATATGGCAGCCAAAAACCTGAGAAAAATCCATCCAGGCAAAAAAATTGAGGTCACTCTCTGTTCAATGAGATTTCTATGGGAATCTAGATTTCTGTGAGACTTACTTGAGGTTCCTATCACTTCCACTGGATGTCAACAGTCTTTAGAAATTGGTTGATGTTTTTCCTTTGCGAAATGAAGAAGTAGGGAAGTTCAGAATGAAGGTCGAGTGAAGTTGTAATGGTTTTCGTCATCGGATGAGGAAGGGAAGTCAGACCAAAATGCAGCATGGTATGTGTTCATGTTTTTTTTATTGAACTGAACACTAATACAAAATAACAAGAGAATAAATTAAACCGAAACAGTACCGTAAGGTGCAAACACTAAACAGAAAATAACCACCCACAAAACCCCTGTGGGGAAAAAGCTACCTAAGTATGTCTACAGCTGTCCCTGATTGAGAACTATACCCGGCCAAAACAAAGAAATACAAAACAAACCAAAATAGTGACATAAAAAGGTGCGGACTCCGGCCGCAAAACCTGAACCTATAGGGGGTGGTCTGGGTGGGCATTTGTCCGCAGGTGGCGGGTCTGGTGAGGGACGTAGACCCCGCTCCACCTCTGGCTCGGCCCACTTAGGTGGCGCCTCTTGAGCGTGGACTCACGCCGCTGACGCCAGACTGGAGACCCTTATAGAGATCCCAGGACTGGAGGACGCTGCTGGAAGCTCCGGATCAAAGGGCGCCTCTGGACTGAAGGGTGCCTCTGCACACTCCGGACTGAAGGGCGCCTCTGCACGCTCCGGACTGAAGGGCGCCTCTGGACGCTCCGGACTGACGGACGACACTGGCGTCTCCGGACTGGAGGGCGACTCTGGAGGGTGGAGACGCAGAGACAGCCTGGTGTGTGGGGCTGCCACAGGCCATCGGACGAACCGGGCTGTGGGGGAGCACTGGAGCTCTGGTGCGCAGCCTTGGCACCACTCCTCCAGGCTGAATGCCCACTTTAGCCCGGCCCCTCCAAAGTGCAGGCATAGGTCGAACCGGGCTGTGGGGGAGCACTGGAGATCTGGTACTTACCACTCACACCTCTCCATATGGTTCAATGCCCACTTTCGCCCGGCACATGCTAAGCACAGGCATAGGGCGAACTGAACCCTCCCAGCGCCCCGGAGACACAGTATGCAGAGCCGGCGCAGGATACCCTGAGCCGAAACGGCGCACCGGAGACCAAACCGCCTGAGCTAGCACAATCTGCCCTGTCTGGATGGCCACTCTCGCATGGCACTTGCGGGGGACTGGCATGTAGCGCTCCGGGCTATGAGCGCGCACTTGAGACACCGTGCTCTTCACTGCATAACACGGTGCCTGACCAGTACCACGCTGCTTCTGGAAAGCACGGGGATTTGGCTCAGGTCTCTCGCCTGACTCCGCCAATATCCCCGTGTGCTCCCCCCAAAACATTTTTTGGGGCTGCCTCTCATGCCTGCTGCGCTGCCTTTCCTCATATCGCCTCATACCGCCTCTCAGCTTTAGCTGCCTCCAGTTCTTCTTGCGGCGGCGATATTCCCCAGCCTGTCTCCAGGGTCCCTGTCCGTCCAATATCTCCTTCCATGTCCAGTAGTCATGAACCCTCTGCCCCCTGTTACCATGCTGCTTGGTCCGTTTGTGGTGGGTGGTTCTCTAACGGTTTTCGTGGTCGGATGAGGAAGAGTAGTTGGACCAAAGCGCAGCGTGGTAAGTGTTCATGTTTTTTTATTGAACTGAACACTAATACAAAATAACAAGAGAATACATGAAACTGAAACAGTTCTGCAAGGTGCAACCAACACTAAACAGAAAATAACCACCCACAAAACCACTGTGGGACAAAGCTACCTAAGTATGGTTCCCAATCAGAGACAACGACAGACAGCTGTCCCTGATTGAGAACCATACCCGGCCAAAACAAAGAAATACAAAACATAGAAAAAGGAAATAGAATGCCCAAACAAATCACACCCTACCAAACCAAAATAGAGACATGAAAAGCTCTCTACAGTCAGGGAGTGACAGAAGTGTACTGTTTGTTAGAGGCACGTGACCTGAAAGCTCGCTCCACTTTTTTTATCCACTATTGAACGCAGTTTATCCAGTCTTAAATTTGTATGATTATTTACGTAAAAGAATACCTAAAATTGTTTGGACAAAGATTACAGGTATTTTATTAGATATTTTCTAGTCATGTTACGCGAGTTGGAACCACTGTTTTTCTGGGTCAAACGTGCCAAATAAATGGACATTTTGGAGATATAACGATGGAATTAATCGAACAAAAGGACCATTTGTGATGTGTATGGGACATATTGGAGTGCCAACAAAAGAAGATCTTCAAAGGTAAGGCATTATATCATTATTTCTGTGTTTTGTGTTGCGCCCGGCGGATTAAAATATGAATGTCATGTGTTTGTTTGGTGGGGTGCTATCCTTAGATAATCGCATGGTTTGCTTTCGCCGTAAAGCCCTTTTGAAATCTGACACATTGGCTGGATTAACAACAAGTGTAGCTTTAAATTGGTGTTTTGCATGTGTGATTTCATGAAAGTTTATCATTTATATTAATTTGAATTTGGCGCTCTGTCATTTCACCGGATGTTGTCAAGTTGTTAAGCTAGCGGAACGTCTAGTTGTAACAAGTTAACAATTACAAGCATACCCATAACATGATGCAGCCACCGCTATACTTGGAAATATGGAGATTGGTACTCAGTAATGTATTGAATTTGCCCCAAACATAACAATTTGTATTCAGGACAAAGTATATTGCTTTGCCACATTTGTTGCAGTATTACTTTAGTGCCTTGTTGCAACCAGGATGCAAGTTTGAAATATTTTTCTTCTGTACAGTTTTCCCATATCACAGCCATTAAACATTAAATCCCTGAGCAATTTCCTTCCTCTCCGGCAACTGAGTTAGGAAAGACGCCTGTATCTTTGTAGTGACTGGGTGTATTATTACACTGTCACACCCTGATCTGTTTCACCTGTTCCTGTGATTGTCTCCACCCCCTCTAGGTGTCGCTTATTTTCCCCAGTATCTTTATCCCTGTGTTTCCTGTCTCTCTGTGCCAGTTTGTCTTGTATTTCAAGTCAACCAGCTTGCTTTTCCCTTACTCCTTTTGCTCTTCTACTCCTGGTTTTTACCCTTGCCTCTTTCTGGACTCTGTACCCACCTGCCTGTCTGCTACTCTGTACCTCCTGGCCTCTGATTTGGTTTTGACCTTTTTGCCTGTCTACGACCATTCTCTTGCCTACCCCTTTGGATTATTAAACATTGTAAGACTCCAACCTTGTGCCTCCTGTGTCTGCATCTTGGTCTCACCTTGTGACTTGATACCATCCAAAGTGTAATGAATAACTTCACCATGCTGAAATGGATATTCAATGTCATCTACCGATAAATGCCCTTTGTGAGGCATTAGAAAACCTCCCTGGTCTTCGGGGTTGAATATGTTTTAAATTCACTGCCCCACTGAGGGACCTTACAGGTAATTAATGTTTGAGGTAGTCATTAAAAAAATGTTAAAGACTATTATTCCACTGAGTGTCACGCCTTGGTCTTAGTATTTTGTGTTTTCGTTATATATTTGGTCAGGCCAGGGTGTGACATGGGTTTATTTTGTTGTGTTTCGTATTGGGGTTTTGTAGGCATTGGGATTGCGGATGAGTAGGGGTGTCTAGAGTAGGCTTGGCTGCCTGAGGCGGTTCTCAATCAGAGTCAGGTGATTCTCGTTGTCTCTGATTGGGAACCATATTTAGGTAGCCTGGGTTTCACTGTGTAGTTTGTGGGTGATTGTTCCTGTCTCGGTGTTAGTTGTCACCAGACAGGCTGTATAGGTTTTCACGTTCCGTTTGTTGTTTTGTATATATATAGTTATTTCATGTATCGTCGATTCTTCATTAAAGAACATGAGTAACCACCACGCTGCATTTTGGTCCGCTTCTCCTTCAACAGACGAATGCCGTTACAGAATCACCCACCACACCCGGACCGAGCGGCGTGGTAACAGGCAGCGACAGCAGGAGCAGCGAAAAGAGGAACGGACATAGGAGGATGAATTGTTCGGAGAAGGACCCTGGGATCAGCCCGGAGAATATCGCCGCCCCAAAGAAGAACTGGAGGCGGAGAGGGCTGAGAGACGCTGGTATGAGGAGAAACAACAGCGGCAGCAGGAACTACAATAACAGGACTACACTACTTGGGAGGAAATAGACAGGTTGGCGGTCGACCCAGGGAGAGTACCGGAGCCCACCTGGGATTCGCTAGAGCAGTGCGAAGAGGGTTATAGGAGAATGGAGTTGGAGAGACAAGCACGACGGCGCAAAAGGAAACCCAAGAGTCAGCCTCAAAAATGTATTGGGGGTGGGCTCATGGAGAGTGTGGCAGAGTCAGGAGTCAGACCTGAGCCAACTCCCTGTTTATTGTGAGGAGCCAAGGAGGAGACCAGAACCAGAGCCGGTGTTAGAGGTGAGCAAAGCAGAGACTGTGAAGGAGTTATTGGGGAAAGTGGAGGAGAGAGTAATGAGGGAGTTGCTAGTATGGTGCTTTAGGTACGATATTCGTCCGACGGAGCGTATCGGGGATTTAATGGCACCTGGGTCAGCGCTCCATACTCGTCCTGAGGTGCGTGTTAGTTGGCTGGTGATAATTGTGCCAGCCTCACGCACTAGGCCTCCTGTGTACCTACCTAGCCTCGCACGTCCTGTGCCAGCCCTGCTCTCAGGCTCTCCAGTACACCGTCACGGTCCGGTCCATCCTGTGCCACCTTCACACACCAGTCCTCCGGTGGCAGCTCCCCACACCAGGCTTCCTGTGCATGTCCTCGGTCCAGTACCACCAGTTCCAGCACCACGCACCAGGCCTTCAGTGCGCCCCGCCTGTTCAGCGCAGCCATCGTTTTCCTCCTCTCCTGCGCTGCCGGAGTCTCCCGCCTGTTCAGCGCTTCCAGAGCCTTTCTCCTCTACAGCGCTGCCGGAGCCTCCTGCCTGTTCAGCGCAGCCTGAGCTGCCAGTCTGCATGGAGCAGCCTGAGCTGTCAGACTGCATTGGAGCAGCCAGAGCTGCCAGTCTGCATGGAGCAGCCAGAGCTGCCAGTCTGCATGGAGCAGCCTGAGCTGTCAGACTGCATTGGAGCAGCCAGAGCTGCCAGTCTGCATGGAGCAGCCAGAACTGCCAGTCTGCATGGAGCAGCCAGACCTGCCAGTCTGCATGGAGCAGCCAGAGCAGCTAGATCCGCCAGTCAGCCATGATCTTCCAGATCTGCCAGTCAACCAGATTCTTCCAGATCTGCCAGTCAACCAGACTCTTCCAGATCCGCCAGCCAGCCAGGATCTGCCGGAGCCAACTACCTGCCCGAGCTCCCCCTCAGTCCCGAGCTCCCCCTCAGTCCCGAGCTCCCCCTCAGTCCCGAGCTCCCCCTCAGTCCCGAGCTTCCCCTCAGTCCCGAGCTTCCACCTCAGTCCCGAGCTGCCCCTCAGTCCAGTGGGGTCCTTGGTGAGGGTTATTAGGCCAAGGTTGGCGGCGAGGGTCGCCAATCAAAGGACTCGTTACAGAGGGACTAAGACTTGGTTAGAGTGGGGTCCACGTCCCGAGCCGGAGCCGCCACCGTGGACAGACGCCCATCCAGACCCTCCCCTATGGGTTTAGGTGTGCGGCCGGGAGTCCGCACCTTGGGGGGGGGGTTCTGTCACGCCTTGGTCTTAGTATTTTGTGTTTTCGTTATATATTTGGTCAGGCCAGGGTGTGACATGGGTTTATTTTGTTGTGTTTCGTATTGGGTTTTGTAGGCATTGGGTTTGCGGCTGAATAGCCGGTTCTCAATCAGAGTCAGGTGATTCTCGTTGTCTCTGATTGGGAACCATATTTAGGTAGCCTGGGTTTCACTGTGTAGTTTGTGGGTGATTGTTCCTGTCTCTGTGTTAGTTGTCACCAGACAGGCTGTATAGGTTTTCACGTTCCGTTTGTTGTTTTGTGTATATATATAGTTATTTCATGTATCGTCGATTCGTCATTAAATTAAAGAACATGAGTAACCACCACGCTGCATTTTGGTCCGCTTCTCCTTCAACAGACGAACGCCGTTACACTGAGTGACTCCATGCAACTTATTATGTTTCTTGTTTGGCACATTTTTACTCCTGAACTTATTTTGGCTTACCATGAGAAAGGGATTGACTACATTTCATCTTTTCATTTTTAGTTAATTTATACAAATCTCTAATATAATTCCATTTTGACATGATGGGGTATTGTGTGTTGGCTATTGACACAATCTAAATTTAATCAAGTTTAAATTCAGGCTGTAACACTACAATGTGGAAAAAGTCAAGTTGTCGTGAATACTTTCTGAAGGCATTGTACATATTCACATGTCTAGGCCTACATCATTGGTTTTAACTAATATAAAGCTGTGGCTTCTCATATGTTGGGAATATTTGTTTCTAAATTTCTCTGTTCTTAATGTTTGCAGATGCTAGAGAAGTCATCAGAAGAGCAAAATACTTCATCCAGTTCAGGGCAGTATGTTGCAACTTTTGGGTTGCCTGTACAAGAGACTGAGCCAATGTAGCTAGCAGTGTGTAGCTAGCACTAGACAGTGTTTTTGTTATTGTAAGCAGAGCAAAATATATAGGTAATTTGTCTATCGGCACGGGATGAGAGGAAATCCATGCGTTTTGAGATATTAGACAGAGCAAATAATAAAATCTAACTTTATTTGTCAAACGGACTGAAATTGCCGTGAAATGCTTAATTACAAGCCCATAACTAACAGTGCAGTTCAAGAAGAGTTTATTCATTTATTTACTTATTTTATTTATTTCACCTTTATTTAATTAATCAGGTAGGCAAGTTGAGAACAAGTTCTCATTTACAATTGCGACCTGGCCAAGATAAAGCAACGCAGTTCAACACATCACAACAACACAGTTACACATGGAGTAAAACAAACATACAGTCAATAATACAGTATGTATAATATACAATATACAATTATACAATATACAATGTGAGCAAGTGAGTTGAGATAAGGGAGGTAAAGGCAAAAAAAGGTCATGGTGGCGAAGTAAATACAATATAGCAAGTAAAACACTGGAATGGTTGATTTGCAGTGGACGAATGTGCAAAGTGGAGATAGAAATAATGGGGTGCAAAGGAGCTAAAAAAAGAAATACAGTAGGGAAAGAGGTAGTTGTTTGGGCTAAATTATAGATAAGATAAATTATAGATAATTATAGTTAAGAAAATATTTACCAAGTAAAGTAATTATAAAAGTAGCGCAATAAGAATAACAGTAATGAGGTTATGTACAGGGGGCACCGGTACCGAGTCAATGTACAGGTTATTTGAGATCATTTGTACATGTAGGTGGGGGTGACTATGCATAGATAATAAACAGCGAGTAGCAGCAATGTACAACAGAGGGGGGGTCAATGTAAATTGTCCGGTGGCGATTTTGTAAATTTTTCAGCAGTCTTATGGCTTGGGGGTAGAAACTGTTGAGGAGCCTCTTGGTCCTAGACTTGGAACTCTGGTACCTCTTGCCATGTGGTAGTAGAGAAAACGGTCTATAACTTGAGTTACTGGAGTCTCTGACAATTTAATGGGCTTTCCTCTGATACAGCCTATTATATGTTTGCCCCGCCTTTCCCTGTAGTCCATGATCAGTTCCTTAGTCTTGCTCACATTGAGGGAGAGGTTGTTGTCCTGGCACCACACTGCCAGTTCTCTGACCTCCTTCCTATAGGCCGTCTCATCATTGTCGGTGATCAGGCCTACCACTGTCTAGCCAGCAAGCTTAATGATGGTGTTGGATTCGTGTTTGGCCAGGCAGTCGTGGGTGAACACGGCATACAGGAGTGGTCTAGGTACACACCCCTGATGGGCCCCAGTGTTATGGCTCAGCGTGGCAGACGTGTTGCCTACTCTTACCACCTGGGGGCGGCCGTCAGGAAGTCCAGGATCGTGTTACATTCAAAATCCTAATGTAACAAATCATCTCAATTATTTCTACTGCTGAAAGGAAATCATTATTTGACATTAAAATATTTTCTTTTTCTTCATGTTACATTCAAAATCATGATTTATTTCATGATTGGCTGTTAAAGGTTGGCTTATCAACGCTCTTTGTCCTGTATTTCGAACATTTGCGGATAACTGTGCCACCAATCGAGTGTTTTTTTAAAAACGTAACTTTATTTAACCCTTTACCGTGTATCTGTTTTTCCTCTGCATGCCTTGGTTTGTTTGGTGAAATCCATACTTTTTTATAAAATGTTAATCAAATACAACTACCGACTGTTTCCTTGTTGAGATTGAATTGGCCCATGACCATTCGCTGATTTGCCAATCTTATAACACCAATGAGTGAGTCATTGGTATGTGATTAACTCTAGTCTGCGCTCAACTCTGTGGAGGAGTTGAGGTACTTGGCAAATCACAGTACAATACACTACAGTATCAACAAGCTGAATTCAACTTTGGATTGGATATCTGATGCCTGTGTGTAGTCCACCAGCCACGATTCCTGTGAGTGACACACATTATAACTTCTATTATGCTGCTCTGTGATATGATAATTAACAAATCAAACATATCTTATCATTATGGAATTGTTAGTCCAGTATCATGACGGGAGTGAGTCAGTTGGGCCACTTGGGTGAGTAGTTTTTACAAGAAGTTGTCAAATATTATTTTTGAACTTTTCATAATGAGTTGAGACATTCAGGAACTCTCAAAATCAATAAGCCTAACATGATGTTGGTAGAAAATGTCATTCAACTTAAGTGCAGTGAATGTATGTCTTAGCTGTAAAATGACACTGTACAACTACAAAACAATATGCTGAAATGACTTACAAAACACCTCACGTTGTCACAACGAAAGCTTCATACTAGTCAACACTAGTGCAAATATTTTCAGTGCAGTGAGTTAACCTTGGACTTTTCCCCACATGAATGCAGTCACTGGTCATTACAAGGAGTGTTCAGTACAGGGAGTGCTACATATAGTACATTTATTTGTGCATTTATGGAAGGAGTCTGGTGGAAAATAGCCTTTTTTCTAAACTGACTGAAATTGCCTATTCAAACTGTTACTTCTCTTTCAATTTGAACTCCTGTGTCCGTCCCATTTGAAAAGGGGAAAACACGGCTATTGGGAAACACTTAAAGGAACTTGTCAAAAGAGATTATATGTTTTATCTTGTATTCCTGTAAGTACTTTTATTGGCCAAAAGATGTCATATAGCTCAATCATATTATTTGAATTCAAGTTGATAGTTTTTACCTCAAGTTGTTCCCAATCATTTTAGTTGCTATAATAATATGTCATACCTATTTAGCCTAATAACAATGAGTATTGGGTTGTTTCTTTTAGTTCCACAATGAGCCAAGGCATAATCAAGGAGGAAATTCTTCGCGATGATCTAAAATACTACTTCATGAGCCCTTGTGAGAAATACAGGGCCAGACGCCAGTTACCATGGAAACTGGGGGTGCAGATCCTGAAAATCGTCATGATCACATCACAGGTATAGTCTGAGAAGTGTATCATGAGAACTGTTTCTCTCTTTTTAGGAATTATCGAAGGTAATTGCTAAGAATGGCTATTCTGGCTGTCAGTCTGTTTCTGCTCGCTGTCTTGTCAACTCCTCATGGAATTGGTTTGGCATGGCATAAGGAGTTGGCGGTAGAGCATAAAATAACAGACTGGCACCAAGGCTTAAGAATGCGATCAACCCTTATGTTTTTTTTTACTCTCACAAATCATTAGGTGAATTTACACTGATTTGGTGACATAACAATTTGATATGGTTGTGATATGAAAGGCAAATACCCAAATAAGGCAGTTTTATTATTTTGTTCATCATTTCATTGTTGATACGATTCCCAAAAATTGTGCATGTCAACAATCAAGTTTTCATGATGAAGCACATTTCAGTACAGAGCAAAAAAACGGATGTGTTTTGCATCACACTATCCCTTTAAATTGTGTATTTCTTCTCCCACCAAGCTTATCTTGTTTGGACTGAACAACCAGCTTGTGGTTTCCTACAAGGAGGAGAATGCTATGACCTTCAAGAACCTGTTCCTCAAGGACTATAGTGGAGTTGATGAGGACGATTACAGTGTAGCTCTTTACTCCCAACAAGCCGTCTATGACAGTCTGTTCTATGTGCTGGATCAGGCAAGTCTCCAAGGCCCATATTCATAATAAAGCATCTCAGAGTAGGAGTACAGATCTAGTATCTAAACAAGTCTCCTGACTGTCCTTCTCTTTTACTCTAACCCAAATCTCTTTCTGACTGTCGCTTTCTCCCTTGCCTATTAGCGGTTTCATAATCATTCCTGTATTTTTGCCGAGTAAATTGGTTTCTGCCACTCATCAGGCAATTTTCCCCTGGGTTATCAATATTGCAGAGTCATGGTTATAGCCTAATGCTGCACACATAAGCATTTCACTCTTAAAACAAATATTTTATTTTAGAGATATAGGGTGACAGTGGGGAAAAACAGAGGTTGTGTCAAAGGGCAGCAGCTCAGATTTTCTCTTCGCCGATACCGTAGACGTGTGCTGCAGGCTGCGACATTACTGCTAGACCAGCCAGGCCACCTTCTACTGTTTTTTGAGTCTGATTGTCCTTTTTTGTTTAAGGTGTAGGTGCAACATTTCATTAGTAGTTATGACTCATACACATAGCATTACACACAGTAGCTGGTAATGAGCAGAATACACTTGTGTTTGAATGGTGTTCTGTTCCCTGCAGTACCGCCAGTTGGGGCGCCTCTCTGTGGGGCCTATCAGTTACGCTGAGGAGGATGGGAAACTGTTACCTCTGGTCATCTGTAAGGAGTACTACAAGAGAGGCAATGTGGAACCCTCGGACGATGCCTACGACATTGATGCTCAGTTAGAAAAAGGTCAGTGGACTCCATGTGCGAAATTGTGGTGTAGATATTTGGGAGGATGAACAGGAGACAGGGAGGGTGCACTGACAATTTCATTGACATTTTAAAGAGTATTTTCTGCAATTCTACATAGTTTGACATGACTTATTATACCTATTGTCAGGGGTATATGGAGGGGTATTTTGAAAAAACATGAAACGGGTAACTTCTTGCATTTTGCCATGGGGAAGAGAAACATTTTCAGTTTAAAATTATATTCTATGAGATAATATGTTGCTGTTTTTAAAGCTAATTTTCTGCTACTAAAAATGTTGCAGTTTTAAAGTAACTGTCCAGTGAAAATCTTACTTTTGAAAGTTAATATTCTGTTAATTCATACCTAAATAATGTTGTTGACTCAGCCTATACTCGTATTTGTGGCCAAAGTATAAATTGGAGAAAAAGCACTTCAAACCCTCACCTCAAACATCAAACAGACTGTTTAAATATGCTTGCTATTTCCTCATAGAGGATGATGTCATCCTCCATAGGATGATGTCATCCTTCAGAGAAGGAACAACTTCAATTGGCCTACATATGGTTTAATTAGTTCTTCCAATCTTTTCATCTTTTGCAGTTTGTATGACACATGATCCAACAAACGTGAGCCAGTGGAAAGCAGAAAATGTGTCTTTTTTCAATCTGGAATTTTACAGGTACAGTTACTGATCCAGGTGGCAACTGGGTCAAACAACTAGGTTGTGTTCATTAGGCCATGCAACACAAAAAAAACATGTTTCTTATTGGACATGTGAGTGTTTCTTAAGCCTAATGAACACAACTCTGATCATTGGAAAAGCTCCTCGCCACGGCACATGGAACCGGTTGGGGTCGGCCCGCCCTCCATTTTTTTTCATTTGCGGAGGCTTTCCTAACTGTTCATACCTCAGTTTTCCAGATAGACAGGAAATGGGCAGAGCGGGGCTCATATAGCTCAGTGGGTTCACGTAGGCAAGTTCAGTACAAAAAAACATTTCATAACGTTGCAAATAGGAAGGCCTTGAATAGACATGCCTCCTTAGAATAGCAGCAGTCATCAAAATAGTTAAGGCTTTATATATATACAGTGAGGGAAAAAAGTATTTGATTCCCTGCTGAGTTTGTATGTTTGCCCACTGACAAAGAAATGATCTGTCTATAATTATAATGGTAGGTTTATTTGAACAGTGAGAGACAGAATAACACACAAAAAATCCAGAAGAGCGCATGTCAAAAATGTTATAAATTGATTAGCATTTTAATGAGTGAAATAAGGATTTGACCCCTCTCAATCAGAAAGATTTCTGGCTTCCAGGTGCCTTTTATATAGGTAACGAGCTGAGATTAGAAGCACACTCTTAAAGGGAGTGCTCGTAATCTCAGTGTGTTACCTGTATAAAAGACATCTGTCCACAGAAGCAATCAATCAATCAGATTCCAAACTCTCCACCATGGCCAAGACCAAAGATCTCTCCAATGATGTCAGGGACAAGATTGTAGACCTACACAAGGCTGGAATGGGCTACAAGACCATCGCCAAGCAGCTTGTTGAGAAGGTGACAACAGTTGGTGTGATTATTCACAAATGGAAGGAATACAAAGAACTGTCAATCTCCCTCAGCCTGGGGCTCCATGCAAGATCTCACCTCGTGGAGTTGCAATGATCATGAGAACGGCGAGGTATCAGTCCAGAACTACACAGGAGGATCTTGTCAATGATCTCAAGGCAGCTGGGACCATAGTCACCAAGAAAACAATTGATAACACACTACGCCGTGAAGGACTGAAATCCTGCAGCGCACGCAAGGTCCCCCTGCTCAAGAAAGCATATATACATGCCCGTCTGAAGTTTGCCTATGAACATCTGAATGATTCAGAGGACAACTGGGTGAAAGTGTTGTGGTCAGATGAGATCAAAATGGAGCTCTTTGGCATCAACTCAACTCACCGTGTTTGGAGGAGAAGGAATGCTGCCTATGACCCCAAGAACACCATCCCCACCGTCAAACATGGCAGTGGAAACATTAGGCGGGGTGTTTTTCTGCTAAGGGGACAGGATAACTTTAACACATAAAAGGGACAACGGACGGGGCCATGTACCATCAAATCTTTGGTGAGAACCTCCTTCCCTCAGCCAGGGCATTGAAAATGGGTCGTGGATGGGTATTCCAAAATGACAATGACCCAAAACACACGGCCAGGGCAACAAAGGAGTGGCTCAAGAAGAAGCACATTAAGGTTCTGGAGTGGCTTAGCCAGTCTCCAGACCTTAATCCGATAGACAATCTGTGGAGGGAGCTGAAGGTTCAGTTTGCCAAACACCAGCCTCGAAACCTTAATGACTTGGAGAAGATCTGCAAAGAGGAGTGGGACAAAATCCCTCCTGAGATGTGTGCAAACTACAAGAAACGTCTGACCTCTGATTGCCAACAAATCAAATGTATTTACATAGCCCTTCGTACATCAGCTGATATCTCAAAGTGCTGTACAGAAACCCAGCCTAAAACCCCAAACAGCAAGCAATGCAGTTGTAGAAGCACGGTGGCTAGGAAAAACTCCCTAGAAAGGCCAAAACCTAGGAAGAAACCTAGAGAGGAACTAGGCTGTGGGGTGGCCAGTCCTCTTCTGGCTGTGCCGGGTGGAGATTATAACTGAACATGGCCAAGATGTTCAAATGTTCATAAATGACCAGCATGGTCCAATAATAATAAGGCAGAATAGTTGCAACTGGAGCAGCAGCACGGCCAGGTGGACTCGGGACAGCAAGGAGTCATCATGTCAGGTAGTCCTGAGGCATTGTCCTAGGGCTCAGGTCCTCCGAGAGAGAGAAAGAAAGAGAGAAAGAGAGAATTAGAGAGAGCACACTTAAATTCACACAGGATACCAAATAGGACAGGAGAAGTACTCCAGATATAACAAACTGACCCTAGCCCGCCGACACATAAAGTACTGCAGCATAAATACTGGAGGCCGGAGACAGGAGGGGTCAGGAGACACTGTGGCCCCATCCAAGGACACCCCCGGACAGGGCCAAACAGGAAGGATAGAACCCCACCACTTTGCCAAAGCACAGCCCCCACACCACTAGAGGGATATCTTCAACCACCAACTTACCATGCTGAGACAAGGCTGAGTATAGCCCACAATGATCTCCGCCACGGCACAACCCAATTATGAAGGAACCTACCAGGTCCAACCCCAAATTTGGGACACTGTGAAACGCTAGTAAAATTAAATGCATGCTCTTCAACTGATCGCTGCCCGCACCCGCCCGCCCGACTAGCATCACTACTCTGGAAGGATCTGACTTAGAATATGTGGACAACTACAAATACCTAGGTGTCTGGCTAGACTGTAAACTCTCCTTCCAGACTCATATTAAGCATCTCCAATCCAATGTTAAATCTAGAATCGGCTTCCTATTTCGCAATAAAGCCTCCTTTACTCATGCTGCCAAACATACCCTCGTAAAACTGACTATCCTACTGATACTCGACTTTGGCGATGCCATTTACAAAATAGCCTCCAACACTCTACTCAGCAAATTTGATGCAGTCTATCACAGTGCCATCCGTTTTGTCACCAAAGCCCCATATACTGCCCACCACTGTGACCTATATGCTCTCGTTGGCTGGCCCTCACTGCAAAACCCACTGGCTCCAGGTCATCTAAGTCTTTGCTAGGTAAAGCTCCACCTTATCTCAGCTTACTGGTCGCCATAGCAACACTCACCCGTAGCACACGCTCCAGCAGGTATACTTCACTGGTCACCCCCAAAGCCAACACCACCTTTGGCCGCATTTCCTTCCAGTTCTCTGCTGTCAATGACTGGAACAAATTGCAAAAATCACTGAAGCTAGGGACTTATATCTCCCTCACTAACTTTTAGCATCAGCTGTCAGAGCAGCTTAATGATCGCTGTAGCTGTACACAGCCCATCCAACCAACTACCTACCTAATCCCCATATTTGTTTTAGTTTTTCTGCTCTTTTGCACACCAGTATTTCGACTCGCACATCCTCATCAGCACATATATCAATTTAGCATGCTTTATCTTGGCCAGGTCACAGTTGTAAATGAGAACTTGTTTTAAACTGGCCTACCTAGTTAAATAAAGTGAAATAAATACAAATTCCAATGTTACATCCATAAATAGAACATTATCATGCTCTGATCACATATCTCCACGTAGTTTTGCAAACAGGCGTGCGCACAGTTAATGTGGTTTGATGTAGTTTACAATCGAAGTTACCTGCTGCAGTATATCACCTGAGTTCTGTGCTTAGATCTTTTGCCACCAGTTGCTCTCGGAGATAGATGGAGCCCCATCTGTGTGAAAGCCCACCATCCAATACCTTGTAGAATCTGTTTTTTTGCACATCCCCGGTGCCGTTTCAATCTCGGGAATCGTGAGACAGAACTGTGTGGGTGTGGGGGTGTCGGTGTGTGTGTTGGCCCTCACAGCTAACGTCCCTTTGGAGAACATAAACTGGGGAGTTTGAGTTCAGTCAGTTTCCTCTTGATTACTAGCAATGGCATAACTTCTTTGTTTAACAGTATTATATGACAAAGATAATGATGTGAGTTTCTATGCCTCTGTCCCCCCACACATTGTTTTCACCATATCAATTGTGGACGGTAATATCAAAGTCTGCAATAGTGTGTGGTTTCATGGCATAGTGGGCCTAGACAATCAGCATGGGAATTATTTTTCCATGATTTAAGGGCACTCTCTGGTTTCTTTTATATTTTAATCATTTAGATTTTTAAAGTTAACCACATTACAATGATGGGGGGGGGTTGCTGAAGAGTATTTCTGTCTTTAATAAAGCGTGGGGAAAAACTCATTCTGATAGGCTGGGCCTAGCTCCCCAGTGGGTGGGCCTAGCTTCCAAGTGGGTGGGCTTATGGCTGCACCCATGTTTGTGAAATCCATAGATTAGGGCCTAATAAATGTATTTCAACATGATTAACTCTCCAGCAACCCCATTTTCAAATTCGGCAACCCCATATCGGGTCACAATCCATAGTTTGAGAAACGCTGGCTTATGGGTAATGTGAATGAGGTTTTACATGTACCTGCTGATGTCTCACCATGCAGGCTACGTTGTGTCGAACGTGGTGGAATGAAAATGCATCTCAACCAAGGAAAACGTGTGGTGGGCAGACCCCGCCAACTTTGCCCCGTTCCTTGTGGCGCAACGAGGGGTACTTGAATCATTTGGGGATTGATTTCTTATTAATGTTGGCATGTTTTCCTTTCAGGCTTGTCGATATCAAGATCACTTTTCAACTTAAAGGAATCAACCTGCAAACAGTGCGCTCACATGAGTTACCGGACTGTTATGTATTTTTTGTTACGGTAAAGTTCCTTTGTTGTGTTTAAACATGTAACCCCATCATCATGCCCATGGAGCGCTGTTGGTACTGTTAGACCATTTTTAATCCGTTTTCAGTTGTCTCTTTCTCTAGATCACATTTGATAACCAGTGTCACAGCGGAAAGATAAAAATCTTCCTTGACATTGATGCACTGAGCAGTGCGTGCAAAAACTGGACGATTTCAGGGACTGGTAAGTATAGTTAAGTTTGAGTTATTAAGAAACCAATTTGTTCATCAGGATTAATTGTTCTGGGTAATTAATGTTCAAATACTTGAGGTGCTGTTAAGTAGGTGTGCATGCAAAGCAATGCACATCTCCAGATTTCTTACTCATATTATTATAATTATTTGATTTATTTTCCGCTCCTTCCAGCATTTAAATTACTTAAGCTATTAACATGAAACCAACTTCCAAATGTGCAGACCGACCCAACTTATTTTTGATATTGTATACTTTTGTACTACAGCAATATTTAAATGAAGTCACAATACATTTCAATGGAAATAAAAGTGCCATAGACTTACACCATATATACAAAAGTAAGTGGACACCCCTTCAAATGAGTAGATTTGTATATTTCAGCCACACTCGTTGCTCGCAGGTGTATAAAATCGAGCACCCAGCCATGCAATCTCCATATACAAACATTGGCAATACAATGGCTTTATTGAAGTCCTGAGTGACTTTCTGCCCTGCTAGAGCAGCCCTGGTCAACTGTAAGTGCTGTTATTGTGAAGTAGAAACATCTAGGAGCAACAACAGCTCAGCCGCGAAGTGGTAGGCCACACAAGCTCACAGATTTGGACCGCAGAGTCCTGATTACATAGTGCAGAAAAAACATCTGTCCTCGGTTTCAACACTCACAACCTCTGGAAGCAACGTCAGCAAAATAAATGTTAATTGGGAGCTTCATTAAATGGGTTTCCAAGATCACCATACGCAATGCCAACAAGCGTCGGCTGGAGATGTGTAAAGCTAACCCCCATTGGACTGTGGACTGTTGAAATTGGGGCAGCAGCACGACCAGGTGGACCCGGGACAGCTGAGAATACTTGCCCGTATTCATAGTGCCAACGGTAAAGTTTGGTGGAGGAGGAATAATGGTCTAGGGGTGGTTTTTCATGGCTCGGGCTGGGCCCCTTAGTTCCAGTGAAGGGACATCACGCTACAGCATACAATGGCATTCTAGATTATTCTGCGCTTCCAACTTTGTGGAAACAATTTTGGGAAGGCCCTTTCCTGTTTCAGCATGACAATACCCCCGTGCACAAAGCGAGGTCCATACAGAAATGGTTTGCTGAGATCGGTGTGTAAGAACTTGACTGGCCTGCACAGAGCTCTGACCTTAACCTCATTGAACGCCTTTGGGATGAATTTGTGAACACCAACTTCCGTGCCAGGCCTAATCACCAGTGCCCGACCTCACTAATGCTCTTGTGGCTGAATGGAAGAAAGTCCTCTCGGCAAGATTCCTTCAGTTAGTGGAAAGCCTTCCCAGAAGAGTGGAGGCTGTTATAACTACACTGAACAAAAATGTTAAAGCAACATGTAAAGTGTTGGTCCCATGGCCCACCCATGGCTGCACTCCTGCCCAGTCAAATGATAAATCATAGATTAGGGCATAATGAGTTAATTTAAATCCACTGATTTCCTTATATGAACTGTAACTCAGTAAAATCTTAGAAATTTCTGAATGTTGCGTTTATATTTTTGGTGAGTATACATATGTTGGCATAACATAACTCGCTAACAGTAACTATTGAACCGTTTAGCTCGATACACCAAACCAACTTTCTCATTTTCAGGCTATCCTAATTTCAAGTTATTTAACTTTTATCAACTATAATTATACATTTTTCTTAAAATACGTCACCAACCGTAAATCTTAAACCATTCAAGCTAGAGATAGTAAACCAACTTCCTCATGTTCAGGCTATCCTGACATCAGATTCTTAAACTTTTATCAACTATAACTATATGAAATTGCATGAATTTGCATGAAGAAACTACAAACAATAATTATTGAAAAGTTCAAGCCACAGTATAGGCACCAAACAAAATTCCACATGTTCAGACTATCCTAACTTCAAATACTTAAATGTTTACAGAAACAAAAAACACAAATGTTCATGCATTTGCATAAATAACTCATCAATAGGAACTCGGACTGTTTAAGCTACTGTAGAGCCAAAACCCAACCGTCACATATTCAGGCTATCCTAAATTCAAATTCTTATATAATTTTATCAACTATAACTATGCAATTTGCGTAAATCAGCATACCATTTTTAACCAACAGTAATTGTTGAACCATTCAAGCTAGATCACATGTTCAGGCTATCCTAACTTCAAAATCGTAACTGTAACAACTATACAAATGTAACTAAATTAACATAAAATGACTCGCCAACAGTAACTATTGATCTGTTCAAGCTAGATACACCAAACCAATTTTACATGTTCAGGCTATCATAAATTCTAAATCTTCAAAAGATTTCAACAACTATACAAATTGTAATACTTTGATTCAGTTATTTTATGCAAGCGTAACTTGTCTTCCGTTCAAGCTAGAGACACCAAACCATCTTTCACATGTTCATTGCATAAATTAGCATACAATTTCCCACCAACAGTAAGTATTGATCCTTTCAAGCTGGAGATCCTAAACCAATTTCCTCATGTTTAGGCTATCCTAACATCCGATTCTTAGACTTTTATCTTCTATAACTACATGAAATGGCATACATTTGAATGAAAAAACTACAAATAGTCATTATTGAACCGTTCCAGCTGTTCCACATGTTCATACTCCACATGTTCATACATGTTCATACTATCCTAACTTCAAATTCGTAAAAACTATACTATACAAATTTGCATACGTTAACATAATATAACTCACCAACAGTATCTCTTAAACCATTCAAGCTAGAGATACTAAACCAACTTCCTCATGTTCAGAGTATCCTAACTTCAAATTTAACCTACTTTAAATAAAAAATGTAAATACATTTGCACCAACAGTAAATCCTGATCCGTTCATGTTTTTGCCACCAAACCAACCTTTACATGTTCAGACTGTCCTAACCTCAAATTCCTACTTTGAACAAGTTCAACTGTACACATTTGCATAAATTATAATAAATGTATAACCCACCAACAGTAACTCTTGTTCAAGCTAGAGACATCAGCCTATCCTAACTTCAAATTCTCAAAAAACGAATCAACTGTAATTATATACATTTGCATAAAATTACCAACCCATAGTAACTCTTGAACCGTTCAAGCTAGAGAAACCAAACCAAATTTCTCATGTTCAAGCTATCCTAACTTTAAACTCTTAACTTTTATTAACTATAATTGCATAAATTAATCAAATGTATACCTAAAGGTGTCCTAAAAGTCTAAATCAAATAGTCATACGATGGATCATTTAACTATCTTAAAACAATTCTATATGTTACCTTGTTAACCCCCCACCCAACAGCTTAGACTTTTAGAGGCTAATAGCATACACTTACCCACTGACAGTAACTCTTGAACTGTTCAAGATTGAGACACCAAACCAACTTTCACAAGTTCATGCTATTCTAACTTCACACTTTTTGTAAAACCTTTGTCAACTATAACACCAAACCAACTTCCACATTTTAAGACTATTCAATCAATCAATCCATCACAAGCTAGCATGCACACCATATTTTCTTCAGGGAATGTACTTTTCTTGTTTAGCCTGCCTTACTAGCTTTTGCTAGTAGAGGACAGTTGGTAAGTTGCTCTAGAGTGTTTGCTAAATTACTGTAAAATGTACTTTTGAGTAAAATTAGACTTTTATACTCTATTTGAACTAGGTCTCGTATAAGTCCAAATCCAACCATAATGTTTCTTCTCTATACAACCGATACTGAAGACTTCCACTGTTGACACTGTGACACTGTCAAAAGCCTCAAAGCCTTGGAAGCATGGGAAGAGTTTTGTAACCCAATTATGTAACCCATGTGTCTTTATCTGTTTCAGCTCAGAAGAACACACACTACCTTCTGGTGTTTGATGGCTTTGTCATACTGGTTTGCCTGACCTCGGCCGTGCTATGCACACGCTCCATCGTTCTGGCAGTCAAATTACTGCAGGTCAGTTAATGATACATTATGGAAGTTTAGTTGCTAATTATATACATCACATTTCGGCTTGAAAGGTCAATGTTGGCTGTATGGTTAATACACATGTATGATGTGAATTTCTTGTCTCATAAAACCCAACTCGTGTTTTAGCTAAAACAATATACGCTTTGCTCATGGGTGCGATGTCATTTCTGGACAACATTTATCTCCATTTAGAGGGATCCCTTTTGCCTCAAAAGCCAAGTTGTAGGTGTTCTGGAGCTTGACCCCTCACTGGCCAATAAGAATGTGCTCCATGGCTAAATGTGTGGTTGCTTCAAGTTGAGTACTTACAGTCTTTTATGTATTGTGTTGTAATCAACTCCAATTACAATATTCCATCATGGCCTAGTTTGTTAAATAGACTACAGAAACAAAATAACAAAATATAATAAGGCTTTAAGATTGAATAATTCTGCTCAAAATGAAACAAGACTTGTTTTAAATGGGCTATGTCTAAATACAGTTACATGCCCCATAAACAACCTTCATTGAAGGGAACGGAGGCTATGCAATTATATCTTATTTTTTATTTTTTTTATTGAATATCCCTAACTTACAATATACTTGCAATGAAGCCGCTCAACAACTACATCACACCAGTCATCCAACAGACTCCCATTCAGAGAAACACACAGAAGCATCCAGGGTCAATGCCCTGCTCAAGGGCACGTTGACATATCTCCCACCAGGCCAAAAAACGTGAACCCGAACCCTCTAAGATCCCCCCACGGTCTCCCTATAGCTGTTCCTCAACCATCCCAGACCACTCCCACAGTCCCCCCCCACCAAAACATTCCCCACCCCTGAGAACATATATATTTTTTAGAACCCCTCAATGCACCAACAACCAAGAAAATGAACTAAAGAGAAAAAAGAAAAAGACAAGAAACAGCAAACAACAGCGCAAAAAAAAACAAAGGACATCAATGACAACTAAAATCATAACAGCAATGCCAACTGTATATGTTGGAGTGCATGTCTGGCACTATTACGTGTGTGTGTGTGTCCGTGTATGCGTGTTTTTGAGTGTGTGTGTATATGCATGTGTACAAAGACCTGCACGGCATCAGCCTCATCTTTGACCAGCATCTCCCACACAGGATTTCCACTCCCACTTATCTCCAATTACACATCCCAACCCTCAGCTTCCCTCGGCCCATCCCACCCATCTCTGCTGGTCACCCTCTATGGATTTCTATGCAACATATATCTTTCATCTATACTGTGATGTTTAACGTGCAATTCCAATCTATCTAATCGAATAGAATCCACAGATTGCGAGTTGAAGATAAATACTTTTACTAAGAGTATTAGTAATTGACTGACCTGGTCTCTCCAGATCTCCCAACAGTACTATTTCTAGGGTCAATTTTAGAGGGTCAATTTTAGGGTCATTTTCAGCCATTCCAGAACCTGAGACCAGAAACAGGCTACCTGAGGGCAATACCAAAATAAATAATCTGTTGATTCTGTATCCTCACAAGAAAATCTGCAGAGCTTTGATGATAATAATCATCAAAAATAATTTTAGCTGAAAAGCACTTGAATCGTGCGTAGTTTTATATATCAACTCATACCATGGAATCGGTACATCAAAAATCTCTTAAACTATTTTGCAACCTGTATGGCACAGTTGTCAACATGCTGGTCCTCAAATGAAACTGGTATACTTTCCTATTTATGCCATTTTTATTATTCCGCCAGTTTTGATCCTTTATATTGGGCAGACAGACGAATTCCCTACCTCTTCCCGCTGCCACCTGCCGCCTCCATTTTTGGGGTAATGCTGTAATCAATTCGTTGTACTCTAGGATTGAGCAGACCTTCCCATACAATTCTGATAACTCCATGAGGGACATAAATATAACTATTAACTCTACTATTCCAATTTGCAATATAATTTAAGAACAAAATACCCTTTCAAACATCTTTCCCATAAATACAGGTTTTTTATCAACCAGCACATTTGAGTTCAGCCATAATATTTGTTTTAATATTTGTTCTATATTTTCTCTTGCCTTTAACATCATTGAAAAACACATCCCAGCATTTCCATAGCAATTGACGTTTCACATGATCATGAAAGAGACCTTGCATTACTACAGAGACGGCTTCACGACATTACAAATGTATTCCGTACAATATTATTATTCCCTAATGGCCCTATTCTGATATCTTCCCCTTGTCACACCTTGGTCATTGTATTTTGTGTTTTTGGTATATGTTTGGGTAGGCCAGGGTGTGACATGGGTTTATATGTTGTGTTTCGTATTGGGGTTTGTATTAATTGGGATTGTGTATGATTAGGCGTGTGTCTAGTTAGGCTTGGCTGCCTGAGGCGATTCTCAATTGGAGTCAGGTGATTCTCGTTGTCTCGGATTGGGAACCGTATTTAGGTAGCCTGAGTTCGCGTTGTATTTTGTGGGTGTTTGTTCCTGTCTCTGTGTAGTGTTCACCAGATAGGCTGTAATAGGTTTCTCGTTCCGTTTGTTGTTTTTGTATTTATTCAGTTATTTCATGTACCGCGATTATCTCCATTAAAGTCATGAGTAACCTACACGCTGCATTTCGGTCTGACTCTATTCTTACAACAGATGAACACCGTTACAGAAACACCCACCACTCACAGACCGAGCAGCGTGTGAACTGGCAGGAGCTAAAGGACAACGTTATGGACAGCAGAAGCATGGAGTATACTACGTGGGAAGAAATCGACAGGTGGGCGGCCGACCCAGAGCGAGTGCAGGAGCCCGCCTGGGATTCGCTTCAGCAGTGCGAAGAGGGTTACAGGCTAATGGAGTCTAAGAGGAAAACACGGCGACGCAGAGCGAAAACCGAAAGTAACGGGGGAGAGCGCAGAGAGAGAGTGGCTGAGTCAGGAGTCAGACCTGAGCCTACTCTCCCTGTTAATTGTGAGGAGCAGCAATATGAGGACTTCTGGTCTTGGGAGATGATCTTAGGCGGTAAAGGACCCTGGGCGCAGCCGGGAGAATATCGCCGACCCAATGATGAAATAGACGTGGGTAATCGGAGAGGCGCAGGTATGAGGAGGCAGCACGGCGACGCGGTTGGAAACCGGAAAAACAGCCTAAAAAAATTATTGGGGGGGCTAGAAGGGAGAATAGTTATGCCAGGTAGGAGACCTGCGCATACTCCCTGTGCTCACCGTTGAGCTAGAGAGACCGGGCAGGCACCGTGTTATGCTATGGAACGCATAGTGTTTCCAGTGCGGGTGCAGAGCCAGCTGCGGCACATACCAGCCCTTCCTATTGGCCGGGCTAGAGTGGGCATCGTGCCAGGTAAGCTGGGGCAGGCTCAGTGCTCAAGAGCTCCAGTGCGCCTGCACGGTCCGGTCTATCCAGAGCCACCTCTACACACCAGTCCTCCGGTAGCAGCTCCCCGCACCAGGCTTCCTGTGCGTGTCCTCGAGCCAGTACCACCAGTTCCAGCACCACGCACCAGGCCTCCAGTGCGCCTCGCCTGTTCAGCGCAGCCAGCGCTTTTCTCCTCTCCTGCGCTGTTGGAGTCTCCAGTCTGCCCAGCGCCGCCAGTGCTCCCAGTCGGCCCAGCACGGCCAGTGCTCCCAGTCGGCCCAGCGCGGCCAGTGCTCCCAGTCTGCCCAGCGCGGCCAGTGCTCCCAGTCTGCCCAGCGCGGCCCGTGCTCCCAGTCTGCCCAGCGCGGCCAGTGCTCCCAGTCTGCCCAGCGCGGCCAGTGCTCCCAGTCTGCCCAGCGCGGCCAGTGCTCCCAGTCTGCCCTGTGCTCCCAGTCTGCCCAGCGCCGCCAGTGCTCCCAGTCTGCCCAGTGCTCCCAGTCTGCCCAACGCCGCCAGTCTGCCCAGTGCCGCCAGCGCCGCCAGTCGGTCCAGCGTTGCCAGTCTGCCAGGATCCGGCAGAAGTGCCAGTCTGCCAAGATCTTCTAGATCGGCCAGACAACCTGAATCATTCAGTTCCACCAGCCAGCCAGGATTTACCGGAGCCTACTACCTGCCTGAGCTTCCTCTCAGTACTGAGCTTCCTCTCAGTACTGGGCTTCCTCTCTGCCCCTCTGTCCCAAGCTGCCCCTCTGTCCCGAGCTGCCCCTCTGTCACGAGCTGCTCTTCAGTTATGTGGGGATCTGGGTGAGGACTATTAGGCCATGGTCGGTGGAGAAGGTGGATGATCCCAGGACGCGAAGGGGAGGAACTAGGACATTTATGGAGTGGGGTCCACGTCCCGAGCCAGAACCGCCACCATGGACAGACACCCACCCGGACCCTCCCTATGCTCTTGAGGTGCGTCCGGGAGTCCGCACCTTAGGGGGGGGGGGTTCTGTCACGCCTTGGTCATTGTATTTTGTGTTTTTGGTATATGTTTGGGTAGGTCAGGGTGTGACATGGGTTTATATGTTGTGTTTCGTATTGGGGTTTGTATTAATTTGGATTGTGTATGATTAGGGATGTGTCTAGTTAGGCTTGGCTGCCTGAGGCAATTCTCAATTGGAGTCAGGTGATTCTCGTTGTCTCGGATTGGGAACCGTATTTAGGTAGCCTGAGTTCGCGTTGTATTTTGTGGGTGTTTGTTCCTGTCTCTGTGTAGTGTTCACCAGATAGGCTGTAATAAGTTCTCGTTCCGTTTCTCGTTCCGTTTGTTGTTTTTGTATTTATTCAGTTATTTCATGTACCACGATTATCTCCATTAAAGTCATGAGTAACCTACACGCTGCATTTCGGTCTGACTCTCTTCTTACAACAGACGAACGACGTTACACCCCTTGCTTGTTGTAAACATATATAAACATGTAGACAAAGACATCAAAAAGATAGACAAATGAGAAACATATTAAATTACAAAACCGTTCTCGACAATTGAGAGATATGAGAGAGGAGAGAAGGGAAAGAGAAGAGAGTGAGATCAGGTGTGTATGTATATGTAAACAAGCATGTAAGCAAGCATGCATATCCACTTCATAGTGTTTAGATATTTTTACAGCTCCCATACTTTATTTATTTTGTAACCTGAAGTCCCTGTAGAATTTAGTACAGCTATGGTGTTATGGAGCTGTCTCGGAATAGCTGTCCATCTATAAAGAGTTTGTCCACAATGAGAAAGGCACGCTTACCCTTCTCCCTTTGTACCAGATACAGTCTCTTACGACGTTCGTTTATCTCCCTTGGAAATTGGTCATTGAGACCGAATTTGGTCCCATTATGCTACCTTCCCCTGCTTTTGATCAGCTCTTTTTGTTGGTAGTGTTCACTTTTTGTGAATTGGTCGGGGACCCTTGGTCTTGCTGCTCCAAGTTTGTGTGCTCGGTGGAAAGCCACCTTGTTTACAGTCTCTCTAGGAAGTTAAGGCGGATTGCATGAATTCTCTGATCGCGCCCTCTGGATTATTGGATGCGTCCTCAGGAATCCCAGACCAGAAAAAATATGATTTTCACGCATGCTACGACTTTGTCTAGTAGCGACTCCTTCATCACCCTGTTTTCCCTGAGTAGACAATCCATGTTGGAATCGTGGATTTTTACCTTGGCTGTAAGTACATTGTTCTCTCCTTGGAGCATGAGAATTTCACTCTGGTTAAACACCAAACTCCCCCTCAGCCCTGCTACCTTCTCACACAACTTTTCAAGTGTTGCATGAATTCCAGCCAGAGCACCGTCCTGTACTTCTACGGTAAGTAAATCGTCCGTGTCTGTAGATGAATCTGTTTTTCTTTTTTAGGGGGGTTAAAGTTATTTTGTGAGGTAGTCAGATCTTTCCATGATGGAGTATGTTGTTCCTCCATAGCGTAAAGCTATTGGTACTCGTCAATTTCCCTCAGGATCTCCTTAGTATCCAGGTTGGCTCTTTACTGCAACCAGTTATTTTATGAAAAGATAACAATGAGTCTTTCCCACGACGACGACAGGTGTCTGTAGTACCGCCAGCTAGCACTCACGGAATCCACTCAAAAACACGTTTGGTATTCATATTTAATTAATAGCGGTTTCGTTTTAATCAAAACTAACAAACCAAGTGTTTTCCAGCATAGTGTTCAGCTGTGTACTCTTGGTTTTTAATCAAATGAAATGAAAAACAATCAATATTCTTTTAAAGAAACAATAATTATGAACAGGATGGGGTCAAAAACATTATATGATAAATCATATCTCTGGTTCAATGACATTTGCACGTCTATACAAAATACTAAGATCCTGACAATTGTATCATTGCCTATAGTACCAGTCAAAAGTTTGGACAACTTATTTATTTTTATTTTTTATTTATTCTACACATGGAATGCTTCTCCGGCCATCTTGAAGGTGTTCCCACATATGCTGTGCACTTGGCTGCTTTTCCTTCACTCTGCAGTCCAACTCATCCCAAACCATCTCAATTGGGTTGAGGTCAGGTGATTGTGGAGGTCAGGTCATCTGATGCAGCACACCATCACTCTCCTTGTTTAAATAGCCCTTACACAGCCTGAAGGGGTGTTGGGTCATTGTCCTGTTGAAAACCAAATGATTGTCCCACTAAGAGCAAACCAGATGGGATGGCTAATCTCTGCAGAATGCTATAGTTGCCATGCTGGTTAAGTATGCCTTGAAATCTCAAATTTGGACTCATCAGACCAAAGGACAGATTTCACTGGTCTAACGTCCATTGCTCATGTTTCTTGGCGCAAGCAAGTCTCTTCTTCGTATAGGTGTCCTTTAGTAGAGGTTGCTTTGCAGCAACTCGACCATGAAGGCGTGATTCTTCTGAACAGTTGATGTTGAGAAGTGTCTGTTACTTGAACTCTGTGAAACATGTATTTGGATTGCAATCTGAGGTGCAGTTAACTCCTTCATGTATTAAGTAATGATGGACTGTAATGTATCTTTGCTTATTTGAGCTGTTATTGCCACAATATGGACATGGTCTTTTACCATATAGGGTAAAAGAATAATTTTGCACGCCCAATTTTTCAGTTTTTGATCTGTTAAAAAAGTTTGAAATATCCAATAAATGTCGTTTCACTTCATGATTGTGTTTTCACAAAAAAATACAGTTTTCTATCTTTATGTTTGAAGCCTGAAATGTGGCAAAAGGTCGCAAAGTTCAAGGGGGTCGAATACTTTCGCAAGGCACTGTACCTAGACAACTAAACTGAACACAACCCCATTAATCTAATAAAACCCCTAGACAAAATAATAAAGAAAACAAAGATAACTAAGGCATGACAGTACCCCCCCCCCCCCCCCCAAAGGTGCGGACTCCCGGCCGCACACCTAAACCCATAGGGGAGGGTCTGGGTGGCGTCTGTCCATGGTGGCGGCTCTGGCGCGGGTCCGTTTTAGTAGTATCCTAGGAACGGTGACCCTCGTTGCCAACCTAGGCAGCTTCTGGCTGAATGGCGGCTCTGGCAGCTTCTGGCTGAATGGCGGATCCTGGCTGACTGGCGGCTCTGGCGGATCCTGGCTGACTGGCGGCTCTGGCGGATCCTGGCTGACTGGCGGCTTTGGAAGATCCTGGCTAACTGGTGGCTCTGGAAGATCCTGGCAGACTGGCGGCTCTGGAATATCCTGGCAGACTGGCGGCTCTGGAAGATCCTGGCAGACTGGCAGCTCTGGCGGCTTCTTGCAGACTGGAGGCTCTGGCGGCTCTGGACAGACGGGAGACTCTAGCAGCTCTGGACAGACGGGAGACTCTAGCAGCTCTGGACAGACGGGAGACTCTAGCAGCTCTGGACAGACGGGACGCACTGTAGGCCTGGTGTGTGGTGCCAGCGCTGGTGGTACTGGGCTGAGGACACGCACCTCAGGGCGAGTGCGGGGAGGATGAACAGGGAGTACTGGGCTCTGGACAGACACAGGAAGCCTGGTGCGGCGGGCTGCCACCAGAGTGTTGGTGCATGTAGGTGGCACTGGATAGACTGGACCGTGCAAGCGCACTGGAGCTCTTGAGCACTGAGCCTGCCCAACCTTACCTGATTGAATTCTCCCAGTCGCCCTGCCAGTGCGGCGAGGTGGAATAGCCCGCACTGGGCTATGCAGGCGAACAGGGGACACCATGCGTAAGGCTGGTACGCCGACCCAAGGAGACGCACTGGAGACCAGATGCGTAGAGCCGGCTTCATGGCACTTGGCTCGAAGCCCACTCTAGCCCGGCCGATGCTAGGAGCTGGTATGCACTGCACCGGGCTATGCAGCCGCACTAGGGACACCACACCGTGCGCTCCACAGCATAACACGGTGCCTGCCCGGCCTCTCTCGCTCTCCGGTAAGCACAGGAAGTTGCCGCAGGTCTCCTACCTGGCTTCGCCATACTTCCTGTGTGCCACCCCCCAATACATTTTTTGGGGCTGACACTCGGGTTTCCAGCCCTGGTTCCATGCTGCCTCTTCAAACCGCCGCCTCTCCGCTTTGGCTGCCTCCAGCTCTGCCTTGGGGCGGTGATATTCCCCTGGCTGTGTCCATGGTCCATCACCGTCCAACTCATCCTCCCATGTCCATTCCTCCTTGCGCTGCGCCTGCTGCCGCTTCTCCCGCTGCACCTTGGGGTGGCAACACACCCCTGGCTTTGCCCAGGGTCCTCTCCCGTCAAGGATTTCCTCCCACGTCCAGAAGTCCTGATTGTGCTGCTCCTACTGGCGCTGCCTGTCACCACGCCGCTTGGTCCTGTTGTGGTGGGTGATTCTGTCATGGTTTTTTTCCTCCTCTTCCTCTAAAGAGGTGAAACAGGGATCGGACCCATACACAGCGTGGTAAGTGTCCATGGTTTTAATAGGAAAACTCAAACATGAACACAACTACAAAACAAGAAACGTGAAAACCGAAAAACAGTCCTGTGTGGCACAAACACTGACACAGGAAACAATCACCCACAAAATACCCAAAGAATATGGCTGCCTAAATATGGTTCCCAATCAGAGACAACGATAAACACCTGCCTCTGATTAAGAACCACTCTAGGCAACCATAGACTTACCTAGACAACTAAACTGAACACAACGCCATTAATCTAATAAAACCCATAGACAAGACAAAACACTATAAATCACCCATGTCACACCCTGGCCTAACCAAAATAATAAAGAAAACAATGATAACTAAGGCCAGGGCGTGACAACAGGTGTAGACTTTACTGTAAAATGCTTCCTTACAAGCCCTTAAACAACAATGCAGTTCAAGAAATAGAGTTAAGAAAAATATTTACTAAATAAACTAAAGTAAAAAAATTCTATAAAAAGTAACACAAAATAACAAGGTTATATACAGGGGGTACCGGTAGAGAGTCAATGATTAGAGATTAGAGGTTAGTCGAGGTAATTTGTACATGTAGATGGGGGTAAAGTAACTATGCATAGATAATAAACAGTGAGTAGCAGCAGTGTACTCAGTACTTTGTTGAAGCACCTTTGGCAGCAGTTACAACCTCGAGTCTACTTACCCTCCATATTTGTTATCTGCCCTCTTGGTCCTGGTGTCATCTCTAGCCTATCTTTTAGCTAAATCGAACTCTTTGTTTCGAATCCTCTTCGCTATATTCTGGATGAAACATCTACGGTTGAATGTCACCATGTAGTTAAAAAAAATACTCCATTGTCAAATTCATGTTGATGACTGGAATCCCTTGAAGCCATTATGGTCTGGTCAGTTCTTTCAATTTTGCCCAAAGGATTGTGTTAGTGTCCGCTTCCCTTTTTAAAAAAGGCCGCCTTGGGGGAGGGAGAGGGCCAGAGCATGAGGCTCCGCTCCCCAGGAGATAAAATGTGTCAGCTTGTATATTTATCAATGCATCTGCTGATAGGAACATCACTGAAATATGTTTAATGGCTCTATCAAACGAGGACAGCCATATACATGCCCAAAAACATATAGTGCGATAAGTATCACATTGAGCCTTCGTGAAATACCACAAAGCAGGACTACATTTATTTTCAGATCTCCCCCATCAATACACCGGAAACCGTCATAGGGTGTATCATGGCTTTTATAACCATGTGTGTGGTATACAATTACAGTATACAATGATCTTTCAATTCCTGGCCTCATGAATGTATCCCCTTTATTCCAGAGATTTTCCAGGTTCTTCCGTGAGAATTATAATCACAAGGTGTGTGAGACTGACAAAAAGGAGTTTTTAAATGGCTGGTATGTTTTGGTGATCGTCAGTGACGCTATGGCCATAGTAGGATCCATATTGAAGATGGAAATACAAGCAAAGGTAATTCTCAACTCAAATGTTCAAACTCCTTGAAGGAGTTTAAGCTGACATTCATTTACCAGACATTTCTTTCTTTCCTAAATTTAATATGAACATGTTAATTTTACAAACACTTGGTTTTGGAAATGTATTTGAATTATCCTGCTTACTGCAAGATGTTACATGTTTAATAACGGCAATAAATGATTGATGTCTAAATCATAGGATGATAATCTATCATATTAGTTTTGAACATGTGGAAGAAGTGGGTGTTTCCATTTATAGCTAATCAATTACTATTTTATAATACAGAAATTAAGAAATAAAAAAAACTCTAGAAGAGAGGTTGAGAAATAAAAAAGAACTCCCCGTTGCCTGGGCACAGAATCACTGGGCTTGGACTTTGTAACAATATGGTTGAATCAAGACATTGTAAAACTCCCAAGGACTATTTATTCTAACCTGAGTGACTTTCGAGTCAGATTTTTATGACTTGCATGTTAACCATTTACCCCCAGTTGGCATAAGGAAAATGAACTCCTCTCTCCCTTCTAGAGTCTTACCAGCTACGATGTGTGCAGCATCTTTCTGGGAACTTCTACGCTGATGGTGTGGGTGGGAGTGATCAGGTACCTGGGTTACTTCCAAAAGTACAATGTAAGTTTGATCAAAGACATATTTATTTAGTTTATTCAAAGATAATTATCCAGTAGGAATAGACTAGTCCTGTTTGGCCACATGCAAACTCAGACTTACATAAATAATACATTGGAAAATACAATTTGAAAATCTATACATAATGAAAGTGGTTAAAAACAAGGATGTTGCAATAAGAATTATTCATCAACTAAAGGAACACTATCTTAAACACTTATTCAACCCAGGTTTTACAGTGTGTGTGTGTGTACATGCCTGTGCACATACGTGTGTGTTCCAGGTGCTCATCCTGACTATGAAGACTGCCTTCCCCAAGGTGATCCGCTTCTGTTGCTGTGCTGGCATGATCTACCTGGGGTACACATTTTGTGGCTGGATTGTACTTGGCCCTTACCATGAAAAGGTACTGACTGGGAATGGCAATGCCGACACTCATTTTAATTCTACACAATAGGGACACCCGAGTGGCGCAGCGGTCTAAGGCACTGCATCGCAGTAATAGAGCTGTCACTACAGACCCTGGTTCGAGCCTGGGCTGTATCACAACCGGCCATGATCGGGAGTCCCATAGGGCAGAGTACAATCGGCCCAGCATCGTCTGGGTTAGGTGAAGGTTTGGCTGGTTGTAAATAAGAATGTGTTCTTAACTGACTTGCCTAAATAAAAATACAAGGCTTCATATTTTAGAACCATTTCCTTAACTGTACACAGCTTAAAGTGTAAGTCCTCTGTGCTTACCGGCCCAATTCAAGCACTGGTGATATAAATAGGCTTCATGTGGCCTGGTGTGGTTTTGCAATAGCCTGAAACTGAACTTGTTTACACTGTTGCCTAACAATTTGATGTATTGTTATCCATTTACAACCACAAGATGGCAGTATGTATACATGTTGCTGCTTGTTGTTGCTTGTCTAGTCAGTGTTGCACCATTATGAGGCACACACATGCCTTAATCATTAATGCTAGCAACGAAGGGCACAAGTGTCTTAAGTGATCGTTGGGTTGTAAGAAAAATAATTTACGGAAGTTGAGAAACATTGCAGTTGTAAACAAGAGCTCACATGGTGGACTGCATAATCCTCAAGCAAACTTTAACCTGTGTCAAACTACACAGCCCCACTTTATTTGGACTGTCTCTTATAGTTGGTCTACAAACTATCAAAAGCAATTTTACATGCAAAACTTTGCTGGGATTAGGGTTAGGTTCAGGGGATTAGGTTTAGGTTTAGGGTTGGGGTAAATTGACACAGTAGTTAGTATAATGAACAAAAATATAAATGCAAAAGAACCATACATTTATATATATGTATGTTTTTATTTTTACATTTTTCCCCGTTTTTCTCCCCGATTTCGTGATATCCAATTCGTAGTTACAGTCTTGTCCCATCGCTGCATCTCCCGTACGGACTCGGGAGAGGCGAAGGTCGAGAGCCATGCGTCTTCCGAAACACGACCCTGCCAAGCTACATTGCTTCTTGACACACTGCTTGCTTAACCCGAAAGCCAGCCGCACTAATGTGTTGAAGGAAACACTGTACAACTGGCGACCATGTCAGTGTGCATGCGCCCGTTCCGCCTCAAGAGTTGCTAGAGCGCGACTGGACAAGAGCATCCTGGCCGGCCAGACCCTCCCCTAACCCGGACGACGCTGGGCCAATTGTGTGCCGCATCATGGGTCTCCTGATCGCGGCCGGCTGCAACACACCCGGGATCGAACCGACATGCAACAATTGCAACGATTTTACTGAGCTACAGATCTTACAAGGAAATCAGTCAATTGAAATAAATGTATTAGACCCAAATCTATGGATTTCACATGAATTGGCAAGGGTGCAGCCATGAGTGGGCCTGGGAGGCCTACCCACTTGGGGGCCAGGCTCACCCACTGGTGAGTCAGGCCCAGCCATTCAGAATGAGTTTCTCAGTTTCAGACAGTCCGAATACTCCTCAGTTTCATCAGCTGTCCGGGAGGCTGGTCTCAGACAATCCCACATGTGAAGAAAGCGGATGTGGAGGTCCTGGGCTGCCGTGGTTACATGTGGTCTGTGGTTAGGAGGCTGGTTGGACCTACTGCCAAATTGTCTAAAACGAAGTTGGAGGTGGCTTATGGATGAGAAATTAACATAAAATTCTCTGGCAACAGCTCTGGTGGACATTCCTGCAGTCAGCATGCCAATTGCACGCTCCCTCAACTTGAGACATCTGTGGCATTGTGTTGTGTGACAAAATTGCACATTTTAGAGTGACCTTTTATTGTCCCCCAGCACAAGGTGCACCTCTGTAATGACCACACTGTTTAATCAGATTTTTTTATATGCCAACCTGTCAGATTGATGGATTATCTTGGCCAATCATAAATGCTCACTAATAAGGATGTAAACACATTTGTACTCAAAATTTCAGATAAATAAGCTTGGACAATTTCTGGGATCTTTTATTTCAGCTTATGAAAACATGGGATCAACTCTTTACATGTTGCATTTATATTTCTGTTTAGTATAGTTTGGGGACTATCCAAATACAGTGTTACCCTTACAGGTTTACTATCTTAATTTGATCACTCTGTTGTCGCAGAGAATTTTCCTGCAAAGCAGGAAATGCAAATTGTAGGATTTAAAAAGGCTTCGAACGTTTGTAATTTCCACTTTAAAATGACAGACTTGATTTATCCTATCAAAAAATGTATCAAACCGCTACAAAAGTTTTCATTTAATTATAATCCACATAATAGTTCACATTTCCTGTTGCTGCAGATGTAGAAAATGGTCAAATTAAGAGAACATCTGTGTACTTGTACGCAGTCCAAATAAGGTGTGACCCTATTTTGTCTTCATTAGTTTGACATTTTCCTCTCATACTCTAAGAGTTTTCTGAATGATGGCATGAGTGAAATTATAATATTTATTGTAACTTTTCTGTATGGAGGAGGTTTGTTTTAAACAGAGCTTTAGCATACATGTTGTACACGCAATGCAATCAAGAGCTGCAGTATCAGATCTCCCATTATTTAAAATGGGGTGGTGCGTTTACTTATAGTGCGTTCGTGTTTGAAAGAGGAAAATGTTGCCCAATATGTGTAAAAATGGCACCAAACTGTCCTCACTGCACAGGTACATTGCAGAGAGGGTGTTCAGACCACATAGATAGATATCGTTAGTAGATATTGTTTTATCTCTATGATTCAGACTATCCATGACCACCTCAGTATTCATCTCTGGTGTCTGTTGCAACAAGATGTTCACTCATACTTACAACAGGGTATGTGTCCCAAATGGTATCCTATTCCCTATATAGTGCACTCCTTTTGACTCCCTATGGGCCCTGGTCAAAAGTAGTGCATTACGTAGGAAATGGGGTGCCTTTCAGGATGCAACCATACACTGAGGCCAGGAAAGTTACCATAACATCAACTAATTTAGACATTGTTTACCATCTGCAATAAACAAGGAATGTTACAGAGCTGCCCTCCCACAAGTCCCTTACCCTACCTAGGATGTATACCGTCTGAGTGGGCTGTGCTTAGATGCTATCGCTCTTTGTTTGTGGTGATGTCTCCCCCTGAATCTGACTGTGTTTTGGGATCTGTGCACTCTTTCCTCTCTCTCCCTCGCTCACTCCTTCTCTCTCTCTCCTCTCTCTTTTTGCAATCGCTCTCCCCTGTTTCTCTCTGTCCATCTCTCTGCTCCTCTCGCTCATTGTCTATGCCTGTCTCTCTCCCCTCTCTCACTCTGTACTCGGTCCCCTTCCCTCTCTCATATCTTGCTTTCTTTCTCCTCCCCCTTCACCCTTCTCTTTTTCTCATTCCATCACAGTTTGAGGGCCTGAGTCGGGTGGCCGAGAGCCTGTTCTCGCTGGTCAATGGCGACGACATGTACACCACCTTTGCACAGCTGAAGGACAAAAACAGCCTGGTGTGGCTGTTCAGCCGCGTCTACCTTTACTCCTTCATCTCCCTCTTCATCTATATGGTGCTCTCGCTCTTCATCGCCCTCATCACAGACGCCTACGACACCATCAAGGTACTCACTCATACCTTTGCTGGTTTGTGTTCAGTTGGCACAAAACGTAAGAAAATGATCTGAAATGGAGTGAAATGGGGAGGGACTATCTGAACTTGCCCATTTAGGAACGCTCGCTTTGTTATCTGTTGCAAAACATTCTGAAACATTTTTCTAAGGTGTGGCCTGATGATCATGACCCACTGACCCAGGTATCAGGTCTAAATCCCAGACCATACAACCCCAAATCCATAACTATTGTCCAAAAACAGCTTATTGAGATTTGAGGATGGTTACATATGTAAACGGTCCATATCAGATATGTTTTAATGTCTAGTGAAAATGCCCAGGCACATTATTACACATAATTCATTCAAAGATATTGAATTTAGCCATCAGTGCCCCTTCAAAACAAAACAGTACATGAACAAACATTATACATTATGTGTGATGAGAGAAACAACAATATACGTTGAACGATTAATCAACTGAGGACCCTTTCATGTGTTAATGAGCAATGGAATTGGAATTTTTATTTTATTTATTTTTATTTTTATTTTACCTTTATTTTACTAGGCAAGTCAGGAATCGGAATTGGAATTAGAGATTTTGTCCAGTATGGCATTATTTATTATTAATCATTTAATGTTTTTTCTATGGGCCCAATTCAGACATAGTAAATGTACGCCTTGCCTACGCACGTCTTTCCTATGCACTTTTCAGTAGTTGGTATTCAGACTTACCTTATGCATATGCATAACGGGCTTTACAGGCGTGTTTCCCTTGCCCGCGAAGGACACATTTTATTAAACAGCTGAAAACCCTCCCACTTGCTGGCCAACAGATTTTCTTGTGGAGTTTTCATTCAATAGGCATTTCCGTACATTCATCTAAACCACCCCTTTAAATTTTGCATTCCTATTAATTCTCATTAGAATATACGAAGAGAATGATTCAGAATATTAGGGATCAATGAAAGATAGCCATGTAAATAGACACATTTGTCTCCTATCCAGCAATAATTGGTAGATAAATAAAATAAATCTGATCTTGTATATTATTTAGGGTTAGGAAAGTATTTCTGAAAAAAATAAAAGGGTTTGGAGAACATTTATGTTCAAAATATATTGATGAATCAAAAATGGTGGTTTGATTAATCCTGAAAGTTGCCGTATCATTGAAATATTGGAAGGTGAGAAGTGTACAATATGGGTTGAACAGTAGTCCTATAAATCTACCCTAATAATCCTCACTAATCACGGAACTGTGACAAGGGCCCAGTCGTCGTGAACCGTGCGCCAGCATCCAGATTTAAACTACTACGTACACTGTGTACGAAAAATTAGGAACACCTTCTTAATAGCGACACCAATTTCTCTAAATGCAGTGAAAAGTCTGGGCATATAACTGAAAGATTCTAGCAATCATAAATCAACTCAGTAGGTTTGGGGCTATACTGTCATTTGCACACAGACTACAGACGCCTATAGTTTGAGTCTCCAAATTTCAGGGCCAGCATTTCATAAACTTGGTGATATGTTGACAGGCTTCAGTTCGCTGCCATATGACTGGTTTTACATTTGTCTCTGGCGATCTTAATGTAAAATAGATCTAAACAATTGTCATTTATATTTACAATCCCCTCATCCAAATGACTTACTCATTTACGTAGCTCTTTTGAGTTGTAAATTGCAGTGTTGTCAATCGCAGGGAAAAAAATTAAGTAGATGTAGTTCCATTGGAACCACAGGTTGCTCGATCTTATCGTTTCATTGTGCATGAAGGTGGTCGAATTATGAGGGAATTAAGTCAAGGTCAGAATACAACGTATCTGTAGACACACCTACGCAACACCTACATTTCTTTGATTTTCACCACAAATGAATAGAGGGTGAATAGCATGCTTGCTTTAAGTTCAAGGTCAGAATACACGTAAACAAAAAAGTTTATTAAGAGTAATTAGTGCCTTCAGAAAGTATTCACATCTCTTGATTTCTTCCACATTTTGTGTTACAAAGTGGGATTAAAGTGGATTTAATTGTCATTCTTCTCAACGATCTACAAAAAACATTCTAACGTCAAAGTGGAAGAAAAAATGTGATTTTTTTTTTTAATCCTTCAAGCTCTCCCAAGTTGGTTTTTAATTATTGCTAGACAACCATTTTCATGGCTTAATATAGATTTTCAAGGAAATTTAAGTCAAATCTAGGCCACTCTGGAAATTTCAATGTTGTCTTGGTAAGCAAATCCAGTAATATATTTGGCATTGTGTTTTAGGTAATTGTCCTGCTGAAAGGTGAATTAATCTCCCACTGTCTTGTGGAAAGCAGACTGAACCAGGTTTCCCTCTAGGATTTTGCTTGCGCTTAGCTCCATTCCATTTATTTTTATCCTGAAAAACTACAGTCATTAACGATAACAAAAAAAACTATAACATGATGCAGCCGCCACTATGCTTGGAAATATGGAGAGTAGTATTCAGTATTGTGTTGTTTTGGATTTGACTGAGAGACCATACAGATAATTAATTGTATGTGTGGGGTACAGAAATAAGGTAGTCATAAAAAATGTATGTTAAACACTATTATTGCACACAGAGTGAGTCCATGCAACGTATTATGTGACTTGTTTACCTTGCCATAACAAAGGGGTTGAATACTTATTGACTCAAGACATTTCAGCTTTTCATTTTGAATTAACTTGTAAACATTAAAAATATATATAATTCCACTTTGACATTATGGGCCATTATGTGTAAACCAGTAATAAAGACAAATCTGAATTTAATCTATTTTAAATTCAGGCTGTAACACAACAAAATGTGGAAAAAGTCAAGGGGTGTGAATACCTTCTGAAGGCTCTTTCCATTTAATTCGGGTCAGAATTCCCCCCCTATGTGAATTCAGTTGTCTCATAGTACTTTTATTATACTCTACCGACAGAACTACCAGAAGAATGGTTTCCCCATGACAGACCTGCAGAGGTTCCTGAGAGAGCAGAATGATTTCCCCCCTAGTGAGGAGGGCAGCGAGATGGACACAGAGACTGGAATGGGACACCCAGCACTGTGCTGTTGCAGACGGTAAAGTAACTTTAAAATAACATTACCACATATAATTCAAATTAGTATAACAGACAATCTATTTTTAAGCAAAGTTCGATTTTATGATGATGGTAGTATAGTGTGTTAAGGTATATGACACATTATTATGACATGTCATATAGTATGGCTATGTAATATTTTTACTTAATCCCCTAGTCGATGTTCGGGCCCCCTCAGAAATCTAATTAGAATAATAAAAACATCCCCATCAAAATTTGTCAGTTTAATCTACAGATATATGTTTCCACATCATCTGTGCTGAAAGGTGGCAGAGCTAGAGCAGTGTGTGTCAGACCATGAGACATCCCGAAAACTTCTGTTGTCCGAACGGTTTAGCTTACAAAATATTATGACCCCTCTATGGAAAGATGAGATTCTCACGAATATGAAAAAAATAAAGAATATGGCAATTTTATAAATGGTAAAATTGTGTGACACGATTGCATTTTAGAACCCCGCTACCCCCATTTTAGGCAAATTCGTTCTGCATAGCCGGGTTTGCTCATTTTCAACCAATCCATTGATCCTAATGAGGAAATCTCCACCCACCCGGGGCAGGTTTTGCTGATATTTCCCTGCTACACGTGGAAATCACCACAACGTTCCCACCTCCAATTGCCAAATAAGTATTAGCAGCCTGCGTCAGTCTTTGAGTTGGGCCTTTAACCATTTAGCCAGTTAGTCAAAAAAATCAATAATAACCTGGTTGGGATTGGGAAGACTAAATTCTACACATTTTTCAGTGTTAGTGTTCCATCCAAATGCAACAACTTCAATCACCATTGTCTCTCCACATAACTGCTCTTACGTGAAAATCATGTGTAATTTCCCTTCAAAACAGTTTCTATCAATCTCTGTCATCTAGGGCAGAGCGCAGCCGAGTGGAGTTTCCTCCTCACTGAAGTTTAGCCTAGCCCTTTGTGGCCTGAGAAATGAAATTAGTGGTGGGAGAAATGTGGACACACCCAGCGATGTGCTGATTACAGAGGAACCAAGGGTTATATGCTGGGAAGAGACTTCACCCTTTGGCTGCTCTGTGCACTGACATAAACAACAGCATTGAGTGTGAGTCTCAAATGGTACCCTTTTCCATATATAGTGCACTACTTTTGACCAGGGCCCATAGGCCTCTGGTCAAAACTAGTGTACTATGTAGGGAATAGGTCAAATTAACCAGTGCCATACTGGCTATGTGTTAGCCTGGTCCCAGATCTGTGTGTGCGGTCTTGCCAAACACTGGCGTGACAATGACCTTAGGAATTTTCTAAACACAGATCAGGGACCAGGCTAGATATGTGTGCCACTATATGATGAACTGATGATGTCTGGAAAGCAACAGCTCGTGCTGGTCAACAAATTATGACCATTTCAAGGTCTCTATGTCTTCTGTTTATTTGCAGTATAGCATGTGTTTGAATCTGTGGACAGTATGTACGTGTGAAGGAGTGGCCTTCTCGAAATAAATTCATTTAAAAGTGGATTTATTCTAAATATTTACAGAGCAAGTTGTGTTCGTATTTCCTTATTTTATTTAATAATTTACCAAACATTCCAGCTTCTAGATATTGTATTTCCCATCATTTTAAACTAATTGCAGTCATGTGTTCATTATTAAGTGTTACTTGATTCCTATTGGTCCAGTTGATGGAAGTGGTTATTTGACACAGGTGTTTCAGCTCAGTAATTGGGTCACCTGCCATGTTAAAAATAGGTGTGTCTTGAATATTGGATTCCATAAAAATGTGATGCCTAGTGTTGGGATGAGTAACTACTGGAAGTGTTGTTGAATCCAATGGGTTACTTTAACATTAGCTAGCCTGCTGATGAAAACGGCAGTTTAATTAAAAACTAGCATGATTTCAATCTTCTCTATATATTATTTTCACAATGGGATAATTAGGTGTACAGTGCCCTCTCCCATCCCTGGATTGAGCTATGTTTTCTGAGCCATATCACTCGCTGGCTAAATGGCATCCTGATCATGGCAGCCTGCCGTTAAGACATTACAGAGAAGATGAAATTACAGTGACCGTAAGGTCTAATTGTTTTCATTTAACTCGTTTTTGTATAAGCAGCTGGGTGTAATGATATCACACCCCCCCCCCCCCCCGAAAAAGAAAATAGTACAGTACAATTGACTGATAATAAAAACATACTGCCATGGTGGAACTTGCACTCATGTAGTTGTGAAATTGCCAGCCAACCAAAACTAAGGCTCAGGAATTCTTGAAGGTCAGGACAATCCTTGTTCTGCAAAGAAACATTATCTTCAAAAGTATTCGCCAAAAAAAAAAAGTTTACAAAGGAAGTTAGACACTTGTCGAACGGCTACAATTACACGCCTCTTTTTTTTCACATCGCTTTTGTTGAATAAACCTGGGTCAATGGAAACCTTAATATGACACTCCAGCAGCATATCTGTGACTCTTGGAATGGAACAGCTAGTTTTGGTCAACAAATGGCCATTTCAAGGTCTCTGTTTTGCAGTATAGCATGTTTGACTCTTTAGGAGGCTTGTATCTGCCACTCTCAGCACTTGATTCACTGTTGATGCTTGGAAACCAACAGTTAGTGCTGGTTAACAGGTGGCCAGTTCAAGGTCTGTCTGTGTTGCATATAGAGGGGTTAGCTAAGAACATCCTGAATGATGTGCGTTATGATTCTAGATGGTCAGATAGCTAGCAACAATGACAAGAAGCTTCCATGTGGGGAATCATAGGTGGCTCATTTTTAGCTCATGTCTTGTTATTGATACTATGTGGGGCCTTGCAATACTCGTTAGTATTGTGGCAAGGAAACAAACTGCCTTAATGTTAGAAACTAACAATGCTGTCATCCAGCGTCACATTTATTTTCCAAGCTATAGTGCACAATATTTTACATGCAGCAGGTTAAGGATGAAAGAGTTTCGTCTGATTCGTGTTGTCATTTTTGCCATGGAAAAAAATATCCCGATGCAACGATCATCCCGGCCTTAAATACCGTGTCTTGTTTTGACAAGTGCTTATTATGTATGTTTTCAATGAAGGTTTTGAGGAAATATAGTTTACATGCCAACAATCCTTTGAAATTTGGAAGGATTACAAGCTCTTTGATGAGGAGAGAGTTATGTTGGTTCTCTTATGCATTGACAGTTTATTCTCCATCCTGAATGACTGTGGATTTAGGTTTTTGTGATTTCTCAATTGCTCTGAGATTTACCAAGTGTTTTTTTACAGATGCTTTTTAAATCTTGTTTGCTCCCTTTTTAAACACTTGTTTATTCATGTGAACACTTTATTGTGCTGAAGTATTTTTAAACAACACTATAACCGCGTGGCCTTTCAGCCTATAAATACCTGCTACACAATATTGCCGAGCGTTCACTTTAGCATATGCATATCAACCCGCAAACATAAGTACCAACGCTTGATAAATGGTGCATAAAGGATTAATTAAGAAATATTGTGGAACTGTATCATGAAGTCACATGCACCATTATCAATTTATATTGCACATTCATCCACTGATGACAGAATAGCATATTTTAATTGTATGATACTAGTTTATGCTTTGATTTCTATATACCTTATCAAACAACTCCGAGTAGGAGTGCTGATTTAGGATACATTTTGCCTTTTAGATCCTTGATCAGCACTCTGAAATGCTTGATACATATAGCCACTTGGGTAAATCCACTGAGCTGTGTGTCACATGAACAACAAGCATTATCTATGAGATATGGAGTGTGGGAGCTTACGCAGTATCCTCATGTCATGCCAACTGTTATTAGTGGACTTATAAGTGTCACGACTTTGGTTGAGGTCGGCTCCTCTCCTTGTTCTGGCGGCGTTCGGAGGTCGAAGTCACTGGCTTTCTAGTCATCACTGATCCATGTTTCCTTTTTCCTTTTGTTTTGTCTTAATTACGCACACCTGATTTCTATTCCCTTATTATGTTCCTTATTTAACCTCTCTGTTTTGTCCGTGATTGTTTTGTGTTACCGTGTGTGTTGGAAGGTTTTCTCATTATGTGATGTTTCCTTGTTGGAGATATTCCGTTTTTTGTATCAATATTTTGGGTAAAGACTTTTGTGTTTTTCCTCAAACCTGTGTCCTGCGCCTCCCTCAGACAACGAACCCAGCATATTGTTACAGAATCACGGACCATATTCATGGAGTCAGCAGGCGCAGCCAGTCCTCCTCTCCCGGTAGAGGAGGACCATGCTACAAAGTCTAGGGAAAGCCATGGATCGCGTGCTGCAGACTATGGACAGATGGGAGAGAGGAGGATTTCCAATTAATCAAGCCACACCATCTTCTCCCGCACCTCAGCCTGCACCAATACCCACCCATCCTTCATCAGGGTTCAGTGGGATTCGGCTCTCGCTCCCCCCGTGTGCGTATGACGGAACAGCTCCCGGGCCCTCTTCAACCTCAGGAGGCTGAAGAAATTCAGCTTGTCACCAAAACCACAACTTTTACAGATGCACAATCGAGAGCATCCTGTCGGGATGTATCACCACCTGGTACGGCAACTGCTCCGCCCGCAACTGTAAGGTTCTCCAGAGGGTGGTGAGGTCTGCACAACGCATCACCGGGGGCAGACTACCTGCCCTCCAGGACACCTACACCACCCGACGTCACAGGAAGGCCAAAAAGATAATCAAGGACAACAACCACCCGGGCCACTGCCAGAAGGCGAGGTCAGTACAGGTGCATCAAAGTGGGGACAGAGAGACTGAAAACCAGCTTCTATCTCAAGGCCATCAGACTGTTAAACAGCCATCGCTAACATTGAGTTGCTGCTGCCAACATACTGACTCATCTCTAGCCACTTTAATAATGAAAAATTGGATGTAATAAATATATCACTAGCCACTTTAAACAATGCCACTATATATAATGTTTACATGCCCTACATTACTCTTCTCATATGTATATACTGTACTCTATACTGTCTACTGCATCTTGTCCAAGCCGTTCGGCCATCGCATATATTTTTATTCATGCATCGCAGTGCTACCTGTGCCAATAGAGATCCTGGTTCGAATAAGTCTGTCGCAGCTGGCAATTACCGGGCACTATTGGCCCAGCGTGGTCAGGGGAGGGTTTGATTGGCAGGGATGTTCCTGTCCCGTCGCGCAGATGACTCTTGCGGCTGGATGGGCGCAATGCACTCTGATACGGTCACCAGGTGTACAGTGTTTCTTTTGACACATTGGTGCAGCTGGCTTCTGGGTTAGCGGGCATTGTGTCAAGAAGCAGTGTGGCTTGGCTGAGTTGTATTTTGGAGGATGCACAGCTCTTCATACAGGAGTTGCGGCGATGGGACAAGACCGTATCTACAAATTGGGTACCTTATTTTGTAAATTACTTCAGTGCCATTGACTGTTTTGCGGGTACTGTTTAATTTAAGCTGCCAGTTTAGGACTTGTGGTGTCTTTCTCAAACTAAACTATTGTACTTGTCCTCTTGCTCAGTTGTGCGCCGGGGCCTCCCACTCTTTCTATTATGTTCATAAAGAAAGATTGAGGGGACAACAATTAGACTATGGTCACTTATTAAGGTGCTATGGTATTTTGAACTAAGCACATTAGTTTGGAAACTATTAGTAAGTAGTCAATTCTAGAATAAGACTTGTGAACATGAGAGTAGAATGACTGAGTAGTCTGTCTGTGGGATGTGGCATTCTCCAGAGGCCCTCTAGATTCCTGAATTTGATTAGATTAATCAGAACCTGGACAGATGTGATATTTGATGGCGTACGTGTAGACAGTCTGTCAAATTGCCTCCAATTATTAGATTAGTGGTACTAAGATCTGGGAGCAAATCAAAAACATTAAGAAAGAATTGTGGCTTGTCAATGCTGGGGCCATAGAGGGTGACAAGGGGTGTTTTTACGAAAGAGACACGTGACAATTTTAAACTTGAAATCCAGTTGGAGCTCAGATGTCGCTGCACCATGGTTTGTACGTGTGTTTCTTACAGTAAGTGTAAGCACCTTTTGCGAGCCTGCTTGAGACACCTTTAAAACTTCTTATGGCTAGGCTCGACAACATTCCGATGAAAAGGCAGAGCGCGAAATTCAAAAATATGTTTTGAAATATGTAACTTTCATACATTCACAAGTGCAATACACCAAATTACATCTTAACTTGATAATCTACCCATCGTGTCCGATTTCAAAAAGGCTTTACAGCGAATGCACACCATATGATTTTTAGGTCAGAGCCTAGTCACAAGAACACATATAGCCATTTTCCAGCCAAAGAGGAGATCCAGCACAAAAAGCAGAAAGAGAAAATGAATCACTAACCTTTGATCTTCATCAGATGGCACTCATAGGACTTCAGGTTACATAATACATGTATGTTTTGTTCGGTAAAGTTCATATTTATATCCAAAAATCTCAGTTGACATTGGCGCTTTATGGATCTAATGTTGTGCCTCAAACATCCGGCGAATTGTCAGAGCGCCACAATTTACAAAAATACTCATAATAAACTTTGATAAAAGATACAAGTGTCATACACAGAATTATAGATATACTTCTCCTTAATGCAACTGCTGTGTCAGATTTCAAAAAAGCTTTACGGAAAAAGCAAACCATGCAATAATCTGAGTACGGCCCTCAGACACAAAAACAAGCCATGCAGATACCCGCCATGTTGTGGAGTCAGTAAAAGTCAGAAATAGTGTTATAAAAAATCACTTACCTTTGATCTTCATGAGAATGCACTCCCAGGAATCCCAGTTCCACAATAAATGTTTGTTTTGTTCAATAAAGTCCATCATTTATGTCCAAATCGCCTTTTGTCCAGGCGACTGTTCAGACAAAGTGATCAGCTCAGATGAGCGTGATCTGCTCATGCCACTCTGCCAGACCTCTGGTTGAAACAGCTCTCATTCACCCCCACTTCAAAGTAGAAGCTTCAAACAAGGTTCTAAAGACTGTTGACATCTAGTGGAAGCCTTAGGAAGTGCAATATGACCCCATAGAAACTGTATATTTGATAGGCAATGAGTTGAAAAACTACAAACCTCCGATTTCACACTTCCTGGTTGGATTTTTTCCCGGGTTTTCGCCTGCCATTTGAGTTCTGTTGTATTCAAACATCATTCAAACAGTTTTAGAAAGTTCAGAGTGTTTTCTATCCAATACTACTAATAATATGCATATTATCTTCTGGGCCTGAGTAGCAGGAAGTTTACTCTGGGCAAGCTTTTCATCCGAACGTGAAAATACTGCCCCTATCCCAAACAGGTTTTAACATCTGACTGATTCCTGAGATCGTTTCCTGACATTCATATCCAAGATGATTTCAAATTTAACATCTTAATTATGTACAAATTAAAATAAAACTTCTGGCTGCAGAAAACAACCAAACACCGTAACAGAGACCAGAGAACCCTACCCCTCGCCACTGCTTCCCCAAATTAAGCACTGTTCTCCATCTCTCGTAAATGAGGACCGCCAGGCATGATGGCTAGAATAGACAAATTAATACGTTACTGCTTATGAATCAATGTATAATCCACTGTTTGCTCAGTCAACATCCCAGTAATTTGTCGCGAGTGATTTCAGCTTTGCAGAGGGTTTGCTGTAGTTTTGATAAGTAGGTTGCAGCCTCTTCGGGCTTGGTGAAAACTCTTGTCATGCCGTTGTGATGAATATGCAGCTTTGCTGGGAAACGCAGTGTCACAGGCGTCGTAAGACGTTGACCAAAGTGCAATGTGGTGAGCATACATATTCCTTTTATTTATAGAAAATGTAGCCAACAAAACAAGGAAATGACCGTGAGGCTTAACTTCGGCTATAATGCCTCAAACAAAGTCAACTTCCCACAAATAACAAAGGGGAAAAGGCTGCCTTAGTATTATTCCCAATCAGAGACAACGATAGACAGCTGTCCCTGATTGAGAACCATAACCGACCAAAACATAGAACTAAAGAACATAGAATACCCACCCAAATCACACCCTGACCAAACCAAAATAGAGACACGAAGGCTGTATTTCACCTCCACCTCTCTCATGGTCTGCATGACATCTTGGATTGCGTGCCGTTGTGCCTTCAACTCCATGGTGTAGTCGGAGAAAATGAGAACCATTTGACCTTTGTTTTCCTTAGCTCGCTGATGAGCTCCTTTTCCTGAAATTGATTTACCCTTGCTATTATGGTGCACGGCTTGGCACCTAGTGACGGCTTCACCTGCAGAGAGTGGTGTGCACGGTCAATGAAGTGCTTTGGGAAGTTGACATTGCCCAGCAGCTTGGGAATGAGCTTGGACACAAACTCTGTGGGTTAACTTGTTCTTCGTCCTCCCAAATCCCCAAAAGTTTGCTGTTCAGCCTGCAACTCCTGCCTTCAAAGTCGAGAACCTTGATTTTTTAAAAGCTGCTAGCAGGTGGTTTCCAGGCCTCCGATCCGGGTGTCATTGTCAGACTGCCTCATCGGCTGTGTCCATGCGGCTCTTCAGTTCGACCTGTGCTGTCTTTAGGGACTAAAACTTTGTTTCGAGCCTGTCAAAATGATTGTTGAATGTTTTTATTACAACCTTTTTCATTTGTTCAATACCATGGAGGAATCTTGTTGGTGGGTGTCTGAAGTGTTGTCAGTACTCAAAGTGGCGCTAGCTGCTGCTTGTTGGGACTGAGCCTTTGTAGATTTTCCGTTAGCGGTTCTGTTGGTTTTCGTCACCATTCTTCACTTCATCGCTGCTAGTTAAAACTTCTTATGGGCAGGTGGGACGATAACCTTCATAAAATGACAAGTGTAATATATCAAAATAAAGCTTAGCTTCTTGTTAATCCAGCTGCTGTCATATTTCAAAAAGGCTTTACGACGAAAGCACACCATGCGATTATCTGAAGACAGCGCCCCGCATGAAAAACATATTTCAACCAGGCAGGTGCGACACGAAAGTCAGAAATAGCTAAATAAAAAATGCCTTGGCACTCCACAAGATCCCAGATACATCACAAATGCTCATTTTGTTCGATAATGTCCTTCTTTATATCCATAACTCAGTTTAGCTGGCCGCTTCAGTCAATAATCCACCTAGTTTCCTTCCATCAAAATGCAAAACAAAATTAATCCCAAAGATTACCAATCAACTTTTCCAAACAAGTCAAACAAGGTTTATAATCAAACCGTAGGTACCCTAATACGTAAATTTGCACAGGATCGGTACATACGAACATCACACCTGCCGGACAGGTACAGGATGGCAACAACAACTTCCCGAGTTACCCCAGGAACGCACAATCCTTCCATCAGTGCTCAGACTGTCCACAATAGGCTGAGTGAGGCTGGACTGAGGGCTTGCAGGCCTGTTGTAAGGCGGGTCCTCAACAGACATCACCGGCAACCATTTCGCCTATGTGGGCTGTTGCCGGTGATGTCTGGTGAGGACCTGCCTTACAACAGGCCTACAAGCCCTCAGTCCAGCCTCTCTCAGCCAAGTGAGGACAGTCTGAGCACTGATGGAGGGATTGTGTATTCCTGTTGTAACTTGGGAAGTTGAGGCAACTCAAATCGGAACACAAATGGCTCCCGATGGAAAAAAGACATCTCTCTGTAGGCTACCAAAATATTGTCAACTTCTCAATGGGCCTATTTTATTTTTTATTTAAACTATATTTAAAACAGGGAGTCACAGATAAAAAATATTTTACAAGAGCCCTGTATGCATTACAATAACAGAATAATAAAACATATACGTGTTTTTTAAAACAATATACTGTAATTCAGCACACAAGAACAAAGTAAACACATTTAATAAAAGCAATCACATTCAACTACAGAGGTCCTCAATCAATTTCAACAGCCCGTGTGACACCAGCACATGTAACTGCTGTGAACTCTGTTCCACACATTCGGGGCAACAAAAAAAATGCACATTTTTCCAAATCTGTGGAGACCGAAGGGATCTCTAGTGTTATCCATTCCTGAGAACGGGTTTGGTAACTTATGATTCTTAACTTAATTAAGGAAGTTACATATAGAGGCAGTTTGTATAAGATTGCTTTGTAAATAAGAGAATGCAGCTCTCTTACAGACAGTGGTCCATCCTACATTTTTATACAGACTACAATGATGAGTCCTAAAATTGTCACCTGTGATAAAACGTATTGCGGAATGGTAGACTGCATCCAAGGGTTTGAAAAGAGCCTGCTTCATGCATGTAAACAATATCACCAAAATCCAATAGAGGGAGAAGCATTGTTTCAATCTTTTTCCTACTTTTAATGCTTAGGCATGATTCATTTTGATATGTAAAAAAAACTGTAATCAGATTGGGCGATTTTCGATCAGTACAAAAATCCTTTAAACAGTCAGCATCCTGCGTTCCCCATGCAAGATTAAAATCTCAGGCGATCAACACCTCTGGGGTAGTAAAAATTTTAATTAAATCAATGAGTTCGTTTAGTACACACTTCTTGGCGGAGGGTGGACGATCACTTCATGTAACTTTTATTTTTGAGTTTGGACCCAACCATTAAAATTTAGGACTGAAGGTAACCTTTAACAGAGACACAGAAATAATATTATTTGTGTAAATAGCAACACCACCTATTGAGCAATCAATCGGCCATCACTGGTGAGTGAGCTGTGCATCATTGGATATGTCAGTAAAATTGGAAAGTTTTCTTTGTATTTTTTAAAGAATTTCCTCATTGTACAATGTCTCCACACGTTTAAGATATTGGTGGAGTCAAGTCGTTTTTATTATCAGATTGTTTGTCAGTTTCAAAGTATCCTATCATTTGTGCAGTTTAAAAAGATTCAGCCATGTCAAATGATGTAGAATTGCATGAAATACATTTTATTTTCATCCTGGACCCTAGGCAACAAAGAAATTCCATGTGCAACTTCTTCACGCACCTCTACTCAACTTCTCTATGCAAAAGCGATATTGCATGCAGTGCTTAATAAGAAAATACAAATAAAATATATACGTATATATATTAATTTTTTTGGTATCATGGGGGTGACCTGGAAGGCTCTATCACACTCACTTTTTGATCGCACTTCCCAATTTTACAAATTTAAGGACTGATTTACTCCACAATTCTAACCTAATTGACAGAGTGAAAAGGAAGATTGTACATAATAATAAAAACTTGCAACACGGCATTAAAGTAATACTGCAAGAAATGTGCCAAAGAAATGTCCTTTGTTCTGAATACAAAGTTTTATGTTTGATGCAAATACAAAACATGTACCACTCTCTCCAGATTTTAAAGCATCGTGGTGGCTGCATAATGTTAAATCATAGCAGAAAACCTGCCTCGGTCTGCTTTCCACCAGACATTGGGAGATGAATACACCTTTTCAGCAGGACAACCTGACACACAAGGCTACATCTACACTGGAGTTGCTTATCAAGTAGATGGCGACTGTTCCTGCATGGCTGAGTTCCAGTTTGACTTTGACCTCTACTTGAAAAGCTATGGCAATACATAAATGGTTGTCTATGTCATGTTTTGTCATTGATTATCATGTCTTGTCTCTGTGCTTCCCTTCTATTCGTTTCCCTCTGCTGGTCTTATTAGGTTCTTTCCCTCTTTCTATCCCTCTCTCTCCCCCTCCCTCTCTCGCTCTCTCTCTCTATCGTTCGTTCCTGCTCCCAGCTGTTCCTCATTCTCCTAACTACCTCATTTACTCTTTTCACACCTGTCCCCTATTTTGCCCTCTGATTAGAGTCCCTATTTCTCCCTCTGTTTTCCGCTTCTGTCCTTGTCGGATCCTTGTTTGATGTTCGCTGTTCTGTGTCCTTGTTCCGCCCTGTCGTGTTTTACCTTCTTCAGATGCTGCGTGTGAGCAGGTGTCAATGTCAGCTACGGCCGGTGCCTTCCCGAAGCGACCTGCAGTCTGTGGTCGAGTCTCCAATCATTCCTTTCTACTGATGAGTGGATTTCAGTTTTCCTGTTTTTGCATTTACCTAGATAATATCCAGGATTATCGCTTTTGTTTAAGACTGGAATAAAGACTCTGTTTCCGTTAAGTCGCTTTTGGGTCCTCATTCACCTGCATAACAGTCTAGCAGTGGTGATTTTAGCATGTAAATCTTGGTGGGGCAAACTCAGATTTATTTTTTTATTTTTTTATATTATTTTTTAGATGCATGCCAGACGAATCAATACATGAATTGCACTACAACTGTGAGTAACAGTGCCCACAAACTGTTAGGGCCTATAAAAAGCTGTCCCGACAGCAGAGCTTTCTTTTATCACCATGAAGTGAATTCTTAGCCAGGTGTAGCGGCGGTGTCAGCAGAAACTTTTCTGGCAGCGAAACTGTACATTCAGCCTACATTTTTACTGCCTTTTTAAAAAATATGGCTGACCTTGATAAAACAAATGTTTCTACTGACAATTTGAGATGTACAATCTATGGCAAAGGGAATGATGAGTGGATAAGAGGCAATCCGTAATTTTGATTAAGACATTAATGAGTGAGCTAGGACGGACTTAGTCAACTATTTGTTCAGCACTTTAAGTGTACAGCAACCGAATTCAGAACAGTACTCTCCCTGTACACCAAGTCAGAACCATAGGATAAATAAAGGGGACATAAGCAGAGAATGAAATCTCTCCCAATATTTGATTACATTTCTCTAAGACAGGTTACATGCTCTAACCGTAAGGCGCTGCAGAGGGTAGTGCGTACGGCCCAGTACATCACTAGGTCCAAGCTTCCTGCCATCCAGGACCTATATACTAGGCGGTGTCAGAGGAAGTCCCTAAAAAATTGTCAGACTCCAGCCACCCAAGTCATAGACTGTTCTCTCTACTACCGCACGGCAAGCAGTACCGGAGCGCCAAGTCTAGTTTCAAAAGGTTTCTTAACCGCTTTTACCCCCGAGCCATAAGACTCCTGAACAGCTAATCAAATGGCCACCTGGACTATTTACATTGACACCCACCCCCTTTGATTTTTACACTGCTGTTGCTTGCTGTTTATATATGCATAGTCACTTTACCCCTACTGTACAAATGTTCAAATTACCTCGACTAACCTGTACCCCCGCACATTGACTCTGTGCCGATACCCCCTGTTTATAGCCTCTTTATTGTTATTTTTTAAAACTTAACTTCTTTGGGACAGGGGACAGTATTTTCACGTCCAGATGAAAACCGTGTCCAAAGTAAATGGCCTGCTACTCAGACCCAGAAGCTAAGATATGCATACTATTAGTAGATCTGGATAGAAAACACTGAAGTTTCTAAAACTGTTTGAATCATGTCTGTGAGTATAACAGAACTTATTTGGCAGGTGAAAACCCGAGGACAAACCATTCAGATATTTTTTATTTATTTCGAGGTCACTCTCTTTTCAATGAGATTTCATTGGGAATCCAGATTTCAGATAGACTTTCCTGCAGTTCCTATCGCTTCCACTGGATGTCAACAGTCTTTAGAAATTGGTTGAGGTTTTTCCTTTGAGAAATTAAGAAGTAACACTTTTCAGAATGAGGATCGAGTCTAGTGTACTCTTTGTTAGAGGCGCGTCAAAGGTAAGGCATGAATTATATTTTTATTTCTGCATTTTGTGTCGCGCCTGCAGGGTTGAAATATGCTTTCCTCTCTTTGTTTACTGGGGTGCTATCATCAGATAATAGCATCGTTGGTTTCGCCGTAAAGCATTTTTTAAATCTGACACGTTAGCTGGATTCACAACAAGTGTAGCTTTAATTTGGTATATTGAATGTGTGATTTCATCCAAGTTACATTTTTATAGTCATTTATTTGAATTTGGCGCTCTGCATTTTCACTGGATATTGGCCAGGTGGAACGCTACCATCCCACATATCCCAGAGAGGTTTTAACCAATAATACGGTTCAAGAAATAGAGTTAAGGGCTTCTAAGTAAGCATTTCATGGTAAGGTTTACTTTTGTATTCAGTGCATTTAACAAATAAAAAATGTATTTTATTTTTATGTGCACCACCAAGTCAGAAAAGTAGACTAAGTTATGAAGGGGAAAGGGACCAACTTATTAGGATGAGGCACATGGGCTACTAACAGCTTACTACACAACATACACTTAGTATTACTTTCTTAGCTACTCTATACATATCTCCCTGGCATATTATTACATAGTTTATGTAGCAGCATACAATACATTTTTGGACCTCTATGTTCCCGACTTGGAATTCCGAGTTGGATGACCATTCAAAACTTATTTTCCAGTTGTCTTGAATTTACTGAACTCCTGAGATTTCTGCGTTTCCAGTTGTTTTGAACAGCATGGCCAATGCATTCAACCTTTTCTGGCCCATGGTGTGTTGCGAGTGAATGTTTTATCATTTTAAGCTTATCAAAGACCCTTAAACCTTGACTTGGACTATACCCTTTCCACTGAAATAGCAAGCTAGTGATTGTTGTGCAAAGCTTGCAGTTGGCAACTGATTCCTTCCAAACCACTAATTGTTGAATGGCACCCTGGAATACCATCGGGGCCAGTGGCCTTGCCGGCGTTGACCTGATTTTAAAGACCCTTCTCTCATTGGCCTCGGCGAGCGAGATCACCCAATCCTCTGGGTTGGTGACGGCTCTCACACCCGGCTCAATGTTGTCAAAGCATGCATTAAGTTAATTGAGTACGTATGGTAGAGGCATTGTCAGGCAGATCACGGTTGGGTTTTCCTTTGTAATCCATAATGAACTGTAGCCCCTGCCACATCCAGCACGGGTCAGAGCCCATCAATGGTCTCTGACTTGGGGTCAGACCCGCTCAGGAGGAACTAACTTTTATCAATGCTGAATTGAACGTCATTGTTTTCTCAAAGGTGATAATGTATTTTTTTGCAAAACTCTTCACTGAATTTAAAAGTAATTAAAGTAATCTAGTTTTCCCAAATATTTGTCCTGATAGCGTAAGTGATTACAAAACACTAATCGGGTTACATTTAACTCCCGAGTTAAATTTTCTTGGGCTCCCGAGTGGCGCAGTGGTCTAAGGCACTGCATCTCCATGCTTGAGGCGTCACTACAGACTTCCTGGTTTGATCCGACTTTATCACAACCGGCTGTGATTGGGAGTCCCATATGGCGGTGCACAATTGGCACAGCGTTGTCCAGGTTTTGCCGGTGTAGGCTGTCATTGTAAAAAATGTGTTCTTAACTGACTTGTCTTGTTAAAGGTAAATATTAACTGATCACATGTAATCTGTTACTCCCCAACCTTGAATATGACCCAGGTCTACATGAGTCATTAGATGTATAATATACTGCAGCACTTTACATGGATTAACCCTGATCCCTTGGACATTTTCTTTGGATGATAAAGGAAAGGAGACTGTAGTTGGGGATTTGGAACAGTAAAGGGAACAACATTATGTACTTATAAGGAGGGCTCATCCTCCACTGGACAACTTTGCCAACAACTACTCATCATGTTGGGCATTGCAAATGAATGGCAACTACTTCGGTGTTTCCTTTACATTGTATTAACAAGAAATATAAGCCTTTTCAAAATGTTCTACATTCTAACTTTCAGGGACTACATCCAAATGCCACACTATTCCCGACATAGCACAACAAATGGAATAGCGTGGCATTTGGAATGCAAACACAAAGCTTTAAGTTTTACCAGACAACCTAGGGTCCATACTTGTGAACATTAGAATAATTTTAACCTGGACCTACATTGTAGTTGGTCTCATCCGATAACCTGCCACATGTTAGCCCTATGCTAACCTCACCAGGTGACAATGATTATTTCCTGTCAGAACAAATTCTGCATCAGCTTATCAAAGATCTAAAACTTTATATCCACCAACAAATGGCATTTCTTAAAATAGGCCCTTGGCCACCAGAGGGATATTTGACCTCAAAATTCAAGGTTGACTTTTGTTCCTCTTGGTCTGTATCAAGTAGAGTGCCAAAATTGCATGATGATGATGATGCATCCTTGACTAGGCTACTAATGTTAGACACAATTCAAAAGGCACATTTTCTCATATGTCAAAATCCTACACTTTTGCTCATCTGTTTTGCACACATCCATGTGCTTTTACAGAAAAGAGGTCAATGCAACAAGTTTATTGTACATTGTAATAAAACAAAAAAGCTGAAGAGCCATATGGACTTGTCATATAGCTTTCAAGACATACCATCAACATAATTGCTTCCTGGTGGCAAACTTAGCTAAAGCAGTTGCCTCACATGACAGTGCTCATTAACCATGGGTTCGAGCTCCCCTTATGTCAAGCAAGTTTGCTAAGAGAAACACTGCTTGTCCTCTGTTCAATGAGACAGTCGATAATTATAAAACATTGTACATGTAAGGGTAGCCTGCTTTACGCGTTCACATGTAAAATAATGTGGTTTTTCCCTATGGGTGATTGAAGCTAGTAAAAGATTTTCTGGAATGACAGTCAACTTTCTTTTGTTTGGGATTATGACTGGATTGTTCTGTTTCAGGGCTCCAAGCAATGATGACATCATACTCATCAGCTGACAGCAGCCACACCTGGGAATGTTGGGAGCAGAGGATGATTCTGGAAATTGGGAACCCGGAACTCTGAAATACAGGAAAGAACCCTGATGGAAATACTGTTCAATAATATTTGGGATCATGCAGGTTTTAATAGGCAGAATATGTATATTTTCCCTGGAAACAAATGTGGAATATAAGTGCCAAATAATTCTTTATATTGCCTTTTAAACATTAAACTAAAAGCCATGTATGATATCTGCTGGTTCAGAGCCAGTGGCTCTGTATTAGCAAAGAGAAGGAAGATATTGAAAACAATAAGTGTCCACTCCACCTCTGAGGAATGTGCCTGGATAAATGTAGCCACTCTCAAATTCATAGGCGGGGCTATGGATGCAAGGACTAACCATCATGACATCAAAATTATAGTTAACTATGTTTTGTTGCTATACAGTGTTTTACTTTGTTTACAAACATTGGCGGGAAAAAAAAGTTTATATTTTGGGTTCTAATGGTGTACGACTGTTGAACTAAGCTCATGAGGCATTTTCACAGGGACATTCTTCAGAGGTTTACAGGACCAGAAAGTCACTTCAGGCAAGCACAGGGAGAGCATGTCTGCTATGTGATTCTGATGCCCTTCGTATGTATGCAACATTAATGTGAAACACATGTAATTTATTTTTCGGTGTTTCATAGATTTGTATGTTCAAAATAAATCTGTGAATGCACTACTAAAAATAATTTTTCTTTATCATTTGTCTATTATTTTGTCCATATCGGTATTTTGTCCATTTTGGAAATACCATTGTGTCTAAGACCACCATTAATTTTCAGTAAATAGAAAAGGTAATGCAGTCACTTGCAAAAGGAAGAAGGTAAATCACATAATCCACTCATGCTATGTACTTAGTAATTGAACTTGGTAATTGAACTTTGGAATAAAGAGCTCATGACACCTGTAATCTGCAAAGTCAATATTATTGAAAGATGAACTGCCTCTACACACAGGCATGCATGTCTTCCCTGTATCATAAAGATAATAAAATGTGAGTCTGCCTTTCCCAGGTTTAAGACGGCAGGGAAAAGACTATTTGCAGAAACTGAACCTTGAGTGCGTGACAGAATAGGAGACAATGATAAAGTGGCATGTATTATTCTGTTACATGCATTATTTGGTCATTTACTTTGACTACATAGCTGTGTAATAAATCCGTTGTGGCTAAGTATTTCATGCATGTGTTGTAACGGGTCCCAACTGCATTCAAGGATAATGAAAAGGCATACAGTATTTAGTCATCTTAATAGAAGCATCATTACAATAACAGTGTAGTGTCATGGCTGTAATCAAAAGTGCTAGTGAATGGTAGCAATTAGTCACGGGACCCCCCCAAAAAAAAAAAAAAATCTCCAAGAAATTTGCCTGCAATTCTGTTATGATATATTGTTGTGATATGAAATATCAGTTAGCAAACAATAAAATTGTATCTATTTTAAATGCTTGATCTAATATAGCATACGCCGTTGCATTCCCATTGTTTTGGTACATTTCCGTTGAGTAAGGTAGCTCCAAAATGCAGCTGTTTCAGCCTCTCCTTTCTGTGGTGGAGAGGCAGACAGAGAAATTAGTGTAGGCATTCATTAATCTTCTCTGGTTTTGCGTGTATGGCTCAGGGTGCTGTCACTCATAGGGAGACTAGGTCACCAGCAAAAGCCCATCTTCAGTGCTCAATTGATTTACAGTAGAAGCAAACAGAGACCAGATCTTGACGTTTCCAAGAGGAGCAAATTCATTATAGTGGGTAGAACAAGCAAGGAGGTGGGCAGAGCCAAGCATGAGCTAGTGAGATTCTATTTATTTGCACATTTCCGTGGTGCCAAGACAACAACCTCTCCCTCAACGTGTTAAAGAGTTGATTGTGGACTACAGGAAAAGGCGGACCGAACACTCCCACATTCTCATCGATGGGGTTGTAGTGAAGCTGGTTGAGCGTTTCAAGTTCCTTGGTGTTCACATCACCAAGAAACTAACATGGTCCAAACACATCAAGACAGTCGTGACAAAACCTATTCCCCCTCAGGAGACTGAAAAGATTTGGCATGGGTCCTCAGATCCTGAAAAGGTTCAATAGCTGCACCACCGAGAGCATCCTGACTGGTTGCATCAATGCCTGGTATGGCAACTGCTCGGCCTCCGACCGCAAATGAACTAGAGAGGGTAGTGTGTCCGGCCCAGTACATCACTGGGGCCAAGGTTCCTGCCATCCAGGACCTCTATACCAGGTGGTGTCAGAGGAAGGCCCTGAAAATTGTCAAACTCCAGCCACCCTTGCAGGCAAGCAGTACCGGAGCGCCAAGTCTAGGTCCAAGAGGCCTCTATAAACAGCTTCTACCCCCAAGTCATAAGACTCCTGAACATCCAATCAAATGGCTACCCAAACTATTTGCATTAACCCCCCCACCCCGCACATTGGCTCTGTACCGGTCCCTCTGTATATAGTCTTGGTGGTATTTTACTGCTGCTCTTTCTTAACTCTTGAAACTAGGGGGCACTATTTTCATTTTTGGAAAAATAACGTTCCCATAGTAAACGGGCTATTTTGTCAGAACAAGATGCTAGAATATGCATATAATTGACAGCTTAGGATAGAAAACACTCGAAAGCTTTCTAAACTGTAAAAATATTGTCTGAGTATAACAGAACTGATATTGCAGGCGAAAGCCTGAGAAAAATCCAATCAGGAAGTGACTCATGTTTTGAAAGCTCGGCGTTCCGATGTGTCCCTATTGAGCAGTGAATGGGCTATCAACCAAATCCTTTTTCTACGTATTCCCCAAGGTGTCTACAGCATTTTGACGTAGTTTCACGACTTTATGTTGAAGAATGAGCGTATACGACTACATTGCGTAAGTGTCCGGCTGAGGGCTCTCAGAGTAATTCTTGCGTAATAGACAGAGGTAGCTATTTTTCCTCCCGGTCTTACTGAAAATACAGCTGTCCCGGTTGATATATTATCGAATAGATATTTGAAAAACACATTGAGGATTGATTTCAAACAACATTTGCCATGTTTCTGTAGATATTATGGAGCTAATTTGTAATATTTTTCCACGTTGTTGTGACAACAATTTTCGGTGGAATTCTCAGGCAAACGTGAAGAACTAACGGAGTTATTTTGGCTACGAAAATAATATTTTTGGAAAAAAGGAACATTTGCTATCTAACTGGGAGTCTCGTGAGTGAAAACATCCGAAGCTCATCAAAGGTAAACAATTTAATTTGATTGCTTCTCTGATTTTCGTGACCAGGTTGCCTGCTGCTAGCTAAACATAATGCTATGCTAGGCTATCGATAAACTTACACAAATGCTTGTCTTGCTTTGGCTGTAAAGTACAATTTCAAAATCTGAGGTGACAGGATGATTAACAAAAGGATAAGCTGTGTTTCAATATATTTCACTTGTGATTTCATGAATATGAATATTTTCTAGTCATATTTTTTGTCCGTTGCGTTATGCTAATTAGTGTCAGTTGATGACAATTCTCCCGGATCCGGGAGAGGGAGTTCCAAGAGGAACTTTTATTTCTTATTCATATTTTTTCAACTGCATTGTTTGTTATGGCTTGTAAGTAAGTATTTCACTGTAAATTGAAACCTGTTGTATATGGCGCATGTGACTAATACAATTCTGAAGTGCATGTGTACAATAATTCAATTTGCCCCTTGCACACCTTCTAAACTGTAAAGGCCTCTAGGAGTAGTGGGTGGAGGAGTCAGAGAGCAGAGTAGTTCAAAATGTGGATCTTTATTCCAAGAACAGAGTAATGGTCACGCCACACACAAGGGCGCATAAATACCAAGTCCAACAAACAGGACGAAACTGTCCGGAAAAACGGAATCCACAATAATCCACACACCATGAACAGAAAAACAAGCCCGCACAAAAGCCGGCGGGCCTTCCGGGTTTAAAAAGCCCAAAACAAAACCCAAACAAGAAACAGGTGAAACTAATCAGACAAAACAAACTGAAACAGAAAAGGGGATCGGTGTCAGCTTGAAGGCAGGCGACGACGACCGCCTGAGCGCCGCCCAAACAGGAAGAGGCACCATCTTTGGCGGGATTGGTGACATAAACAACGTAATTTTTGGAAACTTTGGCAAATACAGACCACACTGTTTTGTTACAGATTCTAGTTTTGGAAACAAAACTGTATGGCAATCAAATGTTTCATCGATGAGAAAATGAGCAGAGATCCACCTTCACTGCTGACAACTGGGCTTCCTCTCATCACCATATTTGGTAGTGAGTGGAAACACTAACTAGATGCTTCACATTTATACATCCTGTAAAGTGGCATCCAGTGGCATCCACACTAGAGGAAAGTTTATCATTCTGCAGTCCTGCACCAGTCAATCTACTGACCACCGCATCCCACTGCACGCTGCTTATTAAAAACCCTTTCCTGCCCTCAAATTACCAAATCGACCACTTGTGGAATGTTAATGTTTCAGAATGAATTTTAAAAAATGTTACCTGTTGAAAATGTGGTATTTCTATGCCAAACGGTTTTGTTATATTTCAGTCTTCGTGGAGTATACTGAACAAAAATATAAACACAACATGCAACAATTTCAAAGATTTGAAATAAATTCATTAGGCCCTAGTATATGGATTTCACATGACTGGAAATACACATGCATCTGTTGGTCACAGACACCTTAAAAGGTAGGGCGTGGATCAGAAAACCAGTAAGTATCTCGTGTGACCACCATCATGCAGTGCGACACATCACCTTCACATAGTTTATCAGGCTGCTGAATAAGTTCGAAGCATATGCATATTAGCCCATAATTCATAAACTCAATGTTAGGCTTAATACTGCAGTGAAAATATCAAGTCAATTTACACAGTGAAAGGAAGAAATAGTTTCATCAGACAAAGAAATCATAGGTAGCCTACACTGAGTGTGCTCCCTCCCAGTCCCCCGGTACCAGCTTGAACAGCTACCCTATTGTTTTCTTTTAGGGACAAGAAATGTATCCTACCAAGGCTACAACAACAACATTTAATGAAGAATGCCATTATTGTTTTCAAGTGAGTACAAAATTCTAGCCTAAGGCTGTTAACTGTAGTGAATAGCCAATGTCATTTAAATAACTGCTCAAAAGCCTGGCATTTTGAATGCATATTCATTTAGAAATAACTGCATCTAGCCTGCCTGATTGGGCAACCATTTGGATCAGTTATGTTTTTTTCTCAGCAGTTTAGCTTGCAAGGTCCAGGCACATTAGCAGGCCAGTAATATGGTTTATTTGTTTCAGAATGTATCGGCAAACAGAAAAATGCTAATGCAGGGTTTTCTAGTGGTGCGCAAATTAATTGTAATAATGCATGAGCGTAGAAGAAGTTGTATCCATAGTTTCTGTGTTTCAAAGTCTTCGAAAATTAGGTGCATGGGATACCTGTCTTATTGTTGATGTTTGATGGTTGACTGTAATACCCATGGAATCACATGTAGAAGAAGGGTTAGTTATATTTGATGTAAGCGTGATAATGATCTTCTAAAAGTTGCATATTGTTAACGGGCCCCTTTTTAAAAGACAGGTAGACCCATGCAGGCAGTATCGCAATATTTCAGACCGATTACTAGCTAGCTTGTTTACTCTACAAGTATGCTCGACTTCCATGCAATAAGAGCTAAAGATATGGGAAGTACAGTAGCCATAAACTGATAACCCAAATGTTATAACGTGTGTGGTTGTGGCTCAAAACTGTCTTCAGCTTTGTTGAGTTTGCCGCACCAATAGTTTCATATTAAAATCACAAGTGTTACTGAATATGCCAAAAGGCCAAACCAAGTTTTGAAACTTGTGCTGATATATAGCCTGCGCTAGCCCTATTTCCCCATTGGCCGGTATAGGCCCTTGACTTTACATTCTTCTTTTTCTTCTTCTCCTTCTCAGTGATGTCAATGGTGCATGAAGTTCCCGATATAGTTATATACTCAGGGCCCAATTGTATCTAAAGTTATCTATCTGGACTTCACTTAGCCTATTGGATAGGATTAAATGCATAGAAATAGAATGGACAAATCATTAATTTAATCCTATCCGATAGCTGAAATAGATCACTTCTGAAAAACTGGGCCCAAGGTACATTTTACGGATCAAATCGCTTTGTTGAAGATCATAACTCTTCCGTAACTCATTAACAGCTAACTGTCAGGTTCATTTTCTCGTCATCTTCTCAGATCCGCAGGAAATAAAACAATGTAGAGGTAAAATGGAGTGTAGTACTTTCACATTTTGAAATTCCAGGTAATTTTTGAAGATTTCTCACAACAAGCATATCTCTGTGAAATGTCAACAGAGCACTGAGCGTATACCAACGTTTTTATTTTCAGCCTTTTACATTTTACTCGTGTCAACATAATTATATTGATGTGAGCTGTGAAAACAACTTTGAAGAAGGCTACCAAAAAAGGTAAAATCCTCAAGTTATTATGAGAAACCTGCACTGCCATGTCAACAGAGCTCTGTGCTTATTATTGGATGTATTAGGTTATGAAATCCGACTTTTTGATGTAATGTAGGGATGCAAATGTCTGTAAATTTTGCTGCCGACTAACCGACTCTCATTAACCGGTCACCAACTGTAAATGTTTTCCCAACAGTACAATGATGTGCATAGGAGAGAATTGCATAATTACTCATAGATCGATAGAGCTAGAGACATCATATTTTATGACTAACAATTTATATACAGTTGAAGTCGGAAGTTTACATACGCCTTAGCCAAATACATTTAAACTCTGACATTTAATCCCAGTAAAAATTCCCTGTCTAGGGTCAGTTAGGATCACCACTTTATTTTAAGAATGTGAAATGTCAGAATAATAGTAGAGTGATTTATTTCAGCTTTCATTTCTTTCATCACATTCCCAGTGGGTCAGAGGTTTACATACACTCAGTTAGTATTTGGTAGCATTGCCTTTAAATTGTTTAACTTGGGTCAAATGTGATGAGCTCCATCACTCCCCCTAACTGGGAGGGAGCTAGAGACAATTACTCGATGTCGAAACATCTTTCTAGCTGATTTAAAAGCTGAAGCTATGTTGTGGTTGGTGACCTCTGACTGTTCCATCTTAACAAAATGGAAAGAACGTTGTGATGATTAATTTCTCTTGTTGTTAAAGTTTGGTAATGTGCAAAAAATACAATGTATACTACCGGTCAAATAATATATGAGGTTTTAGAGCAATCATTCAAGGATTTTTCTAAATGTTTTACTATTTTCTACATTGTAGAATAATAGTGAAGACATCGAAACTATGAAATAACACATATGGAATCACGTAGTAACCGAAAAATGGTGAAACAAATCCAAATATATTTTATATTTGAGATTCTTCAAATACCCCCCCTTGACTTTGATGACAGCTTTGCACACTGTTGGCATTCTCTCAACCAGCTTCATGAGGTAGTCACATATAATGCATTTCAATTAACAAGTGTGCTTCTAAAGGTAATTTGTGCTATTTCTTTCCTTAATAGGGCTAGGTGTTCCGCTAGGTGTTCCGACAACATCCTGTGAAATTGCAGGGAGCGCAATTTAAATAAATATTCGTAATATTAAACATTCATGAACATACAAGTGTCTTATATCATTTAAAAGCTTATCTTCTTGTTAATCTAGTGCATTGTCACTGTCAAACGCTCCCTGAAACACTTCAGCCAGCAGGCCTTTCTAATAGACCTGGCCCGGGTATCCTGGAAGGATATTAATCTCATCCCGTCAGTAGAGGATGCCTGGTTATTTTTTTTAAATGCCTTCCTCACCATCTTAAATAAGCATGCCCCATTCAAGAAATTTAGACCCAGGAACAGGTATAGCCCTTGGTTCTCTCCAGACCTGACTGCCCTTAACTAACACAAAAACATCCTATGGCGTTCTACATTAGCATCGAACAGCCCCCGTGATATGCAACTTTTCAGGGAAGTTCGAAACCAATATACACAGGCAGTTACAAAAGCCAAGGCTGGCTTTTTCGAGCAGATATTTGCATCCTGCAACACAAACTCAAAAAAATTCTGGGACACCGTAAAGTCCATGGAGAATAAGAACACCTCTTCCCAGCTGCCCACTGCACTGAGGATTGGAAACTCTGCCACCCCCGATAAATCCACTATAATTGAGAATTTTAAGAAGCATTTTTCTACAGCTAGCCATGCTTTCCACCTGGCTACCCCTACCCCGGTCAACAGCACTACACCCTCCACAGCAACTCGCCCAAACGTTCCCCATTTCTCCTTCTCCCAAATACAGTCATCTGATGTATTGAAAGAGCTGCAAAATCTGAAACCCTACAAATCAGCCGGGCTAGACAATCTGGACCCTTTCTTTCTAAAACGATCTGCCGAAATTGTTGCAAGACCTATTACTAGCCTGTTCAACCTCTCTTTTGTGTCGTCTGCGATTCCCAAAGATTGGAAAGCAGCTGCGGTCATCCCCCTCTTCAAAGGGGGGGGACACTCTTGACCCAAACTGCTACAGACCTATATCTATCCTACACTGCCTTTCTAAGGTCTTCAAAAGCCAAGTCAACAAACAGATTACCAACCATTTCGAATCCCGCCGTACATTCTCCGCTATGCAATCTGGTTTCAGAGCTGGTCATGGCTGCACCTCAGCCATGCTCAAGGTCCTAAACGATATCTTAACCGCAAACGATAACAAACAATACTGTGCAGCCGTATTCATTTACCTGGCCAAGGCTTTCGACTCTGTCAATCACCACATCTTCATCGGTAGACTCGATAGCCTTGGTTTCTCAAATGATTGCCTAGCCTGGTTCACCAACTAATTATCTCATAAGAGTTCAGTGTGTCAAATCAGAGGGTCTGTTGTCCGGGCCTCTGGCAGTCGCTATGGGGATACCACAGGGTTCAATTCTCTTCTCTGTATACATCAATGATGTCGCTCTTGCTGCTGGTGAGTCTCTGATCCACCTCTACGCAGATGACACCATTCTGTATACTTCTGGCCCTTCTTTGGACACTGTGTTAACTTACCTCCAGACGAGATTCAATGACATACAACTCTCCTTCCGTGGCCTCCAACTGCTCTTAAATACAAGTAAAACCAAATGCATTGCTGCCTGCACCTGCCCGCACGTCCAGCATCACTTCTCTGGACGGTTCTGACTTATGACTGAATATGTGGACAACTACAAATACCTAGGTGTCTGTTTAGACTGTAAACTCTCCTTACAGACTCACATCAAACAAATTATAGTCCCACTAAGCGCAAACCAGATGGGATTGTGTATCGCTGCAGAATGCTGCCCAAACTCTGTTACGCATAACTTTCTCACTCATTTTTCAAAATAAAAGCCTGAAACTATGTTTAAAGACTGTTGACACATTGAGGAAGCGATAGGAAAAGGAACATGGTTGATATCCCTTTAAATGGAGCGAAGACAGGCTATGGAACATGGAGCTTTCAAAATAGCAGCCACTTCCTGGTGGAAATATCAGTTCTGTTATACTCACAATATTTTTGACAGTTTTGGAACTTTAGAGTGTTTTCTATCCTAATATGTCAATTATATGCATATTCTAGCATATGGGCCTGAGAAATAGGCCGTTTACATTTGGGAACGTTATTTTTCCAAACCTAAAATAGTGCCCCCATCCAAATGCACAATTTGCGAGCAATTAGTTCAGACGAAAAGTCAAATAAGGTCTATTACAGTTCGTACAAACATGTCAAACGATGTACAGAATCAATCTTTCATTTTTATCATAAATCGATTTTATCATAAATCTTCAATAATGTTTCAACTGGACAATTCCTTTGTCTTTAGAAATTAAAAGGAACGCAGCTCGCTCTCACGGCCGCGCGCCTGACTTAGTCAAACAGCTCTTATTCGCTCCCCCTTCACAGTAGAAGCCTGAAACAAGGTTCTAAAGACTGTTGAGTGGAAGCCTTAGAAGCCTTAGTGGAAGCCTTAGGAAGTGCAATATGACCCCATAGACACTCTATATTGGATAGGCAAAGACTTGAAAACCTACAAACCTCAGATTTCTCACTTCCTGGTTGGATTTTTTTTTCTCAGGTTTTTGCCTGCCATATGAGTTCTGTTATACTCACAGATATCATTCAAACAGTTTTAGAAACTTCAGAGTGTTTTCTATCCAAATCGTCTAATTATATGCACATTCTAGCTTTTGGGCCTGAGTAGCAGGCAGTTTACTCTGGGCAGCTTATTCATCCAAGCTACTCAATACTGCCCCCCCCCCCCCCAGTCCCAAATAAGCCATTAATGAGCTATAACATGATCCTCAACTACATGTTTTGATCTGGAAAATGTTCAAAGGATTCAACCCTGTGGGGATCTTCATGCATCATTGACCTTAGTGAGAAGGAAGTAAGGTACAGGCCTATACTGGCCAATGGGGGAAATGGGGCTATTACTTGCCGGCTATATACAGTATCAGCATAATTTTCAAAACATGGTTTGGCCTTTTGGCATATTCACTAACACTGGTATGGCAGAAGCACACTTTTGAGAACAGCCATAATGATTGACACCATGCTGTCATTGAAATAATGCATTTATTAAGATACCTAAATATGAGCTATTTTAATGCATGACATGAATGTGCTATAGATATACTATGGATATATCTCATTAACTTTTAATAATGCGTTTGGGACATGTTATAACACGTGCATGAAATGCTTGTGAATGTGTAAATAATGCATTATGGATATGTAGTCAAAGTAAATCATTACCGTTTTGGTATTAATTATTTTATATCTGCTATACATTCACTCAAAATGGGATCTTATGTTGCCAGAGTATCTCAAAGTTATTGGTCAGATGACTAAGTCTGACAAAGTGTGTGACTCATATGGGGATTTTTATGACTGAATAAGATGAGTCCGACTATTATGACGAATGCCATGTAATGTTGGCAATGAGCATTGTCATCACACAATCTGCTTTGACAGGATGTTGTAGGAACAAGCTGGAACACAACCGTCTTTGGCACTTCAGGAAAGCTCATCAGGGAGTATATGTCAAGAGTCAGTAAAAAGAGAAGAATCAAATTAATCACTTCCCTTAGGTGGTCTGTAGTGAAATAGACATAATACACGATGTTGAAGTAAAATACCAACCTTAAATTACCTTTATCTTATTTCCTTATTCTTATGACTGTTGTTTTAGTGGTTGTATTGCCTCATGAGAGGCTGGTTAGAATTTGGCAGTGGCATTTGCCCTGAGGTGGGGGTGGTGTTTATACGTAAGACTCTATTACTGATGTGTAATCTATTCAGTGTTTTTCCTGCTGGAATGTAGATCTCCTCTGGATGGTTTTGAGGTTGTGTGAATACACTAACTAAACCAACCACCAACAGGTATTCTAGCTATGGATTTTTTATTCGTCTTTTTTAACGTATACTTTTTTAACCCAGACCTTCACCATTGAATATAATTTTCTAACATAGGCATGTAGGAGAATTGTTTTAGCTCATGGCCCCATGTGGTGAACGACGCACATAGAAAGGAATTATTTTTACTGCAGCCAGTGGAGTCGAGATATGAGAAGCTGTGCTGTGTCACACACCCTCTACGTCAGACTACTCTTGCCTCAAACATTTCTCCCTCATTCCCTTCACTCACGGCTGTCACCTTCTCCTGTAAAGTTGCCCCGGTAGAATGAAGGAGGACATTCATGAAATGAGTAGCAGAACGAATGAGAAATTCCGTTTACGCAAAGGATTCGATATAAAATATTTGCACAGGTAAACTTCACATGGTAAGTCAGTTTTCTTAAATGTTATGTTTAGCGTACATTTGCATATCATTTCCGGCATGATCTATAAGATGATCTATTACTGTCTTTCAACCGCAAATAATACGACTTTTTTTGCATTTGGAAATTCCTTATCGTAACCATAGAGGTCTACATTTTAAGTGTTGAAAGACGAATCATTTATGGCTACACTATTTTTATTATTTTTATAAATAACTAGACATTCCATAGGAACGTTGAATTACATGGCAAAACATTTCTCTCCATTGATTGTACTTTGGTATTTTATTCTGAAGCTTCCTGTCATACTAAAATAGGTTGTTTCACAAATTGCATGATACATAGTCATTAGAAAATCATGGGAATAAGGTCTGTTCCTGTAAATTGTTATATGGAAGAGATTGTATCTATGATATCTGTAAAAGTCATACCTAATTGGTTTTGGCAGAGTCCATAGCCTATACTGTTGGAAAATATCTTCATAGTTGAAGCTCAGAATGTCTTTATCCTTATCTCACTATACCTCTGTAATGAGAAAATGTGTGATTAACCAGTGATTTATGCAGCTGTTTCCAGTAAAATGGGTGTTTGACATGTTGATTGCCCTTTAAAGTTGGGTAATTTAATCTTTCTCAGTTCAGGAGTTATTTGGCCTTGGGAAAATTGGCACGGTACAAATAATGGGTTTATTCGAATTTTTGGTCTGGAGTTCTCATTACCGTCCTTGCACTAAATTAGCCCATATAGTTATGCTGTGTAGACCTACCATGGACTCCAAAAGGTTGATATTTGTTAGAATGTTAAAGAGAAACCAATAAATAATGCTTATTTTTTTCTCTCTTTATATCTCTTGTCAACTCTCATCAGCAGCCTTTCACTCAAGATGGCCAGCCAGAACAAATGCTACCATGATGAGCCAATGAGCTTCTTCTACAACAACAGCAACCAGACCAAAGACGACTGGAACTCCACACAGCTCATTCTGGTCCAAGTTGTAGGCTCCCTCTTCTGCTGCTTTATCCTGGTGTCCAACGCCATGGTCATTGCCGCCATCATCACCAACAAGAGGTTCCACTACCCGTTCTACTATCTCCTTGCCAACCTGGCCGCTTCAGACTTCCTCGCTGGAATAGCCTACGTATACCTCATGTTCAACACCGGGACGGTGTCCAGGAAACTGACCGTGAGGGGCTATTTCATTCGTCAAGGGCTTCTGGACACCAGTCTTTCAGCCTCTCTGGCGAACTTGCTAGTGATCGCCTTGGAGCGCTACATCTCAGTGATGAACTGGAAGGTCCACAGTAACTTGACCAAGCGGCGGGTGACCCTGCTCATCGTGCTGGTGTGGGCCATTTCTATCTTCATGGGCACCGTGCCCAGCCTGGGGTGGAACTGCATCTGCAACCTTCAGGACTGCTCCCAGCTGGCGCCCATCTTCAGCCGGAGCTATGTGATTTTCTGGTCCGTGTCCAACCTGGTTTTGTTCCTGGTCATGGTGTCCATCTACCTGCGGATTTACACCTACGTCAAGAGGAAAACGGCGGTGCTCAGCCCGCACACCAGCGGCTCCATCAACCGCAAGAGGACACCCATCAAGCTCATCAAGACAGTCATGACTGTGTTAGGTAGGCTTGAGGCCATCGGATTCCTCTCACATTGTGTCAATGTGCGAACTTCAAATGTTTTTCTGAGTAGTACTGAGCCCTTTATGAAGGACTACATTTTTTAAAAAGTCCTTGATTGGACCCATCAGAATTTCACTGTTTGGAAATGTAGTCCTTCCTAATGTCTGAGTAGCACTAGTACTCTGTGCTCTTAAGTAGCAGAACATTTGATCATTTCATTGGTTCTTAAAGGACTTTCCTCATAAGCAGTTAGACACACTCACAAGCTTGTCTCAAAGGTTATTTAGCTAGTTGAGTGTGGAGAAAGGTAGGGAAAGCATTGTTGCTGACAGCAGTGGATTGTAATTTACATTTCCAAGATAGTGGGGAAAATCCTGATTAAATTAACTCAATTGAGGTTTGAGCAAAATGTTATGGTCAAGGCCTTTAAAAAAACACTTTAATATATCCCACATAGTGATATAATTTGACTGATATTGACATCATTTTTTAAAGTAATCTTTGTTTGACCTGGGTGTTGGTTTAAAAAGTGGACGGTTGTACCATGAACCTCAAAGTTTGCTGTGCAGTTTTGCGTCTTCAACTTGGGCTGCAGTTGCTTAGCACTTTATTCAGCACAGAAGCATATTATCAGCTCTGATCTGTCTCCGCTTAATAACATGGTTCTCCACTTAGGATCACTCATCTGTGCACATGTCTAAATCACTAACAAAGAAAAGTAATTTCAACTAACATGGTTAGTAGCCTATACTGTATTTATCTTTTAATGCAGTGATCTCAGTTTTAATTTCAAGCGTATTTTTATCCTTTGCTTGTTTGTAACAATTGCAAAGACATTCACAACTTTGTTTTTGTAGTTATCGGTGGTCACAGACAGATGGACAAACATCTTGATTCTAAGTTTAGTTTTGTTTATTCGGACCCCCAATAGCTTTTGCCGAAGCAGCATATATTCTTCCAGGGGTCCACACAAAAGCATAAAACACAACAAGTAACAAAACACCAATACACTGATAGACAAGACCAGTCACACAAATGTAAAATACAATGATATACAACGATATACATATATAGCGGAGATGTTCTCTATAAAGTGACGCGGGAGGGCAAAAAGCATCTAACGATGCAATTAGCTGTTAACAAAGCTCCTACGAAGGGTCCAACAATGAACTTAGCCTTAAGATGCTCTTGGGAATCAGGGCCCAGGTCTCCCCTGTAAAAAATATATTCTGAACTGAATGACTTCAAATTCCTGCATAAATGAAGGTAAAAAAAAGTGTGCAGATCAGTCTACAAGGGCTTGTTTTCAACATGTGTGTGAATAGCAAACATACCATAACTTTGTGCGGTCCTAAACATACACATTTGCACATGAGCATGAACATCCCAGATAAGATAATGCGGGCTTCTGCTTGTAGGTGTGTCGGAACAGGATATGTTGCACTTAAGACAATAGTTGAGCACAGCCACCCTCTCCTTAGCATGGCTCCTCAGTACAGGTCAGACGAGTTTGATTGTTATCAACTCAGCCAGTAGGTGCTGCTGAATCTTCTAAACATCAACTTTTTGTATGTTCCAGATAGCATATTTACAGCTCTATGTTGTGCTAGAAGGAGTGTTTTCTTATGTGATGTCCTCCTGCCAGATGAATCGCCCCCCAGATAGGCGTGGAGGAAGCTGCCTCGCTCTCTGTACAGAGTGTCTTCAAGACTGCTCTATGTAATTATCTCTCGCACAAGGACACACACAGTCACACACTGGTTAGGCTGCCAGGCATCTCAGCCAAAACCGCCCAAGACTGCACGGTCTGCGGCTTTCTCAGAAGAACCCCCAAAAAGAACCTATACTTTCAGGGTTTTTTACAGGCAGCGTGCAATTGCTTTCAGATGCATTTGTCCCCATTAAACTAGCTGTTGTGCTCTTATGTCTTCAAGTTTCAAGTCAAGCCTACCGTTACGTTATTCTGAGGTGAAAGACTCGAGACGCTAGGGAGGGTGTCTCATTGTATTATTTTGAGCCTGCTGGAATTTTCCCACATTATAGGCATGGGTCATTTGACGTTGTGTGTTACCCAATCACTTTTGTCATGATACAATTGTCTCTATCCTAGAGCAATTTGGAAGAATTGATGCAATTCTCCACATTCCATCTGTGAGTTGTTGTTCGATAACATTGTGATGCAGAAAGTCAACTCAAGATTGAAAAATAAAAACTCTATTGTCAGTATCTCAGTTGGGAATACAGTAGGCGGCAAACTGGTAGAAAAAAACATAACAAGCTTCTAAATATGCCTAAAATGTTCATGTGAAAGCATTATACTGTGTGACAAAGTTAAGAACATGGGAGAAGTATGAGAGAAAGTGAGGAAAGGTATTGGAGGTAAGAAACAAGTACTCAAGCATATTACTGGGGCTGTACGAGGAAGAAAACAGCTCTTGTTAGCTCATGTTTCAGGTGAATAGAAATATGTTCTTTTGTGTTGACTAACACTGAATTAGTGACTGGATAAACCTGTCCAGACTTTTTCTGGGGCCTCATTTATAACCGCTGTATACATTTCACACTAAATATTGTGTGCGCACGTACAAAAATATTGATGGCTATAAACTTCAATAATAAATAAGCATGTTTCCTGCAATCAATCAGATCCATGGTGAAAACTCCACCTGAAAAACGCCCATCATTCACCTTTTATGGTGACAATAATGCCCTTATTTGCTGTATACTTTGGAAGTATTGGAATTAGGCCAACGCAGTTTCTAAAGGAACTAGCAATTGTGAAATTGATAAAAATGTCTGCAGGTGTTGGCAGAATGTTTAAAACTTTTACAGGGACATATGCTATATCTGACAGTTTCTGAAAGAAAAAAACTATTGCGGACCTGAAAACAGATGGTTTGATTTCAATAATGAATTCCATTTACTTTTTCCCTGAACCTAAATATGCTGCACTGCCTGCGAATTCTGAAACATTGTCTTGTTAGTATGTCTACTGTATAAAAACGAATAATAAAAAAACAGTAGGCCTACTTGTAGTGGTAGCCTACACACTTCAAAGCAAAAGATCAACTGTATATTATAAAATATATACTGTATATTATAAAAAAACTGTATATTATATACTGTATATTACAAAAGATATACTGTATATTATAAACCACGCTCCCATTCGGATAGAGAGGCTATTATTTCAAGTATTTTAGGCAGTAGGCACAATTCAAAGAGAGATGCACAAGGCAATTTGTTGTAGGCTAAAGCTTCTTCAGGAATATGAACCCATCAATGTCAGAAAAGGTGGTGAGGAATTTATTCTGCAATGGTTATAAAAAAATATGTATTTTGTAGGCCTATTATGTTTATAAATGTAATATTGTTTACTTTAGACATTTGAAATGACAGTAGTCTATTCAGAAGTACAGTAGCCTAAAAAAACTAAATGGAAAAGGTCTGTTCGCATAGAGAAAAATACTTTAAATTGTTAAAATATTTACAACTGTAAAGTGGGTCCAATGAAATGAGAGATGGGACATTGTAGGCCTAAGGCTACTTTGAAAATATGAAGCCATCACAATCAGTAAGGGTGATGAATGTATTCTGTCATGGAAATTAAGTAGGAAATATATGCCTATTTCTAACTATTTCAAAGACGCAAAGATGCAAAAAACAATATTTTATCTTCTCACTAACGGCAAATGATTGCATCTTGTTATTATATTTACCTTTTGTTATGAATAAGTGTGTCATCATATCCCTAATTTGCACAAAAAACTAGGCGACTTGCCTGCTTGTATTGCAATAGTTCGACCACTAGAAACTGTTTATGCATGGTCTGAACTTTTGCGGGAACTAAAGTTTGCAGGTAGCTAAACAAATTCTCACATCAAGTTTGGTTATGAATGCCAACTTTTGCCTGAAAACTGATGCATGCATGTTTTGGAGTATATTTTGTACACAACGTTTATAAATGAGGCCCCAGGGGCGGGTGGGTGTGTTGAAAAGAGTGGGTGTACGAAAGCAAATCCGCAAACTGGGCATACTATTTGTTGCCACTCAAGGGCGTTTTGCATGGCTGATTGGACTTGGACGTTGTATTGACGTGCCTGCCGACCTTTATTTATTGTTATTTAACGAGGCAAGTCAGTTAAAACTTCTTAAGGTATAGGGGACAGCATTTTCAATCTGAAGTTTCTAAAACTGTTTGAATCATGTCTGTGAGTATAACAGAACTTACGTAGCAGGCAAAACCCCGAGGACTAACCATTCAGATTTTTTTTTGGAGGTCACTGTCTATTCAATGTGTTTTCATTAGGGAACTATATTTATAAGGCACTTGTTTGCAGTTCCTACCGTTTCCACTGGATGTCACCAATCTTTGGAAAATGGTTGAGGTTATTCCTTTGTGAAATGAAGAAGCACGGCCATCTTGGAACTGGGTAACACTGTTGAGAGTTGCGCAAGACTTGAAAAGTAGCGTTGGTTTGTTGTCTTCCTGTATTGAACACAGATAGACCCGTCTTCAATTTGATCGATTATTAACGTTTAGAAATACCTAAAGTTGTATTACAAAAGTACTTTGAAATGTTTTGGCAAAGTTTACAGTTAACGTTTGAGATATTTTGTAGTGACGTTGCGCAAATTGGAAGCTTTTTTTCTGGATCAAACGCACCAAATAAATGGACTATTTCAATATAAAGGACGGAATTAATCGAACAAAAGGACCAATTGTGATGTTTTTGGGACATATTGGAGTGCCAACAAAAGAAGCTCATCAAAGGTAAGGCATGATTTATATTTTATTTCTGCGTTTTGTGTAGCACCTGCAGGGTTGAAATATGCTACTCTCTTTGTTTACTGTTGTGCTATCATCAGATATCATCAGCTATCATCAGATAATAGCTTTCGCCGAAAAGCCTTTTTAAAATATGACATGCTGGCTGGATTCACAACGAGTGTAGCTTTAATTTAGTATCTTACATGTGTGATTTAATAAAAGACAGATTTTTATATCATTTTATTTGAATTTGCATGAATCTGTATTTCCCTGGTTTTGGCCAAGTGGGACGCTAGTGTCCCCTATCCTAGAGAGGTTAAGAATTTTTTTTTATTTTACAATGACGGCCTACCCCGGACAAACCCTCCCCTAACCAGGACAATGCTGGGCCAATTGTGCGCTGCCCTATGGGACTCCCGATCACGGCCGGTTGTGATACAGCCTGGGATTGAACCAGGATCTGTAGTGACACGGCTAGCACTGAGATGCAGTGCCTTAGACCGCTACGCCAGGTGCTTCCTACTGGGCAGATGTACCACAGTTGTATCACCGGCAATAGCTAACTTGACAACAAACAAAAAAAATCACCCACATTATTTTATTTCAAGTAGGATAGCAGCCTATACAATAAATAACTTATATTGATAACCGTCTAGATATCAATTCATACATACAGTACCTTCAGAAAGTATTCACAACCCTTTACGTTTTCCACATTTTGTTGTTACAAAGTGGGATTAAATTGTCATTTTTGTCAATGATCTACACAAAATACTCTGTAATGTCAAAGTGTAAAATATTTGGGGGGAACAATGTGCTAATATATCTTGATTAGATAAGTATTCAACCCCCTGAGTCAATGAATGTTAGAATCACCTTTGGCAGAAATTACAGCTGTGAGTCTTTCTGGTTAACTCTGTAAGAGCTTTCCACACCTGGATTGTGCAACATTTGCCCATAATTTCTTTCAAAATTCTGCAAGTTCTGTCTAATTGGATCTTGATCATTGCTAAAGAACAATTTAGGTTTTGCCATTTGTCTTCAAGACAATTTTAAGTCAAAAATAACAGTGGGTTAACTGCCTTGTTCAGGGGCAGAACGAAAGATTCTTACCTTGTCAGCTCGGGGATTCGATCCAGCAACCTTTCGGTTAATTGCCATACCTTTCGGTTAATTGCCATAAACAATTAGAAAAAGACTAACGTAACAAAATGTGGAAAAATTCAAGTGGTCTTAATAATTTCAAATGCACTATATATATGCAGTTGAAGCCAGAAGTTTACACACACCTTAGTCAAATACATTTAAACTCAGTTTTTCACAGTTCCTGATATTCAATCCTCGTAAAAGAAATCCCTGTTTTAGGTCAGTTAGGATCACCACTTTATTTTAAGAATGTGAAATGTCAGAATAATAGTAGAGAGAATTATTTATTTCAGCTTTTATTTATTTCATCACATTCCCAGTGGGTCAGAGAATTTTACATACAATCAGGTAGTATTTGGTAGCATTGTCTTTAAATTGTTTAACTTGGGTCAAATATTTAGGGTAGCCTTCCACAACCTTTCCACAATAAGTTGGGATAATGTTGGCCCATTCTTCCTGACAGAGCTGGTGTAACTGAGTCAGGTTTGTAGGCCTCCTTGCTCACACATGATTTTTCAGTTCTGCCAATACATTTTATCTAGGATTGAGGTCAGGGCTTTGTGATGGCCACTCCAAAACCTTGACTTTGTTGTCCTTCAGCCAGTTTGCAACACCTTTAGAAGTATGCTTGTGGTCATTGTCCATTTGGAAGACCCTTTTGCGACCAAGCTTTAACTTCCTGACTGATGTCTTGAGATGTTGTTTCAATATATCAACATAACTTTCATACCTCATGATGCCATCTATTTTGTGAAGTGCACCAGTCCCTCCTGCAGCAAAGCAGCCCCACAACATGATGTTGCCACCCCCGTGCTTCACGGTAGGGTAGGGATGGTGTTCTTCGGCTTGCAAGCCTTCGGCCATGATGTCAAGCAAAGAGGCACTGAGTTTGAAGGTAGGCCTTGAAATACATCCAGAAGTACACCTCCAATTGACTCAAATTTTGTCAATTAGCCTATCGGAAGCTTCTAAAACCATGACAGACTTTTCTGGAATTTTCCAAGCTGTTTAAAGAGAGAGTCAACTTAGTATATGTAAACTTCTGACCCCCTGGAATAGTGATACAGTGAATTATAAGTAAAATAATCTGTCTGTAAACAATTGTTGGAAAAATGAATTGTGTCATGTTCAAGTAGACTGACTCTTGGCATTCTCCCAACCAGCTTCATGAGGAATGCTTTTCCAACAGTCTTGAAAGAGTTCCCACATATGCTGAGCACTTGTTGGCTGCTTTTCTTTCACTCTGCGGTCCAACTCATTCCAAACCATCTCAATTGGGTTGAGGTCAGGTGATTGTAGAGGCCAGGTCATCTGATGCAGCACTCCATCACTCTCCTTCTTGTTAAAATATTCCTTACACAGCCTGGAGGTGTGTTGTGGGTCATTGTCCTGTTGAAAAACAAATTATAGTCCCACTATGCGCAAACCAGATGGGATGGCATATCGCTGCAGAATTCTGTGGTAGCCGTTCTGGTTAAGTATGCCAAGAATTCTAAATAAATCACTGACAGTGTCACCAGCAAAGCACCCCCACACCACCTCCTCCATGCTTCACGGTGTGAACCACACATGCAGAGATCATCCGTTCACCTACTGTGCATTTTAGAAAGACACGGCGGTTGGATACAAAAATCCCAACTTTGGACAGATTTCCGCCGATCTAATGTCCATTGCTTGTGTTTCTTGGCCCGAGCAAGTATCTTATTTTTATTGGTGTCCTTTAGTAGTGGTTTCTTTGCAGCAATTCGAACATGAAGGCCTGATTCACACAGTCTCCTCTGAAAAGTTGATGTTGAGATGTATCTGTTAGTTGAAGTACTCTTTGAAGCATTTATTTGGGCTGCAATTTCTGAGGCTGGTAACTCTAATGAACTTATCCTCTGCAGCAGAGGTAACTCTGGGTCTTTCTTTCCTGTGGCGGTCCTCATGAGAGCCAGTTACATCATAGCGCTTGATGGTTTTTGCGACTACACTTGAAAAAAACTTTTGAAGTTATTGACATTTTCCGGATATACTGACCTTCATGTCAGTATATAATGATGAACTGTGATGAACTGTCATTTGCTTATTTGAGTTGTTCTTGCCGTCATATGGACTTGATCTTTTAACAAATTGGGCTGTCTTCTGTATACCATCCCTACCTTGTCACAACACAACTGATTGGCTCAAACACATTAAGAAGGAAAGAAATACCACAAATTAACTTTTAACAAGGCACACTTGTGACTACCCCATGAAGCTGGTTGAGAGAATGCAAAGAGTGTGCAAGGCTGTCAAGGCAAAGGGTGGCTACTTTGACAAATCTCAAATATAAAATATGAACGGTATATGAATAGGAAAGGTGTGTATAGCAATAGTTATATAGGATGAGCCTTGACTACCATACAGTAAATACATATGAAGTGTGTAAAAACTGACCTTTTGAAATAAAGTAAATTCATCTCGAAGAGATACAGTGCCTTCATAAAGTATTCATACCCCTGAACTTATTCCATATTTGTTGTGTTACAGCTTGAATTCAAAATGTTTTTTTACATTTTTATTCTCACCGATGACAAAGTGAAAGCATGTTTTTGTATTTTTGTTTTTGCAAATGTATTGAATATGAAATACAGAAATTTCTCATTTACATTAGTATTCAATACTCTCTATATGCACCATATGTGCTCTCCTTTGCGAGGCATTGCAAAACTTCCCTGGTCTTTGTGGTTGAATCTGTGTTTGAAATTCAGTGCTCAACTGAGGAACCTTACAGATAGTTTTATGTGTACAGAGACGAGGTAGTCATTAAAAAATCATGTTATTGTTGCACATAGTCCATGTAACGTATTATGTGACTTGTTAAGCACATTTTTACTCCTGAATGTATTTAGGCATGCCATAACAAAGGAGTTGAATACTTATTGACTCCACTTTTTTTTATTAATTTGTATAATTTTTTTTTAAAGAAACATAATTCCCTTTGACATTATGGGATATTGTGTATATGCCAGTGACAACAAATCTAAATGTAAGCCATTTTAAATTCAGGCTGTAACACAACAACAAAAACGTCAAGAGGTGTGAATACTTGTTTAAGGCACTGTATATCTCCAATATCACTAACATCTATCATTTAGGAAATGGTGGAAGGAGAATGCAGGGAGATTTGGCATCACCTTTGACCTTGTTAAACATGTTTGCTGGAGTTTTACTGTTATTTCTTTTTGACCATTTTAATTTAAAACAATCACAGTGAGGTACTTAATTGTTACCCAGAAATGATTTGATATTGAGATCAAAATGGCTGCATTGGACGCTATAAAGTGTTTTTTACACTGTTATGGTTACAGTCATCTCTCATGACAGATAAAAAAACAGCTAGCCAGGTGGCATACACAATATGTGATATTTGACTAAAGATTTTGAGGAGCATTAGGTTAGAAGAAGACCCCCATACAGGTAGCTGTAAAATCATCTAAAAAAAATCACACAGAGATTGGGACCTGATTGTGCTTGATGGTAGCTATTTAGGCACACGTGCATAAGCTCAACCCCTATGCTTTGATTCATCATTCTTGTGTTTCTGTGGAAAGGAAGAAGGCTAACATTCATGATAGCCATTTCACTGTAATATGTGGGACCATTTATGGATTTAGACTGAAGCAAACAGAACTGCAGAGAAAAATCTTGACTCATTCTGCTTCCCTTGATGTATAACCTGCCATATATTTCAGAGGTTAATGAATGCTGCTCAACTGAAAGCTCACATGTGCTAGAAACATGCCCGCTTCCCAACCCAGATGTTTTTTTTGTTTTTTTTTTAACATTTCATATGAAACACCCACGGAACCCCACCATTTCTTTCTGCCTGCTCCTTGTGTTTTAGTTGGTGACCTTGTATTTTTGAGAGAGAAGGTGTGGTTCATATTCCCTCCCTCCCTCTCTTCTCTCTTGTGGAGAACACAATTGTTGTTTTTGTTCTACTGCGCTGAAGCAGGGTTCTGGAGAGGTATTGGCAGGACGGACAAGCTGCTACATGTCCAAGAAAAGCTCTCTGAAATCCCTTAATCTTGTCGCAACACGCTCTGCTGTCGGTGACTAGCCTAGATACTGGTTGGGATTTCACGTCGAATGAAAATTCAGACAAACATTGAGTGTAGTGTCTGAGACACAAAGATTGAACATTATAATGTTCTTCCCTCTAGAGTCTTTGGTCCGTCGGTGTTCCTCTAACTTATACCTGCTTTCCTCAGACGGTATTCATTGGCAAGCCATCATAACTTAGGAAGCTATTGCTTTTGTCTCCAGTGTAGTGACAGAAGCAGTCTCTCAATTATCTCTCATTCTTCCCAAAGTGTGCACTTGTTCACTTCCCTTCAGTGATTTGAATATAAAATGACTGGTATAAGAAATATGGTAGAAACATCCACTAGCCCGTGCCTCCACCACTCTAATACTTTTAGATTTGTGAGAAGTAGTGAATGAGTGCACACCTCAGGAGAAAGGAGATATTATTGGGACACACCTAGAGGTTGAGGTGGTGTAGCATCCTATCCCTCATTGCCTCTTTTCTAACTTGAATCAAGCATTAATTATCTCTTTCAATCTCTGCACCCAAGTTCAACAGCCGTCTTCAGTATGATAAGCTGTTGCTCAAGTCCAACCAATCAAAATAAAAATAAATGGTATGGCTCCTGTTTACAGTGACCATTTCACACAGAACGATTATGTTTCAGTCATAGCTGACACTGAATGAGAATGATTTTTCAGTTACCTGACCTGTTGAAATAAAGTAAACAGATCTCCAAAAGAGATATCTCTAATATATCTAGGGCTCTATTTTCATCTGGAGTTAATCGCCAAAGCTTTATTAAAATAGAATCTTCACAGCAGCAAAACAGTGAGTGGACAGCTATGTAGGCTATTACATCATTTTAGCGAGCTGCTGTTATTATTTTGGATATGCATTAAAAAAAACTCCATATGTAGGCTATATGCCCATCATGGAACGACAGATGAAATAATCCGGTGACACTTGAATTTAGAAAAATATAAGTTATTTTCCTGTAACAATAGCTTGTTTTCCATTTAGTTTGATAAAAAAAACAAGCCCTTAGTAGGGTACCCTTACCCTACTCAAACAAAAGCTTGTTTGACAGCAATGCGTTTGGTGTCTTTCTTATCCTGGAATGCATTAGCCAAGTAGCCTATCCATAAAAAGGTTTCTAAATGGTCTACCCATGAGGCTTTCATGAGTTTGCATTATTCTCAATTCATATAGGCCTACCTGCAGAGCATACTCCATTCTGTTTGGATCTATCCCCAGTGCCTCTTGTTTGGTTACCAAAGGTGCGCTCCTCCAAACACAGGCTATTCACATTTTCAGTCCTATAACACCATATCAACAGTAGGTCTCTAGGCTATATCTTGCTTCTTGAGAACATACAATACAATTTAGCGCAGTGCTTAAAGGCCAATAATCTTTGAATCCAATTACAACAATGCTGACTGTCAACACTCAAAACATATTGAGCTGTATTGGATGTGTTTTTTTCTACTGTTGCTATCACTTGTTACTGTAGCCCATGCTATTTAATACTTAATACTTTAATCTTACTCTTATTTCCTAAACTGTATTATCAATCCACAATTGATAATACAGCCGAATTGGAGTTGATGACAACAAAAAGACTAACACATGCAATATTAAGCCATGGAATGCCTTGATTGGCCAGTGACTGTCCAAGCCCTGGTCACACCTACAACTTGTTTATGCATCAAAACCCATCCCTTTCGTGCCACCACCAGCTTTTGCGCTCATAATAACTGCTGTGAAAATAGCACTAATATTTCTGACCCACCCAGGGACCTGTAGCGCTTACTGCCAGCGCTTAGATTTACCATTACATTAGGTTTGATAAAATAATCTGTAATAACATTGGAGATGTCTCTAATATTTCTAATAATCTCATCTCTAATGATGATAAAGATATCAACAACTTTTGACCTTAATAAACCTGTTGGCTGGAGTTTTACTGTTATCTATTGCCAGGGAAGGAGAGTTGTGTAATAAGTCCAGTGTGACTCTGGCAAATAGTATATATTATATTTCTAATAATCTCTGATCTATTGATCTAATCTCTAATGCTTTTGGATATATCAAAAATATTTTGAAATAATATAATATATTTTATCATCTTTAATATTGTCTTTCATTACAGGGGCATTTGTGATCTGCTGGACGCCGGGCCTGGTGGTGCTGCTGCTAGACGGCCTCCATTGCCAACAGTGCGAGGTGATGCTCTTTAAGCGCTGGCTCCTCCTGCTGGCAGTACTCAACTCGGTCATGAACCCTGTCATCTACTCCTACAAGGATGACGAGATGTGGACCACCTTCAAGAACCTGCTTCGCTGCGTGGGCAATGGCACCCGGCGCCAGCGCTCGTCCAGGGCCAACGCCCGGCCCCTCAGCTCAGCCCAGGAGACGGGCACCACGCCGCAGACCTCTGAGGAGAAGGAGACCACCAAGAGCTCGGACGCCCAGGAGATGCTCAAGGCCTGAACCAAGACCTGAGGCAAGCAAGGCCGTTGTGGGAGTGTCTCTACAAGTGGATGTAGAGAGACATATAAAGACACAGATGGGTCTTCTATGGTCCAATGTTGTCTTCAGTGTAGCTGACTGGTTTAAAGGGCAGCTCAAACTGGGTCTGGGCCTTAGTGGAGGATTCCAATATGGGATATTAGCCTGCAAATTAAGTGGGCGACTACAGTATATCCAAATGGCTGAAGAAAGATGTTGTGATATGAAGTAGACAGTGGTATAATGGTACATTTCCTGTTTTTACCTCAATCTTTTTTTTTAGATCTTGAAAAGAGTAACTGATGCTTTTTCCACCGTATAACCTTTAAGTCTCATGGATTTGTTTCATCAGGGTATTAATCTTGCCCTTATTTCATTTTGAAAACAAAGTACTGTACTTGATGAAATAGCATTGTTCTTAATACATCATTGTATTATAGTACTAGGCTTATTAGGGGTTAAAGATGGTTTTCAATTCTCATTGTTCCTATTTTTGATACACCCAGGGAATCATAATCTACTTTATTTGGCTGCTAACATCCCTGGATGTTGTGTTAATGAATTGACAAATTCCTTTCTAATGGAAGGAAAGTATGTGTCTCTGAACTAGAATAGATAGCACTAGCCCCATTTCTTTTGCCAGATGCATCATCAGTACATCTGTCACTCCCTTTAACACTACTACATGTACAGTGCATTGACTTTTTTCAAATGTTGTTGTTACAAAGTGGCATTAACGTTAATTTCATAATCTTTCTTTTTCAATGATCTACACACAAAAAAAATTAAACACGAGTTCAGTGCTTTCAGAATGTATTCACACCCCTTGAATTTTACACCTTTTGTTTTGTTTTGTTTGTTTTGTTACAAACTGGGATTAAAATGGATTGAATTGTCATTTTTTTGTCAGTATACACAAAATAATCTCATGTCAAAGTGGAAGAAAAATTATATCATTTGTAAAATGTTAATGAAAAATAAATCACTAATATATCTTCATTAGGTAAGTATTCAACCCCCTAAACCAATATATTAGAGTTAGAATCACCGTTGGCTGCAAATACAGCTGTGAGTTTTTCTGGGTAAATCTCACACCTGGATTGTGCAACAAAACTAGGATTTTGCCTGTGCTTAGCTCCACTCCCTAGTCCGATTACAAGCATACCCATAACATGATGCAGCCACCACTATGCTTGAACATATGTGGAGTGGTGCTCAGTTATGTGTTCTATTGGATTAGCCCAAAAACATAACACTTTGTAATCGGAAAGAAAATGTATTGCTTCACCATGTTTTGCAGTATTGCTTTAGTGCAGGGGTATTCAACTCTTACCCTACGGGGTCTGCTGTTTTTCTGTTCTACCTGATAATTAATTGCACCTACCTGGTGTCCCAGGTCTAAATAAATCCCTTATTAGAGGGCAATAATTAAATATTCAGTGCAACTGGCATCGAGGTCCAGAGATGAGTGTGATGGGTTTAGTGCCAGGATGCATGTTTTGGACTATTTTTTATTCTGTACAGGATTCCTTCTTTTCACTCTATCAATTAGTTGTGGAGTAACTACAATGTTGTTGATCCATCCTCAGTTTTCTCCTATCACAGCCATTAGACTCTGTAAATGTTTCAAATTCACAATTGGCCTCATGGTGAAATCCCTGAGCGGTTATCTTCCTCTCTGGCAACTGTGTGAAAGACGTCTGTATCTTTGTAGTAACTGGGTGTATTGATACACCATCCAAAGTATAATTAATTACTTCATCATGCTCAAAGGGATATTCAATGTCTGCTTTTTTCATTGTTTTTTCATCGGTGCTCTTCTTTGTGAGGCATTGGAAAACCTCCCTGGTCTTTGTGGTTGAATCTGTTTTTGATATTCACTGCTCGACTGAGGGACCTTACAGATTATTGTATGTGTGGGGTACAGAGATGAGGTCGTCATTTAACTTATTATGTGACTTGTTAAGTGTGTTTACTCCTTAACTTATTTAGGCTTGCCATAACAAAGGGGTTGAATACTTATTGAATCAAAACATTTCAGCTTTTCCTTTTTAATACATTCGTCAAATTTTTGAAAAACATAATTCCACTATGACATTCTGGGGTATTGTGTGTAGGCCAGTATAAAAAAAATTCTAGATGTAATACATTTCGAATTCAGGCTGTAACACAATAAAAGGTGTAAAAAGTCAAGGGGTGTGAATACGTATGAAGGCACTGTATATCAACACACAGTCAATGTCCAAGCTGAGAAGAAAAAGAAAAGCCTGCAGCACTGTCAACATCAAAAAATGTTTTTTACTTTCGCAGTGGAATTTTTGCACATCCTTTCATGCAACTCGTAATGGCGATCGCCGCCTCATGTTGACAAAACAGCTGCTCGCTCACCTGAGAGCAAGGCCCAGGCTTGTAAACATTGCGACACACTGGATTCCTGCAGTAGATATGCCTGCAGGCAACTGACAAGGATATGACTGGAGCACCCCTTCCTTCCACAGGAGACCAATGATTAATCATTTACTGGGTCATTGAAACTCTTTACCTGCTGTACACTATTTATGTGGTTAAACCACTCTTTGTGTAAAAGGAAAAGCTTCATTAAAACAAATTTTTCCTCTAACTTTGTTTGATTCAGTCGGACGTGTTGGAATGTCGTACATGTAAACAGGATGATGAAAGCACTGTGATAACTCTGTCGTCCAATGATATAAACGCAAAAAAAACAGGAGACCTCTTGGTTACAGAGCCTGGGTTGTTGAGCGGTGCTAAAAACAGGAAAGGTATGCGTGCTGTGGCCTCAACAGGGTAGTGTTCTTTAGGACACACCGTAGCAAAACAATGAGCATATCTTATAGGACAAGTACAGATAGTTCCTCCCCGTTTCACTGTGCCTAGATCTTTTTCTTCTGTTTGGTGCCTCATAAACATTATCTAGGTTTTTCTCCAAACCCACATGGTCAAAAAGTCCCTTTTAGTCAGTGTTTCTCAAACTTTGATGTATCAGTGACCAGCATGCAATTTGAATAAACATAGTGATGTCAGCTTACTCACAGTGGACCTTGGTTGTGTTCATTAAGGAGAAAACATTTTGAAATGGATTGAAATGGGGGAAGTGCTATCTAACTGAACGTGTCCAATAAGAACACGAAAATGTGTGCTCTTATTTGACACTATCAGGTAGCACCTTCCTGTTTCACTCTATTTCAAAAAATGTCTACCTATTGAACACCAGATAGAGTAGCATGGGTGGAGAAACACTGCCCTAGATTGCTTGTGCTCAAGTAGAGGTGCTTCAGGGTGATTTACTCTGTTTTGCTGAACTAATGGATGACCCTTGGTTGCTATGGGTTCAATTAAGTCATTTGTTAAAGTGCTACAGAAAATCGTTGGACAGTTAGAAAGGAGTTACATTTGACCTTTATAAAATAAACTGCTCTCAACAGTTTACTATTTCAGACACATTTTATTTCCTTAACTCTGATTTAGTTCCTTAACTCTGATTTGCTTGACTGACTGAGAACTGCTGGGAACCTAACACGCTTTATTGGTTGAAACTCAACGTAAGCCAACTGATGGCAAGATTACATCATCAAACAGCTATTTCACAGTCTGTTGTCATTTCTGTTGGTGACATTTCATGTTGTGTAAGGTACATTATCATTAAGCAAATTAAGTCTTAATTTTAGTCAAGGTATGATATATTTGGGCTTCAAATAGGACGTCTCAGACTGCCTCTTTCAAAAGAGTGTACAACTTTGACTTACTCAAAAACGTACCCTGAATTAATTGGAAAGCTAGCCCACCCTAAACCTAATGTTACTGTTGCTCACTGTTCTGCATTTATATTCTCTCAGACATGGACTGTAAACTTCGTCCAGTGGTCTCATTTCTACTGCTTTACTGTTATTACCGTCCACTTGTATTGCAAATTAAAGCTGCAATATTTAACTTTTTGGGCAACCCCAGTGTACATTTTAACAGAAGCTCTTATCCAAAGCGACTTACAATAGGTAGTGCATACATTTTCATACTTTTTCTATACTGGTACCCTGTGGGAATTGAACCCGTCGTGCTCTACCAACTGAGCCACACGGGACCATAGAAATCTGCGTTATAGCTCTTCCATTCTCATTGAACGCAAGTCTGAGAGGTGGTAGATCCCTGGGTTGTTAATCTCATCGCAATTGTGAGTGTTGTATACTGTAAGTGCATGCAATGGGCCAGTTTCTACCTTTTTGCTATTACTTCTCGGAAATGGTCCATTGTCCATGTACAGTAGATACTTACACTTGATATGATATTCCAGGAAACAGTTGTGTGTGAAAGGTACACAGCAAATTCACTTGTGTACATTTAACTCAGAGACTGTTAAATGGAACACCACTACATACTGGTTTCACAGACTACATACACAACAATAACAATCGTTTTGTTTTTTTAAACTCAATGGAGGCTTAAAAAAGAGAGGGGCAACTACATGCCCAAATACTTGGTTCTGTTGGTTGTCTCCTGTTGGTGTTGGTGAAGGTTAGGTGAAGGTGAGCCACAGCTCCAGAGAGCCAATCCCCAATCTCTGATTGGAGAGACTATTTTTACTGATTGAACAATTAAGGGGGCTTCAGTACCTCCGTTGAGAGTAGAGGGCAATCTGGGCACACACACACATGCTCCCACACTCTCTCTCACACACACACACACACACACTCATACACACTCACTCGCTCACACACATAGTTGGTCGGTCAGTTAGTCAGTCATTCTGGAGCTTGCCATTCACAGAAACAGACCTCATGGCTTTATGGATAGCCCTATACCTATCCCTTTTCTTGGTAAGTGCACAACACGAACTGTGGATGTTGTCTGTAGAGTGTACATTGTATGTGCAGGTAACCAAGCTGTTGTGATGGTGCCTGTGACTAGGTGGCAGTGCCACCATATCTATGACCAGAGGAGTGTTGGAGGTACGTTTGGTGTGATTGAATTGATCTCAATGTAGCTGTTCCATAGTCTGAGCATCTTAGTGCATACAGACGTCCACACCATGGCGAATGTCATTTGGATTTTTTTCACAAAAATAATATGCTCATTATTGTTAAGGGAACACCCTTGCTTTTGTTGTCGTGTCAGAAACACTTGTGGCTGCAGACATGACCTGCGTCATTTCACCGGGCAAATGTAGATTGCACTCTGGCTAGAAGTGTCTGTCTGCAAACAGGGCTGCTCACCATATGTCTGAGTCTGGTTAAGATTTGTAAAGGTTCATTTTCTTTAATATCCTTAGTCAGTACATTTGTCACCTGCTCTGATGTTCTCTATCTGTGGTGACTGTTTGTTATATGGGGTAATTACATCAGAGGGTGATTTTCTCAGTGAGTGCTGCCTCACTTACCTAAATAGCATTTTATTATGAATTCACTGCTTTTCTTTGAATTTTGATTTTGCCAACAGATTACCAAACAGGCTAGTGTTGAGTCTGAGCGCACATGTGAGGTCACATTAAATCCGATGGTGGGCCAAAAATGTTACTTTTTATTTTATTGTTTTATTTATTTAATTTATATACTATACTTTGTTTAAGCTTTTTGATGGATTAATCTGTTGCACGTAGGTTGTCGATTGCTGGCATGATCTGGATAACACCGAGTATGACTGTTGGCCATTAGATAGCCCTAATGATTACAACATGATCAACTGTGGAGGTAAGTTCCAACCCCATTCATTGTGTGGAATTGACTTAAAGGAGGGAAGGCGGGCTGTTGTTGTAGTGCTAATAATTTGATGGTCAGAAAGTGCAGAAATATTTCTTTGATGATTGCTGGTGTCAGTGGATTCCTTATCTTGGAGAATACGCACAAAAAGTCCTTCCTCAACAGTGTGTGTCTCTGTCTGTCTGTCTGTCTGTCTGTCTGTCTGTCTGTCTGTCTGTCTGTCTGTCTGTCTGTCTGTCTGTCTGTCTGTCTGTCTGTCTGTCTGTCTGTCTGTCTGTCTGTCTGTCTGTCTGTCTGTCTGTCTGTCTGTCTGTCTGTCTGTCTGTCTGCCTGCCTGCCTGCCTGTCTGTCTGCCTGTCTGTCTGTCTGTCTGTCTGTCTGTCTGTCTGTCTGTCTGTCTGTCTGTCTGTCTGTCTGTCTGTCTGTCTGTCTGTTTTTTCTGTCTGTGTGTGTGTGTGTGTGTGTGTGTGTGTGTGTGTGTGTGTGTGTGTGTGTGTGTGTGTGTGTGTGTGTGTGTGTGTGTGTGTGTGTGTGTGTGTGTGTGTGTGTGTGTGTGTGTGTGTGTGTGTGTGTGTGTGTGTGTGTGTGTGTGTGTGTGTGTGTGTGTGTGTGTGTCCAGGGCTGGAGATGTCGTGGGTGCTGCGGCCACCGGAGAAAGTGACGGACGGGGAGGAGTTCAATGTCACCTACACCATCACGGCATCAGACGACTTCTATGAGTATGCAGTCAAAAACAAAATATTCCAGTTCAGGTAAGCAAATGTCTGTAATTCACTCCCTGCCTATCCGTCCGTACATTTGATGACCACAACATGAGGAAGATTAAAAATGTACTGGGAATGGGAATGCCGAGAAAGATACTCAAACATTTACTTTATAGATTGAACCTTACAGTGTACACAGTAGATCTACTGTACATCCAATCTAGTAGATTGCCATCTACTGTGTACACTGAAAAGTCCAATCTATAATATAAATGTGAGGCATATCTTCGCAATCTAGTGTAAAGATATAATTTACATTACATTACTCAGTCAACATTTGTGTAAAAAGTTGTTGAGGTAACCAAGTATAGGGCCTTTTAAATATATTACCTGTGAATCTCCTGTGTTTTACTGTAGCCTCATATCTGGATGCCTTTAGATACTGTACATAATTGCTGTTTAAACAGACTGTAAAGATCTATCTGTCTATCTACCCACCACTCTCCAGCAACGCCTCTGAAGCCAAAAGGTTCTGTGACAAGCACGACTGTCCCGCAAATTGGAACAGCGCCAACGAGATCAACTGTTGCATTTACCATGCCAACATTCACTCCTGCCCTCTGGCTCTCATGGTCAGTACTGTCACCCTAAAAATCTGGGTTGTGTTCATTGGGAACTAAACGTAAGAAAACGGACTGAAACAGGGAGAGACTACATAGACTTGTCTAATGAGAAATGTTAGTTTTTGTTTTCAATTTCAGAACTTTTTTAAATGTTTTCTGTTTCATGGCTTAATGAACATGATCCTGGGCTTCCCTGTCTGTATTGGGTCGCTGCCAGTCTGATGAAAGTACACTGAGGGGGAAGACAGATGCAGGCTATGTCATGCAGGTGATAGAGGACCCAAAAGCGACTTAACAGAAACAGAGTTTATTCAAGTCCAAACAGGGAATAACAGAAATCCTCTAGTCTGTAGAGGGGAATAACAAGAGAAGCGGCCACAGACTGCAGGTCGCTTCGGGTAGGCGCAGGCCGTAGTTGACAGAGACACCTGCTCACACGCAGCATCTGATGAAGGCAAAAAACACGACAGG